>NC_139840.1:17307242-17987242 GCF_963691815.1 Echiichthys vipera | reverse complement strand
GTTCAGCTCATTTTAGCAATGTTAAAGAGGCTGCATGAGACTTCAGAATGAGACTTCTTCTTGAATGACACTTAGTGAGACACAGTATCAAACAGACCAGAGCGAAAGGTAGGAAAAAAATGGGTCCTTTCAATAATGTTGTCACACTTAATAACATTTTGAGCCTGTCATCAAAAACGAGCACTTTTCGTTGACGTACATTGCAATTTTGCCCCAAAGGATTATTCAAAAGTTGTTGTCCCCATGACTCACTTTGACACATAAAGGCGATTAATAGTTGAATTTTCCCTTTAATTCCAGGATGTCTGTGAGTTCCTCCCAGAGAGGACTCTTAAGGAATGTGGGGTGTGGCTGGTGGACCTCCCACATCAGATTCCTTGTTTACCCATGATCCCAAAGGGAATACCACTGTGATTAACATTAATCCGACAAGTCTGTGCACAAATAACACAAATAGCATCTCAGAATCTCCAACAACAACAGCAGGTGTTCCAGAGCTTTCCTCTCTTCCTCACAATCTCAGTGTTTGACATTGTGTCTGTCCAGGTTTAAGGTTGAGTAGGCCCATAGAATGCTAACAAGGGTCATTGTCAGTTGACATTTTCCCCCTCCTCCCGTTTAAAATTTTGTTGGTTGGTCACAGCATCAGAAGGACAGAGGAAGGGTTTGTTCTTCTCTGCCAGGACAATATGTGAGTTCATAGTAAGGTTCAAAATGAGTCTGAAAGAAACTTGACCTGAAAGTTATTTCACTGAACATGCTGTTCTAGTAACTAGATACTCATACACGCAGCAAATAAGAACAAGAACTCTGGTCTTTAGTAGCCATGAAAACAGGTCCAAGAGGACATTAAGGACATTTAAGAATATGAGAATTCAAATGAGATATTTTCCTGCCCTTTGGATTTAAGCATAAACGGCCTTCTGTAGAGGTCTGAAAGATTCAGATATGTGCCAGAAAGTGTTCACAGTCAAGGTGTCCTTGATGAAGACATTCATTCCCAAACTGCTAGGTAATTGATGGAAATTGCAGTTGTTGCTTAATGTCATGATATAATATGATTTTATTTAACTTATGGCAGTATTCATTTTTATTTTATCTTTATTTTTTGGCACTTGTGGAACACGCTGTAAAGATACATTTACATGTACATTATAAAATTGATATGACAAACATGTATACAGAGTAACATGCTAATCTGCTGAATGTCAGGCTCCTTTTATCTTTGTTTAAGTGTCCACTCACTGATGAGTGAAAATGTTGGCTCTTTAGCTTCTAAATGCGCCTCAATATTTACCTTTCAACTTTTTCTTTCCGCTGTTTGGTGCTAAGCAGGTAGCGTACGATAGGTTTATCAGAGCTTTTACCCTAGAAACAGTTGCTGGAGGCTGGAAACTAGATTGATGAGAACAGTGAGTGAGAAAACACTCAGAACAGTAAAGTTGCAGGAAGTAAAAAGAAAATTACCCATAGGTTCATCACCACAGGGGATGTTTGTGCATTAATTAGTTCAGCTATAATCTCTTGGATTTGTAGTCCATTTGGAGTTCTTGTTGTATTGACCAATCACCTGGATCTGGTTGCTAATCTGAGTGTCAACACTGACCGGCAAGGCCCAGATGTCTGCCGGCTACACCGGAACCCCCGAAATAATGGCTGTTTCCCCCAGAGGCTCAATCATCTATATTGGTGCAGCTTTAAACACATATGGCTGTTAAAGAATACTATTCCCTATTTTTTGATTGTCATTTCAAAGATTATAAATCCTCGTTTTCTTACATGTATGGTCTTTATATCTTATAGTTGCTTTTGGGATTCTTCTATTGATATCCACCCCCTGTTTAATTGGATGTAAAGGTCACATGAAGCACTTCTGTATAAACTGAGTTTTCACCCTCTGCTCAATGGTGGGATTTAAAAAAAATGATGACATCATACTTTTTTGAGCCAGACATAAGACAAACAACACAGTCGTCGAGTTTGTCCTTGTCGTTGAGTATCTAATTAATCTGTGAAATCTGTTGTGACATTCTAACTACATAGATGCAAAGTATAAAAAAATAGCAAAATAAGCCAATAGAAGGCACTGGTAAGTCAATGAAAGTTATAAGTGAAGAATAGAAAAACCCTCTAAAGGGAATTGAGTACTGAGGGGCATAGACCAGAGAGAGCAGACATGGTCATGTGCCAGTACCAGCAAGAGAGAATCATCTTCTCCACAGCTGCAATTGTATTTGTTTTAGGATCAGGTGGATGAGAGAACGATTCTTGGATTCTGTACAAGCAGAGCCGAGAGGAAACGGGTCATTAAAAGAGAAAAGACTCAGATCGCTGACTCAGAGATATTGTAGATGGCTACTGCACAGGCAGGAATACCATTACTGGTGTTTGGACTCAAGCTCAGTTCACTCACACTGTGTACGCATGCATGTGCTTCTGTGCTCCAATTTCAATATTTCGGCGAAACCTCCACAGCTCTGCAAGCCTCCAGGTTTGATAAACCTCTACAAAAGCACCAAGGCTGCATTTATTTTCCATTCCACCATAATGGATGTCAGGTCAGTGAAGGCCCCACGAGTGAAAGAGACTGATTGAAAAGAAATGGGTAGAGGGAAAAGACGGCAGCACACCAGCAGGGAAAGTTTTGTCCTTCATCAGCCCTCCATCCCCCTATCCCTCCATCTCATTAAGGATGGATAGATGATCAATAGGAGAGAAGCAGTGGAGGGGGATTAGGATTAGAAATCGATGGCTTTGTTTTCTTCAGTGTGCCAAAGATAAACATTGCCTTAAGACACTGACAACGCAACGCAAAGACTTTTCACAGCTTTTCATCTATGTGTGAGAGGGCACGGCGTTCCCTCTGTGAGGACGGACAGACATCTGTTTCCAGCTTCTCACGCTGCGTTAAAAAGAGACACTTCGATCCCTTCATGAGATTGGGAGAAGGGGGGTGGGTGGGCTCTGATACAATTTAGTGGCGGTATCTTCGACTGAGATATTCAACCAAGACTCTGTTGATATGTTGTAGACTTTCTACTCTGTAAACTGGTTGAATAGTTGACCTGTGTGTGGGAGATGCAGATTATCTATCACAGATCGGAGGTTGACTGCCGGTTCACACAAAGTCACAGTTTTCTCTGAGAAAAGCTGGAGAAAATTGATGAAGTAGTAGTAGTATATATATATATATATATATATATATATATATATATACGCTTGCTGCAAAGAGAAGTGATGCTCCTAAAAACCTGAGTGGGTTGTAAGGAGTGAGGCAAGGCATTCTGGGTAGGTGAGGCTTCACCTCCCACACAGAGATTCAAAAACATACCCCCTGCTTTGATCTCTCTCTCTCTCTCTCTCTCTCTCTCTCCTCTCTCTCTCTCTCTCTCTCTCTCTCTCTCTCTCTCTCTCTCTCTCTCTCTCTCTCTCTCTCTCTCTCTCTCTCTCTCTCTCTCTCTCTCTCTCTCTCTCTCTCTCTCTCTCTCTCTCTCTCCTCTTCCCTGTCCCCTCTCTTCACCCTGCACACTGGCCCTGTTTGTTGTGGCTTTCGCCCCTCTCTTCTTTGAAGGAACAAAGGCATTTGTTTATGTGTCCTGCAGATGAAAGCTCAACTTTGCGACGGCCCATTTCAGCCCAGGTACAGATGCCGCCGCCCCATGAGTTCATGAAATCATATTTAAATGAGAACTCCAGAACTTTGTCTTTATGTTAATTTGTATTTTATAATTCCTTACTTTATTTTAAGCTTTTTTTTCTGTGTGCTTTTTTGTATGGTATGATGGTGCTGTTCAAAGTCACAGGTGTCCCCCTAACCCAGCATGTACATGAAAGAGTCTTATCTCTTAGTCTTCAATCCATCTGACAGGCAGCATGAGTTTAGACTGTGGGATGAAACCAGAGCAGCCTCAAGTGGACACTGGGAGAACATGTGCTTAGTGAAAAAGGCTGATGGCATTTTATATTTTTGTTATTGTAAAGAAAGCTCATTAAATAATGTGTCAGTTCAGCTCAGCAGTTTTTTGAAATTTTATTTATGTTGTATTTATTTATGAACTTTTCCCAGCCTGAAAAAAATAAAAGTTGAGTTGGGGACTATTTTCAGCTGCAGATTAATACACATTCACTGCTCTACTGAGTATTCATTAAGGTGGTCGACCAGGGCAAAACAAATATATGAACAGCAAACATGCTGCAAAGTAATTATTTGCATTGTTTCTGTATTTACAGCGTTTTTCTGTTATTTTTGTTTCTGGGGGGTTTCTGTCTTTACAGCTTGTTTGCTATTAATGTTTTTGTTTTGTGTTTCTGTGGCACGTTTTTTTCATTTACGGCACGCCTCTGCTGCTGTCTTTGTTATTTTCCTGTTTTTGAATTAGCTTCTTTTCTCCTTATGGAAATGTTTTGGACCATTGTTGTATGTTGGCCCTGATCAGCCAACGTAATTTCTGGCAGGAAGATGGTGTATGTGTGAGGGAGACTTAAAATAACCTATACTGCCAATGTTCATCATAATTAAGGAACATGCCATTACAACAGTGTGATTCATTGATGTGTTTTTAGTTTTTGGACAACAATGAAAGGAAAAATCTACTGTATATCAAGTTTGTGTATGCAGATCTGTTCATGGGATTTGTTGACAATAGGACAACATTTTTTAACAAGCTTTATCTTTTAACATTTCAGTCAAGCATTTGCACAACTGAACTGGTAAAGGAAACCCCTCCTGGCTGAACGTCATGGAAAGAGAATTGAGGTGGCAGGAGAAGGAACAAAGGGATAAGGTGTGTTTTTAGAGCGGTAGAAGGACACAAAGAGGGAGGAAACCATGGAGAGGGACAATTTCCTTTCAGGACAATTGGTCAGGTGGCTATTGTTCCTTGTCCATCACACATTCCATCATGGCTCGACATGGCTCACTTGTCAACCTGAGTGACATTTGCTACTCTGGCTTACACATAAAGCACACGCATGCACGCAGTAATGCATGTGTTCCCTCACACACATGCACATGCAGAGGGCAAGTGAACACACTGCATTCACTGTAATGTCTTCTTGGTGTGACTAGTGCATGTACCTAATTATACTAATTGTACTTCTGTCTTCCTTCTTCAGTGTGCGGCTTTATATATATATATATATATATATATATATATATATATATATATAAAGAGAGAGAGAGAGAGAGAGAGAGAGAGAGAGAGAGAGAGAGAGAGAGAGAGAGAGATTCTGTATTACTGCAGATAGCCAGCTAAGATCCCAATTGGCTTTTTTGGCTGAAGCCATGTTTTATGTTTTATGTATTTTTAGCAGCAAAGCAGGCACTTAAATAAAATGCCAGTAAAGTAATCAAGATTTCACATTATGTTTTTGTGTGTTAAAATGTCAGTGTGATGTGGGGTGTTGAGGTTTGAGGCTTTAAATATGATCTTCCTGTTTATGGTCTATCATGAACACAATGAAAATAATTATGGCCCATAGGCAGCTCTTATACTGGCATATGTCTTTGTGCAATTTAACTAGAAGTCTTGAATTTTCTAGTATCACCAAATACTGTATGAGACTGTATTTCCAACATAAGATGTGGCAGCATTAAGAACTATTTGAAAGATTGTGGTGCCATCTAGTGGGGTAATTATGCAAACAGCATTTGAAAGGAAAATATCCTATGTTTTTAGCTGATTTGTGAATCTAGATATGATCCATCCATCCATCCATCCATCCATCCAACCGCTTGTCCCTATCGGGGTTGCGGGGTGGGGGTGGCACATAGAGAGAAACAGAGAAAAACAACCATTCACACTCACATTCACACCTACGGGCAATTTAGAGTCATCAATTAACACATGCACATCTTTGGACTGTGGGAGGAAGCCAGAGAACCCCGGAGAAAACCCACGCAGACATAGAGAGAACATGCAAACTCCACACAGAAAGGCCCCAGCCGGGATTCGAACCAGAAACCCTAAATATTAAAAATCCACCAGAAATGATTTTTTACACAATATAAGTTTTATTTTATTTTACACAGTGATCAGCTACAAACACCGTTGCCCACAAACAGGCAGGTTAACTTCTGCAGACTCAAATAACACAGTAATATGTTACAGCAATGCCTATCGACATATGAAGTCTAATTATGGTCAATCTTGTAGTATCACCATACAGAAGAAGAGAGGTACTGTCTGTAGCAACGGTAAAAAAAAATTTGCTCACTATACTGGATAGAAGTTTTTTTCAGTTTAGCTCACTTTGTTTAATTTGGTCATTTATGGTTAATCCAGTCATTAAAGACTATGTCCTCTTTCTCACAGCCAACATGCTTATAGCCGGTTCAGACTTTCATGGCCCATAACAACAAATGGAAGTTACACCTTTTGACAATATGACAAATAGGCAGGACAGAAAGCACTTCTCCCAGTCACACAATATGCATGCAAATACATGCACACACAGAGATATTAGGGCACATACAGACTTACATGTAAGTGCTTGAGCACACACGCTTTATCTACCATTTACTTGATTATTTTTACTTTTTCTCTCTTGATCTCTTGGTTCTAAATCCTGAAACGTCTGAATGCATGGTTGCTATATTGTTTTAACTGCTTCAAATATTTGGTATTTGTTTCCAATAAAATACTCTGCATGTTTACTGTATATGTGTATTTAGGTGTTTTGATTCCAAAATAGCAAGAACAGTTATGAAAATGAGTTGGTCAATAAGGCATTTTGATCGAAGTCTCGTAAGTTGGACCACCAAACACTGCTGTGTAAAACAAAACCCTGTGCAATACACAGCACACAAACCAATAACTATGTTTGAGGGTTTTCAAACAATAACTGATGACAGAATAACAAAACATATCTGATTTCAGCCTCATGTACATTGATAAAGTGCTAAAATAAAATTATATACAGCTTTGACATGCCCCTAGTGAAAAATAAATGCATGAATAAATTCTGAAGCAGTTATGCATGAGTCAAAAAAGAGAAATCAATAACACGTATGTCAATATTGCATAGCCAGAGCTGGCACAGTGCAGCGTGACTCATGTACACTAAAAACCTTCACAGCCAGAAGCAGGGCTGTAACATCACCTGACTCAACAGCCACAGCCCTTCACAGTGCCACTCTGCTGATTGTACCATGTTATTTAATCTTATTTATCTGCTTGATGTCAGTCAGATTGTCCAGGAATTGAAGATTGATTTGTTTTGTTTTGCATAACATTTTGATAGTTGTATGTGCGTTTGAATGTACAGTATGTCAGTGTTTGCATGATTGTATTGTTGTATACTTGAATGCTTTTAAGTTCATTCCTTTAGTCTCTGTTCCCACATGCAACTTAAGCAACCAGCATTAGTTCTCAAAGTGTCCTGGTGGCTTTGTCATTAAAACCTCACAGCTTCTGTATATGGAGACAGCCTCTGGCTCCACCCACCACTGCTTTTTTCACTGTGAGTTACTGAAAGAGCAGAAGGACAAATATGGAGGGAGAGAAATAGAGGATAAGTAAGAGAAATTAAAAAAGGAAAATAAACAAATATAATAATGAATGAAATGCACACTCACTGTCTCACTCTCCCCATCGGAGCCTCTTCTGGACTCTGAGCCATAGTGCAGAGGAGAGTACACCCAGCCCCGGTCCTCCTGAGTCTGCTGTTATCAAACACAGCCAGCAGAGGGCAGCAGGGGACGAGAGGAGAAACATGAGAGGGGAGTGAGAAGATACATTTATAGAGATACACCTCAGATATTGGATAGTTCAAAGCTGCACGGTGCAATTGTGCATGTTTGGAGGCACCAAGATTAACTTATTTTTTAAAACTGCACACAATGTGCTTAGGGTCAGTCCATGGTTGCTCATTACTTTTCAGAGGAAATGTTGCTAAAGAACATCTACAGGATCTCAGTTGATCTGGGTATTCTGGCTAAAATTAGTGCAATTTCACTTTAAAGACCCCCTAAATCATATTTACTCAATCGGCTTCTTATTGTGACAGATGGGATCCTCAGTAAACACATAATTTTCTGACAAAGCCAGAAAAGCTTTGGTTATTTCACATGAGACATTTCTTTTGCCTTTGCCTTCTCTCTATGGTTTGGAGTGGGCTGCACTAAATTGGAAATAGGTGATGTCACACACATCTGTTCTCTAATCAGAGTTTCCAAACATTAGGGTTGGCAGATCATGTTGCCCATCTGATCAAGCCACACCCACACAGTCCTGATGAAGCAGATACGTTTTTGAACGTAAAACTTTCTTTCCTTCCAAAACTTCAACAACATTGCTGCTTATTTAGTACTGAATATTTAAACTTGTAAAGAAATACTTAAAATTTTAAACCATGTTTTCAAGGGCTTTAAAATGTAAAAGTGTAGCTTTAATAAACAGGTGACTTGGAGATTGTCAGCTCCTCTGTGCTTCCTGAGCGCCACAGGGCAGAAGCTTGAGGGATCACAAATGGCACCAAGCTAATACAAGCTAACTACAGTTAACTAACTAACTGCAGGTCCCAGATCCGAAAAAAAAAAAGAATTTAAATGATCATTACACATAAATGCATGCTCCATTTAAATGCACACGATGGCCCTTCAGAAGCTGCAGTCATTAATATGCAATGTCTTTTGCAGACTTTAACACTAAATAAGTCATAAGAAATGCACTGTAGCTTGACTTTTAAGTACTTCTGAAGATCCATAAGCAGCTATGCTCGTGACGGTCCGAATGGAAGAGTTACCAGCAATGCAATGGCCCGTGGAACAAATGAAACTACTTCTACTTCTACTACCACTTTTTTGGTGACTTACATTGTAACTCGAGCTAGAGTTTAGCTTACGACGACCAAGAACGGGAGAGTACACCCAATATCTGCCGTCTGCATACTGATGGATGGATGGACACACGCAGATGAACACACACAAATGTACATAATGTGTGCACAGGAAAATAAGGAGAATTGAATGAGTTATTACACAATGGAGGAGAAAGATGGGGGAAGACGTGAGAGGAGAGAAGCAATTATTATCAAGGGGCGGAAACGAAAGAAAGTGGAAAATAGAAAATGAATGCTGTAATGTGAAAGAAAAATTATGGAGAGCTGTGCATGACACTGACAGGACTCATGAATGCAGATCGACAGATTTAATTACATCATGCTGTGAGATAAAGGCAACCCCGGTGTTTTGTTGATACATTCAAAAGCATGAACTATGACCGGTGGCAGCCTTGTGCTTTAGAAAAAAACAAACATTTTGGACAGCGAGAGCAACCCCACCAGCACGTGCACACTGCAACACACACACCCTCCCCCTCACCATCATAACTCTACCACGCTGTCCTGACTAGGCCACTGCAAGAGACCCAGTGGATAAAGAAGAACAGGAGTAGGAAAATTATTTTTACTCTCTGGAAGAAGGCAGACAACAAAACAACACAGAAAATAGCTTTCTCAAGTGTACTGACCGGTTTATAAAAATGTGCACTGATACATTTAATCAAGTTAAATTCCATCCATTCAATTCTATGTCTTATTTTGTCTGTTTTTGAGGCTCATGGCAGTTCAACTTTCAGCTCATTTAGTTTTGAAACTGGCTTACTATCTAATTTTTAACATCATCAGTTAAAAGAAAAAAAAAAACCTCAAGCATTGACACATGATAATTGGGACTTACAAAGTAGATGTCGGACACCTGTACCTCCCCATCTAATGAGTTGTGGCTGCTGGACACAGACAGCTGATTGCACGATGGACGTGGAGCCCGCTGAGGCACCTGGGGGCTTGGAGGGAGGGAGGACGGAGGGGTCGAGGGGAGATGGTGAGAGGATCTCTGGGTGGAGGAGGGAGATGTTGCAGGGAATATGGGAGTAAATGCTGAGTCGGTTGGGAGTGTGGAGGTGGTTGGATCTGAAGTCAGAAGTGTGGATTGCGCAGCTGGAAGTAAGACTGGAGAAAGAAGAATGGAGGCCTGAGCGGCGGCCGGAGAGGTGAGTGGTTTGGTGGATGGGCGTATTGATGAAGAAAGTGTGGAGGATGACTGGCCGGCTGATTGAGCAGCGGAGGAGGAAGAAGAGACAAGGGAAGGAGGAAGGGTGGAGGAGGAATATCGTGAGGATGGACTCATAGAGACCGGGGTGGATGGAGCAATATGGGGCTGGCGATCAGGTGACAGATGGCTGGGAGAGGTAATTTCTGTCATCTGAGTGAGCTCCGTGCTCTTCGGGATTTTACTGTATGAACATAAAAAACACTGTTAAAAATACTGGTACATAGATAGCTATAGATATTGTACTAGTATAGTATTGCAGTATACATCTGTACCTGAGCTCCACCTCCACTGTAATGGTGTCCTTTTCCCCATGAACCTCAACTACCTCCCTCTGCACCCTAAAAGTATGCAGGAAGATACAGGGTGTGCTATCAGTAAGGAAGGACAGCGCACACAGTTCATTGTTTTCACAGAATATGGTCATTAGAGATACCTAATTGCATATTCATGAAAGTATTCCCACCTGGCAACACTTGGGGAAAGCATTTGTCTCCTGGAGCGCGGGTGCTCTGGTGTATCGAAGGGGGTGGTGGGTAAGGAGTTGTTAGAGGAGAGCGTGGTGGCGATGGAAGCTGTGGTAGCATCTTCAAAGGAAGGAGGAGTGCAGGGGGGCTCTTTTCCTGATACACATAATTAACCAAGAAAAATATAAAAAGAGATCATGCATATTCAAGAGATGAAAATATACTATGAAAACAACAAACTGGATTAAATAACTTTACCAATATCAGACATAAACTAACTAAATAAACGTATGTGTGTTCTCAAAACCTTCAATAGAGTTCATTGCCATCTAATGTACAACATTATACCTCAGACAATTAGACAGGTGCTGCATGCATTGCTTGCATGGCTTTTACGTCATACACTCACATTCTGTTCATTTCTTTCCTCCATTATAAGTGTGGGCAGTAAATAATGCATGCTCCTGCGTATAACATTATGCTCTTCTAACATATCGATTAATGAATATCTAGTCTTGATTTGCTCAAGTGTTACTTTTACTTTGATTCTGTTGCTGTCATAATGCGGCTGCACTTCCATTCCTCCACGGGGATCAATAAAGGCTCTCTTCATTTAATTTAAAGAGAAAATGGAGCACTCACCTGCAGGCAATTTAACATAATAGTAGGCACAATTTAACAAGGGGAAACCGGCACTCACAAGTTCACACTTAATGTTTTACTATGTTATTCAGGCAGCAATACAGTATGCTGCATATTTCCTCACTAGTTTGGATGAAGGTAGCTAGCCTTGAAGACGGTTACTGCCACATGGGCACACGTGACAACCTTCAATGAACCCTATGTGTAACACAGAGGTGTGGGACCTGAGTCCCATGACTTGACTTGAATCACACTTGACTTTGACTTGATAGTCATGACTTGAGACTTAATACTTTACACAGATGACTTGAAAGGAATTGATTCATTTTAAATTAAACATAAGCCGTTTTCTAGCTATTGAGAAGAGAAAAAAAGAAAAAGTGATTTGGTGATTTCATGCAATGCACGCAAACTGCAACCTAATAGGACACATGGCAGGTGGCAGAGCAGCAGAAGCCAAAAGTGTATAAATAAAACTCAACTATTCACGATAACTCTTTATAGCAGAGCCTCTTCGTTCTCGTCACAGTAACTTGGGACTTCTTTGAGACTTGAAGGTTAGGACTGTAGACTTGCTAATCTCTATAAACAGATCCTGCATGTGAAGGCAGAATCTTTAGCAACGGGACAACATTTGGGCAGCGGAAGAGGTCTGATTTCTGTTTGCAGTCCCAGTAGTATTTACTAATCCTGTTTGAGTGGGCTGTGGTTGCATGCAGGTAAACTGTCCGTGTGGACAGCAAACGAGGAGGAACACATCAGTCATGATGTAATCACAGAACCCATCCACTATTGTCTGATGATGATTTAGCTATTCTTTAGCTTTTTGTTATTATTTTATCTGCATTTATATGCAGATATCTGTTTATAGAGACACCTTCTCTCAATCTTTGCGTCTCAAGTTGCTAATCGAACTGTAAAAAATGACCATCACTCAGAAGAGGAAGTCTTGGCTGGGAAATTTCTGGCTACACCGAAAAGCCTGAAATAATAGCTGTTGCCCCCAGATGATTTAGTGCCTAACAGACAGGTAGCTGATGGGTTCTGAGATTGGAGACTTGCTTGTCATTTGCACATGTGTGACTTACTTCCACCTCTGGAGTAACATGTCATTAAAGTATATCATTGTGGACTAATAGAGTAAACTACCGTTGTCCTCCAGCATGGGTAACCTGCCAGCTCCTCGTAGGCTCTCCAAGTTGTCCAGGTTTTCTTGCCTCTCATCACTCACTGAGGGACGCTTCCCCACTGAACCCGTTCCAGCACTGGACTTGGACATGGAGAGAGCCCCTCGTCCTCTCTTAGATGGAGAAGATCGCAATGCTGTGAAAGCAGGGGATAGTTAACATGTACTCTCAGTAAAACGGCCCAATAATTAATAACAGAGGAAAGCAAAATAATTCCTCATTAGCATTGTTGTCACACCACAGGAGTATGACCGATGCACATTTGTAAACTCACAGCTGCTCTTCCTGAAGACGATGGTGCTACAAAATTTGTAGAACCTCTCGGCATAGAAACCAGGTCTGTGAACTGACACTGTGTCCTGTGGGACAATTAAAAAAGGAGATTATGTTTAATGATGCTGCACTTTTCAGACACAATGCTCATCAAGGTTCGTTTTATTTGGATACGGGACATTACATATGATTCATGTGAAAGCTACTCACCCCGTCATGAATGAGCGACTTCCAAGAGTGCTCCAGTTTCTTGATCATTCTGTCAGACAAAACATTTTCATTATTCAGTTGACTCACTGTGGTTACCTGGCAACTCTGAATCAGAGGCTACAGTCCCACTTGCAATGTTGAAGATCTGTGTTAAAAGACTGTGTTTTATGCTAGGCACCACACAATTTCTTATGTCCACACTTGTCCTGACAATAGATATTGTTTTTATGTGTCTCATCCATTCCGTCTGGCAGGTTTACTTTTTTCCACAACAATCTCTTTCCATCTTTTTATATTCCTTGTAGACATATACTGCCTGGATTACTGTCAGCATAATAATTTCCTGTCTTTGAAGCCAGAGAAAAATCATTGTCATTTAATGTGTGAAAGGACAAGTGCATTGTCAGTAGTATATCAGACGGAGGAGGGAGTAGTTTTGATTCATTTCCAAGAAAATATGGTTGAGACAACTGGTATCCAATCAGATAAACACTAGTAGTTTGTGTGTCTCTTTAAATCATTTAGAAAAAAAATCCTGTTGGAAGTGTGGGGAACACGTCTGAAAATCTCTGTTTATGCTGGAAGAACAGCAGTATTTTTCAGTTTTAAAGCAACCTAGTAAACACCCAAACCCAACCCATATTCTCATCCCGACTTGTCACATATGGCCGCTTTGTCAGAACCCCTTGCTAAACTGTGAAGCTCCACTATGGCTGCTGTTTTAAATACGGGAACAGCATGGTTAACGTTGTCAATTCAAACAAAACTCAGATCATGGGTACGGTTAAAATAAGTAGTTTTGTAACATAACTACAGTAATGCATGGGACATGATCAGGACACGCAGGACACAAACTGCTGTATCCTGGGTGAAAGGCCTGTGTTTGTTTGACCCATCCACCCCACCTGAACTCCTCACTGCACAGGGCTTTGTCGCTCTTACTTCTGGAGCCCTGCTGTGGATGGGTTCACGATTGAAAGCCAGGTTTGTCTCATTCAGACGAGGGGCATGTGACAAAGTGTTGGAATCTGACGCCTTGGGACTGAAAACGGGTTGAAATAGCCCCAGAAAATGGGCCAATAGCAAATAATTTGAAATGCAATGATGCTGAACTAACTGATTACAGTTGTTTTTGTGAATTCTAATCAAAGATTTCACTTTTCATGTATTCATTTACATATATTACATACCTGTAGGACTGCAGGATGTCAATGATTCCAACAAACAGCAGGAGGCGCTCTCCTTTACTACCCACAGCTGGAATACCACCCATACTACAAACGGATAGGGGGACATTACCATCATTTGTAAATTAGATGTAATTATGTCCGCAAGACAAACATAAAAAAGTAACTTACGTGTCATCATGATCCAGCGTGTCCCTGCATGTGGAGCCTCCCTGTATAGACTCCATGGCAGTGGAATACAAGGCTTTCTGAGCTGCGCGCTTCTTTTCATCCCCACCCCCTGCAGGTGAGCCCTGAGACTGGCGCTCTCGCTCTGCTTGGGTCTTGTTGTGGATCCCCAGCAGCAAACTGTAGTCCATAATCTTAAAACTTTCCAGAACCTGCCATGAAACACATTCGTGATATTTTACAATTTTATATTATAATATTTTCCAAACTTTTAAGGAAATTCATTACATTTTGTAATATGTATTTGATTTTACACCCAGCGGCATGGAATACATAAATACATAAGCCACTTTCCCTTCCTTCTCTTTCTCTATTCTTTAACTACTGAGCAAACAGATAAATAGTTAATGTGTGGTTGAATGTGCTGCTTTGTTAAAATAAAAAAAAGGCCCAGTGTTAATCTACTTTTAAAAAATACTGTTCATCCATCTTTTCCTTCATTTCTTTCTCACCAGACAGTCTCTCTGCAGAGTTTTGACTAGAGCGCCGTATGTGTCTTGGTCCAGGGTGAGGCCTTCAGGAACATCATTCAGAAAGTCCAGGTCTTTAAAAGTGGGTTTGGACTTCTCCCTTTCCTTCTTGGATGCTCGCCTCTTGTATGTGGAGCCCTTCAGATCAAACTTGAGGTGCATGCGTACAGAGCGTGGTAAAATATTGTTCATCACAACAAGTCTGATGTTCTTGCCCCCGCACTGGACACAGTAGAGGCCAAAAAACTTTGGCAGCAAAGTCCGGGGATTCTGGTTCAAGTTCTGGAGATGGAGTTTATTTAGCAGACATAAAGAAAGAAACAGGGAGAATTCAATTAACACAGCATGTAGTTTCATGTGTTTCAGCCAGAGTAGCATGCACCTGTCAGGCAGCGTGATCCATCCAAAGGCCTCAGCCCACTCTTGTGTGTCTCCACTGGGTGCATGCTAAATCTATTAAGGAGTACTTAGCCTAGGTACGACCTCTGTACTTATATCTATTACAAAGTCATCTGCTGGCGTCACAGCTGACCGGTGCCAACAACAAGGAACCAGGATAAAGAGGACAAAGATGACTAGAAGTTAAGCCTGCACACATGTACTTTACACACCCCACGCCCACACACCAAAAACTCTGAATACAGAGAATTTGAATTCTAAATATTAGTATACAACTTGTATATCAAATATTTAGTAAACATGTGTCTATACTAGATATTGAATTGAACACTAACAGTATGCAATATATCCTTGATAACACACATATTCAAAATGTACAACATACTAACTATTTGTAAATGTCTATTGAATTGATTCTGCTGAGGGGTGGGGCTTGGTTTGACTTACCATATAGTATCCGGGAAGGAGTTTCTGTAGAAACTCTGCCTCTTTGTGCTGAACAGTTTTGATGATGAACTCGTCATCGCGGGTCACGTAGAATATGGAGCCACTAGCTCCTGGATTTGTCAACTCGATCAGTGGCTCATTACACAGAGAATACTAGACAGAGCACAGACACAGAGGAAAAAAATACATTTAAATTTAAACATCAAGCCTGATAATCTGACCTCCAGTCTCCACAAAGACTGCTTCAGCATACAACCGCCATAAAAGCAGACTTTATTCATTCTCGGGCTTACTCTGCCTGATTTAAAAAGAATAGTCTGTCCATCTGGTAAAGGTATTTGAAAATGTCAACTTCAACACTTCATGGGTACTGCAGGGCTGCATAGCACTGTTAATGTTAGATCCAAGCAGGGGTGTCAAACTGATCCAGTAAAGGGCCGTGTGGCTGTGGGTTTTCATTCCAACCAAGCAAGAACACACCTGATTCGACTTACTCAATCACCTAAACTGTCTTCACACAGTTGATTTGTCGGACCAGGTGTGTTTTTGATTGGTTGGAATGAAAACCTGCAGCCACACGGCCCTTTACTGGATCAGTTTGACACCCATGCAATAGATCTTTCAAATAGACAATCAAACTGCTAATACATCTACCTACTCACATGGTATTGCTCACCAGTAGCAAAAAGAGAAGTTTGTTTTAAAGTGCAAGTGTGTATACACTACTGAGTGCAAGAAAGTGTCATGAGAGTGGGTGCAAAGGGTTACACATCTAGAGTAGCGTAAATGGTTCATTATGACACCTTAATGCAGTATTTCTTATTAGAAGCATTAGTTATTATCTGCAGTGAAGCTACTCACTTAACTGTGGAAATGTTACTTTCCCCGACTTCTTGCAGCTGCTGAATACCATGTGTACTAGCAGGAATTATGTTAAACTGAGGCGAATTATTAAACTGCATATACAGCAGCTCAGTAATAGCATTAGAGGGCTTAAATTAAGACTTGATACCTCACAGTGAGGAGCCATTAAGACTTTGTAAATAATTAAATAAGTTTTAATGAAGTTGCTTTGAATCTGGAGATTTAAGCTGAGAAGTAAGAGAAAGTGCTGAATGCTCAACAAAGTAATTCAATTTCAGGCTTAATCAACACAACACAGTTATACTGGCACTCCAACACCAACACAAACACACTCAGACACACACACTGACTCTCTGACATTCTGCTGACACTACTTGGAGTTTAAAAAAGAAAGCTTTAGTCTGCTAATCTCCCTATGGCACAGGTAGAATGTGAGCTTAAACGTGCAGCGTGTGTACACCCTCACATGCAAATTATGTTGGGGCATGTGCAACTTTTTTGTGTGTTTGCATGTACACAGTTTTCTTTTTATGCATGTGGCCATTAAATGTTCATCCTCAGAGCAGTAGAGGTCTGATGTGACGGGGGCGCGTTTTCTTTCATACCTCCACTCTTCGAAGAGAACTTCATATAAATCTATCTATATACCTGATAAAGGACGGAAAGATCAAAATTATTATTATTAAAGATTTTTATCTGTAAGCGTAAAATGTGTCTTCAAGATAACACTTTCCTCCAGTGCACCTGTTACTCATTCAGGTGTGCAGAGATCTTTGTCAAACAATAAAATATATTAAAATATTATTAGATCTTTCTTCCTACACTACGGAACTGTAATAAAAGTAGCTATTGCCTATTGTTGGAAGTATACAATAGCCACCTACATCGCCTCAGTATGGCGATTTCAGTAATACTACCATTTGTTTGGCTATTTAGGCTAAATAATTATGCGTGATGCGTATATATTCACTTCACTACTGATGCAGTATCTAACAGATATATCTCACCAGGTAGTCATCTGGTCGGATCCCAAACAGCTCTCTGAAGTAGCGGAAGGCCACTGGGGCGTAGGTTTTAAACCTAAAGTCTGGGTAGTGGTGGGCTGGAGTGAGGTTACTGCCTTCGCTGTATGGAGCAGATAGGACCAACATGAAGAATGAAAGGAGATAAAAGATTATATAAGGTATGTGCCACACATGCACATAAATGCCACTTGGCTCACACAAACGCACCTGGGGAAGAAAATGCTTTCCACCACATAAAAGTCCTGCATCAGCACATCTCTTTCAGGCTTGGAGCTGAGGTTGCCTACAGTGTATCCAATACCCAGCTGGATGGCACCTTGCAAGGCAGAGGAGGTAGTCTGGAGGTGGAGAACAGAGAAAGGAACAACAAGAGTAAGGTGTGGGCGGAACGTAGTTGATGAAATCGTGACGCCAAGCAAACCAACAAACAGCATTGAAGGCAAAACATAAAGACAAAAAAGGAGACAGATGAAGAGGATGAAGAGGAAAAGGCTTTACCTTCTTGTAGGTTGTCTCTCCAGAGGCATCTACCCTCCTGTGGCCAATCTTTTTCTCATGACCTGGGCCTACTCCGAACGGGGACGGCATCTGTCACAGGAAGAGAAATGCAAATGTATATGTGATATAGGTACAGCGTATATTTGATACTGTCAAAACAGAGGTGTGAAATTGAACGATGCAAAACAAACCAATACAGGTAAAAGAAGGGAAAGAAAAGAAAAAAGTCATAGTGACAGGTGCGACAGACAGGTGGTTAGTGTGAAGTAGCCTCTCACCTCTGTTATCTGAGCCTTCTTGGCTGAATCTGTGGACAGAGAGAGAAACAGCCGGAGAATTAGGTTGAGAAATGCCTGTGGTACATTATTTAGCGTCATTTAGAAATTAATGATTTAACAGGAAATGGTAACTTTGGCATCAGACTCATGCTTATGGGTTCTCCCGTTTGTTTTTTCCCACAGTTAATAAGAGGACTACTCATCTTCTAATGACAGTGTTTCATTTCGTTGATCCTTGTCTTTATCGTGCACCCAATACACCATCTAAGATTGGGAGCTGTGCCTGCTGCTACTTTCCATTACGTCTATGATTGTATAAAGAAATATATAATGTGTAGTTATCCAGATCAAATATATGCATAATATCTATTATATATGATCCTCTGAGTATCTCCAAGTGCACAGAAAAGAGGAAATTCAAACATAGAAAACCGGGACAACGGTAAAAGAATCCTGGTGAGATTATTTTATTAATATCCAGATCCACATCCCTCAGTTCAAGCTCAAATTTGATCTTATTGTTAATTTAATAGGAAAAATACAATACAAATACAAACAAAAGACACAATATTATTAGCATACAGCTAAAAGCTAATTCAGCAACTTTCATACAAATTTAACTTCATCAACCTTGTTCCAAATAAATTGGTGGTCAACTCACCAGCAGAGGAGTTCAGGCTCTATAGGTTACCAATTGTTTGCTAATTCACAAAGACATGAAGCGAAACTCCTGGTTAAACCACGACCTGCTATTCAGCAACCAGACCCCAGCAACCGAGTGCTGTCAGTGTTTTCTATTCCTGGATCAATGAGATTTGTACAGGGAAGGTAAAAACTGTATTGGATTGACTTCCTCCCTAATCTCTAATGAGTGCATT
Source organism: Echiichthys vipera (assembly GCF_963691815.1). Lineage (NCBI taxonomy): Eukaryota > Metazoa > Chordata > Actinopteri > Perciformes > Trachinidae > Echiichthys > Echiichthys vipera. The sequence continues at coordinate 17,968,138 of NC_139840.1, read as the reverse complement.
CATTGGCTAAAGTCTCAAGATCACACCGCCAGCCAATCACACATAAGGATTAAGAAGAATCTTTCCCACAGACATGAAGGACACGACTGGGCCGTGCATGTATGTGTCTGTTTATAAAAGAGGAAGAGAGAGCAGAAAGGAAGGAGGTTAATGGGAAAAGAGACCGTTCATACTACTTGACAGTTGTACAGCCCACTTGCATAATCGTGCTAAATTTCAGGTCGTGTGAGGGCGAAGATTAAAGAAACGCAGCTGACAGAAGGATAATGAATCTTGAAGCCATATTAAAGTACAGCACACTGTAGCAGAGGTTGCCATCACTAAGGCATGACACGTCGATACAGTAGGTCTATAATACTTAATGATAGTAACTTGTTGTTGGAGCGTCAATACAAAATACAATCTAAATTTTTCAGGATTGACTGACATCCAGCATATTTCATTAAAAGTAGGGATCCACTATAATATCGGCAAGCTAGTGGTATCAGCCAATATTGACTTTAAAATGTATTGTCGAATATCGGCTTACACAACGATATAATAAACCAATCAATTAATAGACTGCTGCTTCCTTAATTAAATCAGATTAAATGCCCGTCGGCGGGAGGATTACGTGCACAGCACAACATGATACGTAGGATGTATCTTTCTTGTTATGTTAAAAAGAAATTGTCGTGTTTTATGTAAGATAAATGTAAGTGTTTTTCCTATTTTGAACAAGGAGTGAACATTTCATAATTTTAAGCTTTGTATTTATGTCTGAATTTGCCGGTGTGCCAACAGAAGAGTCTGCATAATAATATGTTAATTCAACTACAGAAGAGACTTGATGACCCCTGCAGTTAGGTGTGGGAAAAAAAGAGTATATATCGGTATCCACATCAGTTATCGGCCCAATTAGTTGTAAAATATCGGCATATCGGATATCAGCAAGAAATCCAATATCGTACATGTCTAATTAAAAGTCCTGACAACAGTCAGGTAGTAAGTTGTCATCCGGATCCATGTACAAGCACCCCACTACTCTGACTCTTTAACTGCTCAAAAGTGGCACCTGCATTAATAACACGACTTAAAAGTATAGCAGCTTTGACCTTGCACTGCAATGTTTTCAGCTACAAGCTAACATCGGAATGCAAAAATGCTCACAATGACATTGTTCAAATACTAATGTACATGGAACAAACTTAAGAAAAGGAGTAGAGATTTTGGACTGGGAAAAACTGTGCAAAAATAACGTTAAAACAACTTGGTAACAAAATGTAGCATGCAAATGCACAAACTAAACTGAGTGGTTCCTCGTGATTTCATAAATTTCTTGTTTCTTACGGGCCCTTTCATGCAGTGACAGGACACACGTGGCTGGTCACACCTGCAGATTCACACTACAGGAAAGCCTGTCAGGCAGAACAATGAGAAGGAGTATCCTAAGGGCAGGCGCACACACAAAGAGTCTCTGTGGGATTAGGGTCAAACCAGAATAATGTGCCACTGAGCTGCAAGCAACAAACAGGGACAGACACGCTGAATTTTTCTGATTACCATGTAAGAAAAAGGCTATCAAGTTGGTTTGTTTATGTTAAAACCCATTTACCAAAAGCAAATTTAGATTTTCTTTCGATGAAACATTTTGTGTCAATGTTAAGAAGAGCATGCGTTAAGGCCTGTGTGTGTGTGTGTCACATTAAAGAGGATTAGATATGTCCCTTATCAGCTGAGAAAGTGGCGGCCTGTTGCTGTGACACTAATGTGACACATTTGTATGTCCTGAGGCTCTCTGCACACATGTATAATCTGGTGGATTTAATAATAACCATGTGCGCACAACGTAACCGTGTACACAGGAGCATGCACATGCAAAAACAACTTGCTGGACTTGTTAAACTGATGAGGACAACATCTGCTTTCCTATACTAACATTAAAACATCATTAACATAAAAAAATAAACCTGCCGTGCATGTTGTGTCGTATTTGTAGCTGTTACATCCACGGTGATGCTTAAAATTGATACCCACAAGGGATTAGTGTGTGGTTTATGTTTTAATACCACATCAGATTATGTAAAGCACTCTTCAGATTTACTGAGGAAGAGGTGGGCGTGAGATGGTAAGAATAATGAAGACAGAGGAAAATCCAAATGACACCATCATGCACAGGTGTCAAATAGCTCCACACTCATTCCGGTGAGATGTAACATTCACCCCACAGCAGCTGGTCTTTATCAGGTCTGAGACGTGTGTACACATCCCTAATGTGCACCTTGTGTTTGTGCCAGCCTGCAGTGTGGGACATTTACAACAGAGCAGCAGTGACTTATTATATATATATATATATACATATATATATGGACACTGTCAGCTAACCAAGCCATGTATTATTCATTTCCACAGCTTAGGTTCCTCTTACATGTTTTTTCGCTTTAGTGGCAACATGTTGTTTTTTTAAGTCTAGCCTTTAAAATCATATTGAGATGATTCAATAATAGGATGCTTCTCAGTTATGTCCAACTTCTATCATCGATGGACCTGCTGTCATCGGCAGCGGGGCTTGAATAAGGGCATCATATGATGGGACTACTTTACCGACAATAAATGAATGAATGAATGAAAGCGTACGAACCGGTGTCCCCCAGGTCAAGCTGCAGACAGAGGCCGGCGGCCGCTTCCTCACTCGTCCTCCAGTCATCCCCGGTTTCCGCAGTCCTCCCGTCCATCTCCTGGAGGGTCACTGGCGACGACGTGCAGCCGTATCCTTCCTCAGTGAGAACAAGATGAGGCGGTACGCGCTTCGAAACAATGTAGAAATCCAGGCATTTCACCTCCCTGAATATTAACTAGCTATAATTACATAACTACGCGAACGTGCAGCCCTATTTGTGGCTGTTTTAAAGGCAAACGCAGCGACACGTTCAGAGGAAGCGGTGCCAGATCATCTGTGCCGCTACTGTGCGTCATCGTTCTCACGCAACGGAAGATGCGCGCCCCGGTACACAGCATCGTTTTACTAAGCTCACAAAAGTAACGGTGTTGTCTCATTGAGGGAGAAGCTATTTTTAAATGCTACATTTCATAAGGTTCTGCGTGTAATGGGATCGTGCACCATTGTAGTGCAGAATCCCATTTCGTGCTGCTCTTAATAAAAAATAAAAAGAGAACCGATACTCCACCACGAAGTTACGAGAAGCCCATCATGTTTGTTTTTCACCCATTTTTTCCCAGTGTAGCCGCAGGATACCGTTAAAGTCATTTGCAGCCAACATATACAATAATAACATATTCTTCTATTCAATAGTATAGGCTATTTAGGATTCATTGAATCCTGTTTATTAGCTACCAGCATAACCGAGCCACCTTTTGTCACCGCCCACCATTGGTCAGCTGAACATGTTGAGAATGTCAGGTAAACATACCATCCGAGATAGGTCCATATACTGTAGTTTTCAATAATACATGGATACATTATTAATATTTACTTTGGTTTCTCAGGGAACGTCCATTTCCCTACAATTACTGTTATTTACAGAAAACGTTGAAATAATGAGGATTGCAGACCCTTAAAATACATCTTTAGGACATACTAAAGGTTATTATATAAAAAATAAAGTATGGTTTTGGATAATCCAAAAATTCAAAAAAAGAACGCTGTGGATTTATTTACTTGTATTTGCAATGTTAAACCTTTCATTAGCTTCAAAACAATCTAAACAAACAGGCTATGTGAAGAAAAGAAGAACAACCAAACATAACTAGCAGGTGAGCATTCATATAGCTCAAATTCATATTAAATAGACGCATGTAAATAGACAAATTAAATTAATAGACAGCATTTATTTTCCAATTTCATCACATGATAAGTCATGAGTTACAGATACAATAATGGGCCCTTCAGCAAGTTAAGTGCAAATAATATTATCATTCAGTAGCTGTTTCAGACATCTGTGAAATATATGGCATCTTATTTCCTGACACAAAACTAATCCTGTCACATGAACAAACTTGTCACTTAACATTCAGAAAGGACTAGATGGTATTTGTATTGGAAAGAGGAATGGCTGAGGTTGAACGAAGATCTGAAGGGTCTCCCATGGTCTTATGAGTCTTGCATGGGTGTGTTCTGGGGGTTAGTTGCACGCTGGGGTTCATCAGGCCTGCCCTCCCCAATGCTGGGTTTACAGACAGGCCGTCACTGGTCCAGACACACACACACACCAAAACCCTGAAGTCCATGGGAGAGGTCCGGAGTCAAACTAACACATAGGAGACGGTAGTATTACAGGTATGTAGGCAGGTCCTTCTCCACCACCTGCAAAGAGAAATATGTAGAAATGTTACTATGACAGAGATGGTAAATGGGGAATGGCACCATTACAGCATCATGGACGGATGTGAACTGTTCACTACAGCCGAATAATATATGGATACAAAGGCAAATATTCACCTTTTTATACAGTCTTCTATCTCTCTTTATGAGCATGATCAACATAATGCAACACATTGTCTGAATAATCTCCTATAGGTTGAGATTAACAAAGTTTTAACTAAATCTAAATGACAGGAAACAATTGTATGTATCTAACCCGTTACATCAGTGACACACTTTAACTTACATTTCCTACATCGATTGTAAGAAAGCACAACTGCTTGGATTACTGTATTAGTGCAATATAATTCAGATAGAGGGGGAACAAAGTACCAGAGAATGAACCGAGTGACTAACACGATGCATGGTTTAATAGAAAGTGTAGTATCAGTAATACACAAGCTAGAAACACAATATTGTTCCCTATAACAAACACGTGAACACGCACACACACTGCACTTACGCTTGGATCATCTGTTGGCCCGTATCTCTTCACCACCTGTCCTTCTTTATTAATCAAAAACTGTTGAGGAACAAGAGCAAGATATTAGCACATTTATATTTCATGTAGTAAAGGCTAAATCTTACTGACTGTGCTTCTTAGAAAGGAATAGTGCCAGCTATATTAGCAATGTACCTTTGTGAAGTTCCATTTGATGTTGCTGTGGAGAAAAAAATAATAATATTACAACACAACCTGCTGTTTCATCCTTTTTGGAGCAAAGGCTCAAATCAAGTTGGCCACAATAGATAATGACGGGTTTCCACGGCCTCGCTTTCTACACTTTAGACATGTTCCAAATTGCATACTTTTTCCTTTTAGTTTGTACTGCAACTGCACTGCCAAAGTACATACTATTAGCTGCAGTATGCATACATCTGGATATACTACTTCTTGATAACACAGTGCATTGAACTTTGTGTGTAGGGAGGGGGGACTGTGGGTCAGAATAGTCAGAAAAGCATGCTCGCAAAATCCAACCTGGTGCAGTAGGACCTCCTGGTATTTTTGGCATACTGCATTTGACATTATGATTTATAATAGCATGTCAGAAGTTAGATGGTTTTAATGCCCTTTTCAACACTAGCTTATCGTTAGTTGTTGTATACCATGCTAGAATAACTGTTGTATACCATGCTAGAATAACTTCTATAATTCTGTAAAACACAAACCACATCCAGTATGAATGAGCAACAAAGAGGAAGTAAGTTGCGTGATGAAGTAAGAGAAACACAATGTGTGTGTCACACTTTGTTTTTTACAAAATTCTAAACACCAATTACAATTTATCATAAAATATTAAAACACTATTTGTATCTCCATACATTTCTAACTTTAAGAAATTACAAATTGATTATTGTCAATATATTTATGTTTAACCAACATGGGTCCACACCAAGCCCCCGCCACAGCGGCTTCCTGGTTGATCCAATAAGGAAGTGCCAAAACTTGCTGTCCACTAGGAGTAGTAGAGTAGGAGTAGTCCAATAGAGCAGTTTTTCATTGACACCCATGTTAAACAGGCTGTTTTCACAGCATCATTAAACAATTTAAGGCCTGGTACAAAAAAATTATAGTCTATGTTTAGGTCATATCTCCCTGACAACACTGAGGGGGGTGATTTGTTTTGTACCAGGCTAGTTTTTATTTTATCGGAGGTATACGTCAGCTAGATGGATGCATCTCCCTCCCCTCAACATCACATCAATGCCCTACGTTCATTTTTTATACAGTCTATGGTTCACACACACAAGATGAAATTAGTGAGTAGATTATAACAGGAATTATGGCAATTACTATGAATATGACCAAGTTGGTAATATATCCCCCGGCCCACCCCCAACTCTGTTGCTTTTGCTGCAGGATGTCATGAATATATTACCACACAGCCGACACCCTTTAAAATCAGATTCAATCCTCTTCTCACACATGACTGTACGGTAAACCGATGAAAGCATGTCATCTGAGTAATGGGAAGTAATACATAATGATCGTCATCAACAATAATGTACTATTTGTAATGTAAACTCATTCATGGTATTGCACATGGTTTAATCAGTTATTTTAATCACCCCTCTGTGTTTTATCGGAACATTTCACAATACATCATTGTATGTATATGTGACAAATATATCTCTCTTGAACTCATGGGAACACTAAACACTGTTACTGGTTTGTGTCCATACTGTAATGAGACTTGTTGTAAAGTAAACAGAAAAATAGGTCAACAACTCACTTTCCAAAGGTTCCTTTGCCTTTGGGCTGTGCTTTCATCCACTTCCACAGAGGGTGAGCATTGTCTCCATTCACCTCAATTTTACTGAAGAGGTCAAACTCAGCATTGTAACCTTTGGCGAACTCTTTAATTTCCGCATCAGTTCCTGGTTCCTGGATCATACAAAAAAAAACATACAGTTATAACATTTGAAATACAAGTTCTAATAAATATAAAGCTGTGTTGTCATCAGTGTTTTCTTGTTACCTGTCCTCCAAACTGGTTGCAAGGGAAGCCCAAGATTTGTAAATGTTGCTCAGCGTAGGAGGCGTGCATTCCCGCTAGCTGAGTGTAGTTTACCTTGGTCTTTCCTCATTTAGAGGCTACATTTACAATGATGCACACATTTCCTCTGCCAGGGAAAAACAGGACCAGAGGTTAAATTAGGTAAAACAATTATGCAGACTACTGATTATATGTCAAGTCCAAACATTACAATTGCAAGACTGTTCCACTCTACATTGCCGTTCCTTCACACGCTATGAAAGTCAAAGTCCTTAGCCACAAGAATACACGATATTGGGCCTCATACAGGAAGGTATATATAAACAAATGTCCTCTTATTTTTTCTCGTTGTCACGATTTATTGTTATTTTGTTAGTACCCACTGATTCGTGGGATTTTCTCCTCTCTAAAGTAAAAGAAAAACATTATAAGACAACGGTCCACAAATTGTGTCCAACCCAAGGAAACATAAATTTGAGGACCATTTAAAAAAAAAAAGGTATAAATATCAAAATAAATGTAGATTATTATAATATTTATATATTACTATATCTTTTAGCTGTTTTTTTTGGTTTTCCTGTAACACCAGAAATGAAAATAAAGGCCCTGTACTCAACATGCAGAACATTAATATAGCAGTAAATATATATTGTCTATGTAAAGATATGGTGCAGCAATGGCATCCTGTGCAGAGACTGAAGTTACTCTCCCTCTTTGTGTTGTAATTAGAGCTTCTATCTTGGTTGTTGTGATAGACGGTCCGTGCATGTGGCCGTGAAAATCCCAACCGACTTTTTTTTCGTTGTTTGGAGTAGAGTCCCTTTAAGTTTATCTAACAGTGCCTTCATTTCACTACTTCGGAAGTTCCTTTTCTTCTTACAAAATGTTTTTGTTAGCGTCTCTCCAATTCTTAACCATGTGCCAGAGTATTTGCATACAGCACAGCCCCTGCTATTATACAGTGTTTAGGGGGTGTTACCTACGCTGATAAACACTAATGATCATGTAGGGTTCATCATTCAGCACAACTGGGTAAAAGCCTATTTGGATGGTTTGTTTAGTGCATCTTGAGTTGCCTTGCCTTATTCTTTTCTATTAACAGAAAATACAAGGGACATTAAGAGAATGCTGCTGTATGAGACCCATTGTCTTCTACCTTATTTACCTGTATTTCTCAAGAGACACCTCATTGCCATCAATATCCTTGGCAGAGAATTCGTAGATTGATTTGGCACTCTGCCAGTCTGCAACTTGAGCACACTGCAAAAGTGAAAAAATGAAGATTGTTTATTAAGTGAGTGATTGTGTGTTATTGAGTAATACAACTTTAAGGCAGAGGTTTGTCCAGGCTAAAGTCCATAGAAGCAAAACAAAGGGCAAAAGTAAGCTCAGGTATAATAAACAAGATGAACGAGATAAATGAGAGGACTGAGAGTCAAGCAAGTACACGTCAAGACAAGGAAGTTGCACTTTGGTCCATTTTTGTCATTAATGTCCCCGCCCTTGAACTGACACAGAACATGTTGACGCGGAAAGGCAGCACATTAAAAACAAAAAGGTCTTAATATTGTTAAATTGTTTACCATTTGCTGTTTTTGACGCATTGCATATTAAGGAAATATAAGGAGAACATCTGATCTGATGTAATTTTACATCCCCTTGTTTTCAGACTATTACAACAGATGATTAAACAGAATCAGAAAACCTTATTGTCCCCTGCAAAAAGCAGTGGGAATGTTTCTTAGACGTGTGCATAAAAGAAACATAAGTTTAGAAACACACACTTTAACATAACATAAAACAAACATCAGATAGCATGACACAGGTAAATACAGAATAAGACCTTAAAAGATTTCATAGTGAGTTGTTGATGATAAAGGATTTTTTTTCACTAAGTGTCCTTGCTAACAGGACCATGTATCGACAGCCTGAGGGAAGGAGTTGTAAAGAGTTGTAGAGTGGGTGTGAGGGGTCGTGTAAGATAGTGGCGGCTTTACGCCCGACTGCATGTGTGTGAAGGTTTGAGAGGGAGGACTGGGTGTTGCCTGTTATTTTACTTGCATATTTGATGATGCATGACAATTTGGTCTTGTCCTTGACTGCCAGAAAAGTGTGCCAGGATGAGATTCTGTAAGTTAGCACTGACTCAATAAGTGATCTTTAAACAACTGTTAAAATGTCTTTGCTCACATTAAAACTATGGCAAGCAGTTTTAACACATACTAAAATCCCACTCCTCTCTGTGATAACATTTTAGTTATCCATTATACTATTTCTCCTAGTCACATCTGAAGTCTTGCTAGTCAGAACGGTAATTTCAGATATCCACAGTGACATTCTTACTGGTACACTTTTACCATTCATGTGTATTGGGCTTTCAATATCCACAATTACATTTTAGATATCTAGAATGAACATTCTGGATATCTGTAATTGTAAATTAGTCATAATTTATATTTTTTTGATAGTCAAAAATACATTTTAGATATCTGGAATGGTTTTTCATTTGGGATATCTGAAAATAAAATGATTCCTAGTAACAATTGGATTGTAGATACCTGAACTGGGAGTTTTTCCTAGTAAGAATGACATTACAGCTATCCAGAATGCTCATTCTAGTTACATAATTCCAGATATCTAAAATGTAATTGTGGATATCTAGAAGTGAGAGCCCAATACACACGAATGGCAAAAGTTACGTCATTTGTACCAGTAAGAATGATGTTGTTGATATCAGAAATGTTCTTTTTGACTAGAAATAATTCAGTAACATATATCTGCAATACATCTCCAGTCTAGTTTATTAAATGTTAAAATCGCTTGCCATGGATTAACTGCAACTTCAACGGCAGCTTTACGCCTTTACGTTATATCAGAGCTCGCGCTACAGCGCCGCTAGATAACCAACAACAACAACAGCTTTAATAACAGAAAAACGGAGAAAACGGAGTTGAATGTGCGTGACTCGGCAGCTAGCTGGATATTTACCGTTAGTTACATAATGTCTGTAAACCTCAAACTGACGCTAACAATGGGCTTTTTACACGAAGCGAGTGCGCTGCGTCAACATCGGACACATTAGTCCGTTACACCGCATTTAAAAATAGAATCAATCTGACCTACATGTTGTTCAGCAAACAGACAGCAGCAGATACGTTATTTGAACACACGTAAAGACATATACATAGTGTTATCGTGCTACACACACTTACCATACTTCTCTGTACTCCTTTGCTTCCTATCAGACCTAACACCAGCGTCGGTCTCCACAGCCACATGGCGGCGTCTGTCATGTGATCTATTAACACCGCCCACCGAGGGACAGCAATGTACCACTGCGCACCTGGAACTGCGCACCTTGGACCAGCGCCACCGAGGGTATTTTTTTACGATTTTCTTTTACATGGCAGCAGTTCACCTTTTGATTATGCAGTTGGGCTTTGTTTGTGTACCATAGACTGTATAAGTCTATGTTGTGTGCATGTACACTACACCACATTTTTTGGCCTCTTGGGGGCAGCAGAAACAAGTTGTGAACACAATATTGATGTAGCCAATGTAGGCCTATAAGCTTTTTATGAGCAAACAGTTGCTTATTTACACATCCAGTAGGTAGAGAAGAACACTATACCTAAAGAATATGACCAGAAACACAAACTATTCACAATATTCACTCCTTTAGCTCTGCTGTCTTCACCTGGGCCAGTCCTTGACTTTTGCAGGATTGGACCATCACCTTTTCTTCATTGTAACTGGTGTCACGACACATGAGACCGAATCAACTTCTGCATTTCAATTATTACTTTAAGCACACTTAATGTAGGCTATGAATAAGCACTTCGACTAAAGTGTGACCTATAAGCATTTAAATAGACTACAGTAAATATGCTACAGTATTCGTATTAGGCCTACCCCCTAACCCTAAGAATGACCCTTCTTAGAGCCTTTTGCCTGATCTGGTTAAAGTCTGATGCATATTTAAGTGCTATGTTCTCACCGGAGAAGGCTGAATTTCACCTGTCTTCATGTGTAAGAAATCCGAATGTAGAAAGGATAGACATGACCAAAAATATATGATGCACAAGGCAACTATATAGGGGAGAATGTACATTTATTACCAATAGTCTGGGACAGTGGTCAAATGAGATGGAAAAACAAAAGGAGAACTGTTTGCATAAAACTTTAACATAAAAGTTCCAAGAAAGGGAAACATTTCTAGTAACAGGTAAAATGTAAACAGTTTAATAGGAACCAAGCTAGTTTGAAACATTAGTTTGGAAAATAATAGGCAAGTAGTTTTGTCTAAGACTGTTTTTATCAAATGTATTTCTTTCAAGTTCAGTTTTGATTTGGTTATTGTGATGGATTAATAAACAAAAAAGGGGTCTCCACCAACTCCTGTTCAACAGCTAGTTGCTAACTTTGTCTGTCTGTCGTTTGGTGTTGAGTAGGTAGTGTAAAGTGAGTTTTTAGAGCCTTAAGTAACAAGACAACGAGAGGACAGACGTTCTTATCTGCTGACAGGGATTAATTCTGTGATAGGATTACTCAGGGCATATGACATTTGACTTCTTGCCTAATCATGTTTGTGCAATTGCAGAGAGTCAATTTCCTTTGAAACATTGGGCAGCAACAGAGAGCAGGCATATATACACTGATATTTAATTAATATGTGTTTGGAAATCCGATAATGTATTTACTGACTCGTCACAAACCAGCTAAAAGTGTGTCATGAGGAAAGAAGTACATAAACACAATACAATTAGATAAGACATATTTTCCCATCTTATAGGAAGTCACCATCTTCTGGACCACTACATATCGATACAGATTTACTCAGCACGTATACATGCAAGAATAACACTGAGTATATCTTCGTTTCCGTCTAAAGGTTGAAAATACAGCACTGTTGTGTCAAAGTTAAGAAAGTGTAATGTTACTGTAGTTTATCATTCTTCCAACAGAGGGCACTATCTAACCGTAGGAAAGATTTCTGTACACAGTTCATTACTTTAATGTTTGTGGATGCAGCATGAAAGTTATGTTGAGAAAGAGAGATGAGATTTTGGGAAGATGAGTGATGTAGAGAGTAGATTATAGAACAGATGTACAAAGTTGAACAAGTGTGTGGATTTTTTTTTTCTTCTTATACACAAGTTCATACAAACCCATCAAAACCACAGCAACGCTTTAAAAAAAACATTTCTGCGTATAAATTAGGCCATGGACTAATTTATACACTCTTGCGGGACCTTTCCTTTGAAATAGACTTCAGTGATCTGACGTCAGACTGGTGCCACAATTAAAGTCCCAATTACACAATATTCTGCTTCTTTAATTGGATGTATTCCCTGCTGAAATAGATATTGGAGTGGGACCTAACAAACAAGGGAATCACTCAGAAGTGTAAACCAACAGGTTATCGGTTGGTACATTCTGTAGTAAGTCAAGTGTAAGTGTTCAGAGGGTATAAAGAACAGAAATGGAAGCCTCACACTTACTGCCAATGCTATATTGGCAACATATGTATTTATATAATGTGCAACATATCAGATTTTAGACTTATCGCCATTGTTGTTCCTGGTGTATACACAGTTAATCAAACATGATCATGACAGGATTTAAATCTTTGATATACAGGTAACATTAGAAAATAAGCTTCAAGATTAATATCAATATGTTTGAAATGACAATATGGACATATGATGCACACAGGATTGTTCCATACATGTCATAATAATGTCATAATCCATCATTTCGATTTGACCAAACTGACAGCACCCCATATTGCACTGCACTCTGGGTCACTAGGCGCCGACAACTGCCTGCGATAATTAAATGGCATGTGCCTTTTTAGTTGAAGCAGCAGGTTGTCTCTCCTCTAACAGGCACATGCTTGCTGGCATGCACAGTAAGCGTGCTTGCATGATGTGGAGTTCATGTCTCCCGAGCAAGAGGTTTTTAATTAGGGTTTGACAAGAAACTGCTACAGGTTTGCACCTGAAACATCCAGTTCAGAGCCCCTCATTAAACACATCACATCTAGCCAATTAAAACTCAAATTAAATGGGTTCTACTGTAAAATATCAGTGCAATCTCTGTGATGTGTGTGGAGGAGTAGGAGGTAGACGGTGTAATTAGTTAGCTTTTTGCGTTTTTTTCCCCCATTGAGCTGTGTTGAAATAAATCATTTAATTACGTACTGTACCTCACACGATCTGTGCAGAACAACTCTGCTCTTATTCATTATGCATCATGAAACTGAGAACATTTATGTTAAATGCATCATGTCAAAATAAATGTGCACCTATTGCACATACACAGAAATGCACACATGCAAACACTTAGTTAATTTTGGGCTTTAATTAAAATAGGACCAAGAAGGTCACAAGATGACATTTCAAACTGCTGCACACGTATGTCATCCTAACAACTGTGCAACCGGTCTGATATTACTTGCAAACCCACTGAAAAAAAGGTTTGTTTATTTGTTTGTTTACTTTACCACAACTCACTGGTTGTAACTGAATCAACTGCTCCCATCGGAGACAGATCTGTATAGCAAGCCAGCTGTCAAATATGCAAACATCAATTTATGCATACTGGAAAAGCTAGATTAGGATATGAAACACAATAGTTTTTGTACATTCAGCACAAATTTCAATACAAAAAAATTAGAAGAAAATGCAGTTGAGAGTATGCATGTTATTGTTCTATCCACACAAAGCTGGTATAGTGTGGTTCATATGAAAGTCTGCATAAAGGACATGGTTACCTTTCATCTATATTACTTTTGCTGCACATTTATCATGCTGTAATGAATGTTGGGAGCTGTTCTGAACGGTAGAAAGCAGCGTTATTGTTTTTTTTGTTGTTGTTTTTATGAAGGAGTTATGCTGGGTCATACACCAGAAAGCCAGTTAACCTGGTCTAAATCATGAGAAATGGTATTTGTGAAAAAAGCCTGCTATGAATAGGAGCAGATGGCACAGAAAAATAAACAAGTTTCATATTAAAAAAAAAAACAGTTGCCTAGAAACAACCTCTGCTAAACCTGACTCCCCCGACCACCTCCTCCATCCCCCACAACACACACACGCACACACACAGACACACACACACGCACACACACAGACACACACACGCACGCACGCACACGCGCACACACACACACACACACACACACACACACACACACACACACACACACACACACACACACACACACACACACACACACACACAATGGAGCTATGTGCACCATGGGAGATAAGATCAGATGCTTAAAGAAAAGTTAGGGGTTATTTCTCACTGTTCCTAAGCAACAAGTTTGCTGTTTTCTTGCCTTCACCGTATCTCTGCAGGAGATTAATAGTCAGAGACAGAAATTAAGTTGACCACAAAACTCTAACAATTTCTCAGAAGTTCTCTTTATATTCCAAAGCAGATCTAAAATTGACATCACCTGGATTGGAGCGCAGTTAAAAAAAAATCTGTCATTTCAGGATGACTATTCTTTGAGACATACTCTTCTGCGTATTATGTTGCAGGACACGATTTGAATTGTGGATCATTTCTATATAGAGAAATTCCTCATTTTACACAAAATGTTGAGTTTTTACTGTTGGGTTGTTTAAGGTTACTAAGAATCAATGAAACAATGAGTGCAGGCTACATTCCTACATTAAAAAAACAATACATTAAACTAACTGTCTCCAGTGATAACATATAATATGTGATATGAGGAGCCTACTAAAACTGTCTTAACTTAGCGCCTTGAGAGGCATATGGATGGTCTTGTAATTGCTTTCCAGGTGCATATTGCTCTCATGTCAAAATCAAATAAGGATCACGTTGAAACACCTACAACACATTCTTGTATGTTTTAGAATATGAAACAAAAGGAGTGTAATGTAAACAGATGGAAACCTATATTTGCATTGGCAGAGATTCTTTTACATTTAACCCTCACACTCTGAGGGGCTGGGTTGGCAAGGCAACAGATTCTGCAGTCTGTTTCCCATGACTGCATCTAGATAGTCCAGATCAGCCACCTTATCTCTCCGTCTTCCTTGAGTAACATAAGTAAGACCAGGCGGGTGCGCCATGTGTTCAAAGCTCCAGTGTTTTGCTGACAGGAAATTGGCAGCTCACTATCCTGCACCTCTATCTTCCCAAATCATCCTCAAGATCAGTTAAAGTTTTAGATGCCACTGCCATATTATATTTAATTTAGTTAATTTAATTTATTTAATGTAAATTTAATTAGTTAGTTTACTTATCAAACATTATATTTCCAAAGATGTCTCCTAAACCCTTATTTTAAATACTCAGTGGGGTAAAACTGCACTCTTATACAAGAAATCTTTAAATGTGCAGTTACTTATTTCTTTAATGATTTTTACATTTTTCAGATAAACTGAAGGATTAAGTATTCCTTTATGAGTTGTGAAAATGATCCTACTTCTTAGGCTAAATAATCCATTTTAAACCCCATTGGATAGTCTGAAGAGTGCCATTAACTGAAAACACTTCAGAGTTTCTCAGCTCATGAAAAGTTTATGTTTTTGCAGATGCATAGTTTTTGCCGGACTGGGATGATATGTGTCTATCGCCATACTTTAGAAATCTTGCAGAAACGAGAATGCAGATTTAATCTATTTATTGTTTACTGTTAACCTGTTTACTTTAGCCACAGAACCTGGTACATGTAACACATCTACCATCTACTTTTTGAAATTACACACACTGAACTCACAGGAAATGCAAAAAATATGAAACTGCCAGGGATTTTTCTGGGGAAATGATTGGACTAAATTGGTCAGTAACTTAAGAGAGACCTCCATGGAAATAAAGTGTTCTGATGAAACCAGAACGGCAGTCTTCAGCTGTGATTGAAAGTGCTATGTCTGGAAGAAAGCAGGCACAGTTCATTAACCATTTACCATTATCCCATGTAGGAGCTGGTTTTGAGAACTACAGGGAATGGCAATAAGAGTTAAAATATAAATGGAAATGCAAAAATCTTATAGAATCTGGCTGCTGACTTGACAGTGGCACTTTGTCTTCGAACAGGATCATGAGCTCAGTGGACTCTACATGATTTCCCTTGACCATCACAATGAACATCAAGTCTGCATTAATATGTTTCTATGTTCCATTGTAACTGTGTTATAATGCAGCTTTCCACGCTTTTCCACGATTTAAAGAACCTGCTGTTCGTGTTTTCTCACGACGATAATGTCTTTAAAGGTTAATGCTAACTTGATGTTTTTGATACTTTTGTGCTAAAATGCTAAAAACAGTCTTATGGACCTTTAAATGACAAAAATAACTTTTTGGCTTTCTTGCTGAGAGAGAAAATCAATATCACTCTCATGTCTGTATGGTGACTATGAAGCTAGAGCTTTAGAGGTGTTGGTTGGCATATTATTGAACTTTCAAAAGAGCAAGGCTAGATGTTTACACTATTAATGCTAAGCTAGGCTAATCACCTCCTGGACCTGAAGCTCGATGGTTAGCGCACACGAGAGAGCGGCAGTATCGATTTTCTCTTATAACTCTCAGCAAGAAAGTGAAAACGTTTATTTTCCAAAATCCTGTGAAAACAAAGGATCAGTTATGAGGAGGTGTAGATTTTGACAAAGGTTGGAAAGTGTTTGTGGATTAACAAGGTAGAGAGAAAACTTCAGTTACTGAATGTTACAAACTGACATGTATTTGCAAAACCTCACAAAGCAATAATGACTTATTTTTTAGCATCAGTTAATTTGAGAATATGTCTGAATACATGATTTTTCCACATGGGGTATGTTGTGGCAAAAATCTTGGGTGATCTTTTTCAATTTGAGGAAATGTTCCTGACAAGTAAAAAGCGGCTGAAGTACTTCTGAAGGCACTCTGCTCATAGCTGAGCGACAGCTATGGCGTTTCTGGAGACCAGGGTAAAACAGATAACATTTCACTGTGTCCATAGTTACTTTTCAGCAGTTATGCAATGGAAAAAAGCCATTTGGTAGGACAGTAAAATGAAGAAAGTTCAGTAGTAACTGAGTAGTAAATTACAGTAGTAAATGAGTAAAATGTCAAAAGTATGTCTTTTTAAGATTTTGTTCAGAAAAGGTTCTATTACATCTGAGTGTAAAAACATATCTGTGATCCTGTGGCTGTTTTGAACAACAGTTCAAGCTGGCAGTAACTGCACTGCTATTGAGAAGGACAAATGAGCTGTGTTTGATTCTAATTATTACTTTGAGCAAATGTCATTGCAGGCTGGAAATGGCTCTCACCTGACTGGCAGGTGAGTCTGCAGGCTCGACCACTCACATTCACAAAATGACACCTACATGGCTAGAACAAGCAACAGCCTGTTATAGAAAACTGAATTCAAGGACTGCATCCTAAAAGACAATGATGACTGTGGCCACACAACTGTTTTTTTGTCTGAAGAGACGCAGTATTATTGGTTCAAAAAGAACATGAATCACACCTGATAAGCCTGTGAATGTTCTCATGTGTCCAGGTCATCGTTATCCCCAAAGCAATTTCAGTCAAAAGCAACTGGACTTGGTTATTTGTCTAGGAAGAGGTTTCACCTCTCATCCAAGAGGCTTCATCAGTTCATGTACGCATCTGACCAGGCTGGTACTGGTCCTGATAACAAAGTGCCTCAGTTGGAAATGTGCTTGTTAGGATTCATGTCATTTTAGCAGCACTATTAAGACGCATGATGTGCTGCTGGAAATCACTGCACTGCACCTAGATGTGCTTTCTAAGGGGAGGATGAGTGTATCAGAATTACCACAAAGACAAGAGTGGGAGACCTCTTTTCACCTGCTGCCTCACAGCAAGACTGGCTGCAGCTGTCTTTAAAAGATTCCTTTCTATTTCATGTCCATCTATTATATTTCTTTTGCTTCCCTTATTATTGCCTATCATCTGCTGCACAGGCTGTCTTTTTTGAAATCTCTTCCTTTGCATCTATCCTTTCTTCTCCCTCCCGCCTTCTCTCTTTGCAGTCCACACACTGCTGTGATTTCTTTCCCCCAAGCAAATTAGTTTCTCTGTAATGGTTCCTCCTCCTAACCTGTAAACAAGTCGGATGCAAATGACTATGAAACACTGTGATTTCCTGTGATGAATTCAACATTTTCTACCATCACTGTACATGACCTAGCTCTATTGCTGGACTTTCTTTTTGCTGTTGCTTGCTTCCACTTCCACTGAGCTGTTCTTAATATAGTCTGGGTCCCCTGCACAGACCTGAAACAGTTCTTCTGAGAAAGCTATTTGGTATGAATGAAGGGAACTGAGTCGTACTTGAAAGTTACA
Source organism: Echiichthys vipera (assembly GCF_963691815.1). Taxonomy (NCBI): domain Eukaryota; kingdom Metazoa; phylum Chordata; class Actinopteri; order Perciformes; family Trachinidae; genus Echiichthys; species Echiichthys vipera. The sequence goes on along the minus strand of NC_139840.1, from coordinate 17,949,946 downwards.
ATTTTATTCATTGTTTCCAGATTTCACTGCCTGCCCTAGATCATGCATGCCAGAGCACTTTGCAGCACTTCCACCTCCTCCTCCTCCTGTGACAGCAGCAGCAGTGGGCTGAAGGATGCACAGACAGCTGTTACTCTGAAAACACACCAAACCCTTTTATTGACACTTTTATCCAACATGCATGACAGGCAGGTGTGTGCCCAGTGCCTGGTTTATTTTTCCTTATTATAGCCCTTAAAAAAGGATATAAAAAAGAACACCCTATTGCTTAACAGGACAGTGGGAGGAAGCCGGAGAAAACCCATGTTGAAAGAGGAGAACATGGAAACTCCACACCGCCAACCAAGACTCAAACCCAGAACCACTACACCAACCTATATTCAAAAATTGCCATTGCTAGCATTCACACCAAACCTGATGTTGTGAGAAAACGGCAGTCCTTCCATTTATTTGAATGTGAGTGGTTCATTGAGGCCGCCGCGGTGGGGACCGCCCCCTGCGGCAAAATATTGTAAAGGAATCAACTTTTGGAAAAATGCAACCTTATGTGATGCTGCAGTGGCCAATCATGTAACCTAACAACGGTCAGACAAAACACAATTAAATGGCCACAAATGGGTCAGTGACACTCCCACACTGCCGCAACGTCTGATTTGGTGTGAATGCAGCCTTAGATGAGATACTGACACATCGGGATAGCAGGGAGAAAGTAATCTCAGTAAATCCCACCTCTACTCATCCTCTTTGCAATCTTCTAAGACCTTTCAAGATATCCCCACAAGAATGAACTGGGTAAATATCAAAAAAGACCCCTGAGTCTTTTTCAGCATAACCACCCATGCCTTTTATCATTTTGTAGCTTAGAGGTGCTCAAGCTCTAAAGATCTATTTGCTCACTATGGTCGGAAGATATAGGCAGGAAAAAACTAAAAACTTGTTTGTATAGTGTGTACACATTTAGTAATGCAGTGGTAGAGGATGAATATTGTTTTTTGTTTTAATATGGGGGTCTTTGGGGATTGATTCACTTTCGGAGCCAGCCTTAAGTGGCCGTTTGAGGAAATGCGTTTTGGCACTTCAGTGTTGGCCTAATTTCCCAGTAGTATTCTTCTTGACATATTTATTAAAGCTAAAACAACAATAGCACACATGCGGCACCTCTTACTCACAGTAAAAAGTTGTTCTAGTCTGTGCTCTTCTACCTTTGCTTTTCCAGTAAATATAGACAGTAGGCAGGGCAGTTGCACTGGGGCTTGGTTAGAGGTAGGGCCCTCCAACACATTGTTGGGTGGAGAACTGGCCCTTGCAAGTGATTCATATTGCCACCTAGGAAATACGTCTCTGTTCAAAGTAGAACTCATGTTAAAATAAAAATTGTGCCATTTGCTGTATGTCCTTGAAAAGGCAAACCCATCTCTATCAAAGTTTAATTTTTTGAACAAAAAATGTTTCAGCACCACGGTGAGACAGACAGCTCCTCTGCTCTCAGGCCTTAATGCTTTTTCCAAATTTCAGCAGTTTGTCAGGGCACTGTCCATGGTTCTGATAGTTTTCTCTCTGAACTCTCTCAATACAATAGCCTAAATAACTAATTACACTGTAAAATCAGACACATTGTTGGTTTGATGTATATTTGTTTATACATTTGCCTTATGGTATGTGTCTGTGTGCAAGTGTACACTAGAGCCAGTCATAATAACGTGCACTGAGGCCCGTCGTAACTAACTTATGCAACTGAGCAGCATCACTGTTATCACAAAGAGAGATCGAAGTCCATTATTGAAAGTTCACACAGAATAACAATTCTCCATTTCAGGGATCACAGTGAGCCAATGCGTCCGTTAACCGCATACCTTTATTATGATTTAATGAGGAAGATGTTTCTTAGACTTCATCAGCTCAGCACAGATTGAAATGAGGAGTACTGTGGAAGCTATTAGACCCATACCACCAGGAGACATGAATAATTACACACTCCTGTGGAGATGAAGCATAACCAAGTAAGGAGGCATACAGTATATTTTCCATGCTATAAATAAAATTTGATTGAAGGGGTAATTGTTTGGCATGGAGTTTATCACACAGAATTAATACAAGTCAATACATTAAAACAGGCTTCCACTGTGTTGTTAGACTCCGAAATGTTTGCGAAACAGTGCTAATCAAACTTCTGAGCTCTTTTCTTTCTGTAAGTGTCTGCAATTGACATAGGATAGAAGACGAGTATGGACAGCTGGAGCTCCTGGAAAGGTGGAGATGTCAGGTTTAAGCAGACACAGTAGATATGGTGGATGTAAATGTGATCTTTCTTTTCCCTCCTTAGTTTCAGTTCACTGGGCTGTATGGCTGCATGACATTTCCTTGTTGCTTTAGCAACAGCGGTAGAGAAAGAGTCTCTCACCAATCTTCTTAGGGTTCAGTATCCCTATATTCTGCTCTCTGTGCATAGGGGCATGTGTGTATACCTGTATATGTATCAACATATGTGTTTGATTAACAATATTTTTGTAATTGGTTCTAGGGGAGCTACAGTATGTGGGTGGATGTCACCATTGAAGTCTGGCCTTTTTTATTGGCTCTGATGATTTGCATAACAACAAGAGTGACACAATAACAGGTCCTTTGACTGACATACATGCTTTCAAACTGTAATAAAGAATTGATATTTTTGTATCTACATTAAAGAACAATGACTTTCTAATGATATCTATGTGTGTTGGCACCTGCATCCTAGCTAGTTGAAGTCTGGCAAGTCTCCAACTGTAGTTTGTGGGAGTGTTAACAATATAAATAAACCCCTGTTATTGTCTTACCACCTTAGGTCCTCCTCCATCTCAAGCACCCCCACCACCAGTATGCCATTGTGAACACCTTTGGGTTTGCCAAGAAATATAATGAGTAAAGACTGAACACTTGTATGAAGGACTGTTAACAAGATAGCAGTGGCAATGATGGTCACAAGTGTGGTGTGAAGGCTGATTTTTAAGTCACAAATAATAATTCTGCTATGGTGATTGTGTTCAACAAAGAACAAATTTAGTGTGGATGAGTCAGCGTGTACAACAAGCCAGGAATAAAAAAATGAATAAAATAAATCAAAGCCAAACAATCAAGGTATTTGTTCATGATTTGTCAAGTACATGTAGGTTTTTCTTCACATTGCTGTTCTCCAAAGCATTTCACCTTTGTAAAGTCTTCAAGCTTATATTATAATAAGACGGGTGTCATATTTCTCATGTTACATCACATACACTGTAACAAGATGAACATTGTGTTTTGACGTTGCATGTCAAGTGAGATGGATGGGACAATTGTCCAAGCCCCCTTAATGTACTAACTGTTGCTATGCCTGCTTGTCAAACTTTCCCTTCTCCTTCTGTACATCACTCATTATGCAGTGAATGGTGAAAGAGTCATCACAAATTCATAGTCATTTTCTGTCCAGTCCAGATTTGATCAGCTCCAGCTAGCTTACTTTAATTACATTAATTGCTAACTTTTAAACGTCAGATGAAAAATCCTGTATATGGCATGTTAAATGTGCATTTGATGGCTACATGACATGGTGCCAAGACACCAATTGATGATCCATGTAGAAGGTATGGAAATGCAGGAACAGAAGTCTTCTTGTACTGCAGCAAAGTCAGTTCATTCTTGAATTATACACATGATGTTATGAGGGAAAGGGTTTTTAAGGTTAGGACAATGTTTTTGCAAAAGGAAATATATCACCTTGTTGGGAATGCTGGAGTATTAACTTCCCCAAAAGAGCAGGACAGAGCTGTTAATGTTAGCCTAAACTCTGATAGCTTAAGACCCATCTTCCACACAGGAAATAGAGTAAATGAGCTACATGTATTTTTTGCAGGCTGACCTGTAACCCCACAAACTAATGCAGATAACAATGTGCTTCTTGGCCTGGTAATACTTGGTGACTACAGTAAGTAGTAAGCTAGCTGGACATGCTTTTGATTGCAGTTTACATTAACTTACTTAACTAATTACACTACAGCCTCTTTTGGGGGGTTTTAATGGCAAGTGAAGTGTAGTGATGTAAAGTAACAAAGTAGGCTACAGTTACTTAAGTAGCACTTAAGTCCAATTTAGAGGTGCTTGTACTTACTATTTCAATGTACTGCTTTTTACACTAAAACTACAACTTGTACTTTTTACACACATAACACATTCAGATATGAGATATGTTATATCTATGAGTTGTAGGTTGTTCCACCTAAAAGATATTGGTTTCTTCCAAATAACTGGTTGAGGCCCACATAAGTATTTTCTGCTATTCCAAAAAACATTAGGAAAAGTTTTTTTGTTTTTTTTAAATGAACATACTTTTTGCAGAACATTGTTGTTTTGTATGTTTTTTATGCTTCTTTCTTTTCTCATTAATTTTAAATTAAAAATAACTGACACCGGCTTTAAATCTGATCAGTTACAAACTTTTACCATTCAGAACACAAAGAGCAGCACCATACTAATTATCTGAACTAGTTATCCAGCAACATGTCATTGTTCTGTTTAGTGTCAAACCTGATTCTATCCACAAAATATGTTAAAAAAAACTCTATGTGATTATGAATAACAGCATGTGTGTCCCCTTAACCAAACAGCATTCATCATGACTATTTTCTGTAACCACCAATTTTGGATTTTGAGTGTTCAGGAAAGCAGCCTTCTGTTATTTTATACCCTTACGTGCTATAGAACAAATACCAGCAAACAGTCACATTTTCATGGTGAAGCAGGGCAATGAGTCATCCACATGCTACTCTTATAAAAGTCATTGTTCAGGGCGAATTCATTCAAGAGCTTTACAAATGAGCCTAAAGGATCCTCGTTTCATTTAATTCTTCCTATTAGCATGGTCGTACTTCACCCCCTCCATTTTCTTCTTCTACCCTTGGGCTTTGTGTTGACACGGAGCAACCCATTCAGAGGCAGCAGGATGATTTGTTGCTGTTTTTTAGCAGCAAAGAGATAAATAAAAACAGGCTATATAAAATATGTTCCTAAGAAAAACAATAGCAAAAAAAACCCATGCAGAGCCACGGATGACATGTTACCAGGTTTTTAGAATAAATTTACTATAGGTCTCCTTCCCAAAGTCTTTGATTTCCAATCTAAACTGTGTGACGACTTCCATGTCATCTTCTAACTAAATAGACTTTCCTTGTCTTCTTGTTACTCGATCCTGGAACTCCCGGAAGAGACACTACAGAGGACATCGATCAATAGTTTCAAGAAGTATTGACACCTGTTGATTGTGGAACTAATCAAGCTTCTCTTGTCCCTGAGCCAATCAGCATCTTGACGGATTCATTCATTGATTTATTTGTTTTGGTAATGAACCCAGGCAGTTATGTTTATCTTGTCAAAAATATACAGTGTACCATTTGGTCGTCCCTTGTTTTCACTCTGTCTGTCGGAGAGGCTCTGTTCATACGGATTCATCATGCTGCCGTTGTTGACAGATTTGACTGTCACCCACTTGTCAAAATGCCACGCAGTGGCAAGGATGGAAAGAATGCACTCGCAAGACACACACACACACACACACACACACACACATACACACACACGACACGGCACTAGACAACATGACACTAGACAACATGACAAGTGAATATCAATGAGGTGATCTCAAAGTAGTAACTGAAAGATTGGAAAGATGGAAAGCAGCACAAATCAAACAAAAATCCTTTTGGACATTTAAAAAGTACATTATAAGACAAGCGAGAAACGGTGGAGAAAATCAGTAACGTAACTTATTTAAGATTTAAGAAGTATTGTTTTTCATGCAAAACAGGTGGCTTAAAGACTGTTGGTGTTGTTATCTTTGTTTGATAGACTAATATACATTAATTGTACCCTGTATTTTGTTATGTTAATGCTTACAGTTTTACTTTAATGCCAGCATTAATAAATGCCAAGCTCAGCCTATAAGCTACAAAGATATAACTGGGTCTGAAAGGTGTGAAGGTCTACCTTGGTGTGGTTTCCAACAAGTTAAGGCTTGTGCCTGCAATGGACTGCAATGGTTGGTGGGTTCCTTTGTTGCAATGTTACCATGACGACCTGGCCAAAAGGCGGCAACAGGAGGCACATCATTGCCAGTCATTAAAACAACATTATAAGAGGTTCCTTATGTGCACAAGCAATATTTTAATACAATGAAATGCTACATGCGTAACATACATTACAATAGCACTGTAAATACATGAGACATTTGTTTCAGGAAGAACAAATACGAAACAATCTTTTTGGAAAAAAAACAAAAATATATGTTGACTAAATGTTCTTTTATTTACTTTATTGACTAAACATTGTCATTTTTAGTTGATGATTATTTGTTGTAGACAATATTTAACAATGTAAATTCTACTTTGTTACATCACAACTTAAAACATACACTGACACACACAAGAGCATCAGCTGTTGCTTTAATATCTGGTGGATGTAGTTTTGTGGCAGATAAAATATCACAGGTCTTTTACACATGACCTCTGGAATGTCACTCAGCATGTGGTGTACTTGATTGCCCCCTACGAGTGATCTCATTTAAGCTGCAGTCGTATGGTGTTGTATAAATATAGAAGAGGTTGGTATATTTCCTGATATGTTATTTCCTGCACAGTGGTGGGTGTTTAATGTCTGTTTGCCAGCAGGTTTACTCTGCTGTGACTGAGTGATAGCAATAAGAGTTGACAGCAAAATGACAGCTGGACTGTTAAAACGAAGACATTTAAAGACATCACATTGGGGTCTAAGAGGCTGGAACAGATGTTTCTTGCTATTTTCTACATTTGTAGACCAAACACCCTCTTCTTATCTACTTCACATGTTGAGTGTAAAGTGTATAAGTATGACTGTGAAAATGTGCACTTGTACACTGAAATGTTGTATTACACAGCCGCTGCCAAGGTGTGTTTGGGCAGGGTAGGTGAGGGTAGTTCTTTGTGTTAGTTATGTTTAGTGTGTGTGTGTGTGTGTGTGTGTGTGTGTGTGTGTGTGTGTGTGTGTGTGTGATGTGGGATAATTAAGACATTTTAAATCGGTTTTGTTTGAGGATTTGCTATTTATTTTCTCATATATACATTCATCTATATTTCTGCTTTATCATTTTCAGTGAATGTCTGCAGCCATGCCAGGTAAATGTTTTAAATGTTTTCAACGTTTAATAATCTTTAAAGGTTCAGAATTTGCACTTCAGGCAGGTTTTTGTGCATTTTGCTCTTAACTTTGTGAGCTAGGAGTAGTTTTGTTCAAATCAGGAAAAACTGCAAGCTGTGCCATGAGGATTTAAATGGTTTTACTGAGCTGAGAACATCTGCTTTATGTGTTAACTGTGCTCAAAGTGCTCAGAGCAACACATAAAGTTAAATGACTTACTCCTTATGTGTTTTTCTTGTTGTCGTTCTCTTCTCCTATAGGCAACTGTTTTACAGATGGTCCAGGTCCACTCTTCACTTTGTACATACTCCATCATACCCCGTCATGTACCATCTTCTCCCCCTCTCCATCTGTCAACTCTTTTTTTTCTGTTTGTTGTGTTTTCTGCTGCTACACTCATGGCTTCTGGTCTGTTGGTATGGGATAATCCTCAAACACATTTATCAGCATAATTCCAAAGACTGACGCTGAGCAACACAAGATCCACTCTCTCCTTAGCTGTGTGTGCTTGGTGTTTGTTTACCTTGGTGCCAAGCGGCTCCTAACCAGATGGGTCGTTTGTCTCCGAGCCATAAAGAGGATATCAATGCAGCAGTTATTAAACAGTGTGTATTCTTTGCTCACCAAGACACTTTCAAGGTTTACCAGCAAGATCTTTAACATGTGCACCAAGTGATATCAGCAGAAACAAATAAAAGCACATTACATGTTAATGTTCATTTCAAAATACAACATTATATCGATGTTAAATGTGAGCCTATTAACAAGGATAAGAGTCTGTCAACTATCATATTTTATATAGTATGAGTTGAATGTTTTTGCCTGATGAAGGTCTAGCACCGAAACATCACAAATAAATGATTTTTGCAAGATAGACTGTGCAAGAGTTTGTCTGCATCTTTTGACATACTCGTCCCTCTCCTACGCACCTGTCTCATGAAATAAATGTGCTGTATATAGAGTATGAATCACATTGCATAAAACAGCTCATAGATGAAACATAATATATTTCTTTTGTACAGTGACATTTAGTGTTAAATAAAATCAATCAGGAGGTTCTTCACTTTGTAAAAAAATACCTGTTGAATGTTATACTGCAGCAATTGGATGTGCTTCAATTCTTTCCAAATTCAATCTGATCCTCCTGTATCAACATGACTCAACTCATGCCATCCTCTAATCTCAGCCTTGGTGGAGGTCATGACTCATACAGAGAGCTTTTGACTTTATTAAAGGCTACTGTCTATTATCTGCTAGTAGTTCGGAGGAAAATGTGGTAGATTTAAGCCTCAATAACAAATCTATTGAAATAGTATGCACTAGTATCGACAGTTAAGGCATGTACATGTGATCAAAAGGATAAAAACTATGCAATATAAATGCAAAACAAGAGGTATTGTCTATTTTATTACATTTATTCTTCTTTCTTTCCAAAACATGGCACCTACATTATCCACAAAGCAGCTCTACAGCCAACTGTTTGGTCAGTGATTCAGGTATGTCATGCTAGCAGCGGCTAATGCAGCCTCTAGCTGCTATCCTCAAGCAGAGATGAGGAGCAAGCTAAAGAAGTCTGATACGAGCTCAATTTTTTTTCTACTCGGCATACCCAAGCACAAAAAGTGTATGAGATTACAAAGTATAGCACTATGCCCCCAAAAACACGGCGAATGATGGTCGTCATAGAAACGGCATCAAGTCAATTGCTTAAGTACTGATGGGGTCTGACCGGATTCAAAGTGGAGTTGAGTTACAATGGTTTTGTTTTTTTCATGCCATAACATGGGAATTTAACGTTCCACCATGGCAACGTCATTAAACGAAAGATGACAATCTTCAAAATGAAGCATCATAAAGTTCATTAGGCTCTGACATTATTTGAGGTGGACCTGTTCAAAGTATAGCAACTGTAACTGGCGGTTGCCAGTATAGCTCAATATTATCACAAATGTGTCTGCAGGCATTTTAGCTGCGTTCTAGAACATGCAAAATATTGAAGTCGTATTTATGATGCTGATAAAAATCTGTAATGTTAATGTTATAAACTACAGAAGCATAGTAATGTAGTGGCAGTAATCCCTGTGACCTTTTTATTTAACATTACTTTAAGTTTTCTCAGAGAAGAATTCAACCACCAATATGAGAACTAACATCAAAAGGTTATTTTGCGCCCATTACACTGTGTAAGAGATAAGCTAAAGTGAAGAGACAGATCTGCTATTTTATCTGTGATGTGGGACTCATTTTTGCCTGTATGGCCTATAGAAGAAGAAGAAGAAGAAGAAGAAGAAGAAGAAGAAGAAGAAGAAGAATTATTTCTTTATTAATCCCGCAAGGGGATATTCCATTTTTTTCACTCTGTTATTATCCAAGTTAAACACACACAGGCCCGAAATACACACATGCACAAACAGAACCTATATACATGCAATCAATGAGAGATGTCAGAGCGAGGGAGCTGCAAATGGATCGGCGCCCCGAGCAGTTGGGGGTTCGGTGCCTTGCTCAACAGCACCTCGGCAGTGCCCAGGAGATGAACTGGCACCTCTCCAGCCACCAGTCCACACTCCATTCATGGTCCACACAGGGACCACACAGGGACTCAAACCGGCGACCGTAGCTGAGTCACCTATGGACTGAGCTACTGCCGTCCTAATAATAACAGCCATAGAAGATCCACTAATGAATGAGGCAATGCTGCTGAAATACATGGGTGGACTTTGACATTTGTGCATCTTTAGTCCTGTATAAAGACTCCCTTTGTTCTATATGACATGACAAAGAAAATAGCTGCACTTTGACTTTTGACCGCATTTTCTTTTCTCTCGGTTTCATATCAATGAATTCTTTTCTATGTGTAGATATTCAGTCTGAAGTGTACTCTTGATATCATTGAAAATGAGGCCATGCCCTCAATGATTCCTCTGGATTAAATAAAGGTTGGATGAATGAATAGTTTCTATCAGTATGGTCAGAGAATGATGGCTACAGAGAGATTCTAGGTGAGCAGAAATCTGAAAATATTGAACAGCAATGTCACTTTAAGATAGCACAGCCACGGTTGTGTTTATTGAGGCAATGGATATTTTTAGATGTAGAACGGATCAGAGATCATAGCAACACAGTTAAACCACTCAGAGTATGTCTGTAACTCAGTTTTAATACCACAAAAAACATGGAGACAGATTTCTAATCACCCACAGGCAGGAAACATTATGAGAAAAACATGACAAGAATAGTGAGTACATTAAATCAACATGACTCAGTAGCACCTCAAAACACATCATAATATAAATACACCCGCGGACACACTTGTTGAATTTTAATTGGTCATTCATCAACCAGGAACACATTCCTTTCTTTGAGCTATGAAAGAGGAGGAAAAAGTGTATAAACAAATTTAAATCATGACTCTTCTGGATCAATTTACTCAATTAGGAACCTTCCAAGTCAAAAGGGCTTAGGGTTGAAAAGGCAAAAGTGGGGAACACATGAACAAAACAGAAATATCTGACAGTATATTTAAACAAAAGGTAATGGAAGTCCTCCGAAGTGTCCTTTGGCAAGACGCTGAGCCCCTGTACTGTGCATGAAAGTGTGAATGTAGTTTGAATTATTAGATTAGATTATATTATATTATGGGAAGGTAGCCATCAGTGTATGAATATCTGTGTGAATGTGGGGGGGGTGAAAGCGCAGAGTGGTCAGAAGACTAGAAAGTCGCTATAAGTACAAGTCCATTTACCATTTACATAAAGCCCATCAAAACCATGGATGAAACAGTCAGCAACAAAAGGAAGGACAACATCAGTCAATGCAAACATTTGGCTATGTGTGTCAATATAGATAGTAAGCTATGAACAACCTACTGCAGAGACTTAATTGGAGCAATAAATGGTGTGTTCGATCCTGCAACAGGAGTTGAAGAGGCTGTCAGAGGAATCAGATGTGAATTGTGAACGGTCTCATTATAAACAGAAGCACACCAGCCTCGTGTGTGTGTGTGTGTGTGTGTGTGTGTGTGTGTGTGTGTGTGTGTGTGTGTGTGTCATATGGTGTGGGTTTATTGTGTTAATGCATGTGAGAGATGATTTTACACAATGTGACATGAAATAATTAAAAAATCAATTAAAAATCAGTTAATTGAATCAAATCAATAAAGTGGAAGCATCAAGTCCACATTGATACTATTTCAGACAGAGACAGTAACAACATGTTCAATCGAAGAATGGTAGCTGCTTCCTTTTTATTCCTTTTATAACTGTACCAAATTCCACGTTCCTGTTTCTTAAATAATATTATTCTTAAAAATATTATTATTTCAGTTATTTCAAAAGTATGTTAATGCATTCGTGGTTTTTGTGGTTATCGAAAATAATGTAAATTCAGTAACATAAACATTCATGAATAAATGCACACCTACTGATGCATACTGAGGCTCTTTTAAATCAGATTTTTGCACACGTGCAGTTTATTTTTTGTCACTTTTCCGTATGGTGTTTAATAAGAATTACATCCTCACATTGCTGCCGGCTATAGATTTTTATTGTTAGTGTTACAGTTAATGAACGTAGTTGGTTCAGGGGCAAATGTGATAAGCATTTTTCTATGGAATCAGTAAATAGTTGACTGGTCAAATGTCTAAAAGACTAAACCAGTGGATGAATCATGCCCCTGGTGCTCTAATCTAATGGCTCATCACTAATCTATAATTGACTACAGTCTATTTTCAGACAAATAGCATGAATGGGTCTCATTTACATAAGTATTTAGAACCATTATTGTAGAGTCACCATTGACAGCACCGGTAGGGTATTGAAAAGACAGGTAATTGCAGCTAAAAGCCTTCTTGAATATATGTCTTCGAGATCCAATCACCTGGTTCTGAGCCACTCAAACACAGTCAAGTTGGCACTTCAACCCTCTCACTAATAATTCTGCTCATATTATGAACTGAGATGAGAGGGTTGTACTGGGCCGGTTCCAGATGTGAATGGCTGCATTTAATTGTGGTGTTCCGGAAATACAGAACAGTAAAACTACCCTCATTAAATAAGTTAACAAATATATATATATATATAGTATATAGTAATATATATTGATTAGATGGCTACTGTACTGAAAATGGCAGTAAAAAAGATATAAACCCAGCTAAGTGGATCCGACTCTAACCGTAATGATAAACAAGCAAATATCAGAGTTTAGAGCCAAACAAAAAGTAACCAATCCATAGGTCTCTTAACTGTGTGTGAAAATAAACAGTGTTTTTACTATTCAATCATATTCAGTACAGTAATGTGCAGACAAATACATATGACTGCTATTGACAATATACTGAAAATAACAAGTTATATAAACATTAGTAACTTCAAATATATCATTAAGTGTGTATTTCCAGCACGGCACAACTAGTCCTCCAGTAAAATGTCCATCCTTACTGTTTTTAAAACCCTGCCGAACACTGACTGGTACAAATGACTCCTACGAGATAGCTGCTCATACAATGACGGATCCACCTCCATGTTTAACACCTGGCAAGAGACGTTGTGGGTTGAACACATTATTTGGCTTCCTTCAAACAGAAATTAGTCCAGATACGAAAAATACAATATAAAAAAATACGGTTCATCAGTCCATATTTCTTTTATTTTGCTCAGGTTTTATGTCCTTACAGAATGTTAGGCAGCTTTAGGAGCTGACATTTCGTTAAATTGAATGGAGATATTGTTCTTTTATGTCCCAAAATGTCACAAATGTGTATGTGTGTTATCATGGTATTTTTTTAGTCTTTCCCCGTTACCACATTATGTAATTTTGCCACCCAGGCACGGCACGTTTGGGCTGCTACTGAAATGAATAGTGACAAGTCAGTTCTTCTTCCACACAAGAGAAGCAGACAAAGAAGTGATAAATATGAAGACAAGTGACTTTAACTTATCTGTCACTCACTACTTTTACACTTTACTTTACACTATATCTTCTTAGGGCTATATGGAAATGTTGTTTCTTTTGAATATATGGTCCTTACTGAACTGCTGCCTAGAATCTCTGTTGACTTTGACTGTGAAGTTATTGTTCATGCGTACTGTGGGTGATTTGAACATGCTGGAAGTGATGCAATATTTCATGTGGAGTGAGCACTGCACCAGACTATGTTTCAGTAATATCCTTTTGAATGCTACATTGTTTGTCAGCAACTTGTCATATTGTAACTCAGGAGGCAATTTGCCCTGTGTGCAGTTGCAATTTGGCATGTAGTTAACACATCATAATTTCTGTTTTATTGAAAACTCAACTTCATCATCACTGGGAGTAACTGATAAATATTTAGTGTTACATTTTAGAACAGAATAGGTGTGGTGGTGGAGAGAGTGTTTAATTGTGTTTGATCTCAACTACACACCTGTTAAGTTTCATGCTTGTATCTTGTATCTTGTACTTTCTGTTACACTTGAGGTTAAATTCCACTTTAACCTCTGGTTGTGGTCGACCGTTCCAAATGCAGCACTGAGATCCAGTAAGGCTTAAATTCTGCCACTATCTGTGCTTAAATGGATGTCACGGAAGGCCAGTTTGATTTGAGGAGCAGTCTCAGTGCTATGGTGTGGTCGAAAAACCTGACTCAAAGACATCAAAACAGTTGCTCAGCGCCAATAAGTGCCAATAAACTAGCCTTGCCTCACTTGTTTATAATGCCTATAAGTGCTGAATACAGGAGGCTAAATACCTCAAATGAAACATACAACATGATCAAACGCCACCGAAGTTGATGGTTTCGACGTGTCTTCAGAATGGCTCAGGATTGAATCCCAAAAGTTACACTAGGATGGAGTCCATCAGGGAAAAGGAAACTGACAGCTGAGTTAAAGGGGATGGAACTAACATGGGACGAGGCACAGCATGCAGCCCAAGACAGGTCTTGAAGGAGATCGTCAAAGCCTTTTCTCCCATCAGGGATGAAGAGGATTGATAAATAATAATAAATAAAAAGTTAAGTGTTGCCAGATACTTGCAGGGAATCAAAAAAACTCTGTCATTTAAATAAACATAGTCAAAAGGGGGAAATGGCAGGGCTTCAAAAAAAGGTATAAGAAGTAGTAATAGCAGTAACGTTGCAACAAACCCTCATTCTCAATTGATCTGCTGATTTCTTTCTTGATTAATCGATTAATCATTATTTGGTGCTCCAGATAGTAAGTAGTCCAAAACCCAGATATTCAGTTTCTCATGTAAGAGAAAGAAAAGTGAAATAATCATTACAATTAAGAAGTTTTGAAAAAAATGCCAAAATGATAAATGTGAACAGTTCATCCATTATTAAAAAAGCTGACTATTAGATCAGCAATCGATTAATTGACTACTTGTTTGAGCTCTGAATAGCACATTACAGATAAAAGCACATCTTACAAAGTGAGTTTTGTGGGGGGTTTAAAGACCTCATTTAGAGCTGCTGTCCTTAGATGAACAGGGAGACCGTTCCAAAGACTGGGTCCAAATTCACAGACGGCAGCTTCGCCGCAGGTCTCTTTTTCTGAGTTTTGGGTACATCAAGCAGTTGAGAGTCTGTGAATGTTACGGCTCACCGGGGACATATTCTGGCAAATCTATTGACACGACCATAAGAAGACTTATAGACAAACACCGTTTTTTAAAGAAACTATCCCAAAACTAACTCGATAGAGAGACAGTTATGACAACTTGTAATGATTTATAGGTTTATTCACAGGCATAGAAAAGTTTTACAACAGTTTACAACAGAGGCATAATGGTAATTCAACTTAATATGACTGCTTTACTTGTGCTTGTCATGAAACTTCTGCAGTGTCTTTGTCATGCTGTTGATTTTATCCGCTGCCTTTCCTCTAATCCTGTAAGACTAAACTTTTCTCTTCCACTATAATAGGTAAATGAGTCGATAGCGGATGTGCGCACAACATATTGTCACTCCACATCACTTTGTCACCGGAAATCCAATCAAGGTGTCAGTCTGTCCGCACCTTAGGGAGATAACAATGCATGCGAGAGAATAGATATCACGTAGAAGGCATATGAAGCCTAATCCATGTGATGCTCTCTTTAAAAATCAATGAGGCGTGTGCAGCAATTAGTGAGGGCGTGAAACAACAGCCTTTAAAGTAGTTTTCCTACAGTTCCTGCGCAGGGATTCGTTTTTATGGTAAAGATCATGGGAAGCTCTAACAACCTTCTCATTGGCTCAGAAGTGAGAGTTCCCCGTCATATAAGGCGAGAGTTTCTGATCTAGCAGCCTTTTCCCGCTGGCAAGCGTTTTGGATCACTCTTGGAGAATACCTTTTACGCACAGAGCGCTCGGAGAGGTCGCCGACGAGGAAGGAAAAGAGTTATACAGCCAACAGGTTGGTATATATTTCACGTTTGATGTGAAACGCGACTAATGTCAATGTGGTCTGTTTGAGGAGAAAAGTTATTCAGTTTCGCCTTGGTTTGTTTAATTTAAGGATTTCACCGAGCTATTAACATTGCGACGACTTAAAGTGATTTTAAGAAGAAGAAATATCTGTAGTTTCATTTGTTTAAAAACGCAGAATTTGTTGGAATTCAATTTGCTCGTGTAAAAACGTTGAGAGATTTAAATTATTTTTTTTCATCTCACTATGTTTGCGCATTGATTTCACATTTAATAAAAGTGCTCTCTGGAGGCTCAATACTCCTTTAATTTAAGAATTGTGAAATATATGTTTGTTTATTGGCTGCAACTGAAATGTTTCCTCTTAATACCTCCCCTTTACTAAATTGTGTTATGTTCATGTGTATATGTTCATATGTATAAATATTTAACTGAAGTGTAAAGAAAAGATAAGGGAAATGATAATCAATAATGAAGAGGTCTAAATCTTTTGATTTTTTTCTCTTTGTTTCTTTGGATGTGCTCTTCTTCATGCATCACTTTTCCGTTAACAGAAAAACTGTCAGCTGAGGCATTTGAGTGGGCATGTGGCTATTGGAGAAGCTCCGTAGCTCTGTGGAGAGCAGTGGCACACAATCCCAGCCCCCGCAGACCATAGAGGCCATTCCTATCTCTGTTTATGCTAATGTCCTCACTCCAGAAAAGATCCCTGATTTCTTCATCCCACCCAAACTTATTTGCTGCCCAGCAGAGGAATCTCTTACCCCAGAACTTCAGCACTGCTCCACGTTACGGCCCTCTGTGTCTGACCATGCCATCTGCAGCCAGAGCCCCAGAGCTCGCAGCAGCAAGAACCCCTGCAGCCCTCGCCTCTTTTCCCGCCTGGGAGGAGACGCACGCAATCTCCAGAAGTCAGCCAACCGTCACATCATCCAAATAGAGAGCGCTGATGAGCCAGGTGGTGGATCTGTGGACAGGGTCAGTGTTAACACTAATGCTGACCCCCAGTCACAGACTGCAATGTCTCTGCCGTATGTTCCCAAGGCTCAGACCTCATATGGCTTCTCCACCCTGGTCGAGTCTCCTCATACCCGCCGCAAGGAGAGCCTCTTCCACAGCGACCCCAGCAGCCCTCTCACCTCCCCGAACTCCCAGAGACGCTCCCAAGGGGGGACTCTTCTGGCCCCAGCTGACCCCAACCCCTACCGCTATTTCAGTGGCGGAGAGAGCGACACCTGCTCATCAGCAGAGTCATCCCCCTTTACCTCACCTCTCCTGTCCCGCTCTGCCTCTCTCCTACGCTCCATTACCCAGGAGACACAAGCCAAGGTGAGGTCTGTTTTCAAAAGTGTGCATACAGCATGGAGTCGCTTCTCTAAGGCTATCAATTAATGTGTTAAGTGTGTTTGTGTTTTTCTTGTCTGATTCACCATGAGGCTTCTTTCTGTATGTTTACCAGTTGCTTTTTCTCTCTCCCTCAAGATGTCTCGTGCCAAGCGCTCACTGGCGCGTCACAGTTCTCTCTCCACTGATGACTGCAGCTCAGCAGACAACAGCCCCAACATGCAGCGCCGCCGCATGCGCTGCCCTCCCTCTCCTGCCTTCCGTGGATGTAAAAGCAGTGGCCTTAGGGGTGCAACGCCGGACCTCCTGCAGCGTGAGCATACAGTCAACCTCCACAAGGGGGGTACACTGAGGCTGAGCACTCACTACGAGCCAGAGGCAGCTCGATTGAGGGTGCGCGTGCTCACAGCCGAGGCCCTTTATGACAGGCAGACGGATCTTAAAAGCATCAACTGCTGCGTAGCACTGTACCTGAACCCTGGCAAACAGCAGAAACAGAGGAGCACCATCATCAAGAATAGCAGGAATCCAGTATTCAACGAAGACTTTTTTTTTGATGCGCTGCCACAGGCACAGGTAAAGAGTCTGGCCATGAAGATAAAGGTAGTGAACAAAGGAACCAGTCTGAGGAGAGATGTGCTTCTCGGAGAAAGGGAGGTGCTGCTCAGTGAGCTGCTTGCAGGCCTCTAGGGAGCAGGGAGAAAATGTGTGAAAACAAACAGCTCCACATCTTTCTTCTCCAGCTATGGTTTTATCCCACTGCACGGATCTGATAAGTAGTGGGTAAATACTAGGAAATTGTATCTCCGACACTGTGTTACATACACCAACGTCATCACTAGCTTTTTTTCAGAGGTCTTTTGAGGTTTAGCAAGTTGGAAACCACCATTACATACAGTACATGCTTATCAGTTTATTAGCAATGTGAACAGTGGAGCTGTTGTTGCAGTTTGTGTATATCTCTTGAAGCATTGAGTTACAAAAAGTGTTGCCCTCTCACATGAGCATTTTGATGTGGCTCAATATCATATCAGCTGTGATGCAATGATGATGATCTTGTTAAAGTTGGAGATATCGTTCTTGTATTGATATTACATGTTGCTTTTTGCATGTTCCTGGAGAAACTAATAATGCCTCTGTGTACTTGAAATAAGTTATATTTGGGAATTAGATTTGATTGCTCATGGATGTTGTGTTAATATGACAGTTGATATGTGACATGCTTTTGAACTTGTGAATAAAAACAGTAAACATTTACTGATTTTTTAATTTTTTATTTTCTCTTTTTTTTTACATTCTCTCAGTGATTTTGTCCTTTTAATTCCGCAGGATCAACAGTAAGCCTGTGATTATAAACTCCCAAGCTTTCCATTTTTGCAAACAAGTATGAGGCTGGGTCCTCTGAGACAATGGGTGCCATTTGTGAGGCTTTTAATCCTGCATCTCTGCACGCAATATTGTCTCTGTGCATTCAAATTCCCTGTTTAATAATAAGAAAAAAAACATATTTCCCATCCAAGCTGTTTTCCAAGGAGGTTCAATAGTTATTATGGATGGCAGGAGGTAGAATCGTGGCTCCTGAAACAAATGTTGGTATGTATTCTCCTGATCTATAATTCATCTACAGTGAGACTTTATCATGATTTATATGTTTGGGTTGATACATAAATGCATTTGCGCTGAGGGAGGAGAAATAGAAAATCATACACTATTGTCCATACTAATACATCTGTCAGACATTATTGGTTCCACAGAGCAATAAAGAACAACAGGTCGTATGCCTCCTCTGCTGGTGAAACATCAGAATCACACCTCACAAAACCCTTAAAATATTCAAATTTAAAGCATCAAAATCATTTTTTGGTATCTTTTAATTGACTGGTGACTTGCCCTGGGTGTCTCCTGCCTTCTGGCCATATAAACTGGGCAAGGCACTCTGCTCACCCTGAAAAGAGGAGAAAATACATTACAGACTCGGAGAACATTCTTGGGCTTGTTTCCCTACTGATCTGCAGCCAGCTCCAAGTACCACATGCTACACATTCCTCTGTGATCTTGAAGAATATTCATTTTCCACAGACTTGAAAGCAAATAGATAAAATGAAAAATAAGTAATTATGTTTGCCCCTGTAGGCTTGGTGAGGGAAATAATTGAAAAGTGGTTGTCTAATAAGCTCTGAATTAAGCAAAACATCAGGCATTGAGCTGTCGGGATATTTTAGAAATCATAATGTTAACAGTCAGGGCAGCTCTGTTTGTGATATTGTCAGAGGTGATGGAGTGACTCCGTCATTTGCCAGTCATCCATGCAATGTGATGATTCCATTTGTTTTTGACAAAAGAAAATACTGTATATGCAGTGAATATCACACATGCCAGCAAGGCTCTGACACTTTTGATGTATCCTGAATTCCTTTGCATGTGCCACTGACACATTATTTTACCTTTTAGTTAAATGAAGAATAAATACTTATATAAAAGAGAACATAATAAAAATTTACATTTGTTCAAGGATGATTTGGGTTTCCATCCTCTAGTTAGAGGGGAATATCAGTATTAGGACCCTATTTCCCCATGCATATCTGTATAAGTGACTAATGGCAATAAGCTATTTTGAAATGTGTCCAATATTGAGTGTGTAATCAAATGGGCAATCAATGTACATCCAGGTAATAACAATAGGTTAATATTGGACCAATTTTTAAAAAAGGTTGTGGCCATGAGTCACTTACACAGAAATACATGGAGAAACAGGGCCCAGGTTGAAAAATACTGAAATTCCACTTTAAAGAAAATAAACTGAAAGTTATTGTCATCTAGGTCTCCGTGATGCTGATGGCGAGTAGAGGTGTCATGCAATTGCAGCAGTATTCAAATCTCCAGAAGTGACATTATTGGATGAATTTCTTAAATATTGTAATCCTACATTGCTGCTCAATTCTCATCAACAGCTGTGATATACTACATGTGAAAGTAGATGGTTTTTCATACTGTGGAGAGATGCAGAAGGAAAAGTCAATATCCACATTCCATTGAATGCAAGGCCCAGAGCAGTGTTCATGCACATGCATGTCAATATTCCAGTCAATATTCTGCAGGACTGCAGAAGCATGTCACCTGACTGTGTATGTTATTTCCGGCTTCCCTTTAGCCTGTAATTATAACTTAGACTGACACTGATGATCTGAAATGGTAGTTTGATAGGGATTGGTGAAAGATGCATTAGGAAAATGTTGTGGTTATTTGTGAATAAAGGGTGAGCACATATATACATTTCTTTCTTTTTCTTTATGGGGGAATATCATAGAAAGAAACAGATCAATAGTGCCTCATTTCTTTCTGCAACTCCTAATGTCAGTGTCAGAGTTCACAGCTATGGCCTAATTAATGTGTTTTCTATCATTTGACATAGCAAAACATAATGTTTCAAATGTGATAATACGACAAAAATATTCAATCAATAAAAATATTTTAATATTTATGTCTTATTTTTTTTTTTATGTATTTAGGGTTTTAAGGATACCACTTGCAGGGATGCCTATAGGAAGTCCCCTCTCTACGACCAAACATTTTATTTCTATTTATTAAATTAAATTGAATTACATTTTATTTTATTTTATTTTCAAACACGGTGTTTACGTATCCATGGTGATAGGAATCAATTTACCACTGAGGGTGTGTTTGGTTTGTTTACCGGGCATCAGCTGGCCCTCTCTGTCTAACTGAAGTGGTGCTTCTTGTGGGTCCGAACAACCATAACAAACGAACCCATCAGCTGGTAGGTCATTCTAGCCACATGCATCAAGGGAAATGTAGTTTTACATAAAGGTAAAAATCCCTCCTGCCCTTGGAAGAAGGAATTCCATCAAAACTACGTCACCCACAATGCCTCGCAACATCGTAAACATAGACCTGTCAAACAACACAAACGCCATCTTGACAGCACCCTCAAAATGGCAGGAAGATGTGAGCTAGAAACCAAGTCCAAACTAAGATTTCCGCTCTGTGCCATTTAAAACCACACTCGCCAGTTTTTCCATAAACGAGTGGTTATGGGGTTGGTGTCCTGCGCGACAGCACAGAGCCTGTAAAATGGACA
Source organism: Echiichthys vipera (assembly GCF_963691815.1). Classification (NCBI taxonomy): domain Eukaryota; kingdom Metazoa; phylum Chordata; class Actinopteri; order Perciformes; family Trachinidae; genus Echiichthys; species Echiichthys vipera. Next base: position 17,928,938 of record NC_139840.1, on the reverse strand, counting down.
TACCGACGGCGGTTTTCAACGCGGCCAGAGATGGTAAGCTGAAACTTATCCAGAAGTTGCTGAGCAACAAAACTCATGAGGAGCTGGAGGCTTTGGCCGAGGAGAAAACACAGGGAGGCACCCCTCTGTTGATAGCCTCTCGGTACGGACATTTAGAGGTTGTAGACTACCTCCTTGAACATTGTAAAGCAAATGTTGAACTCGGGGGGGCGGTTAACTTTGATGGCGAGACCATCGAGGGGGCGCCGCCGCTGTGGGCAGCTTCGGCAGCCGGTCACCTCCCTGTTGTTAAGACGCTACTGAAACACGGTGCCTCGGTGAACAACGCAACACTAACAAACTCAACGCCGCTCCGAGCTGCCTGCTTTGACGGTCACCTGGAGATCGTCCGCTACCTGGTGGAGCACAGGGCCGACATGGAGGTGGCCAACCGCCACGGCCACACCTGCCTCATGATCTCCTGTTACAAGGGCCACAAGGAGATCGCCAAGTTCCTCCTGGATCGCGGTGCTGATGTCAACCGCAAGAGTGTAAAAGGTAACACCGCCCTCCACGACTGTGCAGAGTCAGGTAGCCTGGATATCATGAAGATGCTGCTAAAGTGCAATGCTCGCATGGAGAGAGATGGATACGGAATGACCCCACTCCTCGCTGCAAGTGTAACGGGTCACACTAACATTGTAGAGTATCTCGCCCACCAGCCCCGCACCTCCAGAGAGGAACGCATCGATGCACTTGAACTCCTTGGGGCTACTTTTGTGGACAAAAAGCGGGATCTATTGGGGGCGATGAGGTACTGGAGAAGGGCCATGGAGCTGAGGCAACCAGGGGATAAAACTGGATCCCTGGCTAAGCCTCCACCTGGCCCTCCTATCCCTGCCTATGGCTGTGCACAGGAGGTGAGCTCTGCAGAGGAACTGGAAGCTTTGATCACAGACCCTGATGAAATGAGGATGCAGGCCTTGTTGGTTAGAGAGCGCATTCTGGGGCCATCTCACCCTGACACCTCTTACTACATCCGCTACAGGGGAGCTGTCTATGCTGACTCGGGCAACTTTGAACGCTGCATCAGCCTGTGGAAATATGCTTTAGACATGCAACAGAGCAACCTGGACCCTCTCAGTCCCATGACAGCCTCCAGTTTCCTGTCCTTTGCAGAGCTTTTCTCTTTTGTCCTTCAAGACCGGGCCAAAGGCACCCTGTCAACACGTGTCACCTTTCATGATCTGATGACTGTGCTGGGGAAAAGTGTGAAGGAGGTAGAGAGAGCTGTGGCGCAGAAGGACAACCCCCCTGAGGCTCCTCAGTTCACTAAAGCTCTCTCCATCATCCTGCACCTCATCTTTCTACTGGAGAAGCTGGAGTGCAGCCCAGAGCAGGAGCATCAGAAGAAGCACACAGTCTACCGTCTGCTAAAGCTGAACCCTCGTGGTCGGAGCGGCTTCACTCCTCTTCACATGGCTGTGGACAAGGAGACCACGTCTGTTGGCCGCTACCCTGTCGGCCGCTTTCCCTCACAGGCGGTGGCAGCGCTGCTCCTAGAATGTGGTGCAGATGTGGATTCACGTGACAGTGAAAACAATACGCCTGTGCACATCGCTGCTAACAACGGTTGTCCAGAGATTATGGCACTACTTATGAAGGCTGGGGCTCACTTTGACGCCACAAATGCACAGAGGAAGACAGCCTACGAGCTGCTGGATGAGCAGAGCAGCGGGCACCCAGCCCTCTTCCCACTGAACTATGTCACCCTTCAGTGCCTGGCGGCGCGTGCAATTGAAAAGCACAGACTGCCCTACAGGGGACTCATCTCTGAGGAGATGGAGGCTTTTATTGAACTGCACTGACATCCACTACTGTCCCCTGTTGAGGCAGCCCTGCACTATTCTTCCTGTTCTTCCTCATACCTTACTATGACTTGCCACAACCTTTCTTCCCCACACTATTCTCCTCATCTTTGTCTCCTATTGGTCTCCGCTCCGCTCCTGGACTTACCAACCTTGTGTCAGACATAGCAATAAACATCCAGCCTCTGGGCTTAAATATCTGGCTGAGATCTGGTCAGTTATTGCTTGATTCTAATGTTCAACTTGATATAGGCTTTAATGCATTTTCCCTCTTTGTGTGTGCGTGTGTGTGTGTACGCGTGTGCGCGTGTGTGTGTGTGTGCGTGTGTGTGTGTGTGTGTGTGTGTGGTGTCTGGATTGTATGAAAGATGGGTTTTAGTATTACTGATAGGAAGCATCTGATCAAACTAGCCAGATAATATGCATGAAAATGAAGAGTGGATATGGTAACTCACAGAGTTGTTTTCCAAATTAATTCAGAAAGAAAGCGTTTGTACAAACTCAACAACCCGATCTTGCTTGTTGGTCATTTTTAGCTGGTGCTACACATATATACATGTATACCATCTGCTATGTTTCTTTGATATAAGAAGGTGTTTGAATCTACTGTGCCAAATGTCAACCTTGGAGCCATGTTCTGTTAGACTGTAAACTGGTGGCAAAATGAAAAGCAACTTATCCTCCTAATTAAAATCTAATAACTTAAAGTGGAGCTGTACATGAAGGAGATCAGGAACTCCAGTCGAGGCTGAGTGTTATCCCTTTGAGTAAAAAGAGCTGATACAGTTGTATGAATTACTCCCCAGTCTCCCAATAGACATTTATAACCTATGCAATTTGTGATATTCCAATCAGAGGCAATGTTTTTTAAGCAAAAATTCACTATATAAACAGATTTAACACAGGATTACATGCTTATCTTCACATGATTATGACTCACAACTGGGGCTGCTTCATTGACAATTAATTGGTATCTGCTGAATTTATAAACTACGAATGTTTTCTTCAAATGTTTGCCTAAGTCCGAATGAACAATTTCAAAATTGAGCCTAAAGCGTGCCTACATCCCTGCGCTTCAGGGTAACGTTAACATCAGGAAAGATATTCAATTAACTCAGGCAAAGGAGCAGCGTCAGAACTAGGACAGAGCTGAAGCCTTCTTGTTTGTATCTATGGGGAAAAGCCACAAGTGAACCATCCAATATCATGTGTCAACTCTGTTTTGCAGTGAATCGTCCCTTTATACTCAGATGCAGTCCACAGAAATGGAGCCGGCCATTCCTGCATCTTAGTCTTATTTTGAATAGTGTGTCTTTTGTTAATCTTGTGTTATCCTGAATGTTTTGTTTGTCTGTCTGTGCTAAGCACCACCAATTTTCAATGCCCACTTGAGAGGCTCTAAATCCTAAATGGATAACTTACATTCAGACTATGAACTGTTGCTGCCTTTCTCTTCCTCAACTGATTCATTTAACTGACGATAACTCAAGAACAAAAGATCGTTGGAGATACTTGAATAAAATTCAGTATCACAACATAACCTGCGTGTGTGTGGTTGCGTCTGTGGGCTCAGTTTTGCTGCGCATTTTCTACATTTCTATACCGAAGATTTGTATCACATTATTTTTTGGTTTGGTTTGTTTTGTTTCATGACTGGGCCTTATTATAGGTTTGTAGTGGCTTATTCTACTGGCAGGAGTACATCGACTATCAGTTGAAACATGCCATTCAGTGGTGTGGTTTTGTAAATGTGAAACTATTAGTGTTACAAATTGTTTGTGTCACAAATGGTGGTGTGCAATGGCATTTTGTAGTGTTAAAGATAGTTGTGTTTTATTTATTGTTGTGTTAAACGTTATAACCATTAGTTAGAAGTGTACTTAAGGTAGTTAATAGGGCTCCCCGGTCATAGCACTTGCAGCTTTCCCCGGCTGTAGCTCTTGCTGGTGAACATTTCTGTATATATTTCGCTGCTTATTTAAGAGTAATGGCAATTGTTTCCACTATGCAAATGTATATCATACGTGAAATTAAACTGGTATATCATCTGGTTACCGCACAGTACTAGCATTAAGTATCTGGAAATTGAAAAATGAATCTCTCCTTCCGTGCTTGGGGTTATCACTAGTTCTTTAGCTTGAGTGCTTAAAATGGCAGCATTTGCATTAAGAGCATCATTTTACATATATAAATGGACTGAAATGGTTGCAGTGGCTGAACATAAAATACCCTACTACCCCATCAGTGCAGCCAAGTCCATAAAATGTGTTATTTAGAAAGTGGAAGACGCATAAAAAGTCTTACATTAACAGAATATTAAAAAATAATCATTGTCCACTTAATTCAGCTCCACTTATAGACTGAATATGGGTTTTCCACTGCTCTGCTCATAAACTTGAGGGCGCTGGAATAAAGCATAACAGAAACTCGATCTTTCTGAGTCCTGCAGAAGTATAAATAGAGTGCAATTAACGTCACTGCTGCAGGGCAGCGGTAGCGACAGGGCACTTACCCTGCTAATTTTAGGGATCTTTTGCCCTAGCCTAAACTCTGGAAATGGGAATACTGTAATGCTATACAGTCTGGCAGGTCACTGTGTGACTGGCAGAGACAGCACATAGACAACAGAGACGGCATTATTCTGACCGGAAACAGAAACAGTACAAGCTAATTTATTTTATAGATGAATTGCTAGGGAGTTATCTTAACCTAAAATATGAATGATGTGCTATTGTTACTGCACATGTGACAGGTGTCTTGTTAGCATAGTGAGTAGAGAAATAGCAGCTGGTAAAGAGGGGCTCAAGTCCCTGTGACAACCTGTCTACCTGCTAAACTAGATCATACATGAAAAAGCTAAAGCCCGTCTGACGTCTGGCCTTTCACTAAAGGCTGCCAAGTGATTGGGGACATAAATTAAAATGTTGATATTGGACACAGGACCTATGATGCCAAGAGGTCGAAGGAACTATTGTTAATGATGGGATATACAAAAAGAAAATGTGTCCTATCCAGCATAGCCAAAACATATTCTTTGTCTTAATTTAAGAGCTTATTTTTATTGTTGTAATGTTAAAAACATTTTGGGAACATTTACTCTGCCAACAACAGAGACCAGCCAGAGAAACACTGTCACATATGGCCCTGCATTCATGAACCTTTTGTGTAAATGCATCCAATCGTCCAACGCATCCAACGTCACATGAAAGTAACTTCCCACTAGATGTCACTAGCAACAAAGGAAATCAATCTGAGGGGCAGCCTTTGTTCCTCTATAGAGCTTGTGATACATTCAAAAACTGTATCTCCCAGTTATCAGAAATGATGGCAGTTGGTCAATTTTTCTTTTCCTTAATTGTCTCTCTCTCACACGCAAAACTGTTTTTGTGTCAGAGAGCGAGGAAGAGAATGACTTGGTCAGAGTGACTTTCACAAATCTATTAGGCAGGGCTTATTATGTATTTCTAATGTATCTGGATAAACAAATTCAGGTAGGGAGAGTTGCTGACTCTGAGTTTGCAGATAAGATAATAAGATGTTCGAATAAAGCCTCCTTTGTGCAGTCCTGAGGTCTCATGCCATTCTCCAACACCATACTCCCCACTCACCATACACCTCAGAGTTTGGCCTCATGGCAGTTGTTTCTGTCATGTTGTGTGACCTAAATAAGAGCAAATCTGAAAAATAAAAGCCTGTGTTTGCCCAAGGAACATGTTTTAGAACTTAAACCAAATGGCTCTGTTATCATTTTCACATTTATTTTTTTTTTTTTCAGTTTAATTTGTATTGATATTTTCGAGCAAAATGAGTGGGTTGACAATAATTGTACCAGACTGGGGTCTTTCAGTGTCATTTCCACAGTATTTTACATCATAAGATAAAGGTCAGTTACTCCATAAAATGCCCGCAGCCATTTTCATGTGATGTTTTCTGCTGACAAAAAGTTTCAGTTTCTTTAGGATCTTGCCAAGGTATAAAGTGACACAAGAACAAATATTGTAATTGTTCCGTAGGAATCGTTTGGCAATTTGATATAATTAAAAGTCAAACCCAGAAAAAAAATCCCTAAATTTTCAAAATAATTTTGCTCCACATTCCTTTAAAAAAAGAAACTAAATTAAGGCAAAATATTATTTATTACTTGACCTTATTGATATCAATGAGGATTCATATTAAACCAGTCTTATTGATATAAATATGGTGCATAAAATACAAGAAACACTTTTGAGTATAATGCAGTAGAAGATACAGTATTCACTAAGTGAATAAAAGAAAGTTATTAATCAACACATATTCTTGTGGTGTTATAATGTCCCACAGTGAGTTCTTATTTAAAGTGTTCAGTTGTAATTTAGGGAGTTCTGTTCTGTAGGAGTTGATATGGGGCTCTGACTCTGACTTCCTGCCAGCAGCTATAATTAGACACTATATTATGGGAATCTACGGGGTTTCAAGGTGCTTATCTTCATTTGAGCCCATGGGGACACAGTGGGGGGGAAATCAGTCAACAAAACACAGGACCAACCTGCCTCAGCATCCCCTTATTCTGCACCAGTCAGCGATCCGGCAGAGCTGGAGGAGGTGGAGGGGTGCGTGGGGTGGAAATGGGGGTAATAGGGGTGATGGGGGATACGGTTGCTATTGGAGATCTTGCCTGCATCACGTCATGTGTAGGGGGGAGGGGGAGAGCTCCGGTGTGTGTTAGAGAGAGAGAGAGAGAGAGAGAGAGAGAGAGAGAGAGAGAGAGAGAGAGAGAGAGAGAGAGAGAGAGAGGGAGGGAGAGAAGGAGGAGGGCATTAAGGAAGAAGGCAGGGAGTATCAATGACATCAACCAGCAGTATCTGAGGCCGCTCGACCGGCAATGCTCACCCGACAAAAGGGCTGAGGAGCAGCCCGTGACCCGCTGCCTTCCAGAGAGCACGGTCGACAGCGAGGACGGTGGAGGAAACGCCGGCGATGCGTGCATGCATCCCCCACAAAGACAGACCTTTCTCTGAGTGGAGCTCCGCTGCCACTGGATTTCATGTCTCCTATCCTTGCTGTTTCCGAGGAAGCTTCCAGCTGCAAATCCACCCACATGAATTTACCAGACAGTAAAGAAGACGGAGCACTTCCTATCAAGGTAACCAACGTCCTTCATCATTTAAACAGTTTATTTATGTTGTTTCTTTGCAGCCACGCACCCCACCTAGACGTGTTATTTTCATTTGTCAAATAGACCTTTGGAAACTAATATGGTATTGTAAGGTGGCATTTTACTGTTAAGCCTCCCTCAGGGGCCGGGAGTCTTATTTGCGTTTTTTTGTTCCTCCTTCATCCCAGCATCACTTGAGACTTTGGTTAGAAATCCGACCGTGGTGTTGTGCAGAGCAGGCTGGTTGGCAACAGCGCTGTGAGTGCGCGTCCCTCTTCACCCCCTCCTTATTGTTGGCTGGGCAGCATGAGGGACCAGGGCAGACTGGCAGAGCCTTTGTTCCTCATCCACTCATTTAAAGTGGCTTTTTTTCTGATGGCTCTTTAAAGCACTCTCCGCGTAAAATGAGTCCGATTTTGTAAGTCTTAAAACTAAAAATAAATATAGAGAAAATAACATTGCAGAACAAAAGCCTCATGACAAAAATAAATGCAGCATCCTCGAGATTTGTCAGTGACATTTTAAAAAGTCCTGTTATAATTGTAGTCTAGTATATTTCAAAGATGCCAGAGCCAGGTAGAAATCCATACTTAACATTTTTGATGGGGCTATCACAGGGCTGATATTAATAATCCATATCTGCTATTATTCTAATATTAGAATAATTTTCATTGAGGAAGGCACCAGGTGGCAAGGCAGACTTATTTAACCGGACTATTTTCTAGACAATTGAGTGGCTGCTGTGTCTGCTTCTCCCAAGCATTACTTAAAACAAGCCCATCTGCACATATAGGCAGTGTTTTGTATCCTCATATGTCTATAATTATACACAGTAGGATTTGCTGTTAAAGCAGCCACTCAGGCATAGTGTAATTTAATGATGCATTGATTCATCCTGACACATTTTCTGAGGGCTTTTGCTTGTTTGAGATTTAATCATGTGCACTTCAGATGCCTGTTTAGGTTTTCTGTATTTCCGCTGCGTGGCCTGTGTAAACTGGAAAAACACACTGTCGTGGTGAATCCGAGGGAGGTCTTCCTCCCCACGCGCACAGATGGGATATTTTCCCTGGGGGCACCGTGCGTTTGCTGGTTATTGTTCCAGACCATTTCCACATCCCTAATTATTTTAATCAGTCATTTTACACATGGATTCCTCTCTTTAGTGGTTTAAAATTCCCCCTGTCTTTTCACCTCCTCTCCCTGCAGAGAACTGCACTCCACCTTCATAAGAGGGCCAGGGATCTAGATCAATTATTTTGTCAGGGAAAAGTCATTATGTGGAAGCAGAATAACTGGCATATTTCCTCTGTCTGTCTCTGGGAAACAGATCAAATACGCGCCTCCATGAGCCAAGAGATACTCAGCCCCACAGGTATTCATTCATAGGCACTGTTTGGAGCAGTAGCTTATGAAATCAGTAATGGCATGTACTCCCTTTAAATAGCATTTCACAGGGTTCAACCATAGGCCTCGATGGTTTCCTGCTCCTTGTAAGTAAGATCCATCCAGACCTGAATATGCCGGATGACACGCGCTCCCAGTGGAGCAGCTTTGGTTTCACGTCAAAGGCCTCATTGAAGTTTTATTCCCAGATTCTCGCAACAGCATTACCCACAAATGTTCTGCTCTCCTCCCTTGTGTTACATGTTGTGCCCATCCATGGGTTTTGTACACTTCATTAGCTTTGTTGCACCAGTCAACTGGAAGGAGGGAGGCTTTGATGCTGGAAGCGTAGCCACCTGTATTTCAAGCACACAGAATCTTTGTCATTGTCTAGGCATTGATATAACAGAAATGTACCTTTTCAAAGCCTTCCAAACTGTGAGCTTGTCTGATTTCTCTACTTGTTCATTCAGACGCTCCTGAAAGTGCATACAGCATGCAGAATGAACCCATTAGGACTCGGCAATGCGGTTGAAATGTGATAACAATAGTAAGAATACTTGTTAATATATATATGTTTTTTGATAAGTTCACAGGTTTGATCCAAATCCCATTTAAAACTATTTAAACTTATGTCAAGTCAATTTCATTCATGTAGCCCGTATATCACAAAAGGGGTTTTACTTTCTGCACACTGTATTATCGTTTACCCATAAAATCTAGATTTGGATATGGAAAACACTTTCCTAAAAACAAAAAAAACCCCACAAAAAACATTTCAATAAGAGCATCCAGAATTTGAAATAAAATGATAAATGTCTATTTATTAATTTAACCTTTGTTTAAACCAGGCAGTCTCTGGAGATACATTATGGCAGTGAATCAGCATTATTGTTTATGTTTGTTTTTGTGGAATCATATTATTTTATATTTTATTGTTTTACAAAATCCTGGTGGCCAGATTAATAATTTCCATCATATTGTATCCATAAATGTTGGAAGGAGGTTTTAAAGTTCAATGCATCTAACATCACTCTGATTCATTTATGTGTGAATGTAAATTATCTTTAATAATGTGGATTGACATACATATTGTAGACAATATAATTTTGTAAAAATATAACACTTAAGTTGGATGTCCTTCGCTGTGGGTGAAACTAGTCATTTCTATTTCTATCCAAGTAAATACTAGAACTAATAGAAACTCCATGTTGTGCAAATCCCAATCTCAGTCTGCTGATGTCACTCTCAAAAGCAAGCCAAGCCCTAAATCATCCTTTTTTTAAAAACCAGGTAATTTAAAATTATGTGTGTGTGTGTGTGTGTGTGTGTGTGTGTGTGTGTGTGTGTGTGTGTGTGTGTGTGTGTGTGTGTGTGTGTGTTCATCGTGTGTCAAAGAGATAGGTTCTGACTTGACTGATGCCCTTCTCCAGATGAATCAGAGATTCTGATGTGTCAGCAGGGATGAATAATGCACACACCCCCACTACCTCTCTCCTCTTCTTCACTTCTCCACCTCTTGTCTTCAGTCGTTTGCCTCTCTTTTCATCACAACTGCCACATCTAAAGCCATCTTCACCTTCCTTCTCACCCCTCCCCCTCCTCCTCTTCTCCCTTATGCAAAAGAGGGCATCATTTCCCTGCTACTGCTGCCTCGCTGTCCTCCAGTCAATCCTACTCTCTACCTCAACAGCTAACTCCGTCTCCTTCTTAGGTTTTTGCACACTGCGTGAAAAGAAACATTTTTCTTTTCTCTCTGCTAGCTTTTGCATTGAAAATGGTTAATTTGTTTATGTACACAACTCATTATCCAATCATGAGGAGTGGGAAGTGCAGCCATTGACTCGATTTGACAGTTACATCCCTGACTGACAGAAGTCATTAGGAGGGCTGACTGACAAGATGGCTGACAAAGCAGGAGACAAACTGCCTAATCAGAACCTAGAGAAAGAGTAGGCACCATCTACTTTGAAGTGTAGCGTACCAATAATGTTCAAACACCAGAATATTCTATGCACTTTGCCTCTAGAGCTTGACAAGTTCTCAGGACTATTTTCAACCCTTGGTTTGAAAAGCTCCTCCTCAGTGCATGCATATGAGTGCTGGATGGATGCAAAATATTTTTAAGATCTTGCAAAAGCCATATAATAATGTAGAAAGTAACATTGTAACTCTGTGGTAAATACATTTTCTTAGTATCTTATTTCAGTCCTGGGCCATTATGTCACTTATGTCAAAAGTAAGCAGGTGGTTTGGTTAGCTTAGGTTTCATGGACCTGTTTGTCAATCTGAATAACGTTTTAGCCATGCTATGGCAGTTTCTAGGGATGGTAATGTTGCTTAGTCGGTTGACATATCGGATAGATTGCCATCAAATATTTTACAGCCCTGGCGTTGGTATTGTTTTCACCTTGTGAGTCTGTGTGTCGTCAAAGCTGAATTTGGTCATGAAGACACCTGCTGTAGCAGGAACTACAACAGAGGCTGTTTTGAGTATTTTTCCAGGTGTTATCTGTCTCCAGGCAGATTTAAATCACCGTGATTGCGTTGTAACCATGCACTACACAGTCACGAAAAGTTACAGGTGTGTAGTTTGCCCAGTTCAAATGGGTTCGGTCCGAGCAAGTGTGCTGAAAGTAGAGAAGTAGAAAGTTGGGAACTTTTCATTTAGCACCAACTTCAGCTAATAAGCAAATGTTTGCATGTTAATGCCCCTAACTATCATCGTATGTGCTTTACATCAGCATGTTAACATTGTAATTGTGATGTCATGCTTTGACTTTAGATCAAAGCACTGCTGTGCCGATGTACAGCCTCACAGAGTCGCTAGCATGGCTGGAGAAAGTCTTTATCTGAGTCATTCTGCACTACTCTACAGTTAACATTTTTATATTTCCTTACAAATAGATCTGATGCTTGTGCCGCCCAAGTGAGCCCTGTCGAAGTAATTTCTAGAGATGCAGGGAAAGAAAAGGTTTTGGCACGCTTCCGTATGCCAGTTAGTGTAAGAACATCTTTAGTGCATCAGTGAAACAGCTCTGCTCAAGTAAAAGACCTTTGGAAGAGGGACAGCGTCCAGGAAATTTACAGCTGTCTGATGTGGGGACTGGTTGACATGTCTCTTGAATGCAGCCCCACATTTGTTTGTGGCATTGCACGATTACTCTGTCTCCGCTGCACTGAAGAATGCCAGGTTGGATGAGGTATTTGTTTTACGGAGAGGAAAGTAATGACTAGTCATTGGCGGAAGGCATCTGTGCGCAAGTCTCTTACCGTTGACAAGCATTTCATGTCTTCACTTACCGAGACACACTCTCTGTCTGATTTCAGCAATGAGACGGAGGACAAATGCAGTTTTTCTACCCCATTACTCCAGTTTTCAATTCTATTCACAACTTTATCGTCCCTCAAGGAGAAATTCATTTGGCGTCACAAATCTCATCTCCATCAGGAAACCATGCAATGGCTGGTTAGTGACAGAAATGCTAAGGCAGGTCGTGGTCGCCTGCGAAGCACTTAAATAGGATTTGTTCACCAGCACACACAGCCTCAAACATCAGTACTAATTCTATTTCACAGTAAATTCTTTAGGGAAATGGTCATGTAGGTTTCAGTAATCAGCTTTTAACGGCTACAGTATTATGCTAAGAATTCATCTTCACTAAACATCATATACCAAAACAGTAAGCAGTGTGAAACGTATGGTAATGTTCTATAGGTGTTGTTGCAGAACAGTAGTGTTGCAGTTGTGAGATAATGAGCTCTCAGTGGACGACATATCACATGACCAATCCAGACAGGTGATACCATGGCAGCAGAAATACACAGGAGAATTGGATCATGGACAAAAACAATAGTGTGTCTCCAGAACATTGAACAACACCCCCTAAAGGAGCTGGAGATATTTTACATACATTGCTTCACGATGGCAGCACATGATCAGGCAGCACAGATCAGTTAAAGCTGGGCAGTGTTGTGCCTGGTCAGTGTGTGTTCATACTTTAAATGTCTGTTGTGTGCTTGCAAAGGAAGATTTTCATTCTGTGAATCAATAAAAGGATGAATTCATTTCTAGTCCATTTACGGAGCTTACATTAAGGCATCCCCATTGGATGATTCCATGTGAATGATCGATCAATGCAAGGTTATTAAAACAGAGCACTGTGTTTCTCAAGGCTACTGTTATCACTCTCAAGACGGGTTTATCGGCAAGCCCCGAAAACTGCTGTACACCACCCATCTTTGGCTCCTGACTGATGTGTAGGTTTTGCTAAACAGCTGAAACATAGAGGGAAAAATGGCTGGCATGTCTCATTAATGGAGATATGATGATGGCCTGGATAATGACAATGACGTCCAGGAAGATGAAGGTGGTCTCTGTTGTCACGGAGCCTTAGTCCAGCTCCAGGAGCTCACTAATTGGTGTCGTGGCTGGCAAGATACAGCACCTCTGTGTGTGTGGTGTGCATGTGCATGTGCATGCTCCATGGATTTCTAAAAATTTATTTAATTGAGAAATGACAGCTACAAGATAGATAGATAGATAGATAGATAGATATAAAGATAGCTAGATATGACGACACATACGCAGGAAACAAGGTAAACAATAATACCAGCAGTGACTGGTCATTAACAAAACTTGTTAATGACCAGTGATAATTCATACATTAATTTATTGACTGTGTTTTGGATTCATGGAAAGGAGCAAATATGTGGCATGCATTTGAATTGAGGACCGGCCATGTAATCGTATAATTTACACAACACTTCTTCTCTCCTATGTCAGAGATGTTTAACAATTAGGGAAGTACATGCAAGTGCATAACTATGTGGACATCAGTATGTATATACAGTTCTCTCTCCTGCTGGGATAAGAGTCTGTGCCAGCCTTAGATATGCTAATTCGACAGTGAGTTGACAAGGACTCAGCCATCAGCCTGCGTAATGAGCCGCTGCACAGAAGATCGGCTGCCTCTGAAGAGTAAGCAACAGGGAGAGAGAGGTTGCCGAAAGAAATTAAGGAATGCGATCGTGAGCTCTCTGTCGTCGTTTCAGTTGAGTGAATGTTGTGTAGGTGTCTGTGTTTGGACATGCTGCTGTTGTCAGGTGGAAACCTTTTGCCCATCAGGTGAAACTATCTGCAAAATGTCTTCTTCTTTTTTTTTTTTGCATAAAAAAGCCATGTTTTACCTGGATGAAATTGCAGTTTGGGTATTACCCTAATGGGTTTATAAAGCCCAATGCTCTCAAACTTGAGACATATTACATTATATAGATTGAATCCAAATTCACACAGATACTTACATACCATACCTTTCTTACTTATATTAAAAATATATGTAAATATTACACACAATATTCTGCTGCTGAGAATAAGGTCCATTTTTGAAACTTGAAAGTAGTTATAGCTGATATATAATATGCTATTCCTATCCCTTTTTTTTCAAATAGTTTTTACATTTAGTCCAAATTACTTCATTTTGTTAAGGTGAGTCTGGGGCAGAAAACAGGTGGCCCTGCATAAATGAAGAGAATTACGAGATTAATTAGATAAATTAAAATAATAGAGAATAATGTTGAGTAAAGTACTGTAATCTAAACAAACATTGTTATACATTAAATAATAACAGCAGTAATTTGACTATATTCATCATATATGATAAAGTATTTCATTTATAGGAAAGGGTTCGATTTACTGAAGCTTCATCCCGGGCAGCTCTAGCTGTGACTTCCACTTAGCCTACAAACACTTTTACTGTTCCCTCTCTTCTGATCCCCTCTGATAATCTGCCCTATATGTACTTTTATACCATTTGGTAATAGATTTCCTGCTTTGCGGTAGCCAGTCCATCTGTTGCTGGGCTCATCTGAGGCCAATGCATCCATTACCGGATTCCTCTTTACTCTAGCTGTGGTGGTTTGTTTGACCTTGGAGCCCCTTTAAGATGCGTGGGTGTACGTTTGCCGCACTATTGTCGGGGCTGCAGCAGCTTTGACATGCAGAGATGGAGGTCAAAGGGAAACTTGGTTTTGTTATTATTGCACATTAGGATTGGGGAGGGAGAAGGTTCCAGTCACGCTTCTCTCTCCACCCCTCCCGTTGTTCCTCCATCATGAATCCATGTGTTGTCTTGGCAATGGAATGGAGTTGTGATAAACAAAAACTGGAGCACATCCAGAAAGTTTTATTGGGGAACATTGATCTAACAACTGAAATGGTCAGAAGTAATGGCCATGCTGTAATTCTATTGATGTGCTGATGTTGTGCAGTGTGGACCAGACAGTGAAGATGTTGCTGTAAATATGGCTAAAATGAAGAAAATCAAAGAGTAGTAGAGTATATTGTGCACTCATACAGGAGGTTTGTCATCCCACTAATGCTTAATCTATATGTCTTTTATTAGCTGCAGGTGATCAGTTAATTAATATGTTGCCTCAAGCTAAACTCATGCTCCCTGCCAGAGGAAGACATAGAGAGGACGTGGGTGGATACAATTTTTCAATTCTGTTCTGTCCCAAGAAATATATTTTTAGGATTCAAATATCATTATTTTATGATAATAAGAAAAACATGCTGTTTTTCTGAAGATCACATAATAAAGTATAAAAGGAAACTTCCCACTGGAGACACAGAGGACATATGAGAGAAATTTGAAAGCACTCATACAGAGAAGCACACTCCACGATACCTGAATGCCTACGTACATTCTCATCAAAAAGGGAAATGGAAAATGTGCAAACATATGCCTTTTATATAATGGAAACCGAAAACCTTCAATCGCAACAAATTGTCAACACAAATAGATCTAACGTCTGGACTCACTTACCTCATACTGTACTTTACTTACTTTAACCCAGACACTGAAAGGAATAATAATAATAACTCCATAGAAATAATATTTTCTTAAATTTGCCAGGTAAATCTCGTTTTGCAAGAGAGATCTAACCGAGATGGCAGCATCAAAATACAAAATCAACCAACAGATAAAATAGTACTAAAAACAAATAGCAATGCTAACATAAGGCTCAGTGGAAAACAAACACACACAGAATGAAGTGATTTAAGATTTTAATAGAAAATACACCTAATGTCAATGTTCTTATCTATTTTTATTATTAAATAAGATATTATTTTTGGGTTAGTTAATGATTTAATGTGTAATTAGTGAGTTCATTCATAATTTAGTTTAGTAATTATTCATTTAATAAGGAGACATGCAAATATTAATTTACCACAGTTCAGGGTGATGTCTTTAAATAGCCAGTTACACCCCCAAATTATGGTATAATACATATAAAGAGACATGGAATGTGAAAAAAACGGTCAATTAGTCGGATTAAAAAGTTACTGATAATAAAGGAAAAAACTTGAATGAACAAATTAATTGCCATAATTATCGATGAATGAGTGCTTGTGTCAGCATGGCATAATACTAATACTGAATGACATAAATATGCTTTCCTTCCACTGGTTTGGTGTGAAATTGCTGTTTCCATGAGTCATATTTGCTCTCAGCAGTGTGATTTGAAACTCCAGCGGCAACCTTGTTTATAGCTTCAGACCAGTGATGAAAACTGTTGCCTCCGCTTGGGAATGTTTATTGCCATTTCTCAATGCTTCCCATGATAACACTGTTTTGATGTTTGTAGTATGGAACAAGCATAATTCCTAATTTCAGCAACCTACAGCATTAAGCCTGATAGAGATTTAGTTGAAGCACCCAAGTCTCCAAATTAATTTATATTCAGGGCAAAGAATCACAGTATTTGAGTGACAGGTGTGTTTTCTTGTAAGAGAGGAGCCTCAGATTTTTTCACTACTAAAAATGTAACCAGGACGATGCAGCTCATGCCTGCTGTAAGCCGTGCTTCATCCTGTGCCTCTGATCCTCAACGTGTGTGTGTGTTTCTGCGTGTCTATGTGTCTGTATATTTGTGTGTCTGTGGGCTGTGTGTTTAAGAGAGTGAGAAGGGAAGTGTGAGAGAGTGAGTGCCAATCTCCCCCATGATGCTCTGCCATCTGCCGTGTGTGTGCGTGCGTGTGTGTGTGTGTGTGTGTGTGCGCGCCTACAGGGTCCAGGGTCAGAGGAAACGTGAGGTAATATCAGTCCAAGCCCCTCCTTGTCTACGTGGTTTCGACTCCAAACTTTTTTCTCTAAGATGGCACCCAAAGATATGCATAATTCAAGACAAGGTTATTTTTACACTGAATAGAATATAAATGTATGCTAGAACTTCAGTATCATTGGTAAAAATGTGAGAGAGGACAAATGACAGTGGGTTTTATTCCATTTTTCAACCCTAAAAAGCTTTGTGGTGCAATGCACAGCCATACTTTATTTCCCTCTCCTCGTGTTCCCTTAAAATATAAATAAAAAAAGAATGTTTTCTTTTTTTTCTTTCCAACTGGGTCCCCCAAGCATCTCAACACACATTTGCTCACAGCACCGGATCAGAATGAAAGCTTAAAGAAATAAAAAAACAACACAAGCTTCCTATCAGGTGTACTATCTTACTGCCAGCATGGTGCCGCAGGAAACAGATCTGGTCTTTCTATCGTGGCTCGTCGTCATGGAGACAGGCCTTGTGAGACCATCTCAACCCGCTTGTGATGAAAGGCATCATGGGTAAAGGGGGGGTGGGGGTAGGTGGGGGAGGTGAGAAAAACAAAACATGTCATCTTCCAAGGGACCCAGTGGAGCAAGGGCAGGTTGGATGCCACCTAAACAGTGTTATTTCATCAGCCTGATGGAGCACAATAACCGGTGTACATTTCACCACCTGAGCTACGGTGTCATTATCAGCCTCCCTGCAATAAATAGCACATGTATCCCCATCAATCTATCTGTCTGGCTGACCATCTGTGTTGTCACGCTGAAAAGGTAATAAGACCAACCCCTGCTGCCTTCTCCCTGGATGCTGAGCCAGATGATCAGGGAGAGTAGGTTGCCATATCTGTGTGGGAGGCTGTAGAGGCTGTAGGTACACCTGAATGATGAGAATATTCATGCTCACACCTTTTAATTCTGTATCTGTGACAAGCAAAGTGCATGGCGGTTCTCTATCTACATGTCCAGAGAGAAGAAGCGTGGTTTGAAAGCGATAAATACCATTAGCGCAAGACGTGCCCAGACTGGCTTGGTCTGCTGCTGTGTCTGTCTATCTGTTTTGGCTCGCGCCCTCAACATTCACAGCTGTAGGATGCTCTAAGCCTTTTTGTTTGAACTGTGTCAATGGACCAACAACAGCTGGAGCAGCCGGTGCGGGGCAGCTGGAGGAGAGGAAGAGGATTTGGATACAAGCAGGGGTTAGAGTGTGTATAGAAAGAGAAGGATATGAATGATTGCGTGGTGCGGAGGAGATGGCATCCAGAAAGAAGAGGTTAACAAGGGAGGCGAGGAAGAGAGGAAGGGGATGAAAGGAGATGGGAGAAGAGGAGATTTCAGGAATACAGCGACTAATACAGGAGTGAGACGAGAGTAAGATTAAGGATTAGGTCGAGGGTAAGGGACTACAGTGGAGCAGAGAGAGCTTTGTCAGCAGGTGAAAGACAACGGGGAGGGGTGGATAAACTGAGAATGATAGATAGGGTTAGACTGAGGTCATAGACAGATATAAAGGCCCCAGCAAATCCACCACACAGGACAGAGGAAGCAGACACTGCAACATAGGAGGAGTACCTAATGTTTCAGTGGCCGTGTGGCTCCACGCAGAGCAGTCTTCCTAGTTAGATTAACGGTGGCAAATTGAGTTTCCTTAAGAGGAGAATTTACTTAACATTGCTGCCAATGGTGCTTGAATGAACCCTGATCTGATTTTTCTTATCACATTGTTCAATTGAAAAGGGGACGCTGAAAGCTTTTCTATTCAACATCTATTACATGGGGCTCGATAAGAAGAGGGCAAAGCGGCGCGAAAACGAGCCTGTATCAGATAGACGGAAATGTTTTCAGATGAGCTATTTTTAGTGTTGGAGCTGGCAGACAGTAATGTATTTGAGCAGGTCATTAACTCAATAAGTGGTTGGAGGAGTCTTTGAATATGTAACTCACCAGAAATGCCTCTTCCATTTAGCAAAGGCGGGTAAGGGTCGGTCCCACCTCTGCTACTCCATTTCTGCCCGTGTATAGGGGATGTCAGGGTGAAAGCCCTCTTATGAGGCGAATGAGAACATTCACAGGCCCCCTCTTATGAGTGTTTGCGCATATTTATGTGCCGATCACAATGTGACCTGTCACCTGTGAGTACATATTATGTCTCCCTTAGAGCATATATGTTATCCTGTACTGGTACTTGAAGGGAGACGTGTATTTGTGTGACAGGTTAACAGAGGCCCCTTTCTCCACCTGCGTTCTGACACATCAACCAGAGGGTGGGGGTCGGGAGAGCTCGATAGGACTGTGGAGTTATTGACTTCTAGACAGGGAGCTTCTGCACAGCTTGTCTAAATCTCTGTAAGCAGACAGAGCTGAATATGTTCAGACTTCCAGATATGTGCGACCTTATGTGCATGTGTTTGCGTGAGGAGAGAGAGCAAAATACTGAGGGAGATTCCCCCAAGGCTAGGATTAACAAGAGGGGCAACATCTATTAAAGCTGCATTTGGTGTTATTGAATTTTGCTCCTTTCCTACTGACCCCTCAATCCTCTTTGTTTAAGTGTTTTCCATTACGATGGCACAGTCTGCATGTATTATTGCATTAACACTTTTTTATGCCACCAGAACAGTAAAATACTGAGCGCTAAAGGAAGGAATTAGGCGAGAGCCAAAGTTAAATGAAATTATTAGGACGTCTGAAGAAAAAAAACAAGCCCTTGAAAAATGTATCATTGCGACTCATTTCACGGCTCACTAGAAAAGGAGACTTATTAATAAAGAAGCAGTGCGCCGAAAACTATTTCCATCTGCTTCTTGTCTTAGTTGTTGAGCATTGGCTCTATTGTTCTGGTATTAGTTCAGTCAGAGCTGGCCTGCTTGAGCTGTTAATCCCAAGTCAAAAGTGCTCTGGCTAAATCAAAAGACCTAATCCTGCATTAGCATGAATTTGTCTTTAATTTTCTTCGTAAGGATATTCTACTTTTGTATGAATTATTGTATGTTTTCCCTCTCCAGTCGTGGGGCACTGACATTTCAGCCGCTGCTCTAAAAGCAGAACCATGATTCAGAGGTGGAGGAAATATGCCTTTCATTCGTTTCAGCTGACCTTCATGGTTTTTTTTTGTGTATGTGTGTCTGCAGAGTGCCTACCCTTGTTGAGTGAAGCACTACACGTATCTCCGTCATCTCCAGCCAATCCAAGGTGGTGCCATGCCTCGGTCGAGGACAGATGGAGTTCTAGCCCAGTCCAGGAGGCCTATCCTGGGGCTCTGCCTTAGCCCCTCTCCCCTGTGTCTGCTGCTGCCTTTGATTATCCTGTTAACCAACCCTTTGAGCATCGTGTGTGGAGCATTAGGTATGTCTATCTATCTATCTATCTATCTATCTATCTATCTATCTATCTATCTATCTATCTATCTATCTATCTATCTATCTATCTATCTATCTATCTATCTATCTATCTATCTATCTATCTATCTATCTATCTATCTATCTATCTATCTATCTATCTATCTATCTATCTATCTATCTATCTATCTATCTATCTATCTATCTCTCTCTCTCTCTCTCTCTCTCTCTCTCTCTCTCTCTCTATCTATCTATCTATCTATCTATCTATCTATCTATCTATCTATCCATCCATCTCTGTTTTATGGATCTAGCTAACTATCCATCTGGCAGCTAGCTATTAGGTATCATTATAGGCCTTATTTATCTGGCTAGCTAGCTATCTAAGTTCCTATCTTAATTCCTATTTTCAACAAAATTCTGGACAATGATAATACATTTTCTAATATATGTGTACCAAATATGAGTAATATCAGTATCTTTATATATCTATTTATACATCTAGATACCCAGTTAGCTTGTTATCTACAGTAGCTACCTAGCTGTATAGGTGTGTCATCCTATAAAACGTCACCATCATTTCTCAATAAAATTATAGATTTCCATGGAGCGCGCACATTCTCACACACACACACACACACACACACACACACACACACACACACACACACACACACACACACACACACACACACACACACACACACACACACACACACACACACACCACAACACACCGCAGCCAATTAGTGAGCTTCTCCTGGAGCTGGACTAAGGCTCCGTGACAACAGAGTCCACACAGAGTCCACCTTCATCTTCCAGGACGTCCTTGTCATCATCCCAGCCTATCATCATATTTCAATTAATGAGACATGACATTTTTTTGTCCAGGAGACAAAGTCAGGTGGTGTGAAGCAGATTATAGTTATCTAGTTATCTAGCTACCTAGCTGATAAACAATATGTTTTAATATATTTTAATGATGGCAATATATGGTCAGCATTAAATGCAACAAAGGTGTGGAAATATATGGAAATGTCCTTTTTGTGTGCATATGTGTGTGTCACAGGAGTGAACCCAGGCCTGCTAGTACCTCAGCTCTGGGCTGTGTTGTTAATATGTTTTGACAAGCTGGGAGGTCCCATCAGCATGTTCCTCATCATCTCCTTGATTACAACATTTCCATGGATTTCCTGCCTCACACGCACACGCACGCACACACACACACACACACACACACACACACACACACACACACACACACACACACACACACACACACACACACACACACACACACACACAGACACAGCTGTCACTGTTCTGAAAATATAACCAAGTGGATTTCTTGAAAGAGAATGCAGGCTTAAGATGGATGCACTTCTCACTTCCGCTAATGTATTTTTCATTTTTTCCATTTGATGCCATGATCCTTTGAGAAGACACATCATATCTGAAATATTTTTATATCCGGTAAAGGGGTAGAATTACATAACACATAACTTTCAGTTGAAACGCTCGGGGATTGAAGGCCTTAGGACCATCTACAGTCTGTGCTGTAAAAAACCTCCATCTCTCATAGCTCCCTGGTGTCCTCGATAAATAACAATATGATTTGCTGACCTAGTAAAAGCTAAGTGTAGAGATGTTACAGAAGTCCCCTCCTAATGTTTAAAAATAGTAATGCTTTTGTCAAGAACCACTGAAATGTAATGCTTGGAAGCTACAGTTTCCTTGCCTCAAGATGAATTTATTGTTTTGCCTTAAAGTGTAATTCCGGCACAAAATCATCCCATGGTATTTTTCTGCACTTATATACATCAAATAGGCCATCGAGACTTCGAGAGACTTCTTTGTGTATAAACTATAAACAGAGAAATCCGGTAGAGTCTCTAACAGCCGGACGTTGCTAACACTAATTAGCTCGGGCATTACGGTGATGGGATTAAAACGAAGGAACTCTTATCCTGCTACTGCAGAAGTATATATATATATATATATATATATATATATATATATATATATATATATATATATATATACATATATGTAGAAACAGGAACATATATGTAGAAAAATAATGCATTTACTTCTAGACACCTACTCAAGTGGGGCTGGTTTTGCACAAGGATTGGTGTTGAAGCACATTTAAGAGAACACAGTTTTGGTCTCAACATAAAGCCACTTAAACCCATGTAGAAGCTGTAAGAAGCACGCAAAATTCATTCATAATCCAATAACAGGGAGAAGCCAGTTTTCAGCCTTGACATTTTTTGGACTTTATAGTTCACATTCGCACATTGTTGGCAGGGGAAAAGGGCAATTTGCTCAATAATATGTGCCTTTCTAAGAGTCTAAGAGGCAGTAAATATCCTGCTCCTGAGTTCTAAAATGGTGGGTTTACATTTGTTCCGATTGACTATACTTCACCAGCTTTTTGCTTCTTCCTGTTGAGGATTATGGCACGCATAAAATGAAACCACGTCATTTTTGACATTCAGAGTAGGTCTTTCAAAGACACAACACATTGCAGCAGGCACAGGTGTTGTTCCGGTTACTGTCAAGGCATTGCAGTGAAACTCTGAAGTAGTTCGCATGGCTGTTAGTATGGTAGATGTGACCTCTTCCTCAGTTGGCCAGACTCACATATGATCATTATTATAATGTGAGAACAATACATGTTCCCATATTCACAGAAGTTCCCCAGAATTACTAGCATAATTATACACTTCCAAAGAACTTTTAACAAAAACGACCTACAGGAAATGAGAGCAGAGATGAGAAGCTTAAAGACAACTAATAGTTTAGGGCTGTCTGAGAGGAGGATGGGTGACGTCAGTCCACTTTGGTCAGTGTGTGTTTGTATTAGACTGAGATGTTGAATTGTTCACTGGTTCTTTTGAGAATATATCCTCAAATTCTGCAAACCTCCGTTTTGAGTCTCTTCACTTGACTATAACTTCAACATTAGCCACTGAAGTAAGCAGAAGTGGGAAAAAAATGTGCTTAGAATCTGCTAGTGGTTAGCTGATAGGCAGTTTTTTTTGTTGTTGTTCCTGTTCTGTCTTCAGAGCAGAAGTGAATCAACACAGCAGGACCTCACCCACCCAGACACAGGGGGAGTGGGAGGAGGGATCCAGGTTGCTATGGTAAGGGTCATCCTGACTTCACCCTGATGGATAGCAGTAATTCTGTAGCTGAGGAGGAGTTAAGCTGGGCACCATAGCAACAGGCCACAGACGGATAGCAAGGGTGGGTGCATGAAGTTGTGTGATTGATCTGACTCAGCCACTGTGAAAAATATAGGTTCAGTACTGTTGGCTCAATATTGGACATGGAAATTGCTATTTTCTTGCAGAGGGCAACTGCTGCGCTTCCATCCCACTCAGATGCATCATAACAGATGAAATAGTTTCCCCTGTGAGGCAGAGCTGGAAATTACCACAGCTATTGTTGTTAATTTCAATAGATTTGTTAAGATCATCAAAATAGGCGCAAATCCTCCTATAGGTGTTACAGTGTGCAGGCATAAACTGACACCATTGGTATTAATACATTTAAACCAATTATATGCTGTGAATTTGCAGCAGACACTTCTCCTACCTGCGAAACACTCATGTGTCATGACAGACTGTGCTGCATGCAGTATGAGGGTAGCCTGCTTGGAAGGGAGCAAAGGGAGAGAGAGAGAGAGAGAGACAGACAGAAAGAGGGAGAGAGAGATGTTCTTCTGAAGCCCAACCCCATCTTTTATTTATGACCCACAGGAAGTCCTTCAGCATGTCCTCTGGATGATACCCAGGAAGTAAGCACAACACGCAGCCATCAGAACACAAGTCAGCCTGACCGGTCACTGACAGTGAAATGGGGCGTGGTCAGCAGGGGGTTGTTGCTGGCTGTGGAGTCAGTTTGATGTCCTCTGGGTGTAAGGATATCAATTTTCATATGTGTGTGTATTCCTCTCTCTCTTTCTCTCTCTGTCTCTCAGCTCCCCCAAAGTTCAACAAGATTCCCACGGACCAGATTGGAGTGTCAGGGGGTGTGGCATCATTTGTGTGCCAGGCCACTGGCAATCCCAAACCTGTTGTCTACTGGAACAAGAAGGGCAAGAAGGTCAACTCCCAGCGTATCGAGGTGGTTGTCACAATGCACAATGGTCAACTCCTATTGGAGTAGCATGATAAAAGCAGTATAGTTATACATGTGAATGGTTATACTGTATATTTCAATATAGATAGACCTTGCATAGTGCTTCTTGCTAGATCAGATATTGCCTTTGGTATTAATTGCATTCTATATAAGCTGCCTTTACAACCTTGTTTACATTTGTGAAATATGCTTATTTGCTTTCTTGCTGAGAGTTACACCCCAAGAATTATACCACTCTCTTTCTGTGCTTCATTGAAGACAAACTCATTGCAACAGAAGTACAGGGTACTGTCCAAATCTGACACAGAAATATCCAGCAGATTGCATAATCAAATGCACATATTGCTGTTTCTAAGCTATATGCAAGCTGTTTCACAGAGCAGCTCAGTCACGTGAGAGGGCTGATTGTATATTTATGCGATAATATGACCTAATGGTTAGAGTGCATTTCAACCAGAGGAACCCACATTCAACCCCCAATTTTAGTAAGTATCTACCCTGCTGAGGTGTCTTTGTTCAAGACACCGAATCCCTACCAGCTCCAGGAACGCTAGCTGAGCCTGACCTTGTGGAGGGGAGGGCAAGTAAAAAAAAAAAAAAAAAAAGGATTTTCCTTCAGGAAATCATTAAAGTATTACAGTTTTATTATTATCCCATTATTAGAGTAAAAAACAACGCTAAGATAATGATTTATAGCATTGCCGTTACTGTTACTTGTAGTAATTCATTTGTTTATGTTGCTGTGCCTAATGTGTGTTTTCCTGTGGTTCTGTGGCTGTCCAGACCGTCGAGTTTGATGAGGGTGCAGGTGCTGTGCTGAGGATCCAGCCGCTCAGAGCACCACGGGATGAGAACATCTACGAGTGTGTGGCACGCAACAGTGAAGGAGAGGTGTCCGTCACTGCAAAACTGGCCATTATCAGAGGTGAGACGCATAAACCCCCACCCCCACCGCACCCTATGTGCATCCTTTTCCACTTAAGTAGTGCTTTTCACGTGCACAACCATTCAACCGTCATCTCACAGGCTGTCCGTTGTAGATGTGACAATAGAGCAATGCCACACCCTGCCATCACAGCAGGCTGCAGTGCACTGTTCTTTTTATAGTCCCTCTGAGTGCGACCGTGCGTAATCTGGCCACAGAGAGAGCAAGCTAGCGTGCTAGCTAACAGTTGCATCAGCATCCCAGTTTTCTGTAATCACTGTGCTTCCCGGCCAGAGTAAGGGTGTTAATCTAATGTACACTGTCTCCTTGGAGGGAAACATATCTAATGTGGTGCTTCAACATGCTATGAACTAAAGTTGGAGCATGTGGCTGCATGCCTCGGATCTGAGCACTGGCCTTTTTCCCAGCACAACTGGAAAGGATAGGAAATAGAGGGATGGCTGCTTGGGCAGTTACTACATGAAGAAAAATCAGGGGATTAGGCCTCATTTTGGCAGTCAACCCATTTCTGCCAGGGAAAATTGAAGAAGACAAATAAAGAGGGAGGAATAGGTCGAGGATAGGTGAAAAGGAGTATGATAAACGGTGAGGAGGTGGGGATAAGTTAAGTAACACAACAGGATGGTGTGAAACAATATAGATGAAATGGGATGTCAGAGCAGTGGTGGAGGGGGTGTAGAAATGCTGGAGATGGATGAGGATTGTGGAGTTGGCAGGACTGTGTGGTAAGCAGAAGGCTGGTAGCCCAGGGAATAGACTCCTGTCCATCTGTTACCCGGCCCGTCTTCTCTGCACACACAGCTCCAATCTAAAGCACATTACCACACAAACTACACCTCGAGGGCGAGCCTCCTCCTGTTTGTGTAAAGTTTTCTCCTACTGAGATCTGTGTACCATGCCGTTTACTGTCCCCTTTATGACGGTAGAATCATCTGTCTTTCATTCTTCCTAATCAGCTGATGAATATAGAACACAGGACTGTGATGAATGGGACAATCTAAGCCCAATCCGAGCCCAAATCAGCAACCAGATCAGAGTTGTCAGTGACCAAACTTTTAGAACTTACTTTTCCAAACACTAGATAAGAATGCACAGACAGGTTGCACTTGCAGACAGGTTGCAGACAGATGGCACAGAGGCGAAGGTTCTAGAAATATTTCTTCCCACTGTGTATGGTGGGCGATGTGATATAGCTGGTTAGATGATATAAATCTGTCAGTTTTGGCATATAAGGTTAGGTGGCCCTTTGATATCACTGGGTGTAACTGGGTTATTGTGGGCATTGTTGCAAAATAAATATATGTATTGTATCCATAAACAATTGCTCAATTGATTTTACGCAGTCAATATATGTGTGGTCAAAGATGTCCACAGCATCCCTAGATTCCTTTTTCAAAGTTGTCCTTTCATGATATCAACATTTGTTGACACAAAGACAAAGTTGTGTCATATATATATATATATATATATATATATATATATATATATATATATATATATATATATATATATATATATATATATATATATCAGGTTTCAATAGGTTTATGCTTTTGAGAAATCATGTTTTTTCTGTCAACTCGAAATGAAATTTTTTTTCTAATATTACAATACCAATAAGCCTCAGCAGCAATCGCTGTGAAGAAGCTAGTCAGTTATGTGATCAGAGAACGCTTCATCATTGCAATCGGGAACAAAACAATGCACAGTAGTCACCAAATGTCTTTGTGATTGATCAAGAATCTAAAAGTAAACTGATTTAAATTGCTGAATTTAGCCTAGATGATCAAGTTTCTTTATTATACAGGACAGATAGGAAATGGGGTGAGAGAGAGAGCGGGAGACATGCAGCAAAGAGCCGCAGATCGGAGTCAAACCAGCAGCTGCTGCCTAGAGGACCTTTACATGGGGCGCTTGCTTCAACCACTCAGGCATCGGCCACCCCAAGCAACACAATTTTAAGCTCTGTGACTGGATGCTATATATATATATATATATATATATATATATATATATATATATATATATGGTAGATTTACTGGCGGTCAGTTCTAACGAAAAGCCAGTGAATTAAAGCTCAAAATCACTCTCCATCTCTCTGTCGAGGACTGATATATACACATGTGCCTAATCTATATATAAACATATATATATATATATATATATATATATATATATATATATATATATATATATATATATATATATATAAACATATATATATGTATATATATATAGGAGAGGTTCCAAACATATATGCAGAAAAATAACTTCACCACTATATTCCTGAAAAATAGAACATAATGCTTAGACTATTTGGCAGCCATGCAACAACCCTACAAGTGATACACTGTTTGATAGATAATGTCATCCAACTGCACAAAAGTCTGGAAAAATTGTGTTTGGGTCAATCTTTTCAAACACTGATCACTGAAGAAAAGATCCACCAACCACTGAAGTAGAAAGGAGGCTTTCCATTACTGACCAAACCCTTGAAAATTCTTTTCATCCCCTAATGTGTTTCATCTCATCATTTTGTATAGTGGTTGACGGACACTAATAGCAGTGTTGTACAGTGAGCTGGACTTGTGGTCAGCCACAGGATATGAGCTACTGCTCTGTAGGCTGCCTAATGGATGGAGATGCAGTAGGTTGTGGTCACAGAGACTTTTTGCACCTTCAACATCATCATCACCCTTCCCATTCCATTACCTACTCCTCTTCCTCCTTTCTTTTTTCCCTGATCCGATCTGATATCTTTCTTTCTTTGACTCAAGCAGCCTCTTTTTTGGCCCACAGCGATGTCCGTTTCTAATTTCATCTCTCTTGTTTTATTCATGCTTTCATTTTCTCTGCCATCTATTCTGGCTGACCCTCACTGTCTATCCGGTCTCTCGCTCTCACTTCACTTCCCTTTGCATTTTTACAGGCTCTCGGGTGCTCCATCCCCCCACCCCCCACCCTCAGCCCCTCCAAATCCACTCCACCCTGTCCCCTTTCCACCCAAACTGCTCTTTTCTATGGTCATTGCAGTTGTGATCTGAATATCTGCAGTTCTGCATGTTTAAAAAACCTCTGGTGGGCAATACTTTCTCATCACTGCAGCTGTGTATGTGTGGGAATGCATGCACATGGATTTCTTTGTTTGTGGACGTGTGTGTACATATCTGTGTGCGTGTGTGTACGGCTGGTTTGTGCAGAGTAATCCTGATTATACTCACCTCCCAGTGTCCCATTTTAGGAGAAAGGGAAGCGAGGGATGGGGGAGGAAGGGGATGAGAGAGAGAGGAGAGGGAGGAGAGATGTTCTGCCACCACGGCAAACACCCTTCATATGAACAACAGAGTCAGATCAGTGATTCCCCCCAGGCGCCTGCTGCATTGGCAGGCTGGCGGCTAAAGCAGCATTTGGGTCTGGAAACAACTGAGAGCATCAACTCAGCTTGCAAGAGGATTACACTCCTTGAGTGGAGAACTGGCTCTTTGATCATATACCCCGTTGTCTGCACACTTTTTATTCCCTCCTTCCTTTTTTTCTTTTCTTACAGTTTATTCTTCATGCATGTTTGTATGTATAGTGTGTTATGTGTGGGATCATCATGTTTTGTGTTTAGCCGGTGGGTGTGGAATCTGTCGGGCTCAGGCACATGAAGGTTTTTGCCGGGATTCATCTACGATGCTAAGTCCGGTTCTGCATTGTGATCTATTATGATGAAGGCCCATTAGCATTTAAAGTGCTCCACTACAGCCCTCCTGCAGTCTATAGGAGTCAAAGCATTACAGCATCTAAAGACTGCCGAGCGCTGGCAGATTAATCCTGTATCAGGCTCCCTGAGATCGTCTTTTATTTGGGCTTCTTTCATCCACGTGGCCATTCCCCACTGAAATGAACTGAATAGGCAACCTGTTTCTTAACCAGGACAATGATGAATTTCTGTGCAGAAGCGAGTGTTGTGCGTGTGCGTGTCTGTCTTTGGGTGACTGAGGGAAATACAAAGAGAGACAGGAAAAGAAAACCTTGATTTATGTTTGTTTGTTTGTTTGTTTGTTTGCATCATATGCATTATGTGTTTGATGCTGTGTGTTTGTCTGTGTGTCCTAATACTTGTGTGTGCATGTGTGCACGCGGATGCATAAATTGCATATTTGCCCAGATTCGGTTGGCTCCACCGACTGGTTATGGGCACCATGCCTGATTGCCCTTCTGCAAACATAACCAGGCCAAAATGTAAGCTCGCAACCTCTTGATAAACACAAATACACAGAAACACAAAGCTCCAGGGAACAGTGCTGGTTGGTCATTGCCAATGTTCCCCCAAAAGCTGTTTACACACACTGTGTTTATATACACACGGCACATTTTTCCATAGGCTGTCTTATCAATTTAACCAGGAGATTAAACATAAGCGGTACTTTTGCTCAGCAGTGTTTGTGTTTGATAAATGATTCATTTGGTAAAAAGTGTGATCAAGGCCATGCCCGCAGTATCTATTTCAAGCAACCGCTGACTCATCCAGGAGCCTGGCTGGAAACCTGTAGCCCTATATTCTCCTCTCCAGTGAACTGTACTTCAGTGACCAGTACACCACTCTCTCTGTCTGCCATCTATCTATCTATCTATCTATCTATCTATCTATCTATCTATCTATCTATCTATCTATCTATCTAAACAGTAACATGACACTGCATGTGGCTATAATAATGATATAAAGATTATATATTGTTTAAAGATTATAATTATTTCAAGTAAAATAGGGCACAAACTTATTTTCATTGTGGTCCTTGATGTAAAGGCCATCTTTCTTTCATTCAGATATATAGCGGCCTACAGGCAACAACATCCTATCAAAGATTACATATAAATGAAGTAAGATGATGAACAACTGATGAACAATTGATATGCCAAACGTTCGCTCATTCCAGCTTTTGAAAAATGTGATAATTTGCAGTCGAACAAGCCATTTGGAGATGTCATCTTAGGGCCCAGGGAAATATGATGTATATTTTTCGCTATTTTGTGTAATTTTATCAACTAGACGATTTTGTGACATTTTAAAGATTAAACAATTTAACAATTAGTTGAAAATAAAACACAATACTATAGATTATTCTATTTGTTCTAGCCCTAAATAACAAATAACATTAACTCTATATTTCTGTAGGATATATTTGTATTATACATTGTTTTTGTACAGTTTGGCGGTATCTAAAAATACATATGTAGCCATCGCTCTCCCTGTTTCTCCTACTGCTTTTAATGATTCATTCCAAGGTCCGCCTACACTCTGCATTTGCAGCATTGATAAAGACCTGACTGGAATACAAAGCCACACCCCTCTACAAGCGCATGCACAGGCACATACACACACACAGTATATGCACATGCCCCAGAGCCGCTGCAGTGGCGTGCTCTAATTAACAGCCAGGGAGTCCATGTAGTAGTAGCCGGCGGGGTGATAAAAAGACCATCTGAACCCTCTCAGGAGAGGGGCGGGGTTGGGGGAGGGCAGAGGGGAGCAGATGTAGCTCTGGCATATTCCTTGCCTCAGGGGAGCTCGCCTTCTGACCTCCGTATTGATTTCCCCCTTCTCCTTCCTTTCTCATCCCACGTGTTTCGTCAATGGCTGTAACACTGGCCTCCATTCAGGTGCATCATTAGCATTGATCAGTCGGGGATGACAGAGAGGGGAGGTAGTGGGAGGCAGGGGGCTCCAGGGGGTCCCTCTTCCCTCTTGTGTCTCCGCTGGCTGATATCAGAAGGTTGCTGTGAGGACTGATCACCACCTGAGCCCTAACCACGGCTCAACACCAGCCTTTCCTCTGAGATTTGATTGCCTTTTGTGGCATTTCTCCACTCATCCATCCTCCGCTCAGCCGTGCCATCAGCAGCGGCTTGACATTCTTATCTGACGGGGTCTCTCCAAAGCTGACGACTGTGGAAAGAGAGCGATAGATCCTATCTCCACTCAGCCTCTCATCCCCATCGCAGAGTGTGCGGAAGCAGATGGTACACGTCTGTCATGTGGTCAGGTAGCAGGGGGCCCGGAGGAGGAGAGGAGCGGAAAAAAACACACAGACAGTTGATGTGGCCACGGTCTGCGTCTCGGACTATGTTTGGCTCCAGACTTGTCAGTGATGCCCGGTTTGATCTAGCAAACTTTTAGCTGATTTTGTTACGGTTAACAATCAAGGGGCTCTTGCGACTTTGATTTATTAGCCAAGCGAATTGCTATGCCGTTAATTACTTTGCTACTGTAGGAGGAAGAGGAATATGTAATTATAGTTCCAGGTATGGGGCAGGTGTCTGTGTGTATGTGCGAGAGGGATAGAGTGGTTAAAAGGGTAAGAAGAGGAGGAAGCAGGAGTGCTGATGGATGGTTGATTACGTGTCTGGCCATCTGGACTGTTGTCACCGAGATGCTTAATCCCATTCACCACAGAAAGTGAGTGTGAACGTGTTTGTGTGTATGTGAAATAGAAAGCAACTGCTTTTCTGCATGGCGGTGTCTACATTATTCCACAAATTGCACAGATCTGTAAAGATGCTAATGAGAACATAGCCATAGAAACAAATATGT
The DNA here is from genome assembly GCF_963691815.1 of Echiichthys vipera. NCBI lineage: Eukaryota > Metazoa > Chordata > Actinopteri > Perciformes > Trachinidae > Echiichthys > Echiichthys vipera. The sequence continues at coordinate 17,897,453 of NC_139840.1, read as the reverse complement.
GCAGACACACAGGCAACACTTATCCACTGCCCCCAAACGTAATCAGAGACATCCAGACACTATGCAGACACATCCCAGATCGGCCTCTCTAATCGTTGGTACATTTTAACAATTACTGCTAACAAGTCCTTATTACCCCCAGTGCCCTGCCCCTCCTCTTGATCCCAGCTTCTAATTGCTGCTGCTGTTTCTGAGCAGCTCTCTGCATAGTTATTAGACAGGAATCATTACCACCACATAACACAGAGCCACACAAAACTCACAGTTCACTGCCACCAAACACCTGTGTTTCTGGGTTAGGTGTACCATGTGTGTGTGTATGTGTGTGTTTATGTGTGTGTGTGCGTGTGTGTGTGTGTGTGTGTGTGTGTGTGTGTGACTTAGCTTCTGCTGACTGGATGGTATGTTTGTACTCCTGTAGAAAAGGGCTGTCACACACAAGCTAAAACCGAGCTGTGTCTGTGCCGCCAGATCGTCTAATGACTAGCTAGCTGTAGGAGCCAACAAGGACAGATATAGTGGCTCCGCTGTCCTCGCGACTATCTCCATTTCCAGGGGCCTGCAGATGTTAAATGGGAGGAACAGTGGCTCTCACATCGCCGTGTGTGTGAGCAAGTCTTATATTTCACCACAGAACAAGGAAAGTAAGGATTTAATGCATGGCAACGTCAACTGTCTCTGTGCATGCAGATGAAGTGGCCCTCTCTGTTTCCCAAAACTGAACATTAACTGTCACAAAAATAAGGAGGTAATAGATTTGATCATTATTGTCCCAGTGGTTCTGAGTGAAATGAACTACTGGATGGATTGCCATGAAATTTGGTACAAACATTCACGTTCCCCTCAGGATAAAGTGTGATAACTCTGGTGATTATTTTAGCACCATCATCATTTTGATTTGTCCAATACATGACTAAATATCTTCAAAAATAAGGACATTTCCATCAGCCTCAGCTGTACTTTTGACCGCTTGCTATGAGTTTTGAATGCGGTATGCTCCAGTCAATTCTGAATACTTTCTTTCCTTCTCTTCATCCTTCCAGAGGACCTGTTGCCATTTGGCTTCCCCAGTATAGACATGGGCCCCCAGCTGAAGGTGGTGGAGCGGACAAGGACGGCCACCATGCTGTGCGCTGCCAGCGGCATACCGGACCCAGAGATCTCCTGGTTCAAAGACTTCCTGCCCGTCGACCCCATCAGCAGCCAGGGTCGCATCAAACAGCTCCGATCAGGTGAGACCAACAAGGAGTTATTGTCAGAATATTTAATCTGAAAATCTAAAGCATATTAATGCTGTCAGGTAAAACTCTTTGGAAACAAAATAGGGTCAAAAGTATTGTAGCTGCCTAGCCCCATTTCTGAATGTGTAAAAACACTTTGATCAAATTGGTTTCAAATGCTCGAATGTTTAAAAAAGATATCCGAACAACTAGTTTTTATTTTTGAATCAGGAGATCTGTAGCTGTGAAGGTCATTTTGTAAATAAATAGCGAAGATTTGCACAAAGATTTGCAGTCACATGTTAAAGGTGAGCGGTTACACATCTTTCTGTTTGTGGGAGAAGAAAGTTCACGCTGCACTGGAGAACTGTGTGTGTGAATTCAAAGTTTACAGCTACAAGTCAAGCCTAGGAGCACAAGCATCCTCCACAAACTCCCCCTGAATTCCTACAGATCTCTTTACGGATTCAAAAAATCAAATCTATTTTTTCAGATATTTTTTACACAATCAAAAATTGTAATTTATTTTAGCAAAAAAGTTTTAACACATTCACACGTTTAAATGTATTCATACAAAATGTTTTCACACATTCAGATATGGTAATACACAGCTACAATACCTTTGATTCTATTTTGTTTGGTTGGAATCCCTGCTGCTTTAAATTAGTTGATTTGGTGATAGTTATAATTATGATTTAGGGATTACATGCCCGTCTCTGAGTTTATCTACATCCTTTGGGGGTGTAAAAGCCAATTTCATAAAAGGATAACTGTGCCGCCTTTAAGCCGAGAAAAAAAATGTCTGTTATTATTAACATTTGGGAGAAAAGATCATAAAAAAAAATGTAAACATGACACTCTAGAGGAATTTCTTGGCAGCATACAATTGGACAAATCACCAGGTCTCATAAAAAACGCATTACAAGTGGACTGAAAAAGTTGAAACACAAGTATAAAGTAAATCCACTTTTGAATAAATGCTTAATACAATAATCAATCTACTCCAAAACAAACATAATTCTCTTTTCTCAAAATCAATGGATACATAGGAGTTTCATCACATTAGGTATTTAACTGATACCCCTATTATCTTGTGACCCGCCCAGCCTGAAATTGTGTGAAATGAGCTCAATGTCTTCAATCTGAATGCAAGATCCCTTTGCCAGAGTTCGTAATAAGAAAAGAGGGAGGGAAGCTTTTTTTTCCTTGCTGCTACACTACAGAGAAGATAAAGAGAGAGTGTGTTTGTGCAGACAGATCGAGGGGTGAATACCGAAGAATCACATATTGTGCTTAAGACAGTTTGTTCAGCATTGTTTATGCTCTTCTGTATAGATGATACAGTGTCGGCTGGAGTAGGCAGACACATATTTTCTCAGCCATTCTCACTTAGCCATCCTCAGGGGGAATGAAAGTGATGGTGAGGGGAAACCATTTTGTTGTTGCTTCATCCATATTCTCTGTGCTCCTGCGTCCTGCCAGCTCTGATATCTGGCTGCTTTCAGCCAGTATCCTTCACTTATCACTAGTGCCCTCTGTCAACCTTGTGCCTGCATCTCCATTTGCAGAGTTGGCTAGTACACTGTTGAAACACTCAAACTTTCAAATTTAGTTATTGTTACTACACCGGTCAAGCATGACATATGTGAGGTTGACAGTGACAACAATGTCAGAACTACATGAATCTCTAAGTCACTTTTGAAAGAATGGGTCACTCAGAAGTAGAATAAAGGAGCCTTCTCATTCCTTGCCAGTGAGCTACCATTTTTTCTGTAACTAGCAGACAATATCAATTATAACCAGTGCTGGAATGTAAAGTATTTAAATATATTTACTCAAGTCCAGTACTTAACTATATTTTGAGAAGGTTTACTTACTTAATATTTTCATTTTATAATACTTTGTACTTCTGCATCTACATCTCCACTACATCTCAGATGGAAACATTATCATTTTACTCCACTTCATTTATTTGGCAGTTTTAGCAACAACGGCAGTTACTTTAAAAATTTAGATTGTCAGTACAAAATGTAAATCAACTCATACCTCATATGTGATGTTGATATTTTATCATAGGATAAGTTGATACCCAGGAATATATAAGTTAGCCCCATCTTCACCAGCTACAAAACTTAAATCATGTCATTATAATCCAGTGATACAGTGTGTTTCTGAAATGGGCCATTCTGCATAATTAACACATTTACTTGTGGTACTTTAATGTTGATGCCAATGCTTTTGTACTTCTACTTAAAGCAACAGTTTGAATGCAGGACTTGTATTTGAAATTGAATATTTTTTTAGTATTCCTCTTCCTGAAATAAAGTTAAAAAAATCTCAGTATTTATTTCATCATTGGCTAGTTAATTATGCTAACTCCGTGAGTTAGTTGGAAACTTATCTCTAGGAGTCTCAAAAATTTCTAGGTAAAAAGCTAAATGTCTTAAGGCATTGACTTTGGTGAGAGTTTAATAGATGGGACCGTTTATCCAATCATCTGCCAGGTATGTTTTGAAAGCGCCTGCCCTTTCCCAATCAGTTTCCATTGAGGCCATATGGCTCTGTGAAACAATACATCTGACAGGTCAGGGTAGCCCATTGGTGGCAATTGTACAATACTCAGGTAAGATGGCGGCCAGTTAGTTATGATGTAATGTCACATCTGCTGTTTTAATATCTATGGTGTCAGGCCTGCCATGCCTTATTGTATTTGCTGTGATACTGTATGCTGATATGATTGGGCTGCCACTGTTTGGGGGAGGGGTTTAGTGAAGTCTATTGTAGCATTTGCATCTGTCGCTTTTTTTCTGTGCTGAGACCAGTTTCAGCTCACATACCCATTACCAATGTAATTTCCAGTAACCTACTGATGTGTAAAAATGGCTACTCACCAGAATACCTAAAGTACTGCCTCTGTGTAAAATGCTCTGCAGTGGGTGTAGGACCAGACTGTCTGCTGCATTGATGCAGGTGAGACAGTAGATACACTCCTAACAAAACAAAGAAAAAATCACAAGAAAGACTTTTAAAAGCTGCAGTATGTCCACCTCAGTCACATGCCAGAGGGAGCAGTATGCTTATTTATTTATGGGTCCATTATTGCGTGCACACTATGTAAATGTTCTAATATATATTCTCTGCTTATGATTTATGAGAAAGCATGGGTGGCATTGGAGCCACAAAACAACAAAAGACTCCCCTCAAACCCCTCCATGCATCTTGATACAATAGTTTGTGTTTTTTTTTTTTTACTATTCTCTCTCTACGTAAGGGCAGTGATTGATATACAGTAACATACGTTTCACTCTGTCTGCTCCGGGATTCATATTGGCCTCTGTAGGGTGTCACACAGAGAAATGACATTAATTCACTGGCACAGTATGTGAGGCCACGCATCACATCAATGAAACCGAAGCAAGACGAATGGTACAGTGAGATCCACCACAAGGTTTAATAGGATTTCAAATCACCAAAAGCGTCGCAAAGTTGAACAACAAAAAGGCAACGTATAATGAACCAAACACTGCAGCAAAATGACTTGGAAGAAATCAATTACACCTGAGCTAGGCACAAAATAGCACAGAGATGTGTTATGGATGAAACACTCCTTTAAAATTTGTTTAATGGGGGCACCTTCCAAGCAATGCCTCTGATTTAGTGGACGGCTGCCAGCTTGCATTGGACCGCAGCCAGGGATCTGTTTTGGCCGATGATTTTTTCTCTCTCTTTCTTTCTCTCTCTCTCTCTCTGTCTCTCTCTGTCTCTCTCTGTCTCTCTCTGTCTCTCTCTCTCTCTCTCTCTCTCTCTCTCTCTCTCTCTCTCTCTCTCTCTCTCTCTCTCTCTCTCTCTCTCTCTCTCTCTCTCTCTCTCTTTGTCTTTCATTTTCTTTCTTTGTTGGGTTTTGATGATATTTGTATGGCCTATGTGGGTCAGGATAAAACGTTATTATGAGAATGACTGCACTCAAATCCAATAAAAAAAGATGACTCTTGGTCATTTCACAGCCCATGTATCCATCACCTGTGGCGTCCTCCACCGCAGGTAACTGTCCAAACGGTGGCCATTGACAGTTGTGAGTACGCCCACACATGCGCCGTCAGGTTTCCTGAGGGTACAAAACATATGGCACAGTATAAAGCTGAACCTTTCCTGACATCTTTATACCTTATCCAAAGCATCCATCCATTTCCCCATGCCATCTGCTGTCCCGGTTCAGACGTGCATGAGGAGAACCGTGACAAGCGATCTGTCTATCGCTGATATTTGACGCTGAGATATGGCGAGTTTACCTGAGCACTTAACAGCCTTCATAGACCTACACTCTTAACAGATGGCATGCGATACGGAACCCTGAGGTTGATTTTTGAGTAACCTGTGATTGGATTAGAGGAATTGGATTGTAGTCATGGTAACGGTCACGGCTTAGGTCACTATTATCCAAAGCAAACAGAAAACTGATTAAAACATAAAGACACTGATTATTTTCTTTAAATCAGCTTTATTGTACAGCGATACAGCAATTTTTGACTAGCCCCATAAATACTTTTGTTCAGTCATTCCTTTAAAACGAGTTAGGATTGTTTTTGTTAAAGGCAGGCTTTGTCAACTGAAAATGTCGCCTGTGCACAAATACCTCCGCCATGGTTATTTTCGCTCCTGTTTGTTTGTCATGTTTTTGAGATATCTTGCTGACTAAATACTACTACTTCAAAGTAGTTTATTTGGCTGACTGTCAAACTAGATAACAAAATAAAAAATCTTTGTTTGTTCATATTTTGCCAAGAGTTTAACCTGAGACAGGCCATACACAATGATAGCAATCATATCCCATCCATACAGCGTTAGTTCTGGATGGTATTGGAGCATCTCTAGTTTTCATCTCTGTTTTTATGGATGTAAAATAATTTAGGGCACAAATAAAAATCTGCAAAGAATAATATAATGATTATTTTCTTATTTTCCTTTTTCCCTTTTCGTCTTTTACTCACACATAATTAGTAAGGTCTAAACTGTCAGAGAAACTGGGTCACCATTTCCTACAGCCTGAGGTGCCATCCTGAAATGTCTGGTTCTGTCTGATCATCAGTTTGAAACTTAAATATATTCAATATAATGTTATGTAAGACTAAAGCACTAAAGCTATTAATGGACCAAGTGATCCAGTCTTAATGAATCACACTGTAAACACAGTCTTTTTAATGTTTCTGTGTTCCAGGAAAACCTTCCAACTATTTACTTTTAAACTGGGTTAGGTAAATGTTGTTCTGGTAGAAAAGAAAATAGTCCCTGTCTGTGTTGATTGTTGGTAAAGTTCCCGTCCCAGTTGAAAGTGAATGTCTCACCTTGTGGGAGACCAGTGTCCAGGTGATCTATTTGACCTAGATGTTCAGGCTGAGCTATCCGATTAGCAGTGTCTGTTATCTGATCTTCTGAGTTTCAGCCCAGCAGACATTATACGGCATCCATGATTTCACAGAAGCTCAATTTACTGAAGTCACATCTCATTCTGGGTCTGTCAGCATCTTCCAGACTCACTCAACAACTGCTCTCCCTCTTCTTCTCTGTTATCTTTCACTTTCCCTTTTATAGTTTTTTATCCTGCTATGTTTACCCATTGCCAGATATCTGTCTACGCTGTGTATTTATGTATAAATGTATTGACCTTTATGTACGCAAATATACTGAACACCTGTCGTTTTCCATGCATGGTAACGACATGTTTTGCATAAAAGAAGATTTCAATCAAGCATTTCAAATTTGTGCTGATGGTTAGCCATATGAGCTGTCTTCCAGCTGTCATGAGTTCTTGTTTGCAGAGCTCCACCTGTCCAGCTCCATCTCTCCTCCAATGTTTTTCTCTCCTTCCTTCCCTCCACCTCTCTTTCTGGGGATGAGGCTGAACAGATAATGTATTCCTGTTTATCTCCCAACTCTGCCCTGTACCGCGGGGAAATGAGAGATGGAAAAATAGAGAGAAAGAGGAGGGCACGAGCTGTTTTCCTTTCATGTAACTGCAGAAGACCGAAGCAAATGGATGACAGTTTCGGCAAGGGGGACCTCCGCTCACTAAACAACACACTCAAGCGCACGCATACTTGTGCCCTAGCTGTCTGTAGTTCAACTTTTCCTCCCCTGAGCCTCAAAGAACATGTTGTTTAAACTTTTGCATATACTGATCAGCTATTATGTTAACTGTGAATCACACACACAAACTGTCTCGATGGAACCTTTTAGCGCTCAACTGGGAGGATTTTGAAGATTGAATCATTTAAAGCTTTTCTCGCCATTAGGATAACACACCGTGTATGTGTCTGCATTGGTGGTCGGTTGTGGTTTAAAACATTCAAAGTTGGCCCCTCCTCTCTAGCTCAACGAGGGTTACAGTGCTCGCCAGTCGGTGAAAACAAACACAGATTTGCTCCCAGTTCGGAACGAGTTTGTTCGTTTGGCTTTTTTTGTCTCATTATATTTGCATTTTTTCAGCGTGTCCATCATTTTCATAGCATGTGTGCACCATCTAGCACCTGCCGCTATATGATTTTAATGAGGCCGACGCCCAAAAACCTCCTGAACACATCAAAGAAAGAAAATATAGGAAAACACACATATACAGACACCACCACACACGTCTAGTTATGCATAAGTGATGAATATAGATTTAGTCTATACATGTTTTTTTAAGGAAAAAGATTTAATTATAATAATATAATTACTTTCATTTAAATTAATCAGCCTGTTTTGGTCAAGATGACATTTTTCTTGTTTAGCCTGGCTTAACAGTTCAAAACAGAAAGATAATGATACAAAACTGAGAAAAGCAACAAATTCTCACTTTTGAGAAGCGTCAGCAAGAACATGTTACATCAATTCATCAATTATTAAGTTGGTGTCAATGAGTTTTTCCTAATCTTTGCAGCTGTACTCACATATTTCCATTGTATAATACTTTGTATTTGTACACCACACTACATGTAAGAGGGAAATTTTAACATTTGACAGTTTGTTGCTTTACAAATTAAGATTTTACATGCAAATCATTTTATAAAGGTTGATGCATTATAGATGAAACTACCTTACAATTGACAGAGGGAACAGAAGTTTGAGTTCAAAAAGAAAACTCACAGTCTACCTACAAGCCTATTTGGTGCTTCTTTTTATCTTTTCTTTTTTAACCTTTTTCTCATTTTTCAAAAGCTTCGGAAAAGGCTAGTTACAGAAACATGATATAGCTTTTTGTCAACTTATATTAAACGAAGTTATAGGGTCAGTTCATCGAGCTACATGAATCTATAATTATGCAGTTATATAATACTCTTTTTACATTCTGAAAGAGACCATTTTGCATAATCATTCAACATACCTTTTTAAATAATACTTCTGTACTTTCTGTAACTCAGAAAGCAAGACCTTTACTTCTAATCAAATATATCTATATTGTGATAATTGCTACTTTTACTGTAATAAAGAATGTGAACTTCTTTCACCACTATGTGTATGTGAAGATACATGCTACATCTGTTTCTCTCTATATCTCCATACATCTCCCACAAGTCAGATCCTTTTTATCAGTCTGACAGATCTAATACAAAACACTGGGCTTTTTATCAAACATATACTAGCTGCCTGCCTGCCTGTTTATCTTCATGTCTGTGTGTGTGTGTGTGTGTGTGTGTGTGTGTGTGTGTGTGTGTGTGTGTGTGTGTGTGTGTGTGTGTGTGTGTGTGTGTGTGTGTGTGTGTGTGTGTGTGTGTGTGTGTGTGTGTGTGTGTGTGTGTGTGTGTGTGTGTGTGTGTGTGTGTGTGTGTGTGTGTGTGTGTGTGTGTGTGTGTGTGTGTGTGTGTTGCACATTTTGATTTGTCTCTCTTCTCTCCTGCTGCAGCAGAGTGTAATTCATGGTTTTGAGCTTCCTCCTCAGGCTCCATGTCAAAGTCAGTTTCAGATGAGATGAATATGACAGCGCAGGATGAAAGAGCACAAATAAAATAAATATAAAAAAATCACTGCTGGTTATTCAAAAGGCTGTTGGCAAAAAAAAAGAAAAAGGAAACGTAAGAATAGCACCATGTGAAATAAAAAAAAAACCCGGCGCTGAGTGTAATTATAGTACGTTTAGGGAGACACTGTTTATCGCGGTGGGATCAGGGTAGCAGAATAAAAATGGAGGAAGTAAAAGAAATAAGTTGAGAAGTTAAAGAGCATTGTCGGGTTGTTGCTGTGGGGTAAAGCTTGCCGAGATGGGAACAGGCTTTCTTCATGGCAGCAGTGAGTCTGAGAGGGCTCACTAGCTTGTAAAGCAGTGTACAACAAAAGGTCCTTAAAGTGTCATCGAAGCTTAGAAAAGTCATTTTGAGACTTGTTTTTTTTTTACCTCCAAACTTTCTGGAAGTGATTTCTGATTTTGGAATGTGTTGCCAAGCACAGAAAGAAGTATATGGTTATTCTTACCACTAGTATGTAATAGCACAGTCCATACAGATGCTGCCTCACAGATATACTGTAACAACAAAGCTGACTTTATTGGATCCTGAAGCTTCAAAAGAGGGAGATACCCCTGGGGTCAAAATATAACAAAAACAGACCAACAGTAAAACATTTCAGAATGAAAAAGAAGGCTGATAGCAGCAGAAACATTTTACACCAATAAAAATCTTTATACCTTTCTGTCTTGCAGGAGCATTACAGATTGAAAACAGCGAGGAGACGGACCAAGGGAAGTATGAGTGTGTGGCCACCAACTCTCAAGGCGTGCGCTACTCCTCTCCTGCCAACCTGTATGTGCGAGGTAGGACCTGAACTCAGATACGCACGTGCACGCACACATACACATGGACAAACACACAGAAAACACTACTGTTAAGGTACTCTTGGTAGAAGTAAATAAAGTATTTTTCATTTCTGTGCTTTAAAAGTATTACTAACCCATCCATTGTCTATAATATATGTTGACCCTGTTGTTTGGTATTTCTCACAATCACGCTTAACAAGTCTACTTTAAACTTTGGTGTGAGCCTCTACAGTGAATTCAAATTGAACATAAAGTTAGGAGCACACCTTGGTTTAACTGCATGGAAACATCACTGATCTGCTTACTAAAATGGCTTCTGTACAAGAGGCAGATTAAGAAGAAAGTGTTGCAGAAAAGATGCACAGATTTAATTGGAGACTTGAATGAAATTGGAAACAATCAGAATATCATTTATTCTTAAATATGTTTACATTAAAGGCATCATTTTGCACCCACATGATCCCCGTTTAACTGATTCTAGCCTCTGGACTGTGGGTGCAGGTGTATCTGGCTTAAGGCTGAAAGATCACAACCAATGTTGAGATTTATTTCTATGTTAAGTAGAATATCAGAGGAGTGTGTATGTGACGTGAGCGAGCTGGTGAGTCTGTGTGTGATGCAGTGGAGCGAGTGGCTTTGCGCTGGCCGTTTTTATTCTCTCTGTGTTTCCCCGTTCTCTCTCTCCCCCCCTCACGTCATTGTGTTCTGCATCAACCCCCTCTCATCCCTCAGAGCTTCGAGAAGGTTGGTGTGCTCTTTCTTTTCTTTTGTTACTCCTTTGTTTCAGAAAGCTTCACTTGTTGAAACAGAGAGAAACAAAAAAGAAAAAAAAAAAACATTTAAAGGACACCGGAATAGATTTGAAGTGAAATGATGTCTCTAAAACTGAAGAGAGTTGATTACTTTAAAGCTGCTACGATGATGAAGTGGTCTGCCTACGCAGCAGAGTGCATTGACTGCATTGTGAGGCCTTGTGTGCAGAACCCTTGGTATTGCCTTCACTCCCCAATCAATGTTTTCTGCATGGTATGATCTTGTTGTCATGGAGACCCAGGAATTGGAAGATTAAAAAAGGCGATGTTTGCATGGAAGGAGTGAGAGAGAAAGAGAAAGGAGCACCGCTTGCATGTCTGTTGACTGACGGACTGACACAAGAGCATGGCTCAGTGTGTATTCACGCCTATTGATACGCATCGCATTGTGGTATTATTGAACTTGCTGTCTTGTCTAGTCCAACCACTGTCTCTTGTTTTTTCCATCATCACATGTAACGATGTATCTCAGCTGCCATGTCATCACATCTGCTCCAATTCTGCACTTGGTTTATTGGGTGGAAACCTTGCACTTGCTCTCACGCTTGTACATGCCCTTCTGTGTTGACGTTTTTAGGAGGAGCATCAGTTATTTTGCCAGATTCATGCCATAAACTCTAGATCACATCACCTGTGGTGGAAACTAACTAAGAATATTTACACGAGTACTACTTAAGTACAAATGTGAGGTACTGCCCTAAATGAGAATAATACTTATACTCCACTACAGTTTAAAGGGAAATATTGTACTTTTTAGTCTGTTCCATTTATTTATCAGCTTCAGCATAGTTACTAGTTACTTACTTATTAGCATTTTACATACAAAGCAGTAGGATGACCTTTTAAAATATGATGCATCGTTATAGAGTACACCTCACAACTGTATATAAAATAGATAAAATTAGCTTCACCAAGACAAATTACAACAGAAAAATTATATTTATCGATAAATAATAAATATACAAGTGGAAGGACAATCGGCCAAGGCCAATGCTGCATTCACATACTCCTCCTTGTGTGTTTGCCCTGTGATTCAGATCTGCTTTACAAAAGCACTTATTGCACTTGAGTGCTTTTACTCGTGATACTTTTTTGATAACTTTTTGAAATAACAAATAACAAATTCCTCCTTTTCAAATTACAAGTTTAAAAATCCACCCAATACTCTCAGGGGTTTTACTGCTGCAGTCTTACTTGTACTGACCAGTAGCTTGTGGCAGCTAATGTTAGCTAGCTATAGCACACATTTAGATACGAATGACATTACTTAGTCATTTGTGGCCAAAGATCAGCAAAAATGACTGTCGCTGTCGAATGTCGCATTAAGTGCAGTTTGCTAAAAAAAAAAAAAGAAAATGTAATAAATATACATGTTGTATTCTAAGTGTAGGCTCTTTAATAATAATTCATTTTAATTATGGGCACCTTTCAGGACACTCAAAGACACCTTACATGTACAAAAAAGAAATTAACAGATAGACAGCAGTAAAAAAAACAGAGCAAACCTAAATACAAGCAAAACACCAATAGAAGAACAAATAAGTACCAAAACATTTTTAAAATTTCTAAAAAAGTTACATAGAGAATATAGACCTTGACTTGTATTTCATCATGATTAATACTAACAGTAAACTACCAGTGGTCTAATTTACAGGTATAGCATTATCTCAACTCTACTGTAATACAGCCTGTGCTGCTGTTGCTATCTTTGCCAAACACTCTGATACGCCTCTATTGACTGACATTTGAAATTAATCATACCCATTCTCATTTTTGGATATCGAGGTGATATTAATGATTCCCTCTTATTACAGTGGATAATGAAAACAGTGTCCTTGAGACAGACAGGATTGTGCTGCTTAAATGTCAGCTCAGTGACTAAACGGGTATATAGCAGCGCTGAGATGCAGCGGTAATCCTTATGGCTGTACCAAGGTCTCGCCAGTCTGTAGCCTCCAGACTCCCTGCAGAGGATGGGACTAATGATAGCCCCCCTAATAAAGACTGAAGCTCCTGGCTCTCGCAGACCGTATAGAAAAATGGAGGGGAATCATGCAGCCCGGCTCGATTAACTTAAAGCTCAGGGTTCTGAGAGCATGTGAAGGATTATCCCTTGTTATGAGCTCACTTTATTGTAAAGTACTCAGCTATATTTCTGCAGTGGGAGTCTTCAGTCCTTTGTCCCTTTTTTATTTAAAGAAATACTGCGGAGTTCAGATTACTAAACGATCATCTCGAGCTTTCACCTACATCCTGTTTTCGCTCAGATTATCAAACTAATCCATGTATTTAATTAATTGTCTTATTTTAGTTGTTGTTTTTGCCATATTGGTAGTCATACAATAACTGACTGAATGAAAGTGATAGTGCTGTGTCATGTTGCATTGCACCTGCTATGTCTGTCTTGTGCATGCAGCTCTCATGGATGCAGTCTGTCTGTCTGTCTGATGTCTGTCTGTCTGTCTCCAGCATGCTCGGATAAGGAGATGCCTGCCTAATCATGTCTGTTTTCTAACAGATCTACCTGTTTTTGTCTTTTTGTCACTTTCTTGTCTTCAACTTCTGTATCCAATTCTGGGTATCTTCTGATTACTTTTTCTATTCCAAATGCATCGCAACTTTTATTTTTCTCTACATTCTCAATTTGTTGAAATCATGCAAAAATGTTAACTTCTATCCAATTGTCTCTAGATTCTTTGAGTAGGGGGGATGTGGCCCATGAAGATTCCAAGTAATGATGTTACACATTAAGGAGTGGAGGTTATGCAGCAATTGAACCTGTATTTATTTATTTATCTATCTTTACTATCTATATTATATATATTAGAATTACTGCTGGATTTCCAAGTTATCTAAAAAAGACTCATTGTTTAGCCACCGCAGGGTTTTACAGTAACTTTTTATTTAAATCTATTTTTATTTGTTGTCTTTTTGCATAGATACATTTATGCTTCATACGTTCATGTTTTATTATACATATTACCTTCCTAGTATTGAGTTTAGTTTTTCGACGATGTTTCTGCTCTGTATCTCCCCTTTCATTCTCTCCTTTCATGCAGAGATGTTTGTCCGTTACTCTCTCTGTCTCTTTCTGTTTCCTGTGTTGTGAACCCTGGGGTATCCTCTTTTTTTTTCTTCTGTTCCTACCACATCCGATCTCTATACTAGTCTTTTCTCTTTCTTACTTTCTGAATGGGCCTCTAGTATATAGCCATGTTTTAAATAGATCCATGTGTTTTCTTCTTCCTCGCTCTCTTTCTTCCCCCTTTTCCCTCCTTCCCCTAAAACCCTCTTCTTATCCTCTCTTTATCTCCACTCCCCTGTCTTTTCCCCTCCTTTCCCTCTCTCCCCCTTTTTTTCTCTTCTTCTTCTGCATTCTGTCCGCACCCTGATGTGTAGGAGCGACAGACACATGTACATAAGTTTATTAACTTATAAACATGCACATACTACCTCACATATCTCTCTTTTTGCTCGCACTCGTTCTTTCCTGTTCTGCCTCTTTCATGCTGTCTTGATGTTCTTTACTTAATGTGTCCAATGATCACTCTGTAATTGCCACAACACCCTATTAGAACCCTCGATCCACTCCTGTCCGCATTTTCCAATTCATTTGACTACACACTGTATCAGTTATGAATCCTATGTATTGTACAGTATCTTGTTGCACAATGTGGCTGTCCTTTGCTACATTGCCTGTCATTGTCTGGAAGAGAAGCAGAGCTGCCTCTTTCTCTCTATCTCTGTTTCTCTCTCTCTCTTTACTTCCTCTATCCCTCTATCTGTCTCTCCTGCTCTTCTCTCGCTCCTCTCTATCTCTCTCTGTCTTCAGTTCTTCGTTCTCTTCTTTGTGTTTCTCCACCATTTTATTCCTCTTGAGTGGACCAGGCATGCAAGTGACCTATGAGTTCAGTCTCTCGATGCATCTCTCCCTTAATATATCGTCAACCAAGCTCCGACAGATGCGCCATTGGATATAACTTGCCAATTTACTTGTTCTTCTTATGGGGACACAAATAGCTGGCAGGGCCTATTGATCAGCCCCCATGATGCTCACAAAAAGAGCAACAAAAAAGAGAACATCTCAAGGCACAAAAATCATGAGGAAGTAAAGTTTCTCACTGACCTCTCTGGTAAAGTTTATTCCTTGCTTGGAGGCTGAAATGTAATACTAATACAACTATAATCAAAACACCTGAATCCGAAATGTCTTATTTTTCTGTTTAAATGATTGATAACCCATAAGAAAACTATTTTTAAGGAGAGAGACTGACTATAGGTGTCATGACCTGGTTGAAATGATACTCAAGAGTTTGTCACTATATTATTTTGAGTAGGCAGCTCACTGAATGGTTGAGCTCAACACAAGATTTGTGTCTTTCTGTTGAAATCATCAGTACCATAAAGTAATTGGGACCTAAACTTGAAATATCCCTTTGTAATTTTCTGTAAAAAAAAAAACCCTGAAGTTCATTCTCCCCCTTCCTGTTACCTCTCCTCTCTTCTCTCTCTCTTTTTTTCTTTCTTTTTATCTTTCTTGCCCTAACTTTCCCTCTCGACCTCTATCTTGATTTCTGCCTCGCTCTTCCTCTCTCTCTTTCTCTCTGATTCTCTCTCCCTCACCCCCCCCCCTCTTTTTCTCGACCTTTCTTCTCCTCACTCCCTTCCCCACTTTTCTTGTCCCCCACCTTACCCCTAAACCCCCATCCCCTCTTCCTTTTCTACCCTGACTCTCCTCCTTTCCCAGTGCGCCGCGTGCCTCCTCGTTTCTCAATCCTCCCCTCCAACCATGAGATCATGCCGGGCGGGAGCGTCAACATCACATGTGTGGCCGTGGGTTCACCCATGCCCTATGTCAAATGGATGCTGGGCAGCGAGGACCTGACCCCAGAGGATGAAATGCCAATTGGACGGAACGTGCTGGAGCTTAATGGTGTCCGGGAGTCGGCAAACTACACGTGTGTGGCCATGAGCAGCCTGGGTATCATCGAGGCCACCGCTCAGGTCTTAGTAAAGAGTAAGAGATGCTTACATCGTTAACCATTTTAGCTCTCAGAGAGAGAAAACCGTGTGGAAAAGTGCCTTAGTTGTTGCTTTATTGGAGAATAGATCCTGTTGGTGATGTTACAGTTGTTATCTGACAAGCTAATCTAAACCGTACTTTAACAAATAATTCACATAGTAAATGTAATATACCATTTAATATACCCTGCATCTTCATAGTACAAAGTGCATATGGATATATGCATAAATAGAAGAATAGTAGGAAGAAATGTCACTGTGATGTACAAATTAACAAAACAATGTACAGAGTTTACAGTATGAATGAATGTAACAAAGGTACAAAGTGAATTATTTTCATCTCCCCTCTCTCTGTTCTCCAGCTTTGCCAAAGCCTCCAGGTACACCCATAGTCACAGAGACTACCGCCACCAGTGTGACCATCACCTGGGACTCCGGCAACCCAGACCCTGTCTCCTACTACATCATCCAGTACAGAGCCAAAGGGCCTGACAGCAAGTACGAGACGGTGGACAGCATCACCACCACCCGCTACAGCATCGGGGGACTGTACCCCAATACTGAGTATGAAATCAGAGTGTCGGCCTTCAATAGCATCGGCCAGGGGCCACCCTCTACGCGCGTGGAAGCCCGTACGGGAGAGCAGGCCCCGGCCAGCCCTCCCCGAAATGTCCAAGCCCACATTATATCTCAGAACACGGTGATGGTCCGCTGGGAGGAGCCGGAGGAACCCAATGGACAGGTGGGATGAAGACTGAAACTTGTTTCCTTTTTGATTTGTTATCAGTATTTTCTTTTATTCTTTTATTCTTGTCAAAGAGTGAAACGTTTGACAGGAAGAAAAGACGTGGTAAACGTCTACAGCAAAATCAATGATGTTTACTGGTGCTTACATCAAGAATTTCAGATTTTGTTTGTTCCATTATTGTAATGAATTATACGTAGAAAGTAACGCTTCCTGCTTTTGAACACACATCATTGAAAATTGGTGCCTCCTCTGCTTCACGGCTCAACGAGCTAGAGAGGGACAGAGCGCGAGAGAGAGTGAGAGAGCGAGAGAGCGAGAGAGAGAGAGAGAGAGAGAGCGAGAGAGCGAGAGAGAGCGAGAGAGCGAGAGAGCGAGAGAGCGAGAGAGAGAGAGAGAGAGAGAGAGAGAGAGAGAGAGAGAGAGAGAGAGAGAGAGAGAGAGAGAGAGAGAGAGAGAGAGAGAGAGAGAGAGAGAGAGAGAGAGAGAGAGAGAGAGAATGGAGCGGTTCAAGTGAGGACAAAGCAGTTATTTTTCAATTGTTTCACGGCAGTTATGTTCTGAAGCACAAATAAACACACACACCTCCACACAACCGCATAGCCAACGACCATAAATGTCCCATCCACAGCAAAATAGGAACAAAAGAAAAGATCCAGGCAGAGGGCAGGCTCTCTGCGGATACAGACACCACTACTTCTAGTGGGTCATTCATGATAATTGAGAGCGATCCATTTTGTATTAGTCTATTCATTGTTAATAGGACAAAACTGCATATTATAGATTTTAAAATGAAAACATAAAAACTCTGTCATACCCTCTGTCATCGCTCCAGTCTGTTAGGAAAGATGTAACATTCAGTGCATATATCCCGTTCCCAATTTCTTATTTTACCTGTGTACTCGTGTTTCCCACAGGTCCTTGAAATCCTTGAAAGATATAAATTGGCACGGGTCACTGAAAGTATAAATTTAATTTATATATGTTCTTTGTTATATTTTACTTCACGATAGTAAACAGGCTGTCTGCGTGTGTACATTTCACGTGCCACCTGCCTTGAGAAAAAAAGTGAAATGTGACACAGCTGAAGCGTTCATACATTGAAGCCTCTCTCTTTTTAATTGTCGCATGTGAGCTTCTGTAAAGCCAGCTAGTACTCTTTATAAAAAATCTTAGTGTTGTAGCAGTAATTAACCTTGCTTGGTCTCTCAAACTGCGTTGGGTCCTTGACTTTGAGGGAACTGGGCCTGGAAAGGGAATTGGACTCCTTGAAAATGCTTTGAGATTGATGTTTTAGAAGGTGTGGGAACCCTGCATACTCAATATGTTTTAATTTTGTATTCATGTATGTTCATGTCTTTCTTTTTCTGTTTTCTTTTTTGCTGCTACACAATCGTTCGTTTGACCAGTGTGAGTGCAACCTAGGAGCGGTACGCTTGCCAGTCACGGCCGGTTTGGAAGAGGTGGGCTTTTGTAAAGCCCGTTTGCGAGCGTGCGCACGTGTACGAGCACAAGCACGAGGCCTACGGCGGTTGTGACGTCATTTTATGTGCGCCTGTTTGGACATAGAAAAAAAGAAGGACGGACCATGCGCTGACAAACAATGGCGGCGAAAGGTTCACGTTGGTGTGATGCGGAGGTGGAGTGTTCACTGCAGATTTGGTCGATGAAAATATTCAAAAAACAGTCGACAAGACGCAGAAAAACTCAGAGGTCTGTGGAAAGATTTGTAAACAAAGCGACGCATCGCGATGACGTCAATCAATGCGTGTGACGTGTTACGGCGTGATGACGTATGGACAGCAAGAAGCATTCGTGTGAGGCCCAGGCAGTGTGAGCACAAACGGGCCGGGGGCAGGGGGTAGAGGGAGGGGGGGACAAGTACCCTAAAGCACAGGGCACGGTATGGACGGACAGTGTGAGTGCGCCCTACCAAATGATATTTCCTCTCACTGACTTACTTACTGACAGCATTTTTAAAAAATCACACAAAGGCTCACACAAGGTTAAAACGATTAAGCCTAGTAAAATTCACCATTGGGAATTGTTTTTTTCCATTGTGCAGGTTCATGTCCTTTGCATGGATTGTGTCTTGCTAGATCCCTCTCTTGTAACTTCCTTGCTACTTTCCTCATCCTTTAAAGAAAGAAAAGGTAATTGGACGGTCCACTCTTAGGTTAATAGCACTCCCTCTTGAGGCCTATTTCCTTTCCTGGCCTACTAGTTGGTCCACAGAGTGCAAGACTGAATTGAGGATGAGGATTATAGATATTAAAGAGAAATAACAGGAGAGGTGGAGGGTATGGGTGATGGCATGGCAGCGGGATTACATTCACTCTGAACTCCCCGTAAACAAATCCCACAGGAGAATCAAGGAAGGCACGATTTTATCTTACCTGAGGGCTTGTATTGGAGCATTAGAGTGAGATTTATTATATCAGGGTCATCTGCACAACAGCCCCAGATGTGAGGACATCACCTTGTCATAACCTGACCTCTGACAAACACTGAACCAACAAATCCACAGGGCCATCTGGACTAAAGTAGAAAATAAGTCATAGGTGATGACCTTTGCTGTGATAAATTCTAGTTGTGTATGGAAGATGGTATTATGGATTACCATGAGCGGAAGGCACTTAATACAATCACTGATGACCTTAAAATCCACTTCCAATGCCGAAACCATACTCTCCATCTAGCGGCCGTTCTCTCTCTCTGCTCCTCTGTTGCAGGTGAAAGGCTATCGCGTGTATTATACCATGGACCCATCCCGGCCGATGAATGAGTGGCAGATCCATAACGTCCAGGACAGTGTGATCACCACCATTCAGAACCTGGTGACCTCAGAGACCTACACCATCCAGGTCCTGGCCTTCACCTCTGTAGGAGATGGACCCTTCTCAGACCCTGTGCATGTTAAAGTCATGCCTGGAGGTCAGTGTGTGTGTGTGTGTGTGTGTGTGTGTGTGTGTGTGTGTGTGTGTGTGTGTGTGTGTGTGTGTGTGTGTGTGTGTGTGTGTGTGTGTGTGTGTGTGTGTGTGTGTGTGTGTGTGTGTGTGTGTGTGTGTGTGTGTGTGTGTGTGTGTGTGTGTGTGTGTGTGTGTGTGTGTGTGTGTGTGTGTGTGTGTGTGTGTGTGTGTGTGTTGTAATTAGTAGATCTTTGATGATATTATGTGCACAACTTGTTTTTCAGTTGCATGTATACAAAGTTGAGTAGCTTATTCAAGTCTCTTATGTAAAGTTTTTGGGGGCAATCAACTGTGAAATGCTACACAAATAAGTCAAGAAATATGAGGTCTTCAAAAGGAATAAATTCCACACCTGACAGAACTCTGAAGATTTACGAAAAGGAAACAGGGATTAACAGCCAAAAATGTCCCTTGTATTAGGCACTGCTCATGTCACTGTGACAGCTGCTGTGAAGTCGCAGGTTTTATTTGATGGGAGGGACAAAGACATGATTACTCTGATGGTATTACTGGTTTAAATTTCTGTGTAGCCTGAGCTCCTGCTAATGTATGCCGAGTATCAGATGCCTCCAAAATGTCTACCATTTTTCCAGCGTACAGACTGAATGAGATTTTATAAGAACTTACCATGGAGATGTATGGGTCAATGAGTGTACATTTAGACATTAGGAATTAGCACAACATTTTTTTTGATTCCATTATGACCATTATGGTTTGATTGTTAGTGGCATTTCCCTGGCAGTAGAGTTCCCATTCTTATAATGATAGAACTTTCATCAATACACTTGATTTATATAGTAAACATGGTTAAAAAGTTCTTTACAGTAAAAACAGGACAGAAAGAAATTATTAAATTTGCTCAAATAATTGTAAGGTAACAAGGCAGGTTAAAAATACTTCTAGCATGATAAAAGATTATTTTTTGAAAATTAAAAATTAAAATCCAAGGTATAACAGAAGACAATAAAAAGTGATGGTAAATTAATAAAAATGAGTTTTAAGAAGTTATTTAAAAGATGTATTATTGCTAAATTATTATCAGTTCATGGTAATATTCATAAATAATCAGTGTCGTTTTAACTCTGGCAGATAATATCATATTCTTATCACTTAGAGTTAAAATATGTTTAAGAAAATAGGTTTTCAAACTACAAAACAAGACTGCAGAAGAATACTATATATTACATTGTTTTTGATAAAGTCAAGACTGACTGTTTTGTCCTGACCCCTTCAGTCCCAGGCCAACCAGGGAAGTTTAAAGTCGGTAAGGTGGCAGACACCAGCATTGAGCTGACCTGGGAACCAGCTTACACAAAGGAGGGTATTGTCAACTATGAGCTGCTCTACAAACCTGTCAAGTTTGGCAGCTTGGTAAGACCTTTTACTCTCTTCATATAAACCTGTCTGCTGAGTGGGCTTCCTAACACGTCAGAGGGATGAGAGGGCAGATAAAAGAAGGAAGTTTGAAAGATTAACCCAAGCTTCCACTGTGTCTGCATGTGACAGTCTCATCTCTGTAATGATTTCTTTTTCACTCCCCTCATCCCAACTCTGGTCCTGTCCTCTTCTCCTCTGTCTCCTCTCTCATAGGAGAAGCTGACCTTTGGGCCGAGGAATTCATACACGGTCGAGGGTCTGAAAGCGAACACTGAATATTCCTTCTCCCTGGCCGCCATCTCAAACAAAGGCATCGGAGCTTTCACCAACGAACTGGTGCAGAGGACATCACAAGCCAGTACGTCTTAATTTGACTGCGCCCACATACTATACCTGCAGGCACACAGATGCCACAAATTTAAATTGTATTATGTTTCTTTCTTGTACTCAAATGTCATGCAAATATTTTGTCCTGTACACACACACACACACACACACACACACACACACACACACACACACACACACACACACACACACACACACACACACAGAACAAAAAGACCGACACACAGGTCAGTGTACGTTCTCCGCAGCTCCTGAACCTGGGAACCATTATCACATCTCTCCATCCATCTCTTTTATCAGCCCATCTGTCCGACCCCACCTCCCATCCATCCATCTATGTTTGACTGTGCCTTTCTTCCTCCGCTCAGCCTCCTCTCGCTTTCTTATACAGCCAAAACATCATGACAGATGGAGATGGAGTACCGATTAATGTTTCACTCTTCCTTTTCTTCACCCTCCTT
This sequence comes from Echiichthys vipera, assembly GCF_963691815.1. Taxonomy (NCBI): domain Eukaryota; kingdom Metazoa; phylum Chordata; class Actinopteri; order Perciformes; family Trachinidae; genus Echiichthys; species Echiichthys vipera. The sequence goes on along the minus strand of NC_139840.1, from coordinate 17,875,714 downwards.
TCACTTTTTCCACTCTATCAGTGTCTAATGTCTTTGAAAGAGCGAAACAGTCTGACACTTATTGGCTAGTAGCCAGAGGTGAGGAGCATTAAAGGATGGTGGTTGGCCTGCTGTGTTGACAGGTAAGTGCTGGCCAGTCTGTATTTTATCCACGCTCAACTTGGATTCTCTCCCTTGTCTCCTTTTCTCTGTTTTTTTTCACTGCACAATCACTGCTAGCTCATAGGGGTAAAAAAAGTTCCCCTATTTTGACATGTCGAGCCATTTTATACATGCTCAGAAAAAGAACATGAGAATAACATACAGAGATAACAAAACGTTGCAAGGGAAAGAATCAGTTAAGTGGTCATGGTAGAGAAAAAAGCAAGTCCTGCAGTTCAAGTTGCTGTATTGTTACACTTTCAGTGGTAAGTTTTTGTCAAGTACTGCAAAAGACACAAAGATTCATACTGTGTATTCACAATTAGATCGATTTTTAGAACCGAGTACAAAATGTGCTAAACACTTTTAGCTGGTCTCCTTTCACTCTTCCTACCTTCAAAAAGAAAGAGACCAAGTTGGTACGCCGGAGGAGGCAGCAGAGGAGTGGTGGTGTGTGTGTGTGTGTGTGTGTGTGTGTGTGTGTGGTGGTGGTGGGGGTGGGGGGTCTGAAAAGGTAAGGTGCTAGATAAGCAGACTATTTCATGCAGCAGAATTCATTTCCCAGAGAGGTTATGTGCGTTTTGTTATCGCCAAGCTTTGGTGCACATCTAGATTGTCCCCCGAGGCCCACAGAACAGTGGCTGTACGGCTGAGTGGATAGATACTTGAACCTGTCAGCTATGACTATTACACTCCCACACATACACACATGCTATACACTCCTGAGCTCACACACAAGCCTGGACGCCTTTGTCGTTGTGTGTATGTGTGCATGCTCTTTGAGCAACATTATATAGGGTGAGTGATACCTACGGTTCAGGGATCTGTAGTGATGAAGGTGTGTGATTCTTGGCTTTCTGTACTTGTTTGTTACAGTAAATATCCCAGCCTATTTCTGATTCAATGCTTGTCTGCAATCCATCATTCCAGCCTGACTTTCAATATCCGTCTGAGTGCCTTTCTCTACCAGGCTCCTTGGTTATTTATTTATTTTATTTTTTTAACCTGCCTCTTAAATTCTTTTCGCACTGTGTGAGATCTGTTTGTTTTGTTTCCCTTTTGTGAAGCCTTCCCCTAGCAGTGGAAAGTCTCAGACCACTCTATTAACTCAACGATTATGCCATCATGGAGGCTGTATATTTTTCTGTGCCTCATGTGTACTGAACTGTGCATCCTTGTTTTAGGAAGAACAACTTTATCTCTTTTCATTCATATATCGGGACCTTTTAATGCCACTAGCTACGGCTTAAGGATAAGATATAATCAATGGGTATCGGTTACATTCTTCTTGGGTATAATTAAGTTGTCCACTCAAGGTCAATAGTTTTGTCTCTGCCTGGTTTATTTCGTTAGGCTCTAAATTCAACATTATGCTATTACATTATGTCGTTGCTCCCGTTTTGCTTATGTTTGTCCTGGCATTATCTCTTTCTGTTCAGTTTACCTTAGATTCTTATTGTTTCCTTATTTATCCTTGTCTCCTATCCTTTTGCGTATATTTTCCCCTTCTCTTGCTCTCTCAACCCCATTCTCTTGGGTCCTAAACTCTTTGCCCTCCTCGCCCCTTGTCCAATCAGAGCCCTCAGCTGCACCCGAGGGTGTGTCTTGCGAGAGTGCCAGCTCCACCTCGCTGAGAGTAAGTTGGAAGCCGCCTCCAGTGGAGGGTCAGAATGGCGATTTGGCAGGTTTTGAGCTGAGATACCAAAGAGTTTCTGGGGCAGGAGGTGGAGGTCAAGGCCAGGAGGTGAAGGGGCTTCCTATCCAGGCCCAGCAGGGACAGACAGTGTTAGAGGGGCTGGAGAAGTGGAGCTGGTACAACATCACTCTGGCAGCCTCCACTGCAGAGGGGACTGGACCCAAAAGCCCGGCTGTGATTTGCAGAACTGATGAGGACGGTAAGAGGGAGAGCCATAGATCAGACCTAAACAGTATTGATTGTTAGTTGATTATTTACTGGCTAGACTGTTGGTGACTTAATTAATTCTCTGTTTGTGTGTGTGTGTGTGTGTGTGTTTAGTTCCTGGCGCAGCCCCTCGTCAGGTCGACGTCCAACCACTCAATTCTTCAGCGATTCGAGTCACTTGGCGGTCAGTGTTGCCACGGTTACGTCAAGGCCAGGTCCGTGGCTACCAGGTGCATTTCAGTTGTGCTGAGAGTGGTGAATCTAGAAACCTCCCCCGGATCAAAGACCTGTTATTGGATGAGGCTCAGGTGACATCATAACTGACTAGTTCAATGAATAAAAATATGTTTATTTATTTAATCATTAAACATCGTCCCTCTCTTCTTTTTGTCTGTTGCCTCACTCCTTCTCTCATCTATCTCGGCTGCCTGCGGGGGGTGTCTCATCTGTGGGATAAGATGGAGGTGGATGACTCAACTCAATATGTGAGTGCAGACCTCGTCTCATTATGAACTTACTATTAATACATACTGCACAACTATGAAATCCTCATTAAGTTTGACCACCAGAGATTTGTTTAGCCTCTGATATGTTACTTTTTGATAAGTTCTTACTGCTGCATAACTGTAAATAACAAGGAAGGAAGAGATTTGTGTAGTGTCTCAAAATAAAAAGAAGGAGTTGGCAGTATTTTATGTTTTTTGCTCCACAGGAGCTGATTTTAGGAGGTCTGAAAGCAGAGACTTTGTACTCCATTTCAGTGGCAGGGTACACCATCAAAGGGGATGGAGCACACAGCAAAGCCAAGCTGGTGCAGACCCCGGGGATTGGTAAGCATAGGCCAAGTTTACAGTTCAGTGCACTGGATTTAGTAACATACTCAAGAATTGATCTTACAGTAAGCTGCACCAGGCGGCAGTAAATAAACAGGCAAATCAATTCTAATTCTTTCACAAGATTTACATGAATTATGTTTTTATATATATACATTACCATTGATTTTCTGCTGCCTTCACTGTTTGCAGTGCCCGGCCCCCCCTCCCTTTGGGTGCGTCCAGGATCTGGTCCATCAGTAGTGGTGAGATGGGCTCCTCCGGTGGATTGCTCTGAGTCAGGCTCTGATAGCCGGGGGGGTCCAGTGGTAATCCAGGGCTACCGCCTACAGTTTGGCCTGAAGAATACCTCTTTAGACACCACAGTGGATTTCACAAATCGGGAGAAAAACTTCACTGTCAGAAACCTCTCCCCGGGCTCCTCCTACGTCTTTGTCCTCTCTGCGAAGAGCCGAGCAGGCTATGGAGACACAGTGCAGCAGGAGATAACAGTTCCCATGTTCCCACCCGATGGATACCCCAAAATACATGACTTTGTTAATGCCACCTGCTGCTCCCTGCAGTTCTCCTGGCTGCCCACTGCACCAGAGGCCTGCAACGGTGTTATCACAGAGTACACCATATCTTACAAAGAGGCCACGGGCCCTAAACCCTCTGCTGACCCTAGCCCCTCAGCCATACCAACCCCAACTGCTCCCCCATGGCTGATCACGCTACCAGCGAGCGAGTCCAGCTACACCATCCTGGGCCTCAATCACAGCACAGCCTACGAGGTGCAGCTTAGAGCCCACAACAAGGCAGGGCCAGGTCCCTTCAGCCCACCTCTGGTGGGCCAAACCCTGGCCTTTGAAACAGGTAGGGCTGGCCTCGGCCACAGGAATACCCTTCACCTTCTAAGCACTGGTCCAGCTTCACATCTCCGCTCCCTGTGCTGTGGATTTCACTGCAAACCACTAAACTAAATGAAGTGTGGGCCAGTTCTTGCAGGTCGGCCATTCACCTGTGCACCTCAGAGAGGCTGAGAACTGCAAAGTCCAGGGGAACAATGCTATTCCCCCCAAACTCCTCCACTCACTCACTTATACCTTCATCACCTACCCTTCACCACCAGTGGAAGCAGGCTGAATGTAAATGGATGCTTGCTTCAAGAGCACTGCTTATCACAAACGCTCAGGTAAAAGTCAATCAAGGGCTTACAGTATCTAATACGGCAGGTAAGTGTTCAGTCTGAATTCAAGGGAAAACCGCTCTCTGGTGCTGAATCTGCAGGTAATCTTTTATTTTATCTGATAGACCCTACACTTTCCACCTTTTCCAAAGCCTTTGCTGACATGCTGAATTCCGAGTCTAAAAAAACACAACCTTACACTCTGAGAATGTGGCATGTCACATTCCTTCAGTCGGTCTGTCTGTTATTTGTACTTACTACTCTTACCATCCACTCTCCTCATCACCTGCCCATCCTCCTAACCATCATGTACTCTACCCTCAGTAACCGAACTGACTGACACGTCTCCTATTTAACAGGTTTTCAGAAGGAAAGCAGAGGAGCCGCTGATTTAAATCAAAGGCTTCACCAAGTGACTCTGTTTTTTTTGTTTGTTTGTTTCATTCCCAGATGTGCCAAGGAATTTTTCAGTCAATCTGGCCACTAAGACCAGTGTTCTTCTGACCTGGGAGTTTCCAGAGAGCAGCAACCCCTATCGCTTTACTGTATGTCCATTGGCCTGTGCATGTACCGTTGTAGTGGCATATGTCTAGTTGTCATGTCTTGATATCTTGTATGAAATAATACAACATTTAAAAGTAACATGCATGGGGAGATTTTACTGTAATACCTCACATCATAAGCTAGATTTTGTATTTTTAGTATGCATGGCCCCAACCTGAATTATACTCCCAAGTGTTAACCTTTTAGCATTCGCTGGTTCACCTGTGTTGATGCTGGCTTTATGTAGAATTTGATGCAGTAGATCCATGAAAAGTTACACAAGAATTTACAGTTACTGGGGTTCTGCATGTTAGAGCGGGTCGTCCACTAATCGGAAGACGGGTTAGTTTGATCTCTTTTTCTTTCTCAGGTCCAAGTGTCCTTGATACTGAACCTCAAATTGCTTACAAAGGCTGATCTATCAATATATAAATGGTTATATTAGAGTCTAATGAGCAGATTGGCACCTTGCATGGTTTTGTTTCTCTGCCATCAGTGTATGACATGTGCAAGTGAATGGTTGGATGTGGCATGTACTGTAGAGCACTTTGAGTGGTTGGAAGACCGGAAAAGCAATCCCGAACACAATGCCAAGTCCATTTACCATCTTCCATTCTCCAGGTGGAGTATAACCGACAGAAGATGGAGGTGGACGCTCGTCTGAGAAGGGCAGTCATCCCAAATCTTCAGCCTGACACCAGCTATGACTTTAAGATCACTGCCCCCGAGGGAAACATGGGAGGCCTTCGCCACCGCATCTCCGCAAAGACCTCCCCGCCAATCACCATCCGCCGCCCCGAGATTGACCACACCCGTGACACCGAGACCACAGTCACCATAATCCTGCCATCCTTGGAGACTCGCAGTCCTATCAAGTAAGACTGAAAGATGGAGTTTTAGATGTTGGTTTTCTTGGACTATTTGTACACAGGTCAGATGACTTCTGAAGGTGTGGGGCATGATGATTCCACTACCTGACTAATACCAGATTTAGTATTTGGTGCAACAAGTTGAAAAGGATACATCAACCTAGCTATGTTGCATGTTTGCTATTGTATCATTGCAGCTGGTGTTATGTTGTTTGTCCTCCTCTACTCCCACAGAAATGTGTACGTTGTTGTGGTTCCGCTGAGGAGAGCCCGCGGTGTCATCAGACACCTCAAGAGCCCAGATGAAATGGACCTTGAAGAGGTGAGAGCCGTAACAATGACAGCACCCACTGATGTCTGTGCCTGAAAGGAAGAACAAACCTATAAACACACACAATCCCATTGCTACAGACTCCTGGCAACACTTACCCTTTATAATTCCATATAAGTGTCTAAACATTAGTCACAGATATTGGAACGTCTCATTTTTCTCTTCTTCCCTCGCTCTGTTCCTCTCTTTTTCTCCTCTCTCCACCTCTCAGCTGTTAAAAGACATCAGTCAAAAGCAGAGGGATTCTCGGCAGCAGAAGCAGGTAGACCTGCGGCGGGCTTACATCACAGCCCGTTTCACACCTGCCACCCTCCCGGCCTTCTTCACCCTGGGGGACCAGCTTGACTATGGAGGCTTTGAGAACCGAGCACTAGAGCCGGGGCAGGAGTACGTCTTCTTCATCCTGGCTGAGCTCAACTCCACAACTGGGGTATGAAAGCCACCGTGTCACTTCTTTTTTTTCTCTGTGTTTATAACCACTCCCTCATTCCCCGCTGTCTGTGTTTCCTTGCTGCAGGCTGTCACTATACATTGTAATCAATATGGCCTCACTGCTAAAACAATAAAATGCACGTCATTCAAAGTGTTGTAAGCAAAAGGCAATAACCTTCACTTACTTGCATCACCACTGCTAATAAAGAGTGAGTGCACCAACTGTGGCAGAAGAAGAGATATTGCCTTGTGCACTGCACTGGATCCTGTATGTGCATTTAAATTGGAACAGGCGTAAATAAATGACTTGAATTAGGGTAGATTTTATTTTTTATTAGATGTTTGTATTAGGAACACTTCTAGCCCAGCCAGAGGAAACTGTTCAAAAGTCCTTCAGAACTCATAAAAAGGCACTTTATTCAGTTTATTGTCATTATAGAAACATTTATAATGTCAGTAAATTCAGGTACATTGAAAAACAGATCAAATATAATCTAATTTACCCGTGACATAAGCAAGTAAAACCAGCCATGCAGCTTTGTCCCAGTTACAGGAATGCCCTTTGAATGTATTATAATCCAGTGCAACAGTTCTGCTATGACTGTCTGGTTTACTTTTCTTTTGTAAAGCACTGTGTAACATTGTTAAGAAAGTGCTAAATAAAGTTTATTCGTATTCTTAGTAGTAGTAGGTAAGTAGTAATAGTAGTAGTAGTGATAGCAGTAGTATTAATATTTCTATCTTAGAGGGTTACATCTTGTTGAGACTTAGTGAAAGCCAGAGCCATTGTATGTTGAGTGAATTGCTTTTTAGCATCATACCATAAAATAGCATGCTTCTTTCTGATCAAAGAGAAGTCATCGAAGCTGCTATGATTTAGTCAGTTATCTCTCAAATAGAAAAAGAAAAAGAAAAACAGTGCTTCATCTATGGTGAAAACATGCTTTTCCTGACTAGGTGCCTGTTCATTTGTTTACAGAAAATGTATGTGGCCAGCCCCTACACAGACCCTGTGATTGCCCCAGATTCAGACCCTCAGCCCCTTGACGCTGGTGATGGTCTGATCTGGGTGGTTGGACCCGTCCTGGCTGTGGTCTTCATCATCTGCATCGTCATTGCTATCCTCCTTTATAAAAAGTGAGTGGGACAGACAAAAGCTGTTGGCCAGCTTTGAGCGTGACTCTTAAAGGATATGGCTGGCGTTATTATATATTTTTGACCAACAATGTATCAGATTATCTTTCAGTACAATATGAATTTCATTTAAGAAATTATAATTTCCTTGAAAAAGTACGGAATTTTTTCTCAAATGGAAACACAAAGTATATGTGCTGGGTACTGTTTTTAGTGACAGATTATTATACATTTGATATTCTGGTGAGTACTTATGACACCAGGACGGTGTATGTGGGATTCACTTATAGAAGAGTGACCGTGTTCATGTCTATGAAGGAACATGTCACTGTCAGTTAATTGTTTGTTAACTGTTAATTGTTGAAACCTTGCTTATTTGCAGCCTCATACTTTACAGATACAGATGCATTAAGTTTCTGTCTGTCATGCTGTGTGCTCACAGTCTGCCATCAGCTCCCACTGATATTTCTTGTACCGGAATTGTTTAATGTTCGACTACCTTCCCAGAGAATACTCAACTTTTAGCCTGATATTCATCAAATTTGTTCCAGTTTGAAAGTTTGTTCACTACCCAGACATCTATGAAACAGTGTGATCCTGGTATAGGCCTGTGATGTCTGCTGCAAGCCATCAAGCTTTTGAATACTAATGCAAAATATTGATTTTCCTCTCTAACAATCTGTCTGTTTCCTTCCTTTTCTTCCTCTAATTATTCCTTCCCTTGCTCTTGTTTCACTGGAAGCAGCAAACCTGACAGGTAAGATTAAACCAATGTCAAGCTCTTTGTTCGTTTTAACCCACAGTAATTACAAGAGACCACATGCTGTAAAGAGAACTTGTACAGCGCTGTAAAACACCATATCTGTTAATGCACTATTTACTCCATTCAAGTAGCCATGCTAATGATGTGTCACTAGTCTGGTTTCTTTTCCTTCTTTGTTTGCATTTACTAATTGCTCTTTTTCCTCACTGGTGTTGAGAAGCAAGCGCAAGGACTCTGAACCCGGAACTAAGAGCCTTTTGAGCAACGCAGAGATGATGGCCCATCACCCAACAGACCCTGTAGAGATGAGACGCATCAACTTCCAGACTCCTGGTATGAAGCATGGGCCCACGCAGGCTTCCAAACACACACACTTTGTATTTGCATACTAAAGTGTACTTATGATTGCTCATCATTTGATCATGAAATATTCATGCCACTAATTTTAACTTGGTAAGATTATGCAGACAAGATTGTGAAAGCACTCCTCCGCATCACAACCGACCTGGCAGCTTCCAGTGGATTCTTTGATCAAAATGGCCGCTGCCCAGGTAGTAGTCGGTGCTTACTCATGGCTGAGTCATAACGGTGTGACAAAATCTTATCATCTCTGCTCGCCCACAATCCACATGCTAAGCTGCACAGACTAAAATCTGTCTTATCATTCTCAAATGCCTCTTAGTTGGGTTTAACGGTCAAAATGATGCATCAAAAGTAGGTTGCAGGTTAACTGTGATCATTTACAAAGGAATTAATTGTGTTCTCGCCAGCATAGTCATCTTAAACCCTGCTGTGAAGTAACTACATGGATATTTGCCGCTCCCCACCCCCTACAGTGTGAGATCTAACAACACAGCTGCTTTAGTCTGAGGCTTTGCTTTCACTTCTTCCAATAAATTACCGGCATCCAAAAAAACACACGGCCCGGAGAATTTGAGTCACTGTTCTCACTGTATTTAAGTCTCACAGGGTCCTTGTTGAAGGTGGCAAGATCTGTCACCATGTAGAATGCGTTTAGTCCTCTACCTGCCAAGGTATTTGAAGTCAAATGATAAGGCTTTTTATTTAAACCATAGATGAAGGTGTTTTTTGAGTGTGTGTTTGTGGGAAGCAAAGTAAAACCCACAGAACAAAGCACTTCAGCTTCTCTCTTCTATCGTATGAATTTTTTACTCTCATGTGGCAGTAACCCTGAAGCTCCTACCTCACCCACTTCTCCTCTCCTGAGATTTGTGCTTTTGTGATGCTTGGCAAAGATAAAAATGTGTTTCCAACAAAACAGCCTGACGTTATGTGAGGTCATCTTGGTCGCGACAGGAGCGTCATAATTACCTGTGGGTGATGTATTGCCGGGCAGGAGGAAAAAAAACTAGATATAGTTTTTGATAGCTGTAGCCAGAATGGTATGAATTCTCTTCTTAGTGCATCCACATGCATTACAATTCAAGAAACATCGAGAATGAATTCTGACTTAAATAGATTGTTTATTGTGCACAAAGCAGTGTTTCTTTGATTTATTGCGGTATTTGCCTTTTGAATGGACAATAGTTTGATATAGCTTCTCTTTTCTCGCTCCAGCTGTGAACAGAAACGACTTTACAAGCATAGGTTGCTTCTTTGTTTGTGTGTGTGTGTGTGTGTGCGTGTGTGTGTGTGTGTGTGTGTGTGTGTGTGTGTGTGTGTGTGTGTGTGTGTGTGTGTGTGTACGCAACCCTCCTAATTAGTGTTCTGCCTGTGTTTTTTCTCTCTGAGTTGTTGCTCCTCTGATCACAGAGAAAGCAATTTATCAAAGAAAAACAATTTACAAACAAACAAGACTCGCCTCACTTTGTCCTCGCACATGGATCAAAATCGATTTTCTGCCTCAGCGTGTTCCTTAATGATATGTGACGTCCTCTGATTGTATAATTATCTTCACATCTTTGCATATGAGGGATGTTGACCTGCAGTGATTTAGGTTATTCGGCTGAAGTCTATGTCACCTCTGACCCTTGTTGTCACATAGGAATGATGAGCCATCCTCCCATCCCCATCAGCGAGCTGGCTGAGCACATAGAGCTGCTGAAGGCAAACGACAACCTGCGACTCTCCCAGGAGTATGAGGTGAGTAATACTTTATTATTCCATATTGTTCAGAGATGTTAAGCCTTCCCTTCATATAGCAGATCTTATTTAACATTTGTTTCTCTGTGTGCAGCATATACATGCATGATTTATTCAGCACTGCGGTTCTTGCTGTAACTTGTCTACATTACAGAACACTCTCTTTCCATTATCCTCAAATGCACGATTAAATATGCTGCCACACACTGTTAATGTGTGTGTATTTGCTGCTTCCTCACAGTCCATCGACCCTAGTCAGCAGTTTACCTGGGAACATTCGAACCTGGAGGTCAATAAGCCCAAAAACCGCTACGCTAACGTCATAGCGTATGACCACACCAGAGTCATCCTGGCTCCCATAGAAGGTGAGGATTAGCTGGAAAAGAACAGTGAGTAAAAGAAGATGTTTAGATCCTAATAGAAGAGTCTGAGCTTATTTGTGCTCATGGGGGTAACACAAAGAGAGAGGGGGTGGGGAGAAGGAGAGGGAGAGCTGCATGATGGATGAAATCTGAAATTGCAAACAGTGCTCAATACTGGCTGTGTGCAGCGGCATGAGACTGACAAACAGCGTGAGTGCATTCAAGTGCAGCCAGCACTTCTCCAGAACAAGAGGGGGGAGAATGGATTTGATCTGCAGCTCATGAATTTACACCGACAGAGTCTTGTTTGTTTGTTGTCGTCGGCTAGTCATCCAGCAGCCGCCTATTGGAAGCTCTGGCTGCCAGATACAAACAGTTTGTTAGGCTGTTTGATGTCATACATACAGGTTAATTTATTATGTCGCTTGTGCAGATTGCAGTTTAGAAAAAGGCTCACAATTGTCTCGTTTGCAGGTATCCTGGGGAGCGACTATATCAACGCCAACTACATTGATGGCTACAGAAAGCAGAATGCTTACATCGCTACCCAGGGGCCACTGGCGGAAACGTTTGGGGACTTTTGGAGGATGGTGTGGGAGCAGCGGGCCGCCTCGGTGGTCATGATGACGCGCCTCGAGGAAAAATCACGGGTAGGAAGCCGGTCCTTCACCCACTGACCCCCAATATATGTCTATATACTGTAGTTTACCTGCAATTTACAGTTCTGGGGGCTATTTGCTTAACAAATGTGATGAAACTTTTTTTAGTTCAATCTAAATTTCATTAATAGAAGATATAATGATGATGCTTTTATTTTATCCATGCAGATAAAGTGTGACCAGTACTGGCCAAGCCGTGGCACAGAGACATACGGGATGATCCAGGTCACCCTGCTGGACACAATGGAGCTGGCCACATTCTGTGTCCGTACCCTTTCCCTACATAAGGTGAATTATTTCCCTCTTTTTTTTCATTCCCTCTGCGTCTGTATCCACCCCTTGACTCACCGCTCCACCCTTTCCTCTCGTAATTACTGTCATATCCAGTGAAATCTACTTTAGTTTACAGTGGGGAACCAGGAGCGACCGGAGTAATCATGAATTTCCACCGTCACAGAACGAGTAGCGCATGTGGACACAGAGAGAAGATTAGTCTGGGCTTCATGGCGCTTGTTCAAACCAGGCCAGCCTCCCTGTGTCAGGCGCTGAGATTTGATCACTGTTGGAGGCAGAGCACTTTCTTGTAGCACAAGGCAAATCTAGAACCGCCAGACTAGATTGTCTCCGTGGCCTACTTGCAAACACAGAAACTAGGCCAACTGTAGCTTGCAAGTGTAGCGCCATTTCTTAGAATTTTTGACGATGTGTTGTGAAACCTCAATTTTCGAGATCAGTAGTATCAGTAATATGCAGCAATGCTGGTGTTATTCCTGTGTTTTATGTAGGTTGTGTATAATTTAGAAATATTTGGAGTCTGGAATTATCTTAGCGTGAACTAAAAGCTTCTTGGACATTCTGTATGAAGAAAGCTAGTTAGTTGGTTCTTGTATGACTGGCAGTAACAAGGATGGAGTCATGATTAATGGAGATGAATCTGAGAAATGACACTCAAACTAATTGGCAAATGCTTATTTATTCATTTATTTAATTTATTTATTATTATTTATTTCATTTATACATTTTTTACATGCACATGTGCAGACAATTGTGACTTCAGTGATAGTAAAGCCAGCTTTGTTTTGCTTGTCTCTTATATCAGAGCGGCTGCAGTGAACGGCGAGAGGTGCGTCAGTTCCAGTTCACATCCTGGCCAGATCACGGTGTGCCAGAGTATCCCACCCCCTTCCTCAACTTCCTCCGCAGGGTCAAAGCCTGCAACCCTCCTGATGCTGGACCTATCATCGCTCACTGCAGGTACAGTAGACACACACCCAAACCATCTTAAAGAGGTTCTTCAGCATTTTTGGGAAATTTGCTTACTTGCTTTCTCGCCAAAAGTTATGTACGATTATGCCTGTTCTTTAAATATCAAGCTTCTGCGAGATGACAGTTAGTTTAGTTGTGGTTTTACAGGGATCGTGTGTTTCTTGGCCAGGTGTAGTTATTTCCCGGGGTCCCTGTTGTTGCCAGGAAACCTCAGTGTAATGACATGACTCCATGAAGTCTCAGTTCCTGGCCAAGAAATAGTCCAGCACGATAACCAAAACTTGTTGTTTTTACATTATATATTTAGTATTGATTAAAAAAATGGTATAAAAACATGTTAATTAGAGCTTCAGAGGAGCTGATGGACAGATCTTTTGATCTTTTGATCTTTAGCTTTATATTTGGCTGACAGGAGAATGTTATTAATCTTCTTCTTCTTTGAACTGTAGGCAAAGAAAAAGCTAGTTGGCCAATTTACCCTTTAAATTAAATATCAGAAATAAAAATCCTCCCTGTTAGTCAGATGATATCCTACTTTTTCATCTACCTCTTTTAGTGCTGGTGTTGGTCGCACTGGCTGTTTTATTGTCATCGATGCCATGCTGGAGCGCATTCGACACGAGCGCACTGTTGACATCTACGGTCACGTGACCCTGATGCGCTCACAGAGGAACTACATGGTGCAGACGGAGGACCAATACAGCTTCATCCACGAGGCCCTGCTGGAGGCTGTGGCCTGCGGGAACACAGAGGTGGCTGCAAGGAGTTTGTACTCTTACATGCAGAAGCTGTCCAAGGTGGAGCCTGGGGAGCACATCACCGGCATGGAGCTGGAGTTTAAGGTAGGGGAGATGGGCTGGGGAAAGCTTTCAGAATTAAATGGTTGGCAATATATTCATGCAAAATTACATTAAGAGTTTTTGTTTGAAAACGTTTGGTGTTCCTTTAAACAAAGCCATGTCCACTTAATCCATCAATGCATGTTGCTCGTTCAGAGCCTGGAAGATGCAAAGAAAATTAAAAAATTACTTTATGTAACAGAAAAACACTTTTCTACTTTCCTATCTTGTCATCTCAAAACCCCATAGATTTATTTTACGACCCCCCCAAATTGAGAACCACTAAATGACAGTGTCTTTGTACATTAGCTAACCAGGCAAATAAAAAGGCAAATATACTTTAAACACATTTTCTCTCTCCACTCAGCGGCTGGCTAACACCAAAGCCCACACGTCACGGTTTGTCACAGCCAACCTGCCTTGCAACAAATTCAAGAACAGACTTGTCAACATCATGCCCTATGAAACCACCCGCGTTTGCCTCCAGCCAATCAGAGGCCTGGAGGGCTCCGACTACATCAACGCCAGTTACATAGACGGATATAGGTATGTTTTTGTCCCGAAAACGCTAATGTGACCTGATCCCATGGTCCTCTTATGATGGCTTGATGAGTGAATAGATTGGATAGGTTTTCACCGCAGTGTTCCCACCTGTCACATCCTGTCTCATCTGTCGGTACTGTATACATGTTGCCACTGTTTGTCTCACTCCACGCTGCTCGCTTCAGTCACAACGCTTCTGATGATTCAGACATTCTAGAGTGGTTGTACACACATGTTTTGACTGTTCCTCTTCTTGTCTGAACCGTGACCCCATTTCAGTTTGATGCTTGACAGAGGGAGAAACGTGGAGAAACAAGGAAGGAGGTGGATTCTTAATGTTTGTGTGTGTGTTTGTGTGTGTGTGGTTGTGTGTGTGTGTGTGTGTGTATAGGCAGCAGAGAGGCTATATTGCCACCCAGGGTCCACTGGCTGAGACTACGGAGGACTTCTGGAGGATGCTGTGGGAACACAACTCCACTATAGTGGTCATGCTCACTAAACTGAGAGAAATGGGACGGGTAGGGGTAAATTAATGCACACACAAAGTGCTACAGATAACAGCAAATGTCAACCCGGTACGCATGTCATCAATCTTTTTTTTCCTTATTCTGCTTCCTCAGGAGAAGTGTCACCAGTACTGGCCCGCTGAGCGCTCAGCTAGGTACCAATACTTTGTAGTGGACCCCATGGCTGAGTACAACATGCCTCAATACATCCTCCGGGAGTTTAAAGTTACAGATGCCAGGGTGAGTTCATGTGTGTTAAAAGACATGCTCTCTTGTTGTATGTTGTATTCAAACAGCAGTGTTACACTACACTCGTTGACTTTTCTGCTCTATTTCTAATCCATCGGTGCTGTTAGAAGCAGCGGTGCAAAGCATGTCCTATCGACCTGTCGTGTGTGTTGTTTAGCGTGTCTTTTGTATGTGAATGTGCGTGGCACAACAGGTTAGCTTTTGTAGCAAGCAGCCCTGGATTACTCATTCAACAATGCCGTCTCCAGATCACCTTCACTGTGTGTGTGTGTGTGTGTGTGTGTGTGTGTGTGTGTGTGTGTGTGTGTGTGTGTGTGTGTGTGTGTGTGTGTGTGTGTGTGTGTGTGTGTGTGTGTGTGTGTGTGTGTGTGTGTGTGTGTGTGTGTGTGTGTGTGTGTGTGTGTGTGTGTGTGTGTGTGTGTGTGTGTGTGTACGTCCTCTCCTGTGCATATCAGTCGGTCATAGATAACTCGGGTTAAGCCTGTCCTGCACTGACGCCACATCGACAGATGCTCTATTGATCTCCATTAAAGGGGAGTCAGAAAGGCTGAGCAGAGGAGAAAAGATGTAATTGCCCACTGAGTGGCTGACAATAGCGGGCGTACTGACGTTACAGCTTCAAGTTAACCACAGCCACTGATCCAGGGTCAGATAACAGTAATCATTAGAAGAGAAAAGAATATTGCCTGGCAGTCTCCCTCCTCAATACAGTCAGTCAATACAGCAGGAAGAAGCTCTTTTAATAGTCTTTTTGAAATAATCACCTTACATAAACAATAACTACACCTTTCAAGGATAAACATCTTGATACATGTTGAAAAGACATAAGATACTCTCTCAGATCAGATCGATGCAGGTTTTTAGTAAAATCAGTCCTCACTCCTCATTTCTTCACTCCTTCAGGATGGCCAATCACGGACAGTACGTCAGTTCCAGTTTACGGATTGGCCAGAGCAAGGTGTGCCCAAATCTGGGGAGGGCTTCATCGATTTCATTGGGCAAGTGCACAAAACCAAGGAGCAGTTTGGCCAAGATGGACCAATCAGCGTTCACTGCAGGTAAACAGTGGTGTTCAGCTTAACAGCTCATGATGAAACTTTTCATTGTTGATTAAAAAATATATTTAATTGCATAATTACTGCAGTATGATGGTCAGAATGTAGCTCTGATGCATTGTAAACTACAGTCAAATGTTTTCCTTTATGGCTGTAGTGCTGGCGTGGGGCGGACAGGTGTCTTCATCACTCTGAGTATTGTCCTGGAGAGGATGCGTTACGAAGGGGCGGTGGACATTTTCCAGACTGTCAAAATGCTGCGCACACAGAGACCAGCCATGGTGCAGACTGAGGTAAACACTGAACAGCATGTGGGACTTAGTGATTCATTATGCAGGGCGGAGACATTAGCAAGAAAAGCACTGACATAGCACATTATGGTACAGCTGAATGCAGTCATATCTTTACTGTTTATATTTGGCTGATCATGGATAGCTTTTGATGAGGAAGGCTTGTCTATAAAAGCTCAACCTGTCTTACACTTTATTGTTGTAATCATGCCTTTCTGATAAATATGCATAATACATATCACTACAAACATATTTGTACCTACTGTCTTCAATAAACCACATCATCCCTGACATAAACATTTTTGTATAACCAAAATACTAATCTGTCTTTATTGTATTGTACAGTCATAAATATCGTTATTACTATTTGATTCATTTTAATCGTCACATTTTTTCAGAAATATGGAATTTCAGTTAGCGAATAGGAAATATGTTTTGTAAGTGTGATTAAAACCTGCAAATGAAAAATATATATAATTATGTCACTGTCTTGTGAAAACCATGTATCTCCAAAGCTTTTTAGTTTATTCTTTTTAAAAGTCTGCTATGTGATGATGTGTTTTTCACATAATCCAGTTGTTTTTTTGTTTTTGTTTTTGTTTATCGTAAGACATATGAGAATCTTCTGAACACATAAAGGAACTCTCAATTCTTCAGTCTATCTGAAAAATTCAAAAATCACCAGACTGAGAGATTAAGATGGATATGACACTCCAGTATTAGTAAAGTCAGGATTTTAGTCAAGCCTTTCAATAATATGGTCATGGTTCCAGTTAAAAAATTAGACTGGGTAGGTGTTGTGATCCTGTGTCTGTTCCTGTTTGTAGCAAAGATATAACTCTGTCTGTTGTATCCTCTTTGTGTCACCCAGGATGAGTACCAGTTCTGCTACCAGGCTGCTCTGGAGTACCTGGGTAGCTTTGACCACTATGCAACGTAAGTGAAGAGACATCCATCCATCCATCTTTCTGCTTCGAGGTCCATAAACAAACCAACGAGTGAAAGAAGAGAAAGACGGGCTGAAATAACGTGACCAATGAACCTTTTTTTTCCTGGAGCGAGACTCGAAGATGAATTCCAACAAAGGACAAAAAGCAACAACAAAAACCGCGACAAGAAATCTGTGTCCAACAGCACCCACAGTCATCAGGGGTTTCCCTAAGGAGCCTGGTGGGTGTGGATTCTATCCATGTGTAATCCATATACTTACCTCAGTGTTCCAGTGTGAAGGACGTATAATACATGTGTGTTGTGGTCAGCTATCTCCAATATGAACCAGTGAAATACAAACGGCTTCTGCACAGGAATTATGATACTATATGTGTATAAAAATACAAAAAAAACACACAAAAAAAACACAAAAAAAAAAACACAAAGAGCCTGGATATTTGCTGCACCCTAAATGGGCTTTTTATCCTAACTTTGTATCTATGGTTTGGTGTACTAAGGGGTTACAAAGTGCAAAGGTGAACGTTTCTATGTGTCCGTGAGTCTATTTCAAAGGTGTCTACTACCACCACAGGTAGCTCTGATGATAGTTTAAAAGCAGATGACTAGGTAATGCCTCAGCAGACGCCTAGAGACTCAACACCCTGAGGACTGTTGGAGAAGCATGTGGTTGCTCACTTACCCAACGCACAGTGCCAAGAGAAACCATGCAGCGTGAACATGAACTGTGGCCTACGACAGGTGACGGCCCGCTCTTTTATCCAGCATAACCTAAAGTAAGAATAGAGACCTCTCTTAACACGCTGGCCAAGAATCAGTTCACGCTCCCCAATCCCCACAGAGTAACAGCTGGCCTCAGAACAGTGGTTTAGTGCCCGTCATATCCTCAACTGGGCTGAGATTTATAGTCCGGCGCATTCTTCGTTAAACAAAGCTTGCTTGCTTTTTGCTGAAGTCCTCGTTCATCCTCTGGCTCATCTCCTCTTGAAGTCAACCCCATTGTGTCAGTTCAGCAGTGGCTTATTGAAAGAAATGCTAATGCAAGAATTGAGACATCATTTTTGTGTTTTTTTACTGTACGTCTTTGCCTTATGCTGACATATTTCTTGTGTTTAAACATGCTGCTTAATGTTCATGTGTTGTGTGCTAAACTTTTTATGTCATACAGTATCTTTAAACTGAGGATGAAAGTTCTTTCCTAATTATATTCCTCCTCTGAAGCTTACCTACTTGAATTGCACGACTTTGCAGTTAAATCATTCTGGTGTTTTTGCTACTTTAGGCTACTGAAAGATAATGAGAGAAATACATTTAGAAAAAATGGTGAATTGCTCACTTTCAACAGTCCTCTCCCCTCACCTGACTGTCCCAACTCCATTCAAATGATCTCTGTTACTATAAAACACACTGTACAGAACATCCCAACCTTAACCAAATGATGTTTTCCCCTCTGCCTACTCCAGTACAACTGCACAAGTCCGTGATATTGATATATATCTTTTCTTCATTTGACATATAATCATAATTGGTCCCACGTGGTGATTGAAGAGCACAGCGATGTTCCAGTGTAACAGACATTTCGGGTGATTTCACAGATTTTGTACATACAGTCTATCATTGGAGTCCTATACAGTACAGTTACATACGTCTGAGCACAAGATATAACGTGGGATTGGATGTGATGTAGTTCTTATTGTCGCGAAAAAAAGCCTTATTGTTATTGTTCACTTTGTCATATTTATTTAATATGATTTTTTTAAGATATTTATTATTCTATTTTGTTACTTTTTAAGTTTGTTTCTATACTATTTATTTGAGATATCTAGCAACTATAACCAATACGATGTTGTTTACTTGTTTTTTTTTGGCAAGCCAATGTTAAAGTATGATATTGTCACTGTTTGTTTTTTAATTTTTAATGGTCAGTTTTGGTGCTTTTTTATTTGCTTTATTATTATAAAGTATGCCCTCTGTGTAGGGTGCTATTTGATACTGATTACTGATGTCCGACTAGTTAGCTAGAGATGTGCATTAGAGGCAGACCTAGTTTAAGTTTACAGTGATGCCCTTTTGATGCCCTCCCCCACTCGACCTCCATAGCAACAGCAGTGGTGTAATCACAGCAACAGAGGTATGGCCCGCCCCACCGTGATAGGTTTAAGGGACATCAGAGAAATTAGATATATAGAGCAGACTTGTTGGTGAAAACCTCAGACAAGCTGTCGGTATTTAGTTTGCTGGAAAGCAAATGGTAGCAAGTGTATTTTTGACAGAGAATGGGTTAAGAAGCCCAGCTACACACACACACACACACACACACACACCCTCAAAAGTTATTGTTTATATCTGAAATTATTCTGATATAAAATATATGTGTGGTCCAGAAGTTTTGACAGTGTGTGACATATATGAAATATGTTATTCCTTCAATTTCTAATGAATATTGTGTCAAGAGAAATATAAAAGGCACACACATGAAACATAATATGAAATGTGTTGAGGGCCAGCTCTGATGACGCCACCCCCCTCACTTATGTACCTGTTTTTTCCTTTCAAACCATGGATGTAGATATTGTATCTTGACTTTGTATTAAAAGCAGGATGATTGGGTATACAGCACAATGAGTTGCTTGATTCCTGTGGGTTTTTTTCTTTGAGTTTTTTGTTATTCACTCCTCGTCCACTAGATGGGACCAAAGTCGTTCTAAACTGAAATGCACACCCAGCTTTCACAAAATACACTGCACACAAAGTCAAACAGAGAAAATGTTTTAAAATTTGATGAAACTTAAAAAATACATTTCCACTGGTGTGCAGCCTGAAATAAAAGTTGCATAGTCTGCTGTTACAGAGGCAGGATGATGCCACATCAATGTCATATAGGATGGATGCTAGAGATGGGAATGATACCCATGTTAACAACTGCTGGTACTGTATGACTTTCTATGTGAATTATTACATTGAATGGCTGATGTGCCACGTGCAAAGTAAGATACATTTGACCTTTCAGAAAAATCCAAGTTTGTCAGTAAAATCTGGGCCATTCCTGTTATGCATCAGTTCTATCCCCATGAATTACTAAAATGTCTCATATATTCATAACAAATGTCTTGTAAAATTTTACTGACTATTTATGGAACAGTATGTACAGTACATGCATATATAGTATACAGTATGTACAGTATATAGTGTTAGTCTTAAGAGCTTTGGTACACATACAATTTTTTGGTCAGATTTTGCAATCTGAACACTCTTGTCACACAAACAGTGCAGGAATCAGGAAACTATTATTCAAAGTTATCTAGCCTTTCTTTGAATCTGTTACATCCTTGAGACAACTTACATCATGCTAATGATTATGAGATGATGGGGAATGTTGCTCCTTGCATCATTGTGTGTTTTCATTACAGCTGGGCACACACCCATGCTTGAGGAGATGTAATCAGCTGTAATTCCTGTGCTTGTGTAAAGTTCATGTACAGTCATGAGTGCTGATCCAGAGGGAGATGATGGTACTATATGAACTTGTACATATATATTACCTTTCTAGTCTTCTGACTTATGACTCGTTTTACACAACTTGTCACATCCATCCATTCACACATATATTCCTAGTGATGGCAGAGGCTACCTTCCCATCATTTAATCTAATCATTCGAGCCACTTTCACACACCCGTGCGTAGCACAAGGAGCAATTTGGGGTTGAGTGTCTTGTCCAAGGACACATCGACATGCAGACCAGAGGAGCGTGTGCATTTGTTCCCCCCAATTAAAAACATGAAAGTAGCAAAGGACCTTTATTTTGAAATATAACTCATCAACATAACAGAGTCTCCAGTAGAGTTGGGGGAGGTATGCAGCCTCAAAAGCAGTTTCCTTGTATTTTTGATGGAATAAATGCCGCAAGGCTGTTTACCCATACAGAAAAATAGACATTCCCACCTTAATTGGTGCACAAAAATCCATCCCAATGCAGGAAATTAAGTGTTTGACAGTCAAATTTTTATGGGGTAGAAATCTTAGATCGCTGCTAAAGGAAATCTGCACTCTTGCTCAGTAGCATCAAATAAAACACTTGGTGGGAGGGCACCATTTGTGAATTATAGAGAGAAAAAACCTTGTCCTATTCACTGAGGTTATATGGCGTGATCTGATGTACTCTCATTGTTTCTGATGATCTGTCTGATGATATGAAGAGAGCGTGACTGGCCGACCTTTTTACCTGCTACTGTCCTTACTGGAAATTTCTCAGAAAGCCAACCACTCTTGTTTTCAGTGTTTCCAAGTAATACAAGGAAAATATAAAAAGAAGCAGATGTGGGGAATGTATTGTTCTGTCTATCACAGGACAATCCGTCAATGGTTAATTAAATGCATTCATGGCCCTAACCTTTAGTATACTTGTAGAGACGTGTTGAGACAGGCCCGGTAACTTTACACCTATCAGGAAGCTTTTTAGTTGTGATGCAGGTAGCTGTTAAGTTTTCAGTCTCACTTGGTGATGATTCATGCCTCACACAAAGACAGTTCATGAAGGTCAATGTGTAGTTAAACTGCATACACTTACTGATCACGGTAGATAATGTTTATCATACACAGTATGTACATTATGTGAATTTAAATGCATCTATACAATTCAATACAAAAGCTAACACTAAAGAACTGACAATAATGTTGCAGGACTATTATATATAGATTATCAAACATTATTATAAAAATGTCTTCCAGGCCATATAGTACTTTTTCTGAATGGTTTCACATTATTGCCTTTTTATATTACACAAGTAGAACCTAAAAAGACGGTGCATTTCTTCACAGAGATTGTAAATGTAAATCATTCTTGCGATATAACTTTCTGTTAATGTGGAAAATACCAACATTCAAAATGTAAAGCATAGCATTAGTTGGGAAAACTGACTGCTCAGTGGTTACTAAATCCTTCATTTCGAAAGAACAATACAGAGACAATGGTCAGCTCAGTGCTTTGAGCTGCATATAGAGGCAAAGGTGGAGGAGCGGGTAAGAAGAGGGAGTGAAGAGAGACAACATCTGGAATGACACCATGCATCATATGATTACCTGTGGTTTGAGTGCCTTCCATGTACTTCAAAGTGAAAATAACCTCTGACCTGGTGGTGTTTTTTTACTGTACAGTAGAGAACTACTCAACGCATACCTGCTCATACACTGATTGCACAAAAGTTCCTGTATATACTATAAAATTTAGTTTTTTATTTAATTTAACTGAACTCAAAGAGCAAATTAATGAGATTTGGTGTTTTTGCAGCAAACATTTTGACTTGACGTGTTACTAAAAACATTAACGATGGCTCTGTCCCACTGAGCCGCTCTGGATTGTATTATTTAGGCCTGTGCTTTTCCTACTGTCATATACGGTAAAGCTGCGCAGAAAGAATAGTGTGCATATAATAAAATATTATTAATTACAATTACAGTCAAATTGTGAATTAGAAAAAAAGAAATGCAAAGGATATAAAAACAAAAGATTACAAAAAAGTGAATATATGAGCGAGTGAGTGATTGAATGAATCATGTGTTTATATAATTGTACGAGTTCTGAGACGCCATGCATTCAAGCCAGAACCCTAGTGCTGCACATACATTTTCAAACAACAAAAACAAGTTCAATCTTGAGACGTTCATTGTCTTCAATAAATATGTAAAATTGAAATAATACAATGCTTTCTTACATCCTGATAAAGTCCAAGTTCAGTACAAAACCGAACTTGTACAAAATGTTACTCACTTTCCCACTTTGTTCAAATCACACAGCTCACGCAATCTTTTTCCTCCTCAGAACTGTGAGATATGGAGGCACTGAATGAGAGATTATTGTTCACAGTATTGGAAGTCCTGCAGCCAAATGCGACTGGGTGTGCTTGAATATTTGCTGCACTTCTGATGTTGAATCTCTGTTTGGTGTGATGATCTTTTGAAATACATTACTGTAAAATTACATGAGACACAAATGTAAAAATAAAGAGTCATGTCTTTAAGGAATGGGAATACATTTTAAATGTAACATTTGTGGATTAGTGGAACTTTACATTTTTACAGTTAAATTAAATTTAAACTGTTATGTCATGTATCTGTGCTGTAGGTCAGCAGTCATCCTCTGATCTCTATCTGTGCAGGCTTGACAGGTTACATGACAGGTGACTATAGTGTGACTCTGATGACAACTGCGTCTGCATACCTGTGTCAAACTGTGCATGTGCTTACGGGCGTGTGTATCTGTGTGACTGTTAAAAGGTCAGGCCATGGTAGAACCACCCATAGCGACTGTTGCCATGAGGAGCAGGACCTGTGAAGAACGTGCGGCCTCTCTACTTGCCATCACTGATTGGTTTAGTTTGAGTGATAAATCCCCACCCTTCACAGCTGATTGGCTGACTTCACAATAAGACGCCAGTCCTAAAAGTAGGCTGACGTCATATTTTGTTTCTTATCTGCCTCTCACTGCTTTGGTGTTACCTTACAGGAAACAAAGCCAAAGAATCACACAAATGTGTTTCAGTGAAATGGAAACTTGAGAGAGCAGCAAAAGACATTAATTCTATTTTTTCACTGCATGAATGAAAGTGTGAGTGTGAGTGTGTGTGTGTGTGTGTGTGTTTTGTGTGTGTGTGCGTGCGTGTGTGTGTGTGTCTGTGTGTGTGTGTCTCTGTGTGTGTGTGTGAGTGAGCGTGCATGTGTTTGAGTTGGAAGTATTTATTTTCCACCATGACTGCCATGAGTGTGAAATGCAGGAAATTATCACTGGACAGCTCTGTGTGAGTATAAATATTTGACTCTTTTGATTCTAATATTCTCTCTCTTTTGTCCCTTTCACAGCCTTCAGGGTATATGTTAAAATGGTCTTTTATTTTTGATGAAGGCAATTGTTTTATTAAATAGTGATGATAAAATGTATTTATATACTGTAATATTTTTCATACATGTGGTGAAACTCAAAGTGCTTTAGAATTACGTGAAAAAATAGTGCAAGTACTGCTCGATAAAACCAAGCAATCAAATGAATAAGAAGCAGAGAAAACAAACAGCAAGAAGGTAGAGGTATGCGTATAACAATGGAATATGCGAACGATAAAGATAAAACAAAGGAATGCATAAGAACATTAAAACATGTAAAAGATAAGAATAAAACAAAGCAAGAGTGATAGTTTCAGGCGATGTTGAATAATCAAGTATTCAAATGTCATTCAAAAGTGTTTACAGAGCGTGCATAGCCTTGAGTCTTGCGTAAGTAATTCCATAGTTTTGGTGCATAATTTAAAAAAAGGCTGAGCTGTCAGTTATTGTGTGATAGTTTATTTATATATCATCTTTTACAGTTGACCGACAGCGTGAAGAGGCCGACGTCACCCTAAGTGTTCTTAGTGTTCTCGTCTCCAGTGTTTGTAGCTGCTGCTTTACAAAAGTGAAAACCCTCTCCAGAGATCCCTGCTGTTGCCCAGAGACTGCCGACTAACCACAGATCTTAATGAGCCACAGTTAGCCAAAGCAAAAGGGAGAATATCAATACAGCTAATATTCACTAAAGGAGTTTGGAACGAGTTTATCTTTTGCTTTCACATTTAGGAACTACGTATGGAGTTAGATATTAGATTTGACTCACACACAAACAAGGACTGAATGTTCTTCTCTTACTTCTCAGATAACAGTGTCGATGACACCTGATGAATATTATGCAAGAAATGCTTTGTGTCTGTGAATGAACCGCATTAATCTCTGTGAGTGATCAGACTTCAGCCGATGCAAACAGTGAACATGCAGATAATGAAATGTTTACTGTCAGCGCGCAGGAGATGTTTTCATCCACTCTGAACATTTACTCATGGTCCTGTTGGAGGGAAATCTATTTTTATATCTTGTGTCTTTGCTTTATTCTGTTCTATATTTGTCACACCTGTGTTCATCATATAAAAAGCTGGATCATCAGTTTTACATTTATTTCCTGCTCTCTTGGGACAGCTCTCTGGATGGGGTTGGACTTGGCGTAAGAAGAGGCAGCGGCAGGTCTAGCAGTAAAAAATCCAGACAGAGCCAGAGTCTGGACGATGCCCGGCTGGAGATCCAGGAGCTAAACAACAGCCTCAAGTCTAACACTTCCCTCAGGTACACTCTGTCTCCAACATCACACTGGCATTAACCACAAAAGATCAAATTTTCACCTAGACAAAATCCTGATGTGTTATGCCATTCATGTAAACATGGTGCATTTGTCCTGTCTGTGTCCTCAGAGAGCAGACAATAGCAGAGAACACTGAGCAATCAGGTGGGCTCATCCACAATAATGTAAGTCTGCTTCACATCGTCCTTCTACTTCTGGTTCCCTGCAACACGTTTCTTCGCAGCACAGGATTAGCAATATATTAGCAATGCATCAAATGACAATGTGCAATCAATGTGTTGTCGAGCTGTCCAACCCACAACTTTACACTCTCATAGCATAGTTTTTGGCCACAACTGGAAGCTGTTTCCAGATAAAAAGCTCTGAAAAACCTCCCAGTTTCCTTCCATTATGTTCTAAATGAGCAACAAATGCAGATGAAAGTTTAAAATGCAGTTTGAGTTGTAAAATCTGTTCACTGTTGAGATAGAAATGTCTGAAGTTAAGAAAACTGTCTTGCCCACAAATTTGAGGGTTCAAAGAGTAAAAACATGAGCAGGCTATAAACACCATAATGTGTCATAATAAAAACATATTGAGCTGGGGAACATACAGTAAGACCCTGGGAACATAGATACGCTTCCCTTAGAAACCATCTGTACACAGACCATATCAAATCAAATCAACTTTATTTATTAACACTCTTCAGATGTTTGAGTAGCACAAAGTGCCTCAGAGAATAAAAACAAAACCAAACAAAACAACAAAGAAACACCATGAATACCCAAACCTCCCACCCCCACAAATGTTCACACAGAGATATACAAATGCATACACACTCACGCACATACACACCCAGACTCTCCACTGTCACATTCACATTCACACACCCGCACACACATACACTATCTGTCGCTTAGGAGACATGACTGGGTGCCAAGATCTGAGGTGAGATAAACACAGTTAGTAGCGAGCTATAGACCAGATGCATCACTGGACTCACACCTGAGTATCTTTCTTAACATCATGTTTTTTTACCTAGAGCTTCATGAAGCACAACAAAACCTTCCACAAACTGTTCCCAGAGGTTCCTGAAGGGGAGAAGCTGACGCACAGTGAGTTGAGAGTCTGTTACTTATTATTCCTTGATATTGATTATGGAAATGACATCGCATTGTGACCTTGCTTTTTCACTGTGTCCCCGATGTCTGATTAAGTGCCGCCCCATACTTTGTTTGCCAAGTGGTGCTAAGTGAACGAGGAGCTAAAACCCTTTAGCACACGATTCTGCAGGCATGTTGTCAAGGTGACACTGCCGGGGGCTTTGTTATTAGAGAAACATCTTCCTCACAACTTCAAATGGTGTGTGTGTGTGTGTGTGTGTGTGTGTGTGTGTGTGTGTGTGTGTGTGTGTGTGTGTGTGTGTGTGTGTGTGTGTGTGTGTGTGTGTGTGTGTGTGTGTGTGTGTGTGTGTGTGTGTGTGTGTGTGTGTGTGTGTGTGTGTGTGTGTGTGTGTGTGTGTGTGTGTGTGTAGCGTGCACCTGTGCCTTGCAGAAGGAGGTGCTGTATCATGGAAAACTCTTTATTTCTGAGAACTATGTGTGTTTCTACTCGTCAGTGCTGCTCAAAGACACCAAGGTAACGCACTAACGCACGTATTAAGGCGGAGAATTATTCACACGGGTGGAATCGTTTAACACTGAAATGTGGCACTACTTGGGTTTTCTTTATATTAAACCTATATATGTGTTTGATTTTGTGACTCCCTTCAGCAGAGCAGACCTTTCAGATTACATGTTCCAGAAGTTGTAAAAGCAGCAGTTAACATTAACATTATCTATCCTTGGAATTCACTTTCATCTTCAGCATTTGGGAATTTCATGCTAATACCATGGACTTCACAGAGGGAAATGATTTAAGGGCCGCGGGGAATAGCATTACAAGATGGTTCTTTGCTTTGGCCGTCCATGATTCAGGTCACATTGTAAAAAACGTCCTCTTTAGGGCTGCGAAGGTAAGAAGAGTTAAAGTATTTCATCCACACACTGCAGGTGGTGATTCCTGCACCCAGCGTCACAACGGTGAAGAAACATAACTCAGCTTTATCCATGTTGTCTATTCAAACTACTGATGGAGAGAAGGTCAGAATACACACTTTATATCTTCCAATTTTAAGGTTCACTTTTTAATCCATGCATTGTTATTTGTATCCATTAAATATACATTTTGACACGACTGCATATTTGTATTACAGATGGACAGTATAGTTGCAAATTTTGGATAGGTATCTGCTATTATTACATTTAAAAGGCCACATAAGCAGGCTCCAGATGTGTTAATTGACATGATAAAACATCTCAGGGTTTCTGGCTCAGTAACACATCACACATCTATTATAATAATGATAATAATAATGACAAACTTTATTTACAGCACCTTCATAGCATAAAATTAGGCTTTAAGTGCTATGCACAAAACAAATCAATAAAACAGTAATAAAATCTTAAAATCAAAAAGATATATACAAGTATGAAAAATATTATATATATATATCAAATAACAACTATGATTTTCCAAAAATAATATTTAAAAAATGTGGAGAATTATAATTGTAAAACCTCCTTTAAATAGACGCCTTTCTCTTATCATTAATAAATGTTATTTTTTGTTGTTTCCTATGTTTTGTTTACCATTTGTTTGTACAAATGATCATTTAGGGATGGGTAGTGCAAACTAGTTGAGACTATAAATGCTGTGATTTGTGATGCTTTGTCGCTCTTAAATTAAACATTAAATGTAGTGGTAGTCACAGCAGTAGTTTTATTAAATGGGAATCAAATGTGTCCTGAAGTTTTAGCATTTACCAGTCAATAAAGGAAAGCTTGTAACTGAAATAAAAAGAAGAGAAATTAAATAAGGTCTCTCACTATCAGAAAATACATGGAATTTCATACTTAAACTGGTTAATTCAACTTCTCTGTGTTCTTTTTACTGCCCAATTCAGTTCAAAGGGGGCTCATATTTCAAAAGCCACATTATCTTGCCTTTACCCTGAGGTCAGCCACTTCCGTGACGAATGCAAAAGTGCTGCCTTGCCTTCTCCTTGCCTTACGCTTTAGCCCTAACAAGTATTGGATGGAGATCGTTCACACTCTATCTCAGGTGTTAAATGTCAAATTGGAAATGCTCTGGTTGCTCTGTTTGGAGTCACTGGAGACGCAATTAAGTGCGGAAAAACAAAATACATTATTCTTTGTTTGTCCTCTGGCTCCGCGAGCCGTCCTGCTCTGCTGTTATTATGTACTCATATTTGTCTCTCTGAACTGCACCGCACTGTCGCTAAGAGAAATTGTAATTCAAATGTTGTCAAGCCAAGACTTCATATTAACTTCCTTAACACTGAACCTACACATGGTTGGCTTGCTCCATTATTAACCCTTTCTCCTGCCTCTTTTTTCTTTTTGTAGTACACATTTGTGTCTTTGAGGAACCGGGAGATGTGTTATAAACTCCTCCATACTGTCTGTTCCCAGGCACAGGTAGGTGCTCCACTTATCGGTATGCTCGTACAGGTTTCCTTTTTCTTTTTCTTTTTCAGTTTAAACTCTTGTGTGTTTGTCTGACACAGGGTGAGAGCGTCAACAGCAGCCCTCATCTGTCCTCTGCAGAGAATGAAGCTGATCATGACCTGGTGAGTTCGCTGCTCATCTAACTCAACCAGACCAGGAATTTCAGGAGTTCAGGGTCATTATTGAATGAATGTGACTGCATGACGCACAATGACAAGAGACTTTAACCTTCATAACCTCTGTCCCTGTCTGCAGGCTTCCAGTTATTCCAGTTTGGAGGACAGTGTGGATCATGAGCTGAGCAGACAGAACAGTATTTATCTTGACAGTGGCTTTCCTCTGATGTCCAGTGAAGGTGAGAAAAAAAATGAAAGAGACAGAGAGAAGTGTGTATGGAGTAATCATCAATGCTTAATGTTGTGTTGCCTGGCTTTTTGTACAAGCGGGATAATGTTTATCTTCAATTATGTTGTTAAATTATATATTTCAATTTAATATTGAAAATGTTCTTGACAGTTGTGAATGCAACAGTGTGTGTTTGTGCATTTCCAGCTCCTACCAGACCCAGTTCTACTCGGCAAAACAGCTCAGAGGAAGAAGACAGAGGCGTGTGTAAGAGCTCACAAATAGACATGCACATACTGTAGGATCTAAGTGATTTACCCATAAGGCATAAAGGAAAGTGTCATTATTGACTGATTTTTCTTTCAACCAGCTGTATCATGGTTTTGGGGGATCACT
The DNA here is from genome assembly GCF_963691815.1 of Echiichthys vipera. Taxonomy (NCBI): domain Eukaryota; kingdom Metazoa; phylum Chordata; class Actinopteri; order Perciformes; family Trachinidae; genus Echiichthys; species Echiichthys vipera. Next base: position 17,846,332 of record NC_139840.1, on the reverse strand, counting down.
GAGAGAGTCGCACCGCTCTTCCTCCTCAGAGAAATTAGGAATCTCAGCGTTGTCTTCTACATCTACATGATGCTGTGAGTATTTGTTATTTCTAACAGTTAAGTACAATTTTCACTTTATTACAATATAACACTGTGCTTTCTGCTTGATGAGTCTTAGTATATTTAGCTGATCACTTTCCTGTACTTTTTACTTCGGTAAAACTTTTTTACTGAAGTAAAGAATCTTCTTCCACCACTGTCCATCTCTCTGCTGCTTGGTACTAAGCATGGGAATAGAGGACCGGTTCAAGTTGAGAACCTGTTACAAACTGGACAGTTCATTGCAAACTGCAAACTGTCTAGATGTGTAAACTCATGCGTCTACACATCTTGAAACTTGCAACAAGAAGGAGACATGACGGAGAGGAAGAAACGTGGCGCCAAGCGTGGCGTCATGATAACGTTAGCTCCACACAGGCAGGCTGAGCAGATTTTTTCTTTGAAAAACCTGAAAAAAAAAGAAATAAAAATGAAAGTTGCACAAATATCCTCTCAATTCATTTACATTGTGTTCAGAGGCAGAGAAAATAGAAAGGTTGCGTTGATGCTGAAAACCTGTCTAGGCCAGGAATCAATAAAGAATAGAGCCGATAAACAGAATCGATACTAGCATTAGTATCAATAAAATCGTATAAATATCCATCCCTACTTGGTATGCAAGTGTACATTAAACCGGTATTGCATGTGTAAAACCTGTTAATGGAGAAAGGTTGGAAGATGAGCGACATTCATTCATTGAGCTGGGACTTTAAAAGGCCCTAAGAAACAGTTTTCCTGCGTTGTGTAGAATTCTTTGCAGATCCCACAAACTGCCCACATGTCGTGCAGTTATATGTATGAACAGAGGCACAGTTTGGTATGTTGACTTTCTGGATTGGCTGGAAGCTCTCAGGGAAAGAAAACTATCTAATCCTCAACATGTGGTTATAGAAATGTTATCACTCGGGCTCCATACAGATACAATTTACTGATATCTTATTGTTGGGGCTTTACAGTATGTATCCATCTCAGACCATGTGCTCAGCCCGTGGTTCATTCTGCACAAAGTGAGTACATTAAAAAATCCAAGACATCCACATCATTGCTGTGTGTTTGTAGGATGGTGTTGCTCCTGTTGGCATCTGGGTACATCGGGCTGAGGATCATAGCACTGGAGGAGCAGATGACTGAGCTGACTTTACACCACAGAGAGTGAGTAGACACGCGTGGTGGGAAAAAAAGTGAGATGGCTCAAACAGATCAGATCAGATTAGACAGAGTTGCTCTGCAGGTTCATGACAGAAACGTGGACAAAAGATAAGTGATCAGAGTCACACCCACTAGGAAGTAGGCGTTTAAAACTGTACATGTTGAGATTTGATGCTTGAAGCAAAACAGTGTGGAAGACCAACTCCACTTAAATCTCTTAAAGACAAAATCCATCAATAATGAATGCAGTGTGTAATTACTTAAATAATGAGCTCCTTTCTCTGCGTCTGGAAGTACATCAACTCATCTCAGTGGATTCTAATCATTTCCATTTCCTGCTACTTATTTCTACTACTTTTCAGCGGGAAGTATTGTACTTTTTACTCCACTACATTTTTAGATCCGTAGTTACTTGACAGATTGAGATTAACACGTTAAATGTGATGTAATTCCCAGAGATTAAACTAACCTGCAGCATGTAAAGTAGATACAATTCAAGCTACAGCTAAACTAAAATAATTTTCATTTTGAGTACTTTTCCTTTTAATACCTTTAGTATATTTTGCTGATGATACTACTTTTACTTATATACTAAACTTGTATGTATTTTTACATGATAGGGCTACTTGTATTTATAACAGGATAAGCGCTTCTTCCACCATGCTGCTTCCTCTTCTTTTGCAGGTACCAACAAATGTAGTCAATGGCAAGTGACTGCAACAAACAAATCCTTCAAGGAACTCATGCAGTGCGCCCCCCTTTTAAGATCCTGCTGTACATTGATTTCCATCTAGACAGACTCCCAAAAGCACCTTAGCAGGGAGACTGCTCATTTGACACACTGTACATCTTTCAGTTCAGTTTACAATATCGTGCAGAAACAAGTTGCGTTGGCAGCATGTCTGCAGAGGATGCACGTCAGCAATAGGATGCTTTTGGGATGTCTGAACCAGGCCACACGTGGTGAACTGTAGGGATGACTGAGTGCGTTGGCAGGAAATCACCAGGACACTATTCCTGGTGAAGAGCACACTCATTCTCTGCTGACGGATCAAATCTCCTGCACTGAGCCATATGGAGAGAGCCTGCTGTAGCCATGTTTATTTCCTGGCCAGTGAACAGCTGAGCTTGGGCCATCATTTTCTTGGATCGACACAACCTGCAACAGTGACACAAACACTGCGAAACAAGAACTTAATTGTTGTATGGTTTGAAATGATTTGTATGTCGTGAAATGAGGGTCCACACTGTGGAAGTAAACTGCTGGAATCTAGTGACATTAAGACTGTTAACGGCAATGATCAGCCAGCAGAGGGCAGTCACTCCCATTAAACGTCACCAAGGCAGGATTTCACTTTCACCTTTTGTCATATCAATCCTGCCAAACGGTTTTAATGAGCACACATTCTGTGGATTATGTAAAGACATTTTTAGCAGCCTGGGTCCTTGTTAACGGTCTGTTGATGTCATTGAAATGGTCTGTACATGAAAAGTATGTTTCATGTCTGATGTCAAAAAATCTGTATTGATACATAAGGGATTGTATGTCTACACAGGTCATGTTTAAATCATCAAAACATATTTAACTCTTATGAAACTATTCTCCAAAACCTTTACAGGCCTGGAAAACACAATTTTAAAATTCAAATACTTATCCAGGATTTTAACAACTGCACTAACCCTGCATCCATGCTAGTCAGAAGGGACTTTGTTTGATTTTATATTTATACATACATTGTTAACCAAAACCCAATGTCACTGGTGTACAGAGTCATGTCATTCAAATGGTAAATCATTATGTATACCTAAATATTGCATTTTGCATCACTGTCTACCATATCTTCATTAACGTATGCACTGTACAAAAATACAGACTGATATAAAAAAACAATAGGGCCAGTGTCACATTTTTGTACATAAGTGATCTTTTTTTTATTATTTTGTTGTCCATAAAAAGGTCAAGATTCAGTCCCATGAATTAATGTCATTACATCATATTCTCAGTTCAAAAAAAGCAACATAAAATTACAAATCATAATACAAAGAATAGAATAGGTAAGTACAGTAACCATATAAACAGCCCACTAATATTGTCTACCCCTCCCCCCACCCAACCACCTACCACTGCCCCGCTCAAACTCTAGCACAAAACTCATAACAATACATCAGTTAGTATCAGCAATAAAAAAATTCAAATAAAACGTCCCGTTATTTTTAAAAAGCGCTTCAATGTTCCAATGCCATGAGTTCAGCTTTACCCTCACATAGAATACATAATAGAGATAACATCCCACCCCGTCACTTTCTCTGAAAAACACAATAGACATGCATACAGTTTTCACTGTTCAAACCCCCCCTCCCCTCCCCCCACACCCCATCAATACACATTCAGGGCCAGGAGGATACAATATAAGTCAACCATTAGTGGTGCATCAAAAACGGCATGTCTCCGCTCCGTTTCTTGAACCCCATGAATGAAAGGTGGATCCAGTGGTTTACCTGAAAACATGACCTGTCCAGGAGAAAAAACTGACGCCTACTACTAGAGGAAGAGGCGATCATTCTCTAATACTTCCGATGGGCTCAGATCCCTGGTCCAAGATGGTAACAGCTTTCCATTATTTAAATATCGGAGACACACAGTACAGGATGAGCATGGAAAGATTCCCTGTTCGAAATGATGACAGGAAGCGAGTGGTGTTCACTACAAGCCACTTGTACTCCCACAATGGAGTAATCAGATCAGTGCTAGTTCAGTACATGTTCCCTTAAAACGCAGCTACTATCACTGAAACTGATGGCTTTCCTATGCAGCAGACAGTTTGTGTAAATCTGAAATGTGGTGCTAGCCTGCGACCATAAAACCTTAAATTCTCATACTTTTTCCAGGTCTACACACAGGGCCTATTACTAGTTATTCAAATGTGAAGTTAGTATCCTTTATGCTGGCCCATAGTAGACAGTCAATAATAATGAAGACACACAAACTTACATTTTATACCCTTATTACACTTTGGATGCTTTGTACAATAGTGCTGAACTTAAGACCTGCTTTTTTCATGCTTGATCTGATATATATATAAATGTGTAAATATTGTGTGTGTGTGTGTGTGTGTGTGTGTGTATGTGTGTATGTGCGTGCGTGCGTGCGTGCGTGTGTGTGTGTGTGTGTGTGTGTGTGTGTGTGTGTGTGTGGATGTGCAAAGGTGTGTGTGGTGGAACCTGCACCACACCAACAGTGAGAGGCTCAAATATGGCTTGTGCCAGACATGAAGCGTGCTGCCACCCATAAGAGAGCTCCTGTACATTTAGGGCCAGGGAGGTTAAACAGAGCTGTTAGGTATGATGTCCTGCCCTGTCACCTGATCTGAATCATACTGTTAATCATCAATCTGCACGCATGGTTCTGAAACAAACAATCCATGGCCCCACACTACAACAAACACATTTGGGTTACTCACATCAAGACAAAAATGAAACAAATGTGCACATGAACAGGTGGCTGACTGACCCTGGTAACCAGTGTAACTGGAGCAAGACTTGGAAAACAACCTGTGATGTAAGACTACAAGTTAATCAGCATTACACAAAAGAGATTCTGATGGAGCAAAACGTTATTCTGAGTACAACGGACATAATCCTCATTAGTTTGTGAAACTCAGCAGCTACTTTGTCTCCGTATACCATTTGGAGCCTAAAAATCCAGCCAGAACATCAATCTCCAAGAAGTGACTAAAAATTACTCAGACCTGCACTTCAGACTCAACGGTAGAATTTGCATTTAGGAAATACGCTTATTTGGTTACTTGCCAAGGGTTAGATGAGAAGAACAATAACACTCTGGTGTCTGTACCCTAAATATGAAGCTGCATCAGGTTAGCTTAGCCTGAAGACTAGAAACAGAGGGATAGTTAGCACCTGTGAGCCCCTTTTAAGTTCACAAATGAAAATGCTGTATCTTGTTATCTTTTGTATGTAAGCCATACAAAACCTGAAGTGTGGAAAAATTACACACTGTGGCTCCATGGGTGCCAGACTAGTTGTTGTCTGGGCGCAGACACTTGATGGCATCTCTGCTAGAGTGGTAAAAACCTCCTCATAACTCTCAGCGAGAAAGCAAATAAGCAAGGAAATATCAAACTATTCCTTTAAGTTTGACTTAATTCTGCTACCAAGTCAGTGCAGTCCGCCCAACCTTTAAAAGTCACACAATACCTTCAGACAATACTGAAGGGCTACAGCCTTCTGTATCGCGCCACCTGATCTTATGTGACATTAAAATGACTAACCTGCATTTCCATAGCTGTTCTATAAATGGCAACAAAAAAAAAGTGCACAGAAAGAGATATTCTTCATGTGGCTCTCAAACACCTGTTTCCATTTCAACCACATCATCATTCTTCATCACGAAAATGTAGACTGGATGGGGAAAAGGCAATACAGGGAAATCTAAATAATTCCCTGTAAATTTCTGCTGCAATTCTGTGGACAGATGAAATGCTAAAGCTACAGCAAAGCCAGGAAATAAAGTGGGAGCTGGCCATTCTATGATCTTTTCAGAGTGAAAAATGAGGAAGGGGAAACTATGAGACACCCGACAGCCATACAAGTTATGACAGTATCCCAAAGTCCTAATGTATCTACTCTAACCGACCACAAAAGGGAAGGCGATGGACCCCCAAACCACACAGTTAAAGTAGGTTAGTGTTCGCTGGACAACTTGGGAAATGCCCTGGCAGGGCACATGCCTGGCCAGTGTTTTTCCACTGGAGAAAGATTACCTGGTCAAGCTGTGGAGGTATTCTTCATACATACACACTCAAAAAAAAAAAAAATAATAACATTAATATTTCTAAGTCTCAATAAGCCTCCTCCACTTGCAGCTGTCCAAGTCATCAGGATGTCCTTCATTTCTTTCAGCACTGGCTCACACATACTGTACATACAAACACGCACACATGTCCATGGAGATATGAATATTCACTCAACATTTACATACATGACTTACACATTCACTAACACGCCGGAAATTACATCTGTGTGCCTTTCTTGACAAAGTACGTTGTTGTTCTTAATTCATGTTAGTGACATATTTCAAAAGTGCAATTCATAAATTCGCCCCCCCCCCCTTAAAAAAAAACAAACTAGATTTGTTGTTGTTCAATCTCGGTTCTTGTTTTTAGCGTTTCAACAAACTCTGCAGATGGATATGGCTGCTGATATATATTAAAAACCGGTATCACCTTTCAAATAGGAAATTATTTGACGTATGTCATGATGAAAAATTAACGTAAAGGTGTGCTGCTTCAAAGACACACAGATGTAACAAAAATCACACATCGTTTTTAAATCAATTGCTCACACATACTTTGCACACATGCTGACATTCTCAATCAGTCTCTCACTCACCCACACACACACACACGCGCATACACACAGTCAAACGCAAAGAGGCTTTTTGTTTGTTTTTCAGGCATGCTGTGCAGCCAGGTCCTGGTTGATGAAGCGCCGTAGCCTCTCCAGGTACTGACTGTAAAGCTCAATGTCGTTGTGACCGGCTCCCTCCACCCAGAGGGGCTCCACGGCCTTGGGGCAGCGCTCAAAGAGGGCGAGGCCATGAGAGAAGTCGATCACCTCGTCCTCTGTACCGTGGATGATGAGCACTGGAGATGGGATCTTTGACACTTTCTCTATGCTAGAAGAAAATGGATGGAAGCTATTAATGCAGGAACAAGGCACTTTAAGAAAACAGGGGACAGAGTCATTTCTTTAGTATTGACCAACATTGACAAATAATGACAATGTGCATTTCAATCAACACTTAAAAGGGATATTATACCTGAGTCTGTCTTTTGTCTTAAAAGGGGGCCAAAAAATGTTTACAGTTTGTTATTGGACAAAAAACAGGGGATGCTGTCCCCTTTGTTTATTGATATAGATATATACTGATATAGGACATTTTTCAGAAATCTTGTTGAGAAACCATTTCTAGATAAAAAAAATAACCACATGGGGAAGTTATATCTCATCTAATACATGACGAGTCAAGGTACCTCATCACATATGCAGCAAAAAAACCCAGAAAGAGTAGTTGTTGCCAAGGTAACAACCAGTGGGGATCCAAATAAAAAATAAACAATAAAATCTTGTAAACCCATTATTGCCATGAAGCAGGCCTGCTCAATGATATGCAACATTGCCCAGAGTGGTCTAATAATAGGTATACTTCAGCGTGGCCTCAAAGGGGTTTCTATCGCCTCACAATATAAGGTCATATTGCCCAACCGCACTCATTTCTCACACCGTTTGTCCAGAGTGACTTACAATAAGTGCATTCAGCCGCCATAGGTCACACTGTTTCCATGTTGCACTACATTGTACAAAGCCCCAACCATGGACACTTAAAAGGGATACTATAGTCATTTTGCTCCAGGTCTGTGTCATGGCAATGTGGGTATTGTGTTTAGATGATCAATGTTTGGCCTGTCTTAATAGCAGAAGTCCGTAAGGAACGGAGCATCGGCAATGTGTCCAAATCCGCCGGGGACCAAACACCGTTTATCTGAACACAATCACCACATTACCATGACACAGACCTGGAGTAAAATGACTAATGTATCCCTTTAAGAATTGAGCCCATATAGCCGAACATTGCTGTTTGACTGCACCAAATACATAAAAAGGCATTTGTTTCTGACTCTGGGAAAGTGAGAAAAACAGTGCAATTACCCAAAATGCGTCTCTAAACTATCTCTTTAACTAAATCATACATATGGGCTATTTTATTTAATCTGCTTTCAATAACCCATGTAAGAACTAATGTAATATTTTTTCACTTCCATTCCCTGTGCCTTTCCTGAAACAGTTTGGAGCCCCCTGGGGAGGCCTGCCTCACACTTTGAGAACCTCTGCTGTAAATAACTAAATTCAAGTTAACACAGCCACTGCCCTGTTCTTTTACCAGACGCCTTTACAGTTTACAATGGGATGGTTATTTAATTCTAAGAAGCTTTTGAGAGAAATGTCACTTTAAAATGTTTAAAATATAGTATGCTTAAAACATTGAGAACACAGAAAATACAGCATACATTAAAACACTTACTTAGGGAAGGCATCAAAGCAGTATGTTTTCTTGGTGTCAGGGAAAGCCACTCTCATGCCAGAAGTGAGAGGAGAGTGGAGGACCACAGCAGCACACTCAAACCGTGAAGCCAAGTCTACTGTGGGAACCGTGCCGATGCTCTGTCCGTACAAGATGATGTTCTCAGGGCTGATGCCATACCTGAGATAACACGCACACACACACGCACACACGCGCACGCACGCACAGATAGACAGACAGCGATGTCGGTAAAGAATATCAAAATAAAGAGTACTTTTAACCCAGCAAGTATGAGAAGTGCAAAACCACTGATGTGCAGAGAGTGTGTACATTTGCAGATGCAGATGAAGTGCAGTATGCAGTAAGTCTTTCAGACCAACAAACAGGAACAACTACATCTGTGTTACATGTTGAAAACTGACGTTTGAAAGAGAACATCATAAGATCATAAAATGTAAAAATTAGTTCCAACCATGTTCAACACCGACGTGGCATATTATCCAACTTGTTTTAATACTGTTAAGCTCAGAGACAGGGACTGTGCAAGTAAATTCAGACTTTGTTACAACACAAATATTTGTTGGCCCCTAATTTTTGATTGCTTCAAAGTTCCTCTGTGTTGCCACCTGGGAATGTTAAGTTTCTGCTGCCATTAGGCTCATTAACCATGCTGGCAGAAGATGAACAAGAGAAATAGTTTTCTGAATTTTAGATGTTGAGGCTTCATGCAGAGCACAGTGCTAGTGCTAGTTTGTATATAACTTATCCAGCCAAATGTTATTTTCACTGGCCAGTGATGCGAGTGGCCCTTACTGATATGTCTACCAAAGACACTTTAACTGGCATTTGGGGCATTTTGGCTTTTCATTATGGATCCTGTGCAGAGGGGAAGGGACAGTTTGTGCCTTCTTACCGGGAGCGAAGGGCGTGCCAGGCGGCATCGATGTCAGCGTATAGGTTCTTTTCCGAGGGCTTGCCAGTGCTAACACCGTAGCCTGAGTAATCATAGGAAAAGATGTTGCAGTTGATGCGTGTGCCTAAGCCGATGTAGAAGCTGCTCATCTGGCCCAGATCTACTGCGTTGCCATGGGAAAACAACACTGTAAACCTGAGAGACAAAGAAGGAAGAAGAAAGAAGACGGAAATTAGGCAGCTGGCTGTGGTTAAACGTGAACTGGGATCTTGATGGAAAAACTTGGGATATAAGTATATGACTAAGAAAAATATATCTTTATTTGGTTCTAACAAAAGACATGGCACACTGTCCTATTAAGAGCAAACACAAAACACAGATGTATAGGTTTGTGATCAGTGTGTTTTCAGTCTCAAGGTGTTCAGAGTCTAGTGTGTGTCTCACCTGGCATTGGGGGCGCAGCGAATGTACATGCACCCCACCCTGTTTCCTCGACTTGATCTGGTCAGGAATACATCTGTGACATCCAGCTCTCTCTGTGAATACTGGAACTCCGCTCTTTCTGTTAGATGAAGCTTCCACCTGCCCTCACTCCAACCGCTGCCTGCTCCTGTTCCTGCTGTTCCTGCTGCCCCTGCTGCCCCTGCTGCTGCTGCTCCTCCACCACCACCACCACCACCACCACCTCCTCCTCCTCCTCCTCCTCCTCCTCCTGCTCCTGCACCACCACCAGCTCCAGCGCCGGCTAACCCCCCTCTGTCACTTCCACTACCAGTGCCCAGCCGGGAACGCAGTCCTGGAGCTCCGAGGGAAGGCTGAGCAGCACTGGAACTAGACCCAGGAGCAGTTCCAGCCCCAGAACCTGGATCTGGGTCAGGCAGAAGGGCATAGGTGGGCTCTGGAGGGAGGAAAGCCAGCTTGGCTGCAATGCGGCTGGGGCAAGGGGGGCAGCAGAACAGACAGCATAGCTCTCGTATGGACAGACCGTTCATCTTCTGGTAGAAAAATAAACATGATAAACAGAGTAATTAGGTGGCAGAAAAATTAAATAAGCAAAGCCTTTGACCTCCGCTTCACAGATGGGTTTCCCTCAATGTTTTATAGTGGGGCTACATCGCCTCACCTGAATTAAAGAGCTGTCATTAGAAGAAAATGTTACATTTTAATGAAATATATTATCTTAGCGTATCAAACTTCAGGGAAATGTGCAGTGACACTACATCACACAGAAAAGGCAGAATATTTAATTTATCAGGGGAATATTTAAAGCTCCACCAAGTAACTACATTGATTACAAGATGATGTGATGCATAATCAGCCCAGCAGGTGATTAATTGATCTATCAAATGTTATGTTTGCTACAAAAGTAGAGATTAACATCCACTAACCAATTTCCTGAGGGAAACTCTGCACAGACAGACACCCTGTTATGAACCTACCTGGATTCAGAAATCCCTGGGTTTTTCAATTGAACTGGCACACAACTGTGCCAAGGTTTTCTGGTCTAGTCACTGTGCCAGCAGGATCTTGATAAAAAAAAAGTAATGGACACATTAAAGTGGCTCAACATCCTGATAACATGACAATGTACAGTACAAAAAATGTATACCACTTAGTTATCCTCTTTCTGTAGTAATTATGTGCTGATATAAAGTGTGAGATTATAATAACAAGACCAAGATATCATGATTCTTTATCTCTAGCAGTTTAAACCAAATTAAACTACAATAAGAACAGTGGTGGGGAAGATATGAGGTTGATTCAAAGATAAGACAAGTAGGCAGAATCTGGTATGAAAACAGTAATGTTTCAGAAGGGAAGACCCCCCCCCCCCCCCCCCCTCTCCCGACCATCATAAACATCACCTACAGCCGTCACCTGTCCAAAGGCACCAGAGCCGACGCACCCTAACCACACACTGTTCACCCTTCTGCCCCCCAGGAAGGGAGTACAGGTCCACAAACAGCAGAACATCCAGCTATTAAGACTTTCCCCCACCCAACTGGCTGACAAAATTAATAATATCCAATGCCAGACTGAACTTTATATTTGAACATTTATATTTGCACATACACTCTCATACTGTCTATTCTTTCATACGTTGTACTCTTTCCAACTTAAAATTAAATGTATTTATCAAGCCTTATTTACATATGTATATATAGATTTATAGGAACAGTTCTTTTTGTTGTACTGTGTTTTTAGCGTCCTGAGCCAAATGCAAAATTAAAATGACGATAAAGAGGATTTAATCTTATAGGGGGTTACGGCGTCAGTCGTCATTGTCATCATTGTTGCAGCTCCTGTCACCAACTAGCGTCAATTTAAACAGAAGTTATATGCATTTATCCATAAAGTGAGGTTGCTAAAATCTCACCGCGGGATTGAAGTTATGTCCTTAATGTGATAATGGACATTGGTGACTAATTACAAACACCCCCCTCAACACAGACACGGGCAGCGACTGATATGCTAATGGTTAACTACACGGTTAACAACGGTATTAACCTCTAACGTTAGCCGGTTATGTGGGCACACAACGGGAGCAGTATGTTCACACAGCAATACGCACAAGTAAAAAGTCGGATGAGCGACACGGTACTGCTGTTATTAGACACTACCCACAGCACAGGTTAATGCCAGCGAACAGTGGAAATATCATCCCTTATCGTTAGCAGGGCAACCAGCTAGCGGCGGCGGTAAGCTCGCTAGCCTCAAAGCTAACTACTTACCGATTCACAGTAGGTTGCTGTGCCCGGATATATACAAAGAGAAGTGGCACAAGACTTCGAAGATCCTCCTTGTGTCTTGACATGGATGGTTTCTACTCAAGTGGACTGACAGTTGTCGGTGGCTAGCTAGCTGAATTTCATGGCAACCAGATTTTTTTTTTTTTTTTACTACTGTCCGATTAAACCCGGAAGTGACGTAAGCGCACAGTCCCTTTTCAAAACCTTCAAAACTTTATAATAATGTGCCTTTAATGCCTATAAATTATCATTATATTTATATTTCACGTATAATTATAATAGCAACAATAGTAATAATGATATTTATAATAAACTTTATAATAATGTGCCTTTAATGCCTATAAATTATCATTATATTTATATTTCACGTATAATTATAATAACAACAATAGTAATAATGATATTTATAATAAACTTTATAATAATGTGCCTTTAATGCCTTTAAATTATCATTATATTTATATTTCACGTATAATTATAATAACAACAATAGTAATAATACTATTTATAATAAACTTTATTATAATGTGCCTTTATAGCCTATACATTATCATAATATTTCACATATAATTATAATAACAACAATAGTAAGCCTTTATAGCCTATAAATGATCGTTATATTTAAATTGCACATATAATAATAATAACAATAATAATAATAATAATAATAATAATAATAAAAATAGTAATGATAATAATTATAATAAACTTTATTATAATGTGCCTTTATAGCCTATAAATTATCATCATATTTATATTGCACATATAATCTAGGCGGTTATGTTGGATCTATGAAAATAAATAAGTCATAGAGTGTGGTCTGTTCCTAGTCTGTAAAGTGTCCTGAGAGTGTTATGATTTGGCACTATAAATAAAATTGAATTGAATTATGAAATAGTGGAAGCATATGTACAGGGCTGTGCATACATTATTTAAACAATTTTATCTCCGCTGTAATTTCGATTCCTTTGATATTCTTGTTTTAATTTTAATTTAAATTTTTTTTTTTTTTTGCTTGCTTTTATTTGTTGTAATTATTTTATCTAAATGTCATTTGATGTGTGTTTCTTTCCAATGTGTTAATTTTTTTATGTAAAGCATTTGTTGTTGATAGGTGCTATACAAATAAACCTGCCTTGCCTAAAGCTTATAGCTAATTCCATGGTTACAACGTTGTTAAAAAATAGGATTCTACCATAAAACATCATGCATATAACACACTTCTCAAGTATTAACAAAGCCAGGGACAAAAGGGGGAAATACACAGAAAATGAAGGTTTTTTTCCAACATATGGAAAACTGGAAATTAACTATACAGACAAGGTATTAAATATTCACTTTAGTCTAAATGTTTAAACCCCTATCCAGAATCAAGAGCCAGAACAAATATTCAGATCATTTGCATAAGTAAGAATCTCCATTATAAATAAAGGTCCTGCATTCAAAGCCTTACTTAATCAAAAGTACCAAAGTATTATCAGCTAAGTGTTGTGGCAAAAGCAAATGTCCTCTTTATGTAAATGACCCCATAAACAGCATATCTAATGATACAGCTGGTCCAGTGGGAGTCAGTTGAAACTATATTAACAAACAGAGTCAGTTTTAACTCTACTATTGTAGACTGTTGGCAATTTGAATGAAAAATATCGTCTTTATTTGGCTATGACTATATGAAATGTGGACCCTATGAGATGTGGTGGGAGATAAATAAATACTAGTAGGCCAACTTAAGTACAAGAACCTCAAAATAATACTCTATACTTTGAGTGATGCATGTTTGTCAAGATTGTATTTGTACACAGACACATCTAGACCAGTGTTTTTACAACGTAGGGGAGACCAGTGATGGTTATAACATCTTTGTAATCTTTGCCTCTTTTAAGACAGTGCCTTAAGCTATCATCTCTGCAAGACAAACAGAAAATGCATGGTTATAGTTACATTGTATGTCATTATTTATTACAATAATGGCTTGATACAGAATGTGTGTGTGTGTGTGTGTGAGAGAGAGAGAGAGAGAGAGAGAGAGAGAGAGAGAGAGAGAGAGAGAGAGAGAGAGAGAGAGAGAGAGAGAGAGAGGTCCTCCATTCATCATTGATCCACTGCAGGACTGTGTTTCAGGGGGTGTGAATTATGGGCCCCTGCTGTCACTGTGACTGCTCTGCGTTGGACATTTCACCTCGCCACTGTAAATTTAAAAAGGGGATTACATTTTGCTGACTACTGATTTCAAAGCCGTAGCTTGCAAGTGCACACAACTGGCCGGTCTCCCTGACAGCAGACAGTCCGCAACTGCAGGATCTGGGATTTACAGGGGTCTGATTACGGCTACGGATCAGAGAAAACCTCAGTAGGTTGCCGTTTACGCATTTCGACTACGGACTCTTTAAAGGGGGAAAAAACGTTGTGTAGCCTAGTTGACTGGGCGTTTTGGACGCGCTCGGTAAACGGTGATGCTACGGCGGCGCGCAGGAACCGTAGAGGGAAGAGACAGGTGAGGTGCGGCTGAGGAGCTGCCGTTATTTCAGAGAGGCTTTGGATACCGAGAGCCGTGGTATCACCCTTTTCTCCACAGAGGGGAAGAAGAGCGACCGGAGAGGGCGAGTTGGCGACTGGCACCTGCCCCCGCCTCCCTACCTGGCCATCTGGTGCGGTGAGTGTGCCAAACGGTGGGATTGAGAGATATGTGTGAGGGAGACGGATGGGTTGAACAGGTATACAGCGTGTGCGCATTTTTTTATTACTGCCATTAAACGCGATGCTGCATTATTACTCCTCCGGGTTGGCCAATAGATGTGTGTTTGGCATCGCCTGGACCTTTGTGGACATGGACTGCCCTTTGTGTCTGCTGCAAGTTAGATGTTTTATTTACATATCATGTGCATTATGTTTGTTGCATATCACTACATGTCTTTGTTCTTTCACGTGTTGCACATAGGATATTACAGTGTTTTTTCTTAAACGTATATTTGAAGTGATTTCTCAGCAAAAAGAGCTTACAATACTTGCACATTAGAACACTGCATTGCCAGGACGAGCACAAAGCCTGATTGAAATTCTTGTTTAGCCCAAACCTGGATCATAGGTCGTGATCTAAATGGGGTTTATCGCTCTTTTGATGTTATATTTAAGTTTTCCCTTGTGTAAATTCATAATGTTTTATTAAATGTCTGCTGAGGTTTTGTGTTAACAAGAGTAAAGGTCACATGTGATGATTTGGGAGCCATAAAGTCAATTGATTATGTCATTACTCACTCACTCACTCACTCACTCAGTAGAGAAACAGGAGTGGCATGATAGATGCACAGATCACACTATATTTCAGTTTTTTCCCATTTAAGATTAGTTTATTAGTTATTAGTGATCAAGACATCCATGTACAATGTCTTTCCCTTAGCATTTAAATTTAGACAGCAGGTGTCAATACAGATCCAAAGACGATGTACAGACACTGGAGAGTATTAATTACTAATGTGTCTCGTATCCTTACAATAACTTGTCAACCAAATTGCCCATAACCACTGCACACTCGCAACCTCCATGGCCATACCAGCAAGAGCTGGGATGGCCGCCTGCCATCCCAGCTCTTGCTGAGGTGATTTAGTAGTTATATGTAATTTATTGTTTTCCACTTCATCCTTCACACTAAAAGCTATCGAGCTCTACAGAAGGGCTATAACAGCTCCCAGCTGCTGCTGTTTATGTTTGTGTTATTGTGAGAGTGGAAAGGTAAGAAGAGATGGTTGGAGACAAACAAAAAAATAGAGGGAGGAGGAAAGGGAGAGACAGAGACACAGAAAGATGGGGGGTGCAAAGTAAAAAGTGCGGTAGATAGCAATCTTGTAGATACGCTACAGGGGGATAGGCAGAGAATGTAAAAACAGAAAAAGAAATGATGGAGCAGAAAGCTCAGTGCGAAAGGGCGTTGAGGGAGAGGGGCTGCAGACAGCAGTCTGAGCGGGTGTGAATGGTCTCCCTGTTATCCCTGCTGCCCACACAGACAGCCACACAGCAGCCGTGTGAGCAGGTGCTAACCCCACCACACAGCAACCGCAGGGAACAACAGGTGCAGCCACTGTTTCCTTCAGCCTCCCTTTGGAAGGCAGTCTTAACACCCGCCCATCCCAAAGCCCTCTTACACCAAAACAGCCCCAGTCAACAAACCAAATGGATACTTCAATCTACATTAAGGGAAATTGGATGCAAAGGCCAGGCTTGAATAATTCAATTACAAAATTAATTCACAAACAAAGTTGGAGCCACTTGAAGCATTAAGGCAGTGCAGGCTGCAGGTAAAAGCAACCTAGAGAGCCTTAGGGTGAGAAAACTGCCCACAGGGACATTTAATGAGCTCTATTGATCACATAGGACTCTATTCAATCACACATGCTAAGCTGCAAAGAGGGCATCTCAAGCATGGGAGAAAAAATTAGATTGGATTGCAGCATAATACAGCCTTTCCACAAAGGGAGTAAATCAACAGCAGATTAGTGTGTTGGGGTTGCTAAGGAGCACATTTCTAGAAATGTGTAGAATGACTGAGATCCTGCGTGCGTGCGTGCGTGCGTGCGTGAGTCCGTGCGTGCGTGCGTGCGTACGTGAGCTCGTGCGTGCGTGCGTGTGTGTGTGTGTTTAATAGAGTGAGATGAAACAGACAGAAGGTTTTGGAGGGAGAGAAATGTTTGCCTTACAGCTTGTCTGTTCCCTTCGCCAAGCGAATACGTCGAGCAGTCGGCAACAACTTTCCTCTCTTTACCTCTGGCACACAGAGAGGAGCAGTGACTGACCCTCCCAACACTGTGAGGCTCTAACCTGCCACTAAACCTGTAGTTTTCTATTTCATATCAGACAACAGAATGATTTGATGATTTTTTTTGCCAAACCTGAGCCACCCAGGACACTGTTTTGAAGCTACAGTCACTCGCTTTAACCCATACTCACTATAGATTTCTGTTTTCATACAGTCTGGAGATGCCACCCACTCACTGCTCTGCAGATATATAAAGTAATGTCAAGTCTTTAGATGGACTTTAAGTAACTTTCGAAACTTGCTGCAAAGACTCCCATCTGCACTAAAGCAACCACCCCTCTCTGTGTCAGAAAATAGGCATGGTTGTTCAGTAATCTGCAGTGTTTGTCTGGTGTGGGGGCTTGGTGGTATTCTTTAATACAAAACCAACACTTGAAAAGGGTGTTTAAGTCTGCAGACCTCAGGGCATCGAGATCAGATGGACCTAGCTGGGCAGGCATCTGGTGGTTGACCTATTCTAGCAGGGGGCTCCAAGTGTGGACCCCAGTGAGTCATTGTGCAGGATTAAAAAGGCCAGAGGGTCAGGAGTCACGCAGGCATACTTTCTTTGCTTGTCAGAAAGTAGCTTTTAGAGATATGTATATTTAAATAAACTCCCTTGTGCAAAACATTCTTTGTTGATGTGAAGGGGCTTTCAGGAGCCTAACTGGGCCTTTCAGACAACTCTTTCCAGATGTTTGAAAAGGAAAGGAGCAAGATTATAGAAGCTGAGGAGCTTTACCCGGGGCTAACAGTGCCATAAACTCTACACCACAAGATAAATGATGCTCAGGTGGCCTAGGTGGCTGCACCGTGTGGATTTGGTTGCCGTAACAGCCACATGTACCGTGTAATAATGACTTGCAGTTCTTTTCAATGTAAAAAAGCCTTCATATACCATACAGTGGCAATGTATCTTCAGTTTTATGACCCTGTCTTCACTGATTCCTCCCCCGGGGTGCAGGCTCTTTTTATGCATCCCTGTGCACATTGTGTGGTCTCAGCTTAAAAACACCTCTGACGCTCCCTTATTCTCATCAGGGTCAGATGATATGGCATGCATGGTCTGTTAGGCTGTTTAGGGTACACACATGCATATTTTATGAGTGTATTTGTCGTAGCGTATGTGAGGGCCATCAGAAGTATGAGTTTATTTGTCTCGCTTTACATGCAGCTGGTCCTCGTCCTCCCATCCAACTGCCTGGCAGATTGGTTGTGCTGATATCACAGCTGTTTCAACTTTGAAAGATAAAATTGTCTAATCTCTTACCTTCTATGATCTCATTTACATCGCAAAATTGCAGAGTGAGAAAATGACCGTCCACTTCATGCTTTCACGGAGGCTCTCAAACACATCTGCACACACAAACAAAACCAAACAAGCAAACAAGAAAGTAACCTTTTCGCAAATGCCACCACTGAGCCTCTCGACTTTTTGCTTCTTTGCACAAAATGAATGGAGGTGTACATATTTCTCGGGAGCCTGGTCTACCTTCTCATGTTTTGTTGCTTTTGTTCAACAAATCCAGCCAGTACCTAAGCCAACAGCAGGATTTAGTTATGGCAGCTTAGCCAGAGGGATTTTGGAGGATTGTTTTTATTGTGAGATATAGGCACATCTGACTACTTTGTCTCCCAAATACTCAAGATGGTTTAGTAGCCTGATGAAGCTTTGCTGTGGCTAATCTTTCTCCCTCCTTCATCATGTCTTCTCCCACACCCACCCCTTCTTCACAACAAACCCAACTTTTCTCTTTTAATTATGGCCTTTTATCTAAGGGCCCAGTCACAACTGAGGGGAGAGGAACAAAGTGCAACAGAAACACAATTATACCTGCGAGAAAGAAGAGAAAGCTCTCAGGGGAGGTGCTGTCTCTGGGTGTGTATGCTGTAGGTGCGTGCCTGTGCGTGCATGCATGCATACGTCAATCCACGAGCGTGTTCTCTGACATTTTGATATCTGTTGTGTATAGACCTCCTATTGTGCGCTGTGATCCTCTTAGCAGGCTTTTGCCAAAAGAGCTATATTTACCCTTACTGGTGATCACAGCACACAGAGTAACATGATAGAAAATGAGCTACCTTTATAAGTTGAGACTCATTCTATGCCACCATGAGAGGAGCCACCAACAGGGTATAAGATATAGTAATGGCTGCCACACTGAGACATTAGCACAGCCTTTTTAGCATAGTCTTTATTGAATTAGAAAATGAGATGTTGAGCTTTGGTCAGTAAAATATAGAAATCAAACAAACCAAAAATATATTTTCAGCTGGTGTCACTATTAATTTTTTATGAAAAGAACACAAAAAAGGTTCTTCTTTGTACCACATATTAGAAAATCCCAGAGGTTACCTTAAGACACACTTCAGCAGAAGAAAATATGCTCCCTAGAGACAGATGTCATGGACTACCTTGCTCACTATAAAGTGCACTTTTAACACTTTGTGACAAAACAGAATTATAGCAGGATTAAAACAGGGCAAATTCACATATGGAAATCCCTTGTCACTGTTGTATTATTAGACTGCATCTTCATCGCCGTCATACGCACTGGAGTGTGCATGTGTTTGACTCTGTGCTCATAGTGTGTCTGAGTGCGTGCACTGCATACTCATGTGCTCGCCTCTAGCTCAGAGCTGTGCAGTGAATGTATATGTGCTTACTGCAGTCAAACTCTGGTTAGTAACATTTGCCCTTGCTGCAGCTTTGTACAGCACCATAAATGTGTGTGTGTGTGAGTGTGTGTGTGTGTGTGTGTGTGTGTGTGTGTGTGTGTGTGTGTGTGTGTGTGTGTGTGTGTGTGTGTGTGTGTGTGTGTGTGTGTGTGAGTGTGTGTGAGTGTGTGTGTGTGTGTGTGTTTGTGTGTGTGTGTGTGTGTGTGTGTGTGTGTGTGTGTGTGTGTGCACGCGCACGTTGTGTGTTGTTTTTCGTGCACATGGCGCACCAGAAGTACATACATTACCTGTTTTGTAGCCCAAATTTTGTCATTTGCAAGCATTTGATTGCTTTGCACCTGTAATTCTAAGCTTTGTGTTCATCCCACTGTACAGTTACCTTAATAATAAGTTGATAACTCACTGCATCCATGGGCCACTGTGTGTCCGTCACTAGCAGCAATTTGGCTTTAGGAAGAAGGTCTGATTGAGGAAGAAGTCTGAGGGGAGATGGAGCTCTCTGGCTAGACTCCAGCTCTGTCCATCCTATTTTAATTACCTATGGCATTCACCCAAGGGAATATCTCCCTTCCTCTCTGTCTCTTATCTCCTCCCTTTCTTCATCTCCCTTTCTCTCCCTCCCCAAACCACCTTCTCTTTTGATCTTGCTCTTTCGTTCATTTGCTCTCACTATCTCTCTCTCTTCTTTCTATCTTTTTTCCTCTCTCCGAGACGCACACATAACCTAACAGCTGCGTCAAAGGCCTAAGCAGAGGCAACCTTGCATTAGCATATAAATGACCCTGTAGATTTAATAGTATTTTAGGATATTTAACAGCAAAAGACAGATTCTCTTAACTCTGATTAGACCTGCTTTGAGGAGACAGGCAGCCACTTGAGGGAATATCGCATCCACCTTGATAAGATAAAGACTTGACACAGTGATTCTACTGCTGTAGAGAGCATGATTCTATGTGTGTGTGTGTGTGTGTGTGTGTGTGTGTGTATGTGTGTGTGTGTGTGTGTGTGTGTGTGTGTGTGTGTGTGTGTGTGTGTGTGTGTGTGTGTGTGTGTGTGTGTGTGTGTGTGTGTGTGTGTGTGTGTGTGTGCATGCACTGTCTTTATGAATACTTACCCGAGCAGTTTGCTTTGCCATCATGTGCTTCTATCTATATTGTCATTTGATATGGTAGATTTCTAAAACCACTAATAATTATTTGTAATAAGTTTTAATACTTATTTATAATTATTATTAAGAATTATTCCCACAGCAACCATTTTGAACATTTTGGGTAATATGCTCATTAGTTTTGAGTTTTTTACATGATATTTCACATGTTAATATGAAGCTGCAGCCAGTAGTCAGTTACCTTAGTTTAGCTTAGCTAAGCTTAGTTTAGCACTAGCGGACTGGAAACAGCTAGCCTGGCTCTGTCTAAAGGTGAAAAAAAATTGAATGCTAACACATTAGATTGTATTTGTTTAATATGTACAAAAAGAAGGGTTATGTGCAAGACCACGCCCATTTCACGGCTGTGAGCTGTTGCCGTCTGTGTAAAAAGGAAAATGGTCCTTTGGAGCTACTGGTAGGTGTTTTTTTCTTTATCTCCACACAGAGCCAGGCTAGCTGTTTCTCCCTGTTTCCACTCTTTTTACTAGGTTAAGATAACTGTCTGCAGCCTTATGGATTGATATGAGCGCGGTACCAAACTTCTAATCTAGCTCTCCGCAATTTGCTAAATGTTGAATTATTCATTTAACAAGAAGGTTTAACATTATACATTGCTAAATACTGGTGGCCTGGTGGGCTAACTGTTACATGGATCTTAAAATTTGAGCTTTTACTCATCTGGATTCTGTTTTGACACATTTTTTAATTGAGTGGCAATCAGACCAGATGGAAGTGCTAATATTTCTTCATTAAATACTGGCTCCCACAAGCTCTTTACTGAAGTGAGTGGGAGAATTCACAACTCCTATCTTGGAATAGTCTTCTTATTCAGCAGCACATTTTTTTTCTACTGTTTGCCTTTGTGGCAATTTTTATTTTTTTAAAGAGTTTCTTTAAAAAATATTTATGACCTCAAAAAAAATAAATAAAAGAAGTATGACACAATTCACAATGTCCCCCTTAAAGGTTCTTTCTTGAATTTAGTCTGGATTGGATTGGAGCTTGACTGACATTCAGAGTCTGAGCCAGGAATGGCTGCACACAGCTTTCCCCTCTGACATGACAAGGCAAACACGGAGGTGTGACTTAATTCTCTGCCATTACTGCACTATATCTTATAGCAAATATTTGTTTGCTGCTTTATTAATCTTCTGACTGCTGTGTACAGGACCTTTAAAGACTTTGTCCCAAAGCCTGAAAACTAGTCAAGTAACATCTGTTAAGTAAACATAAGGTACCTAATGGTGTTGCTGATGGAGGAGCTATAAGAGAGTTATGATGTCACACAATATTTGTCTAAACTTTTGTTATCTGGAATAAGCACAGACACAGTTGTATCATAGTGAGAACATTCTGAAAATCTCTTGCTCTTCTGTTTTAAGTCTGTTAATGAAGCTGTAGTGCTCGTAGGGTGAAGTGTGAAGGTGACCCACTTCTCCCAGTTTAGCCCGTGTCTGTGTTTCTACCCTCAGGCCATCTTGCTCTTATTCCAAGCTTTATAACCTGCATATCATCTTCAAGGAGCAAGTGTGTTACAAATGAGATGTAAAGGATTCTGTCTCAGCCAATCTTCATGTTGATATATCATATCTTTTTTACAACTACGTTATGTTTTTTTAATTGAAAATCATGTCGTACGGAAAGCAAAAAGAAAAAGATAATCATCCTTACACATGTCTTTGTCAAAAATCAAGTTTGTGGGATCACAGCCTACCTTATGTCCAGTAAAGTGTTTTTTTTTATTATTATTAAATGAGACTAAATAGTTTGCATAAACACAGAACACTGATCATGCAGCTAGCTCATTTAGATTTGGCTGAATATCTTTGAAGGGGAAACCCCATGAAAACAAGACTTGCTCAGCAGTAAACATATTATACATACATATTATATAAACATATTATTCATATAACGTAATGAATGCATTGTTGTGTTGTCAATTAATATATTTAATTGCTGACAAATTTATTGAAATGAGCTATACTGTCTTGCCAGCGTGTGGACAATGTGGAGACAAAATGCTTGCAACTCCCCCATCCCCCTCCTTGCTGAGAGAGAGGGGACCCCCACATCCTTATATTGGTGTCCACAAATGTTTCCCAAATGCACACACTTGGGATTTGGGAATTTGGGATTTTAATTGTATGCATCAAGGTATTAATGCATCAAAGTGTGTATGCATCCAGGTGTGTATGCATCAGTGCGTGTACACTTACACATATGTACGTATGTACGTGTTAGAGGGTGACACGCCCTCCTCCCTGTTACATCTACTGCAATAGAACATCTCTGCCTAGCTTTGCTATTGGTTGCTACGGTAACAAAGGCATAGAGTGGAGTGGGTGCAGCAGCTAAAGAGAGAGAGCGAGAGACAGAGGGAAGGACACAGAGAGAGAGAGAGAGAGAGAAAGATTTTTGCCTGTAGACCTAATCACAACGACAGATTCAATGCAACGCATCAGAAAACAGTTCAGATACGGTGACTGGCAAAATGCCTACACAACAACTGAGAGATATGTTAAGATTTTATATACACATTCAATTACAGTCACACATGCATGCATACACACACATATTCAAAGGATTAATTAATGCAGTTGGTTGCAGCATAGGTCATGGCTCTCACTGTATCTGTGAGGTTGGGTTTGGTTAGCTGTGTATCTATGCCTACACACAGACTGCTGAGGCCGTTGTATTTATGTCTCAGTGTTTCCTTTTGGTCAGTGAATGTGTGGATTAGGATGGTGCTCTTTATTCTGTCTCTGTTTAGCAGGATGAGAGTGTATATTGATCTTGCTCAGCAGCTTTAATAGTTGAGATGCCTTGTGCAAACATGAGCATGTCCAATATACAATAAAGGCCACTGAGGCAGTTTATGGAATCATGGGTAAATATTAAATAGATAATCATTATAGTTTCGTGACATACTGTGGGACTGTGTAGAATTTCGCAGCATGCTGCTCACCCCCTGTCGGATCAGCTGTGGCAGGTAAATAAGAAAAATACTACTAGTATATTAAATAGAGCTCAGTCCCAGCTGATCAGGAAGAAACATATGGACGAACTGATAAAAGCAGATGATTATGCTTTGATGACCTGCTGATTGGTTAATGATGTGAATGTTAGCAGGTGATTTGCTAATGGGTTGCCTGATGAGGATAGATTACACTGTGTGGCTGTCGCCGTCATTACATGCATCCCACGATAACCGTGTCAGTGTCACACCATTTAATCCTATCACACCAACATGATCTGACACAAATAGCATAACACCCTTTCTTCTCTCCACTCGCTCATCTCTCTTCCCTTGATTTCCTGATACTCATTCTGTCAGCGGCAGTCTAGTTTTTTTTATAGCTTGATGAGCTGGAAGTCTGTAGCAGGCGGTATCTCGCTTCCTCTTTTTTAGGCAAATCACCCCTGTCTTTTATCTTTCATCCGTCTCTTTTGTCTTTCGCCTCAGCAGGGAAAACTCAGGACCCTTCATAAACAAATGTGTTAAAAATACTGCCTTTGTCATGGCACTGGCCAGCAGCAGAGTTCTAATACGTTGGCCTTGGCCTCGATCTCATGGTTTATCTAATGGATCAATAACCTTAATCAATACGCATTAATGAGGAGGCTACATCAATGATTGGCCGCAGGGTTTTCAGTATGTAGCATGTGTGTTTGTGTGTGTGTGAGAGAGGAACAGAGTGAGAAAGGAAAGAGGGATGCCCAAGTTTTTTCTCTTTATTTATTTAGGCTTTTAGCAGAGTCACGTATCAGCCATGTATTGTTATTTTCAGAATAAAACGGCTTTAACTAGAAATGCTATCAATTAGCATGTTATCTTTCTGCATGATTTAGTACAGTTTTAACGGCATCACTTAAATGCTGGTTAAAAAGATTTGAGTTTTTTGTGTGTATGTCCACGGGTTTTCAATGCAGGGCAACTATCTATACGACCGGATAAAGGAGAGACACAGTAAGAACTAAGTTGATGAGGAATTCTGGGCCTTAGTAATGTCATATATATGTATATATACTGTATGTGTGTGTGTATATATATATATATATATATATTACCAGGTAGAGTGGAAGATGTGCTAGTTGCTATGGGGATTAAAACTGTTAATTGAAACATGCACATACTTGTAATTTTTGTCTAACTTTGTGTGTTTTGAAATTACAATTCCAGCGGTGCTGGGGGGATGTAAACAGAATAGTCATGTTGTGGATTCAGTGAGATATGCTGTGAGCTTCAACTCTCACAGCCTTTTTTTGAGCTCTATATTTATTTACATTCTGACAAATTGGCACCATTAATAGTATGCCAAATTAGCTATTTGCTTAATACTTGAATTAGTTCAGGTTCATGTATTTTGAGTGTCTACTTTCTACTTTCTATTGTCTTTACAAGCTTTAATGTTAAAAAAACACATCATTTTCTCATACTGTCTGTCTGAATATGTATGTATGTGTGAAAGGCTCAGTTTTAGCACCTTCTCTTTAAGCCCTCCCTCCCCCAAAAAGCCCAGTCTGCTGTAATTGGTCAGCATTTCCGGGTCTTTCTGCACCTCATTGCAGCCGGGGAATGACTGTAATGACACTGTAGCATCACTTTTTACCTATAGTTGTGACATCAACCATCGTCAACTGTAAGAAAGTCCTGACAGCTCGTTTAAAGGCACAGTTTATGAATACTGGCTGTGTCCATTTCTCTGTGGATTGAGCATGTTGATACTGTCACAGTAGTTATATTGCACTAATCTAAATCTATCTGATTTTATAATAATTAAAGAAAACGTGAAAATTTCACTTTTATAATATGAGACCTTTAATACTGAAGAAATATCTGATGATTTTCAGGCTCCTTTTCAAATCCTTAGTTATCAGGGACATTTATTATGTAATTATCATTTATAAAAGTCACGCTGACTCTAAAAATATGTGTATCATTTATGCTTGTTCACATTTGACTGCTTTATGACTGTGAGAAGAAGGGAGTTGGATTTTTTGATGCAGAGAAAATGATGCAGTCTATACACGACAAGAGACTTTGATTTTAGGTTTAAGCATCAAATTTGGATCCTCTCATGAAATGGCCATAATGAAATGAGGCTGACCCTACACCTGACTCAATCAGTTCTGGTTGAGGGAGTCCCAAAGGAGATTCAGATGAAACAAACGTCAGGGCTCCTCCGGTGCTTCTGATGGGGAGAAAGCTTAAACATGTCAAACCTGCAATCTCTGGACTGGGATTTCATTTGAAGTGGCCCCCAGTGTATTGTCTGCAGAATCATATTGCCTCACTGATGTCCTCAAACAGCTTGTCACTCAAACTCACCCACTGAGGTGTTGGAAACACAGGTGAATGTGCTTATGAGTATGTGGTGTTACATCTGTGTGCTTCAAATAGCAGTTGTCATCACCTTAGCAACTAGCACATCTACCTCTCCACCTGGTATTATTTTCAACATAGGGATTTTATCCTGGAACATACAAACTGAAAGGTATAAAGAAAGAGAAATGAAGGGAGGAGGTGGGTAATGGGAGGAGAGAGAAAGAAGATGGAAAGAAATAAGCGGGGGTGGGGGAAACAAGATGGTATTCAGGTTGATTTGATGGGAACAGCATTCATATTGCTCACATCTTATTCTTCAATTTCTTTCCTATCTTTTCATTTGTCTTCCGTCATTTCCATTTTCCAGGATTTTAGAAGCACTCTCAGCAACCCATGACAAAACCCCAGTAGAATACGCCACCCTTTTTTGTTTTTTGTTATTTGTCTTTTCTTTCCTTCTCTTTATATCCCCACTTCTTTTTCAAAGTATTCTAACATCAAAGCAGCTGAGCCACAGGCATTTTGGGGTAAATGCATAGAAAAGCTTCCACATTTGAACATATGTTTGATGTTGTAGCTGCCACAATTTACGACTGGCAGTAACTTATGTGCAGTGGTGTTATTCCACTGTCTTGGTTTTATAGGTTCAGGCCATGTTGATGTACAGCATATGGGACTTGTTTTTGACAATTTGACCCCTTTATGTGGGTTTTGGGCAATGCCAGCAGCATGTTGGTATGTCTGTGGGTCACCAGTCCATCTCTTTGGCCCCTGGACTGAAATTTCTCAACAACTAAATTTTGCACAAATATTCAGTTAAATTCAATATTCTTTATTGTCACACACCAAAGTGCACAGTCGACATACATGAAAAGGAAGTATCATTCTTAACAGGAACAGAAACAATCAGTCACACAATATATAGACAATAGCTAAGAGAGTAAGCACAATCTATAACAAACACTAAATATAATATATTAGATGTTTGCCAGTGAATCTGTGCAATAAAAAGTGGCTGGGGTAGTCTGTTCTAGTGTTGGGCTGTGTGTGTGTGTGGGGTGGCAAACCTGGCATGGATGCTCTGGAACCTTCTTCCAGATGCCAGGAGTGCAAAGAGGAGGTGAGATGGGTGGGAGGGGTCAGCTACTATTTTGGAAGCCTTTCAGACACACCAGGTTTTGTCCACTATGGCAGGGAAAGAGACACCTATGATCCTTTCTGCAGTTTTCTCTTATTTCTGCCGCTACCTGCGATCTGAGACTCTGCAATTTCTGTACCGGGCAGTGATATGTTCTTAGAATGTTGTCAGAGAATGAGACTTGGGTGATCCCATGACTTTTCCCTCTAGCACCACAACCAGATCAACATTTCTCTTTGTCCAGTAGACTTTAAGACATTAACATCAGCTGCAGCTATACATTGTGTTTAATGGTTAACACACTTAACTAATGAGGTGAACATGGTAAACATAATACCTGTATGTTATAACATATATCGTTGTCATTGTGACCATGTTAGCATGCAGATGTTAGCATCTAGCTCACAGCTGTGCTGAAATGCAGCCTCACAGAGCTGCTTTATGGCTGTAGCTGCTTGTTTCCCTTATGTGGCCTCTGAACTTTTTATAGACAGATATCTTTTTCCTCCCCTTTTCTTGCTTGTGATTTAGAGCATTCTTGACTTTTGACCCATAGAAAGACACTGTCCAGCTTACCATGGTTACACCCTTCTGTTTCTATACTCCCCTCTATAAAGATCAGCTACGCCCTTTTTTCTCACAAATTGCCAGTAATATATTCACAGAATGTCCATATAGAAACACAATTAGTGAAAGGAACATTACCATCCAAAGTGGCTTTGTAATCCTGTGTCTTTTGTCCCTCAGTGTGTTATATGACTGAAAATCTCCTTCAATTCAAACTGTTTGACAATGGAGTGACATTTCTGACAATAAATTGTCATTACACCACTAAGCAGACAATAGAAACATATTAGCACCCTGCTGGAGCCAGGTTGGTGGCAGCAGGCACCCCGCTGCACTTCTGACCCTGTCCTCACGTGCACACACACACACACACACACACACACAAACACACACACACACAGACCTGTTGATTAAGAATTCTGTCATATTGTCAATACACACACACGAGCGCAGAGAGAAACATATAATGTACACAACAATGATATTTTTCTGTCCCCTCTCTCTCCAGTGCAAATCTGTTGCTGCCATGGCGACCCTGGCTCCTCCCCTCACATTTCTTCTCCTACTGCTTCAACTGGCGGATGGCTCATTCCCAGAGGAACCAAGTCCACTCAGCTACGTCCCCGTAGAGGGTACATCTCCTTCCTGCTGTGTGTGTGTGTTTGTGTGTGTGTGTGTGTGTGTGTGTGTGTGTGTGTGTGTGTGTGTGTGTGTGTGTGTGTGTGTGTGTGTGTGTGTGTGTGTGTGTGTGTGTGTGTGTGTGTGTGTGTGTCTATTGTAGCATTCACAATAGTGTAGA
The DNA here is from genome assembly GCF_963691815.1 of Echiichthys vipera. Taxonomy (NCBI): domain Eukaryota; kingdom Metazoa; phylum Chordata; class Actinopteri; order Perciformes; family Trachinidae; genus Echiichthys; species Echiichthys vipera. The sequence continues at coordinate 17,817,890 of NC_139840.1, read as the reverse complement.
CAGTGTGAGACTGTATGTGCAGCATTGATGATGAATGGCTTCATGGTGGATGTGGAAATCGTAGTTCAAGGGTCAGAGCTTTGTTGCTGAGCTGCTGTCTAGCTACCCAGTCATACAGATAAATGAAGAGACTTCAATTCGTCTTTCAATGGCAGTATAGTAGACTGATAAATATGAGTGAGAAAGAAAGTCGTAAAGGCAGAAAGAAAGAGCGCGAAAGAAATGATTGTTATGGATTTTGAGAGGTGCAGGAAGATGAAAAAGTGGGAGACAATTGGATTGGATGGGGTGATACAGATGACAAAAGAGAAGGCTGAAGGGTGGAAGAGAGAAGGGGAGGAGACAGGTGGAGATGGATCACTATGTCCTCATGCCTCTCTCCCTCCCCTGCAGTCAAGGACAATGAGACGTTCTCCCAATCTGTCTCCTGATGATGAGGGCTCCCTGTGGAGACTGTCGTCCTCCTATTCAGAACTTTCTCATACTCTGATACTGCCACTTTCTCTCTCCACTTCATCTGTTCTCTCCCACTTATCGTAAATGTAGGGAGTAGAGGGAGGAATGCCTTTTTTTCCACCATGAAATTACCAATTACCATAGTTTTTCTCATTATGGAGCTGAATGCATAAGTGTTTCAGTTTGTTTTCCTAAACAAAGCATCAGGAATGAGCGAAGACACTATTAAAGGGAAGGTTAGAGAACTTCTTATGTAGATGGGAAATGCACCCGCTCTGTCAAAGTATCCTTCAGCAAGGCACTTCATTTCTAATAAAGTGTTTCACTTTATTTGTCTGTCTGTGTGTTCATGTCAGTTGCACGGAGGTATCCTGTGTTCTTTGGCAGAGCTCATCGTTCCGCTCAGAGACAGGAGCTGCACATCCAGACGGTCCTCCAAGTCAACCGCACGCTCTACATAGGAGCCAGGTAACCAACGGCAACCGCCTCCAACTGCGTGTTACTGACGTGTTCACATTAATATTCTTTTGCTTTCATTTGATGCCACAGCTTCCATCTGCTGTCACTCTACAGTACAGTATAAAATGATGATACCAGTACCAATACCAGAAACCTTAGGGTGATACGATTGCAATAGAGTACTTCAATTGATACACATCATGTAAGTGGAAGAATTCAGTTGCATTAAATGCCACCGTCACTTCTTTCCATCCAAATTATTTTTACACAAATAAATTTTGAAAGGGTTCAAATTATTAAAATATGTTGTAAGCAATCTGGTAAATGTCAAGTGAAAGCTGTTTGTTCTCCTCATTGATGTAAACGGCTGCACCTTCTGCCCATCCCTGAAAGTCCGTAACCTGGGCGTCGTTCTGGACTCTATCATTTCCTTCCAGTCACGCATCAAATCCATCTCCCAAAATCTGCTTTCTAACATCTTAAAAACATATCAAGACGCTGGCCATCACTCTAAGACTCTGTGGCAAAGACCCTCATCTTCAAATCCCATCTGGATGACTGTCCGGGGACCCAGCAAAGCTCTGGATAGGCTACATGTTGATGTCTCCATGTATGTTGAAAACTTCTCTGCTGGTGTTTTCACCCGCACCAAGCCCTGGCAGCACATCACTCCCATCCTGATCCACCTCCACTGGCTTCCGATCAAGTCTCACATCTCCTATAAAATGCTCCTCTACAAATCACTACAAATCATCCCTACACCTCAACACCACGTCCAAGAACATCTGGTCCTCAAACACAGGTCCCCACACCAACTTGCGGACTCTGGGGACAGAACCTTCAGTGTGGCAGCCCCCACCGTCTCTCTGGAACTCAAAATCCTTAATGCCACATTTGTGGACACATTTGAAAACTCCTCAAAACCCGCCTGTTCACCACAGCCTACAGACTCTGTTAAATCGTGTTATTGCCTGCAAACATTGCTACCACTATTACTATTGTAACAGATTTGTGTCACAACAAAAAAACAAAAAAACACAAACAGGTGGCACTCTAACAGAATTGGTGTGCTCATTTTTCTCTAAGGCAACAACAACAGCCGGCCACAGTTACGAGCAACACAGATCATACATTCACATATACTCACACTTATACTTATTTTTTGCAAAGTGAGTATACTGCTGTCTGATAAAATTATAAAAGAAGACATTTTATAAATGAGTTTATGAAATAAATTGAATGAAGTAAACAAATTGAAAACTGAAAAATACTGAAAAACTAGCTAATTGCTGTCCCCTTCCTTACAAATTGTTTATATTGTTTTACACCCACCTGTTGTGTGTTTTGTAGAGATGACCTGTACAGAGTGGAGCTGGATAACATGGCAGGTGATGAGATGTTCTACAGCAAGGTTAGACTTAATTTCTTGCACACACACACACACACACACACACACACACACACACACACACACACACACACACACACACACACACACACACACACACACACACACACAAAACCAGACATGCTCTAACAACTGATAATGTAGACACACACATAACAAACCTATTCTGAGTGTGCTTCTTTCCTTTGGCAGAAACGGACATGGGAATCCAATAAGAACGACATTCGAGTGTGCCGGATGAAGGGCAAACATGAGGTACAGTGCTTGAACACAACACTCTGACTTTGAGATTCACTTTTACATGCATCAACACCGGCTATACCATCACACGCATGGACAGACACAACAGCTGTTAGACAAACTTAATTTCCTTTGGGTGCTCCTGCATACGGTATTTACACAAATTTGATCTTGTTGATACATCACTTAATCATGCTATAGCTTAGTGAAACGTTGCTCAGGCTGAAAGCTGTCCATAAAGCTTGAAAGTATTGCACACCTGCATTGTGCCAGTTTTCCTCATATATCTCATGCAAAGCCTGTGGGGAAGACTGGAAAGTGGGACAATTCTGCGTGTTTAGTTTACAATGTTCTTAGATATGAAGGGAATGTGATCAAATTGACACAGAAAAAAATATTCAATGTTATTGCTTGACAGGGTGTAACCTGAAATATATACTTTATTGTATAAATGTAACAGTGCCCCCGGCAAAATCCAATCCGGGCAGAACTCATGGAAGAAAAAAAAAGAAGCAAGAGGAAACATTTTAAAGCAAAGTGAGCAGAGAGAGTGACACAGCCTCAGGGATGAAACAGTAATTGGAATCAGTGTAGGAAGGGAGGTGTGGGTAGAGATGGGATGTGCATAGGTAGAGGAAAAGTAGGGGAAAAAACACATAAGGAGGATTGGGCAGCCACCACGTAGAAATAAAGAGAGAGAGGGACAACAAAAGGAAAATATGTCTTGATTCACATTGTACAGATGATTGAAGAAAAGACATAGGAGCAAAAAAAAGGAATACTTTACTCGCAAGATGACCATTTCTATATCAAGTTCGTGTTGCTTTGAAGAAAAGAAGAAGAAAACTCAAAACAAAAAATTGTCGCCTCCATTTAAATGCCTCCATGGTGAATGAAGAATCCAAAAACGGAGAAAAGTCTTGATGCATTGATGTAATATGCTGTTTATGAAGTCTCGTTTATCCAGTCTACGCTCAGTACTTCCCAAATGCATGCATTTTTGCAACACTCGGTGAGTAATTGACACAGAAATGGTCATTTTGCAGTCTAAGTATTCCTTTTAAGCTGTGATAAAAGACAGCAAGAGAAAGACTTGCCCGAGGTGGAGAGGTGGAGAGCATAAGATGGAAGAAGACAAAAGACAGAAAGGTGACGCTGATGCCAGCTAACTTAAATGAGGAGATCAAATCATAATGTTCAGGGGTAATGATGCAGCTGTGAATCATCTGACATACAATTGACTGACTACAGTTACTAGACCAGATAAAGTGCTTTACAGTCTTATAGCATCTATAAGTAAGTGTGCAGTTAATGTTATGACAGTCCAAATATAGACATTTCTCACAACAGACAATTTAAAATGTCATAGCAGAGAAAGCACAGGTGGAACTAATAACATTAACAAGGGCTCAGTTCCCTTCAGGTGTGTCCAGTTAGCCCAATACCTGGGAACCGGACTGAACTAAAACACCTGAATGTACTGCATACATTATCAAAGCTGTTAAAGGATTAGTTTTTGGAAAATAGACTCATTAAAGGAGAAGACTGACCCCACTCTCAAATCTGAAAGGTAAATAGTAACTGGTGTCAGCAACTGGTTAGGTTAGCTTAGCTAAGCTTAAAGACTGAAAGGAGCTACTTCTGCACGTCATTTTATTCTTTGCCAAATGCCAACCAAACAGTGATCTTGGCACTGTATTGTATATTCTTATCAACCAATAGTATTCCAGTGTAGGTTTGAACTGCAGGGGCTAATCAGTGTTAGTTATTTTAATTTAAACCTTTTCAGCTCACAAATGTGGAATTTTCTTCTCGTGATATAGGTCTACTATGAGAGTTACTGTATTTTTGGACGTTTTTCATAGCACACTTTCTGCTTGAATGGATGATCCAGAGGGACGGACTCAGGCATGACCTGCCTCTGATCGGTTGATCGGTTGGTAAGGTTTAGGCATGAGGGGCAGGTTTGGTTAAGGGCGGGTAAGAATGTCAGGGTAAGCCAATCAGAGGTCTAACAGTCTATGCTAGCCACCAGTGACAGAGAATCCACCTGTCACTCAAAGCTTCCAGCCCTTAATTATGCAGAACTTTATGCCTTAATATAATTTAGATTTATTAGTGTAGTAAAAATCCCCCATACTGTTAGAAATTAGATTAGAGAGCATAGTGTCTCTCACTGACTTGCTTTTGAAGCCAGCCTCAAGTGGCCATTCAAGAAACTTCAGCCCCAGAAGTTGCTTCTTGCTGTAAGATCGTAACACTAGCATCATTCAATACCAAGAAGGAGCACTGAATTTAGTACCTAATGAACACATCATCAACCTACATGGGTTTATTCAAGTTCCATCAATAATTTTTGCAAGTTCACGTCATCAGACACTGTTGTATTATCACAAAGAGACTGAGGGGTTGACCAGCGCTATCAGCATTCAGATTCAGTGGCAGCAGCTTTAAATCTCAGCTCAATCAGCACTTTCCACTTTGAAGACAGTTATAAAATCCCCGTGCTATTGTTTCTCCAGATGGAGTGCGGTGGTTGAGGGCTTTATTTCCTCTAAGGATTGTTTTAAGCTGCAATTTTCTAGTACTTCAAACTTCCAGCCTTCTTGGTCTGACTGGTAGTTTGGAGCTTAGCTTTGGTTCAAAACAATTGCCCTGTACCTTGTGATTTTCTTCTCCTCTTTAATTATTATCTTTTGTTTTTTTCTCTATAGGGAGAGTGCCGTAATTTCATCAAGGTTTTGCTCAGCCAGCATGGTGGCCTGTTTGTATGTGGAACAAACGCCTTCAACCCGCTGTGTGCCAACTACACTGTTAGTATCCATCTATCTGGCAGCTGGTCATTCTCTGTGTTCTCGCCATTTTGTTTATCAATTTATTTTTTTCTTTTTGCAGAGAGACACTCTAGACATGGTGGGAGAGCCTGTCAGTGGGATGGCGCGGTGCCCGTATGATCCGCGACATGCCAATGTGGCTTTATTTGCAGGTAGTATCTTCAGTTTTCACAGTTAAGGTGAAGAATTCAAGGTTTCTAACAGACATCAGACTCAGTTTTCAGCTCCAGACGTCGAAACCTCTGTGCCCTTGTGTTTACCTTTACAAATGATTTATAGTCAGCCTTCTCACTGCATTGCTTGTTTGGTTTTAATCATTCTGACCTTGTGCTATCTCTCCATCTGTGTCTTCCCCTTCTTCGTCTTCTTAATCACCTCCTTCCCTCTCCCTGTGCATCTCTCTCGCTCTCAGATGGTAGTCTCTTTACTGGTACTGTGACAGACTTCCTAGCCATCGATGCGGTGATCTATCGTAGCCTCGGAGACAGCCCCGCCCTCCGCACAGTCAAACACGACTCCAAATGGTTCAGAGGTACTTTTAGAAACAGACACTTTAAAATGACTCTCCTGAGTCAGACACCTGTGATAGACAATTAGGAAGCAAATAACAGAAACCATCACCATTATCTCCAGAATATTAAATTATGGCTTTTCATGTGTGTCTTACAGGTGGTGGAGCTTAATAATAAGTTACATTCAGTGAAAACAAACAGGATCAGCCAAACATTTAATAGATGTATTAAAAGTGGCACACACTCAGACAGAGTGATGTATTGAGGTTAGATGGACTTGGACAGTTTCAGGGTTTTAACAAACCATATAGATTGGACAGTTAAGTCTGTTTTCAGTAGAAAAACAAGCAGGTCATAGCTGCAACAGTGCTGGATGAATAAATGATAAAGAATGTATATCCTCTTGTCCATTATAATAAATTAAACAGGGCATGAATATTTGATGAGCGAGGCTGGTGGACAGCAGCAGTCCATGTTGATGTGACTGTTATTACAGCTCCATGTCAGGGGATTGGAGAATTACGATAGGCCTCCGGCACTGCGTCGCTGCTGCCCTGTGTGTGTGTGAGTGTGTGTCTTAGTCAAACTGTGTTTTTCTCATATATTTCAGAGCCCTACTTTGTGAGCTCTATGGAGTGGGGGCCTCATATTTATTTCTTCTTCAGAGAGATGGCCATGGAGTTTCATCATCTAGAGAAGGTTCTTTCTTCTTTTCTTTTTTCTTTCTTTCTTTCTGTCTCTCAATTTCCTCTTTTTTTTACTCTTATTATTACTCCATTTTGATTTTATTCCAGGTGATGGTGTCTCGCGTTGCTCGTGTTTGTAAGGCAGACCTGGGTGGCTCTCAACGCGTCCTTGAGAAACAGTGGACTACGTTTCTGAAGGCGCGGCTCAACTGCTCCGTCCCGGGAGATTCACACTTTTACTTCAACCTCTTGCACGCCACAAGCAACATCATCCGCATGCAGGGACGAGATGTCATCCTGGGTCTCTTCTCCACGCCACCAAACAGGTACAGAGATGCACACAATTTGCACACAAACAAACACAAACTATTATAAATAATAAACAATTTTGTTCTCATTGCTGTCTTGTTTTTGTTTTTCTATGATAGCATCCCTGGCTCTGCAGTATGTGTTTTTGACATGCAGCAACTCGCTCATGTCTTTGAGGGCCGGTTTAAAGAGCAGAAATCCCCCGAGTCTATTTGGACTCCCGTGCCGGACGAAGCAGTGCCAAAACCGAGGTATTGTTATGCAAAGTGTATGTGAGCCGATCTTGGGCAAAATACTTCAGGGCTTCTTTACTGAGCATCTGTCTAACATATATATAGTCTACTTACTCCCTTGCTATAAGCTCCAACTGTCAATCACACAGAAACTTCACCACTATTCAGCAAATATTCTAACACAGCCTACAGCAGCCGCAACAAGAACTCCTCTGACTCTTTTCTTCTCTCTCTCTCTCTGGACTTCTATTGCTCTATTTCCTCTCTTTCTATTCTTCAACTCAATTTTCTGCCTCTTTCTCTGCCTACAGACCAGGGGGATGTGCAGTGCAGGGATCCAGATTCAGCACCTCTACCACGCTGCCGGATGAGGTGCTGAACTTTGTGAAGACCCACCCACTGATGGATGAGACCGTTCCACTACTTGGGCACAGACCCTGGGTGGTCAAGACTATGGGACGGTACGTATACTGACTCAGTTGTCCCATAGCACACATGTAGAACTTTTTATGGGTTGACAAATGGAAGCATAAGTCTGAAAAAATACATGATGCAGGAAGAATGAAGTAAATAAACGTGTTTTCACTATCTTTCTATTTATCTTCGTATCTAGCTACCAGCTGACAGCCATGGTGGTTGACACTGAAGCTGGTCCCCATAAGAACCGTACAGTCTTGTTCCTGGGCTCTACCCGAGGAACCGTCCTGAAGTTTCTAATGACTCCCAGCGGAGATCCTGTCTCCCATGGCAGTGTATTTCTGGAGGAGGTGGAAGGATTCAACCCGGAGAAGTGAGTAGGAGTCAAGACATATTAGGCTATACATTTTGACATGTCGCTCCAGGTAGATCAGGTCTCATTCTGCCTGCCTGTATTTGAGAACTGGAGAGCAGCGTTGTCTTCAGCTTCTTTCACACATAGTTCCCACTAAATTACTGGGATTACCTTTGAGGGATTTTCACTATTCACACAATCACTTCATTCAAGCACATTTCTATCTTGTGGCTTTTCACACATGCCATGACAATACTGGGATAGATGGGGCCAGGAACAGTCCGGTAATGCATCACTTATGGATGCCAACTACCATAAAACTCAACAGAAGACGAAGACGATGGTGCAAGGCTAGATGTACGTGTACGTGAAGAAAATGGTGGGCATGGGGCAAATGTTCTTGTAATGTATCAACATTCAACCAGTTTGTGGGACAAGTTATGTTTTTTTGGTGATCTACTTAAATCAGAAACACATTCAAAACATTAAAGGGAACATTTAAAAAAAATATCGGATGCAGAGGATGTTCAGCATTCAATGCTCTTTAAATGTCCCCTTTAATGTTCATCAATGTTTAATATTCAACCAACTTTCATCAGATAGACCTAACAGTTGTGTTCATATAGTTAAAGAGTTTGATTTTAGGGTTGCAACATTCAATCATTCTCATTTATTAATGTGACAATTATTCACCTAATTAATATTATAACAATTGTGTCCAAAATACAAATCAATTATAAAACAAAAGATCCAAAGAAACCCATAAAAAGTGCTCATTTTAGAGGCTTGAATCTGAGAGTATGTGGAGTCGGAGCTTAATTTATGAGTTTAGAAAAATCTATATATCATTGAAATAGTTCCCTGTCTACTGTTTTATTGATTGACCAACTAAGCAGCCTTTTTGTTGTTGAATTAATTTATGCCATCTTATCCTGTTTTGATATCATTCAACCTTCTGTGGCAGCAAAAAAGACCTGACTGTCAAAAAAGGGCTGCTGAAAAAAAGGGATTTTGGCTTCATCCACTGGCAGCTTACACAACACAGAGTTTATATCTTCCCATCACACAGCTCTGGCTCTGTACTGTGCACCGGCCTAGATAAAACTGCTGATGTTGTGGCTGTTTGTATGAGGGTTAGGGCATGGGTCTGTCTCACTTCAAGTACCAACAGATGAGGCCTTTGACCCTGTCACGACTTGATTTGAGGCCAAAAAGCGTACACTGACCTCCCTCTGCTGGCTCTTTACCCTCTGCCTCCAGTCTTCACACGTCTGTGTCTCGCTGTCTCCAGGTGTGGTGAGGACTCTCCTCAGGCTCGTCAGCTCTTGTCTCTGTCGTTGGACCGGTCCAGTCACACTCTGCTGCTGGCCTTCCCCTCCTGTCTGGTCCGAGTGCCCACATCCCGCTGCCACCTGCACTCACGCTGCATGAAGTAAGTGACACGTCATCTGTTTTTGCCTCGGAGAGTACTTTTCATTCCCTCAATGTTTCTTTGTATGAGAATTAGGTCGTAGTAGTGGCCATTAGCCAAGGTACGACTTATTGGCCAACTTTTTCTTGGTCCCTGTGCTCTCACTACTTGTCACTGCAGTTGTCCTAATAAAATGTAATCTAAATGTTTCAATCATTGAGTGAAATATGGCATGTGTGTTTGTCAAACTTATCACTGAGAAATAATATTTACCTTGACTCAAGAGGCTTCACTCCTCTTCTACGTTTGTAATAAAATAGATGATTTATTATGAATACCAGGAAGGCATTTGTTTATTACTGCACATATGGGGGAGATCTTTTGAAGCAGAACCTCACACTGTGAACCTGATTCCCAATGCAGCTATATATCACAGTTGGATACAGGAAACTGGGAACATGTAGCAACACAATACAGTATATGTGAGTGCTGTGCATGGATGATTTACTGAACGGGCCTGCGGAACACAGGCCCCGGGGCCAAAAGTGTCAGGGCCCCCCTTGACCTTCACCTGCAAAATATCACTTGAAGAGACGAAAAGAGACAGGCGTTTCCCTAAAATGTCTGCAGAATGTTCTGAATTGTTTTTATTTGTGTTAGATGCCTACCAAGAGTGTGGGAGAGCGCTATATATTTGACGTGTTAGATGCACAGTCTGTGCACTACCGTATATCTAACTTGTTTGTAGCCAGATAGACAATAAGCACAATCAGCTGTAACACTTTCCCCCAGGTTTGATAGGTAACTTTCTCTAAGTTTCCTAGGGAGAGTTTCCTTCTAAAATGGTCAAAATGGCCGCTATGAGAATCAGGTCGGTAGCTGACTCAGCATTTCTTGTAGCAACTTGTTATTTTTCATTGGTGTGTAGGAGTTGTCTAGCCTCGAGGGATCCGTACTGTGGCTGGACCAGAGGCAGCACCTGCTCCTTCCTGAGACCAGGCACACGGTAAGAACAACACACACAAACAAACACACACAGACACACACACACACACATGGACATACATCGAACTGTGAATAATTTCCAACCTCTGCCTTCCGGATGCCTGTAAACAAGTGTTATTGTTACAAAATCCCTGGGTGTTGTACACAGAAAGGTCTGGCAAGTGATCTAATGTTGATTTCGTACAACATACACAGAAAGATGAATAAATGCTTAAATAAACGTCAGTGTTCTTGCAAGTTGAGAAATGAGGATTCAAGTGAGTTTGCAACAGGACTTTATGTTTATATTATTTATGTTTATTCCACAATGCCCTCAAGGAGAATTATGGACATAGTTAGTTCTTTTAAAGAAGCCACTAAACTGATTAAATTATGTCAATACGTAGTTAACAATTAGTGAAGTGAAAAAGGTTTCTTTATTTTAGTTTTAAATGTGTCAGAGGCTCTCATAGTAATATAATAAATACTAATAATAAAGATACCTGGAACCTTGGACCTTGATAATGCAATTCTAGTCTACATGCACTTGAAGTGTTCATGTCTGTGCCACTGAACAGACTGATGATGCAGGAAACCAGTGAACCACTCATTCTCCGTCTGTGTGTGTTTTGTTATCATTTCAGTCAGGAATTTTTAATAGTTAGAGCTGGTTAATGTTGGAAAGGGAAATTGGGGTCCCCTGCTAAAGCGGCTGCCCCCGCGACCCAACCTCGGATAAGTGGTTGAAGAGGAGATGAGATGAGAGATGTAAAATAATTGTAGAATTAGTTTTGAATAAGCTAACGTTCCAATTATTCCTATAGTTTTGTAAGCTAATTAAGCCAGTAAATATGTGTGGGTGTATAGTATTTGATTCAGTATTTGATTCAGTTACTGTATTGGTATACAATACAGTAATGAGTTACTGTATTGTATACCAATTTATCAATTAATAATAATAGTTTCAAAAGAACGACTGTCACTGGGCTTTATAAATTCATATTATCATACATAACATGAAATATTATTGGTATCCGTATCAAAGTATCACAATCCCTACTTCCAGCTACCATCATCATCTGTATGTCTGACCCTGACCTCTGAACTCCCTGAGGGATAGCAAGCAAAAGGAGAAAATCAATAATGGGATCAATAGTGTATCCCATTACACTGAATGACACATCAATATGTGCTATATCAATGTGACTGATTACTATCAACAAATGCCCATGAATGTACGATTTTTGATGCAAATGTGCAAATATGTTCAAATAAAACCTTTTTTTGGTCATTTTCTATGAGGTAAAACTTAATTTGTTTCTGTTTTCATCAGACTGTATACACCGGATCATGAGAGATCACATAACTGTGTATAGTGAATTAATGGCACTATAATGACACGTTTCTTACTGTTTCCTGCTGTTTGTGTATGAAGCTAAATATTAAAGTGTCTGACCTCCCTGTGACTGCAGGCTGCCTTTTCAACAAGATGTGGAATATGGAAACACCACCTCCCATCTAGGAGACTGTGATGGTATGTTGCAGCACTATGACATGGATTCTTCTGGCTGTGTACAGTGGACTGATGGCAGGCTCCGCCTAGTGGCTCAATCTCTCATTACACCTGTCTACTTGTCACTGAACATTTTGTTCTAAAAAAAATTAAAAAAAACTCTCACTCTACCAAGTGAGATAATATTTGAGACAAAATCTGTAATTAAGCACAATTTAATTTAACAGTAGGTATATTCTGATTTCCTCCCCAGCTCAGCAAGATACACTCAACCTTGATATCAGCAATTAGGTGTTTTGGTGTTTATTTCAGAACTGAATCAGGTGGGGAGGCGAACTGTAATTTCGGTTTTCACCTCACTGCCTACAGGTTAAATGCTCCCAGTGTGAGACGGTTTAATTAGGGAGGATGTGAGCGGTGTCACTGATGCTAGACAATACCACTAGACTGCAGGATGGGAAGTGCAACATCCTCCTGGTCACAAGGCTTTGTTCTCTCAAGGCTGAACATCTGAGAAAGGAATGACCGAGGGTAGCTGGTGAGCAAGCTGGAAAAAGCCTAAAATACTGATGTCACCTTTGTTAAGAGGCTCAGATGTCACTGCATGCAGGAGAGGGCCTCTTTGAACCTTGCTCTGAAATTCACAAAGTCAGTGGCAACCAAAAGAAAGTAGTTCCCTCTCCAGCAGATTCTTTCTGAACTGTTACGCCTGATTTAGGCCAGTTTCAAAGTTACAGAAAAATAATACACACTCTTTTGTTTTTAACTGATGGACGGGCTTCTAGTTTTTCATCCTGCACTTAAAAGCTGATAGCAGTAGAAGAGAGCTGCAGGCTGCAGTCCTGACAGACTCTAATCTGAGCGGTGAAAGCGCAGCAGAGGCCAAGCCAGGGACAGGCATGTGCTGCTGTGTCTGCAGATGGGAGTGATTAGAGCAGGGTGGAAACACTGAGGTAATGGTATGCTGCGAGGAGAGTCTCACTGACCGGGCTGCAGGATGGAAAGTGTGAGGAGAAGAGAAAAGGAGAGTCAGCTGCTGCGGTCTGAGCTGTGCTGATGACAAGTGCAGGCTTTTCTGAACCTGGAGCCTGTGGAGCCCCAAGGCCAACCTGGAGAGAAGCTCCTAAAGAAAATCATCTATAATGCAATGATCACCAGTTATGAGTGTTGTTGTAGTTATTGATTTTATTATGATACATTATATCTTAGGAGGGTTAAATCAATTGGTAGATTTAGCAGAACAGCACTATATAAAATTATAATAATAACAATAATAATAATAAAAATTTAAAGTTGTTGCTAAATGTCATCTTCATAATTTTGTCTCTTATTTTGCAGGAATGCTGCAGCAGAGTTTGCTGATTGAACCGGAGAGCCTGGTCTCCCTCAACCTGCTTGTGGCGTCTGCAGTCTCTGCCTTCACCATTGGGGCAGCGCTCTCTGGCCTCGCCGTCTGCTGGATCATGGCCCACAAGCCCACCAACCGTCGCCACGGCAACACCTCCCAGTCCTCTATCCAGCGGCGTGAAAGAGGCCTGCTGACAAATGGCGGTGGGATGGGAGGCTCCGTGCTCAGCGTGACACGGCAGGGGGGTGGGGATCGTCCCTGCACTCAGGGCGGGGAAACCCTGTTTGTCATGCCCAACGGCTGGGTGAAGTCCGGAGAGCTTGACCCGGGTTTCCTGCCAACCCCGGAGCACACGCCCCAGCAGAAACGCAGAGGCCTACGACTATCTGACTCCAACTCTGGAGGGTGGGACACCAGCCAGACATACCTGGGGGGAGGCTCTGTGGGTCTGGGTTCACCCTGCCGCATTCCCCCCTCCGTCTACCTGACCACCAGACTCTTCCAGCAGGGGGGAGGAGGGAGACACAGCGGTGAGAGCCGGGGGAGTGACCCACCACGCCAGCACTATGTCTGCCTGAGCAAACAAGAAAAAGGAGTGAAGGGGACGCCCAAAGCCCCTCTCAGGAAGTCTGCAGGTGAATATGTGTACCCCATGACCCCGCAGGACTCGCCTGAGCGTCGAAGGGTGGTCTCAGCACCCAGCGCCCCCATGGATTACGGCGAGCCGCTGCCTTTGCGTTGGCCAGCACCAGAAGGGTACATCCTCAGCAGCCACGGCATGGTCCCCGTCACCCTGCCTCCGCCTTCCATGCCTGCTCCCAGTGGCCAGGCATACATGTCCCAGCAACACACCCCTGGGCTGAGCAGGGCTCTGCTGAGAGGGGCCCTGGAACGCGGGGAGCTGGGCGAGCTGGTGGATCTCAGCCAGCTGATGAGTAAGAAGAACTGCAGTGATAGGACTCAGGCTGGCCAGTGACTCTCAAGGAAATAAAGCGGGCGGGAGCTTTTCCATGTACAGAGCTCTCTGTTTTATTTACATAGATCTCACTCTTTTCTCTTTCCTCATTCTATCCATTACCCTCTCCCTTCCTTTCCCTTCTCTTTTCTCTACATCTTTTTATTGTCATCCAGCCCCTCAGATCTCCTCCTTTAGTCTCTCAGGCAACCCCCCAGTGATGAGTCTCTCTTTATGACTGGCTGCTGGGTCTGCCACTCATACCCTGGCTCACACTAATTGGTCAGATGGACTGAGGTTGTTGCTGTGTCTGCATTGCAGAGTTGCCTCTCTCTCCTGCTACTTAGTGGCAGTGGGAAGAGGGAGGAGAGAGGACGGAAGAGAAAGAAGGAAGGAAAGAAAGACGGCAGAACCGGGGACAGAGATGACAGAGACAAAGATTGGAATGGCACTTAGAGACTGCCTTCTCTGTGCAGATTAACTGAGGCTGCAGAGCCTGTCAAAAACTGCTATGGGAGTGGAAAGCTTTTTCCACTTCTCGGAGAGCATTAACAAGACTGCCACCAATCTGTTCTCCACTATATTACCTGTTGGTCTGATTGCCAACTAGGTACTTGAAGTTAAATTGCAAAAATCTGAGCATCGTAAAAGTATCTGAAGCTGCAGGCAACTCATCCGAAGTCATTCTGACTGTAAACAAAAATCTAAATGAATGATGACAAAATTCTTTTTCTCCTTCCTCTGCTGCACACATACAGTAAACACATACATGTCTTTGTACAGGTGACAGAAGGTATTTAGTATTCTACGTGTATGAGAAGCACGACGCATGTGCCAAATGCCTCTAACCCGCCTCACAGGGTTATGGGACCATAACTCACATCTTTGGAGAGCAGAGTGCAGGACTGCAATGTCAGCACTATTTCTGCCAACCGCATGCTCTCTGTAATGACGGCATCTCAGCCGCACATCGCTCTTGTCGTTTGCCTCCGTACACTCCATGTACTCTTTAATGATCAATAATTCTACGAGGACTGACTTGTATCAAAGCTGGAGAGAAAGAAAGAATGGAAGGAGTAGATGTTTTAGAGGATTTAAAGTAAATGCACTGTGGTATATGAACACCTTGTCCCTCGCTGTCACCTGAGGGTTTTTCCTCTCCCACACACACAAACACACGTTCATTTATGCTGAATTATAGAAGACAGTCTGGTTTTATTGGGCAAAATTTCCCCTTAAGCCCACAGTGGGTCAAGGTCCCACAGACTTGATACGGAACAAAGTGACAGTAACAGTGGTTATGATTGAAACCTCTGGCCTAACTCAAAGCCAATAGGGCTAATGGAAATGTTCCCAGCAGGCAAATGGGACTATATCTTCAGCCCATCAAAGTGTCCGGTGCCAAGAAATGGCCGGCAACAAACACCTTGTGAATGTGTTAGTGAAGAGATGGAAGTCATAAAAAAGTGACTAGATAAAGAAGACGGAAGAAGAAAGCAAGTAAGAAACGATTGTGGAAAATAATGAGTATTTGTTGACTTGATTTTAACGCTCAATCCCAGTCAGTCATGAGCAAATGAACACTGGTTTGTGCTGATCTTGCGGTGAGCAGCAATATATGGTTTAACTGTACATAGTAAACTTTGATTTAGATAAAAATGATAATGTAAGGCAAACAGTAACTCCAAAAAACATTATATCAGGCACTAGCTCACAAACAAAAATAAACATTTATCATGTCATTATAGCTATTAATGTATGAAAATCTGTTTTCATATAAGTTCTATATCAACCTGTTTCAAGATTGAAATCACCAAGATGCTAAGAACTACTAGTGTCTTTTTTTTTCTGTTTCTTTTTTACATCTGCGTGCCAAAACCATGAATGATTTACTGATGCCTGATTACTGAAGCAAAAAACTGAAAAAGTGCCATGAAGACCATTTCAGTCAGCAGTGCACCTCATGTACTGTGGTGTTGGAGAGCTCACCTACTGCAGTATACTTACGACATGTATGCCTTTGATCTTAACATGTTGAATGTTATATATTTTTTTTTTATTTAGGTGTCAGCTTGTACTATTGAAATGATTTGTTCCAGCTCCCCCGTCTGTCTAGATGCTACTGACGCTGAATGTTACCAGCAGTGTTTGAGGGTCTGTTTATAAACTACTTTCATGTCGCACTTATATGATGTAAATGTGTAAGAATGAATACAAAATCTTTGTCATGCCCTTTATGATTATACCATGGATGGATAACTGAATGGGCCTGCTAAGCACAGACACAGGGGTTCAAAGTGTCACGTAAAAAGACATGTACCGACCATGAAGAGACGTGAAATTACCACAAAGAAACACAGAACGACCAGGAAGAGACGCAAAGCAACTGCAGAGAGACACAAAACGACAACAAAGAGACACAAAACGACCACAAAGAGACACAAAATGACCACACAGAAACAACTACAAAGAGAATCAAAGCAACTCAAAGCAACTGCAGAGAGACACAAAACAACTATAAAGAGTCACAAAACTAAAAAAAGAGAGATGCAAAAAAAGTCTGTCTCTCTTCCCAAGGAAAGATGGCGGGGCCCTCTGCATGTCCGTGTCCAGGGGCCCATTGTCTCATAATCCGTCCATGGATTATACTGTAACGTAATCACTGAGGCCATGACATGATGCCGTTTTTATTCCAGAATGGCCAACACATGCGATTTAAGCAATGATGAGTAGGTCATAAGCAAACCTTCAAATGGACTGAAATGCTGTGAGAGAACACTGTGTATCCCATTTTGTGTCATGTCTGTCCTGGTACTGGACCTCGTCTTGTTCTGTAGTCTGGTGATTGTCTGTCTGTCTGTCCAACCAACTGCCATACTGAAGGATCTTGAAAACACAAGTTAGCATCATGTCTGAATGAATGTAGCCTTTTTTTTGTTTGTTTATTGTCATTATACTGTGCAGTAATAAGGAAAAGCACAAAAACTTTTCTCTTTTTGTGTTGCATTTTGAAAAGGAACTGTTCTGTATCATTTGTAAATAGTGTAAATAATCATCCTGAAGGTATAGTGTATCAGTTGGGGGGGAGGGGTCGTGCTCATGCTCTTCTGAGAAAGGACTGTGTTTGAAGTGTGCGATTTTTGTTTTCTTTGGTGACAATGCTGTGAATAAGATGTATGTACAGTATCTACGTGACTTTGGTCGACTGCTGAGTTCAGCGGTTTCTTGTTATTAGAGTAGAGTCGCGGGCCTGATCTCAGCCAGAACTGAGCCTTCTAATTTGACTGATGCCTGCCGAGTTTTTTGCAGTTGCCAAGATACTGCTGTTATAATAACCTTCGATCTTTGGAGTACTGCTATTAAATGGCATTATATAATTGACTGCTAATGTTGTCAAGTCTGGTTCAGAATGCACTCAATGAAAGCCCACGCATAATTGTACAAATGCAATTGTATTACTTCATAGTATTCTCATTCAACGTTTATGTCATTATTGCAGTTTATTTTGGATAATTGAGGCGTATTTCTCATGAGATTTGCTGATTCAAACTTCACACCAGCCAAAGCTCAAGAGCAGACAGGCATTAGAAAAATCTTTCAAGCATTTACTTTCCTTGCCACGAGAGGGAGCTGGACACTGGCATTCATTCATCTGGCCTCTGTGAGGAGGGGAAAGGCGTGAACTCCCATGGGTGCCTGTGCATCAACTTGACATTGTCTGTCCGTGCTGCTGAGCTAGACACAGACTGTAGTTTCGTCGTGGGGTCTGGTTCAGAGATGAGAATAGCCCTTGTGCTCTGCTTTGATATTCTGCTTTGAACATCACAAAGAGACCAGTAAGGTCAACAAAAGGTTGAGTGAGTTACACAACAGGTATTTATATCCCGAACTTCACACATGCACATGAACAACCCTAAAGCAGCTAAGCGTATGACACTACCCTATGAAGCTTAAGTGCAGTAACCACTAAATCACGAATAATTTGAGTTGTGCACAGTTTGGGTCTGAAAGTATGTAAGTTAGGATTTATTTGGAAAAAAATATATATATCATAGATGTGCCAACTATTTATTTTTTGGGACAGTAAACAAACTTTAAAGCTATTATTTTATTGTTTGAATGATTTCATAGTAACTGTACTTTGGATTTGTAGGGCAGTGAAGCAACTTGGTGATTGAGGAGAAACCAGATGTAACATAATAAGTTACATTTTGTTCTGCCATTGTATACACTGATATAGCTGACACTTCTATTATAAACTAGCTACTAATAAATAACCATATTAACAAATAAACTGTACAGGTAAAACATTTGGAGGACTCACATGGCACCAGTTGAAAATACTTCCTATATTTTATTAGAATAAATCACAAATTTGTACATAAATATCTCATGCACTGCAAATTTAAAGGGGTATTACAGCATTGTTGTATTGTGCTTCCAAAAAGTCTGGGGACTCACAAGAGACTGAACAATATCTAAAAACGGTCTAAAGCAAAGCAGCAAAGGTCAAAGTATCCTAGTTTTTAGTCCTCAAGAATGTATCAAGCTTAGTCCTACACCTCCAATAATGCAACTTTCCCCTTTCATTTGACCCTCCATACCTTCTTATTGCCTGCTTCTTTTAAACCTCACACCTCCAGTGTGTGTTGCAGGTTTATGTAAACAAACAAAAAGAAGAAGAAAAAAAGCTTAAACCAAGATTACCCCAATGATATCATCAGGGATATTTTCCCCTATTATTCAGAATAGGTAGGACTAATCATGACCAGTAAACTGAATTTGAGGTGTAGGATTGGTGGCACATAAATGCTTGTATTCCTTTTGAACTATGTATAAAACCGTTTCAAAAGAAAATAATAACTTATGGAATCAAAACAGCAGTTTGTTGAGGCAATCCATTCAGACAGAAGTAAATACTGGTGTGCAGGTAAGTATTCAGACTGCCAGTTTTTAGGTGGAATGTAAAAGTAGTTGACAACAAAGCCAACATGGATCGGTGTGTAGCAGACAATGAACACAATCATGTTTGCTGTTACCATGCCAATGGTGTGTTTCTTTTCCTCCCCCTTGCCATCCACCTTTAACAGAATACAGATGATGCGACTGGAACAGAAGACAATGATCAACAGTGGAGTGAGGAGGCCGAGACATACCAGAATGACAACAAACTCTAGTTGAAGTGACAGATTTTTACATCTTTCATAACAAGTCCAGAGTTTGTCAGGCTGATTATCATTTTTGAATATGACACATATTGTCACAATAAGTCCCCACATTATAACGCACACAGCACAAGCTGTCCCCTTCCTCTTTCTCCATGATCTGGCCTGCAGTGGGAACCTTATTACCAGGTAGCGCTGGACACTGATGGCCGTGGTAGTCATGATGCTGGCATACATGTTGACGTAATGTATGGAAATAAGGAAAGAACAGAAGAAATTCTTGGGCAGGCAGAAGAAGGCATTATAGATCCTTAAGGGTAGGAAGACGATGAGGGCAGAATCAGCAATAGCCAGGTTGAGCATGTAGATGTGGGTGTCTGTCCAGTAGGCCCATTTGGCAATGAAGGAACGCAGAGCAGCAGCATTGACAAGGAAACCCAGGAGAAACACGGCACTGTAAGCCACACCTTGAAGGATGTCCTCTTTACAACTACCATTGGTGATGTTGTTGGTGATGTTGGTGCTGTTACACATACTTTCTGTAAGAAGTGTCCATGTGTGAGAGTGAAAAAGAATTAGCATGTTAGTTTAGGGAAGGAGTAGATACTGAGATGTAAGAGACACACAGACATACTCTTAATGGTTATTCAATACAGCTCACAGGCTCTCACATTTTTCAGTATTTGTTCTGAGACTGACTTGACTCAAAAGGCCACATGTAAACTGCAACAGTTTGTGCTTGCTTTAGTCGCTCTTCATGTTCTCCTCAGTCTCACTGTGGACAAACATTGATGCAGCAGAACCAGAGGAACCAGAGCCGTCTTCCTCTTAATTAGACATATTCTTCTTCCTTGTCCAAACCTGGTGCCTATTACCCACGGTGTAACTTGAGGGCTGACAGATCCATCAGAGATTCAGGTGTGTTATGCTAGCAGCGGCAATGTAGCTTCGAGCTGCTAGCCTCAAGCATAGATGAGAAGCGGGCTACAGTGGTCTGGTGAGATAACTTCTCCCTAACCCTTTTTTTCATGTTGAAACTTTTAGTCTTCACCCCTAACCGACACCGACTCTTCAGTGGCAAAATTAGTAAGGTACGTTACAGGATACCTGCTTTCTATTAGCTTTCTCTGACTAAAAGTTTAGAATATATTTTTGCACAAAAGGAGGACTGGGTACTCTGTCCCCCATCTCTTGAATACCACCAGGAAAATGATCTCTTCATGGCCAATATGGACAAGATGAATGATCACTGCAAACAAAAACTGAGAACACGAGAAGCTACCTTGTAATTATATATGACATGTTCAACAGTTCACTGTGGGTCTGTCATTTCATTACCACCTGCATCACTATATCATAATGTTCTCACAGCAAACTTATGGTTGTGGTTACACATCATACAACTGATAATTCCTTTTGTATAAACATTTTTTTCTTAAGAACTCAAGAACATGACTGCCTTTCCAACTCATCATTTTCTAAAACATCATTTCTTGGTAAAATTGTTAAAACGGTTGCAAAACAGAAAAGCGTTGTGTTACTAGTCACAAAAATTCAATAAAATACAAAACTTACCAAATGAGACGTTCTCCTGAGCATAAACCCTGCTAAGCTGATTTCAAAGGCAGCTGCAAATTCATATTCTGCGTCACTGGCATTTCCTCTTTTCAATACATACGTGGGTTTCTGTGGCTAAAAGTGAGTAGCGTGAGGCCTATAGGCCTGAAGATGTACACCATCAGCTAACAGAACAGAAGACCACAGACACAGTTCATCACGTAGTTTCACAGAATACAGATATGCATATGGTGCAATGAAACTAAAGCAACCTTAGTAATTTCCAGCAACAGTGTTGAAGAGGAAAAACAAGATCACGATGGAAGACGGTGTTGGAGGTCAAGAGCTGCACTGACAATGAAATTACAAAATAATTACAACCTCTCCACGCTAACAGTTAGACTGTAAAGAGAAATGGGTCAATGGTTACTTTTGTTGGCTGAAAAGAGGAGACAGAAAAAATGACACCAAAGTAATGAAGCTTTTGCTTGGAAAGTGTGTGTAATCCCTGATTGGGAAAATGTTTGCATCATACATTATTTTCCATTGTCGAATAACAACTCTCAAGTAAAAATAGCCTGTAACTTCTGCTTAAGCTTGTCAACAAGTGACTGTCACAGTCAAACAGCCGCAGGCTTCTGGCTTAAATCTCTGTTTATGAAAGAACCTTAATAAGTATCTGGATTTAATAAGACACAGATACTTGAAACAGACTGAGAAATCATCAAGACATCTGCAGGCTTTGCTCTACCATCATGTAAGCGCTCTGCAATCATTAGTTCTATTGTCAACACGTTCTCATCAAAGGGTTTCTATCCAATCAGACAGACGGGGAGGGGGCTTTGACGTGCGGCTGACACACACACAAGCCAGACGCTGCACAGTGATGGCCACCTTAATGGGAATTTCATTATAAATGGAGCCATGCAGTGTTTGTGTGTCAGTATTTTTCTTGTTGTTATGTTGTGCTTTGTTTTTGCAGCTATGTGCTCATTTGTCTTCTGGGCTCTGATTCACTTGTTTATGGCAGAGGGTGCATATTCACCGGAGTGACTAAGCTGCCGAGTTGTTCATGACACAAATCCTGGACACTGATTGAACATAACACCAATGTCAGCATTAGTCCATTGTGATATTTATTTTGCATCAGGAGGAAAGGATTTGAAATTGGATAATGAAACACTTACTGTGAAATTGCTTGCCCTTAGTAATCTTGAACCCTGACCAAATTCCAACAAGATTACCCAGATGAATCATTGTCTGCATCATAATCTTTCATACAGTGTGGCCCCAACACTGTGCTCATTTTACAGATGATGATGATAGGCAAAGGAGGCCCTGGGCTTGGGTAATGGAGGTCATGTTTGCGAAAAAAGAAAAACAAAGTTGTTTAGAAAATAAAAAAGACATTTATTAGTCATAGTGGCTCCTGGCAACATTGCGCATAATGGTTG
Source organism: Echiichthys vipera (assembly GCF_963691815.1). NCBI lineage: Eukaryota > Metazoa > Chordata > Actinopteri > Perciformes > Trachinidae > Echiichthys > Echiichthys vipera. Next base: position 17,795,594 of record NC_139840.1, on the reverse strand, counting down.
TCTTTTTATCATGGCCTTATAGAACAGGACAGTACAGAAAGAGAGTTTTGTTTGAGAGGCCTACACAGAAAAGAGGACTGTTTTGTAGAGGACAAAGATTCCTGTAAGACCTTAGAGTGTATACGTCCTGGTTCAGTAATCAAAGTCAAAACAGGAATCACAGTGTCGTGACAAAGCATCAAGTGCTCTCCAGGCGGACTGAAAGGGCCAAAAACAATTATTCCTCCAGTTGTTATCGACACTACACCAGTCTACTCCTGTCCCTGAAGACGAGTACTTCAGCATCAAAATGCAGAAATGCAGAGTTGAAAGTTCCCTCAAAAAGGGAAGGAAAGGACTGACGGAAAGAAACCAAGAGTGAAAGAACTGAAAGGGGGGGAATGGAAATCTAAAAAAATGTGATCTGGAAAAAGTTTTGGATGGGCTAGACGGGACACAAAAACAGATGACAGAGCAGAATGGTTTGCAGTATGAAGTTGCCCATTTTCTTTATGTTGAAATCTAATTGTAGTTGATACAGTTTGGCCGAAACAGTCAGCGTTCCCCATTACACGGCAGCCTCTGAACTGAAATGTGGACTATTTGATGCCAGAGGGAAACAATCATCCTATTAGAGAAAAGAATGAAGGTCAGGTGTAGCTGGGAAAAGACCAGCTGCTTTATTCAGAGAAATAGTTGTAACAAATGCTGAATGTTTGCCTGTTTGTTCTAGAAATGCATCTGACATTACAATGGACTTAAAAATTCAGGTTTCTACAACAAGGACCATGAAATGGATAGGGAATGTTGGATTGCATCCTGTTTATTGGGAATCACTGCTTGTTTGCAGTTATTGCCTTCTTAGTAATGTTCTGATTTTTATTAAAAGCTGCTTTATGCTTCAAATATGTTATTCTCTGGAAGAAAAGGGGCAGAAATCTAATAAAACAGGATATAACACAGGATATGAAGGGGTTCCATATTTCGGATGCGGTCTGTTGTTATCATTAATTTGTTTTAAATCCCTTAAGGCTTATCCTGTTTTCACAGAGATATTTCCCAGATCTAGCATGAGCTGGTATATCATTGTGGATGAATTTGTCTGCCAGTCACGGTCCATTTCATTTTTCTTGACTCTCGTCTGCAGGTGTTCTCCCCCGCCTGTCTCTCTACCTGCTGCCTCCCTGCATTCATTCCTGTCTGTCCGGTACTGTTTGAAAGTGCCCTTTACACGTCAGTAAGGGGGGGGGGGGGGGGGGGGGGTTCCATCGCTCTAACTAGGTCAGTGAAGACACACCCCTCTCTCCCCTCGCTGTGCCCCTGCCCTCCCCCCTCCTGTCTCCTCTTTCCCTTTTCCTCTGCTCCCTGCTGTGACGCAATGCAGACTTTTACAGTCCTCCTGTTTCTCTCTTATAAACTCCCGAATCTGAAAAACACAACACAGCCTTCCAGTCCATTGATGAAAGGGATGCATCCTTCCAAATCATTATCCAGCAAAAAAACTAAACACATATCTGCTGAAAAAAGACAGCTTGCACTTTTCTTGGCGCCGGTCAAGTTAGATGAACGAACTGTGCCATATTGATCTGTTTGTCAGACAGCGTTTCATGATTTGGGCCAACTTTTTGTTATGATGGCGGATTACATAATACTCAGGCATTGCATAATGTTTGTGGGGTTTGTCAATCTGTGTTCGGGGCACTTGCACAGGGGGGCGGTCAAATGCAGGCATCAGAAAGCATGTCCCTGTTACAGTACATTTGCCTTTGGAACACACTCAAGTGTACTGATGTGTGTGTGTCAGACAGACAACAATCATTGCATCCATCTGTTGTTTTTTAACCCTATAAAATACTCTTCTTGTAACTTATTATGCGTCTGTGCAGTCTCCGTCATGAAATATGCATGCTAAAGAGCAAACTCCAAGTATTACATAAGCCCAGCATGTTGTACCACAGCCCCAACACTGGATGTCTCTGTTTCAGCTGGATGTGTTGCGATGAGTCATCTGAGCCTTATATGTAAACTGAAAGACAAATCTCACCCATGTGTGATTTTCAAATGCAGGGTGTTTATCGATCTGAGGTGAGATATGGGGACGCACTGTATACTGCAGGTGTTGAACACATGGTGTTAAAGCAAGAGGTGAATATGATCAACCTGTCCAGAAACCAGACAGGAGCTGCACAATAATAGACTAATGTAGGGGTTTTCAGTGACTTTTTTAGCTGATGTAATATGAATTGCTTATCACAAAAGGATTAGTCAGTAATTTGACTCACTTCCCTGATTACATAATTTGAGGCAGTTATTGGATTACACATAAAAAAACAAGCTCTGGTCTTGCATGAAGATGAAAGGGAATATAGGATCTGAGCAAACATGAGACGATTAAATAAAAATGGGAGAGTGAAAGAGCAGTGAGATAAGGGGTGTATGGGTGCTCAGCAGTGCCTTACGGATGGTTCACAACAGATGTGGGTCATCAGGCCGATGGAGGAAGCAAGTATGGAGGAAGCAAGTACGAGGTACGAGGGGTGGGTACGAGGGGTGGGGAAAAGTGAGAGTAGTAACAGTAGAGGAAAAGGTACCAGATTCCAAAAAATCTTGTTTCACCTTGCTGGCCTTATTTACTGTATGGAAAGATCGCAGTGTCGATCCATGTATGATTGCATGTTTATGTGCATGAGGCGCGTTACTGTGCCTACTTGGCAAATTACATTGATCCACACTGGAGATAAGCCTTGCACAGTTGCTGGGGCAACGTCCTTTTACCCTCACTACATCTTTAAATGGCACATTTTTGTATTTACATCAGTCTGTCATGCCTATGGGAATGTTGACGCAGACAAGAGCTGCAGTTTATTTCCACACTGTGAGCAAACCTGTATTTTAAAGTGTCATTTCTGAATATGAACATGTCCACACTTGAATCAATCATCTTTTCTTTACATATTACCTGAACAAGAGGTTCAGGACCGTGAATGTGTCAACAACTTAGAGGCCTCCCTCTATTCAAGCGTCTGAGTGTTGAACCTGCTTTGCAAGAAGCAAAGGAACAGAGATGTAGAAGGGTGGGGGGGTGGGGGGGTAAGGACAAGGAGACAGTGAGTAACAGACAGAGAGATTTGCTGCTGATTGTGTTTGTCCAGACAAGTCCGGATGAACATATAGAAATTTAAACATAGGTGTAACTGTGAGTGTCTCTTACAGACTCAAACAGCCATGAGGAACATTGACGATGTGCAGCCTGAATTAAGCAACATGTTGGAAGACATGATTGTGTGTTGCGGAGGTTTAGAGAAGTGGGATCCTGATTAGGGGCTGCTACGTGACTATTTGTTCAAGGGGAATAGAGAAGAACCCTACTTCCTCTGTTCAGTACTTACTGTGCCCTTGAACAGGAATGTTCAGGTTGTGGTAAAATGCAGTGGTCACACTGTGCAGATCTGAGGAGTCAGTGGAATTGTGTTTATATTATATGCATGAAATGAAAATGATTAAACTTTCTTTATATAGAGTCAAACTTGAACTTAAAGCCCCTGAAAATGGTGACCTAATCGGAAGTGTTTCATGTAATAATGATTTAGAAGACATATTTATGTATTTATGAAGACTTCGACACTCCAAAACTCTAATCTGCTATATCTGTGTAAGTGTGGTTTGATCACATTTGATTGACAGTAACCGAACAATTGACAAACTATCATCACATCCACTGTAGTTTACCAGTTGAGCACAGAGAAAAACAAAAATACAGAAATTTCACATGTAAAATAATGCAAACTGTTTTTAATTTGTCAGAAAACTATGTGTGGTTACATAAGACCCAATCATTCACAGTGAGAATCTGATTGAGAATATAAGTTCTCAATCAGATAAGTTCAGAGCCCTTAATCTCCTAGTGTAAGCAGGCCGAACACACTACAAGAATAAATTGTTATAACGTAATGTTGCTACATTGCATGTTAGTTGGAGAAGGAGTGAGTGCTCAGTGAGAAGAATCTACACCCAACAATAACCTAACAATGAACTCATTCGATTTATTCTACAGGCTTTATCAAACCTGTAAAGTATATGAAAAATGAAAGTGATAAGGAGAAACTGAGAGTGGAAAAGAAACAGATGTGCTACAGTGTAGAGTGGTAACAGGAGCTGGGGAGGAAAAAAAGAGGAATAGAAAAGATGGCAATGGGATGAGTATGTAAAGTCGAGCGGAGGAGGATGAGTACATTTTGACAGGAGGGAACGGCGTTTTTGCTATATCTGACACACTGACCTAGTGACGCAGCAACGTTCACAGCTCCAGATTACAGAGCTGTGGCTACAGGGAGGGAGGGGGGGATTAATGCTGCCTCCAGAGAGGAGAAAACAGGGAGATTAATTGAATGAGGGAAGAGGGAGTGAGGGATTACAGCTCTGTGGATGGCAGGAGCTTGAAATAATCCCAGCAAACTGACTGGCACAGTCCAGTACATCTGTGTATGTGTGTGTGTGTGTGTGTGTGTGTGTGTGTGTGTGTGTGTGTGTGTGTGTGTGTGTGTGTGTGTGTGTGTGTGTGTGTGTGTGTGTGTTTTGTAGGTGTGATGTACACATTAGAACAAATGATGAAAAAAAAAGACATGATGCGGTGAATGTCATAGATGATAGATGAATCTTTTCACACAGGCATGTGAACGTTCTACAGTGTGCTGTGTGAGAAAATAGACTGGACTGGAATGTAAGGAGCTGATGCTGCTAAAGCAGAGAGATTGGCCATGGGGCCCCACTGAAACCATGTGCAGCCAATCAGTTACAGTTGGTCCCTCATCCCTACAAAGACTCTTTGATGTGAGCGAGGCCTTTAAATTCAACCCGGGGAGTCACAAGGCTACACTGGCTTTGATCTAAGTCAGGAGAAACCTTATGTCGGTCCTAACAACAAGGAACGTCTTCACAACAACATATCTGCTTACCTGACATTCAAAAGAGTAGGCAACAAGCGTGGATTCACGGGTGGGTGCTTAAAACCAGAGAATTGTATGGAACCGGTTCTCTACATGTGGATGATGTCCACGTATCTGTGCAGGAGAGCTGGTCAAGATAACAGTAATATGTGTCTCTTAACCTGCTGTAGCTGTACCTCACATCTCATGTTTTTTATGCAGAGTAATCAAACAGTCGATTATTGAGCTGTTTTATCGTGTGAACTCTGGACAATGTCCGGCGAATTAGGTGAGGACATTGTGCAACGTTTCACACATGTAGCACACGACAGGAGATTGTCCGTGTCAGATATGTTCTCATTGACTGAAAATACTCCTTTTGGTTTAGGGGTGGAGCGCACAGGAGGCAGGACATGATGCAGATTACACCGCGGCCATGTAGCCGGTTTGTCATGCCGGTCCTTGAAGTTGTCTGCGATTTCGGGACTTATCGCAATAGCTCCTGAATCTCGGCATGCCTCCAGTGACGGAAACATTTTCATTGTCGTCTTTGTGTAAATGACCCTTCCTCACCCTTGGATGCAGCACAATAGCAACGCCATCAACACTCCCACTCACTCACTGTGAATTCTCACACTTTGGGGCTCAATTAGACATAACACAGACTTTGTAATAGAGAGCTGACAAGGCAAAACTCTGCTTGATACAGCTGACTCAGACATTTGTCTTCTAACATACAGTTCCTCCAAGTAATGTCTAGATAATTTCAGGTTTGCAGTTCATGTGTTAAAGGCACTGAGTTTGATTTTTTTGTTTTTTTTAAAGATACTCTTTCCCAGTGCATTTTTTTTCTCAGACAGCCTTAAAAAAATCCTGGCAGGTGTGAACTGGAAATATCTCATAATGCTACTCTGCAGAGAGATCATTTCTGTCTAATACTGGCTCCTCCGTTTGAACAACTGTGTTGCTTTTCTGTGTCTGAAAAGACAGTGGACATGTTTTTTCACTTCCTTGTGAGTGCTGCAGCTTTGCTTGTTGTCACACAGTTTCTCATGTAAATATCTCCACTCCCCCCCCCCCCCCCCCCCCACACACACACACACACACACTCCCTCATCCTGTTATGCCGCTGCTGGCAACCTTCCAAAACCCTCCAGCTCTAAGACTTTCTTCTTCTTCTTCTTCTTCTTCCTTGCCTCTTCTTTCACCTTTTACTTTATCATCGGGCAACAAAATGTCTGCCATATACAAGCTATGCCCAACCCCTCCTCCTCCTCCCTCTCTCTCTCCTTCCACTGCTGTGTAACCAAGCTGCAGCAGTTACGTAAGAGCTAAGGTCAAAGTGTCACTGCCGTTGTCAAGGGAGACATAGAACAGAGGGGCTTTAGAGGAGATGTGCTCGGGGCGAGAGAGAGGGAAAAACAGCAGACATAAATGACCAAGAGGAAAAGTTGTGCAGCAAAGGCTATTAAAAAAAGGATTTGAACATGTGTGTGCATGAATAAAAACATCAAACTGTAAGAAAATATTTCATTGGGGCTGGGACAAAGGAGACGAGGAAGTGTAAAAATAAAAAAGATAAGCGGTTACGTATGACAAAACAAGGAAGAGGCAGAGGAAAAGAGTTTGGAGTTTTAAAAAAAAACAAAAAAATATGAGCGCCTGTGTCTTTCTGTGTGGGTGAATGTGTGTGTGAAACAGAAAAAGAATCTGTATCTGTGTATGTGCTCTGTGTTCAGCTGTTCCACTAACCTAGTTTGAGTAATCTGTGCGTTCAGGCTGTTTCATAACACCGCTGCCAGATCATTGCATCATAAGACCATCCGCCACAGCTCCCCGTCCCATCCACCTCCTCATCAGCACCCAGTCACACACTGTCCCAAGCGCACAATTACATCAGAATCCTTTTTATTTATAGATTAATAAACAGGGAAGATGAGCTGTAATAAAAAAAAAGTACAAATGATTCATACGAGCAAAAGACAAACTCAGTTCGTACACTTGTTTGTGGAAACATAAGTAGCAGTATTCCAGTGAGATGTTGTTGCACATCCAGCATAGAAATGTATACATGAAACAGGAAGCAGACTGCTGTAAGTCAAACTTTGTGAGGTCACTGGGTGTAAACTCTGAGGCTGCTCCACAAAGAATAAATTCAGTGATGGTAAGCAATCATTGGGAGTGTAGCCAGGGCAATTTTCTTAACAACAGTCCATACAGGAAGAAAGCTCATTTGAGTATAATAGCTGTAATTTATTTTTTACTGTTCCACAGAACGAGTGTCTGAGTCGCTGCAGCAGCTCCATATATTAGCCTACCGTATATTGGCATCTAATTTAAATTCACTTGTCTATATCATTTGGTAGCTCAAATAAGTGGCATTGGGTGTCGACTTTCATTCATTTGCAGGAGTGTTGGGTTATTTTGATGTCTTAAGCAATCTATGAAATGCTAATCACATGCCCAAAGTATCATATTGAAATATGTTATTCGTCTGAAAAACAGACAAAACCATATACAAAAATGGTTTCCTATTATGTAAGGGGTTTTTGTTGTTGTTTTTGTAGCATTTTTGGCTTAAAAAGACTATATTGATTTCATTACTTCTGTGAGACTCACTTTTCACTTTCATGTTTGGAAACTCACTCAGCCCAAATATTTACATGAATCATCCAGGGCAGCACCATTAATGCAGTTATGTTAATACTTAGTAAACAAGGTGTCATCTCTCTGATAAACAAAGAGTTTATCAGAGAGATGTTCTGATAAACTCAGAGAATTCTGCACTGTTACGCGGCTGGTGTAGAGATGATATGAAGTTCAAGCAGAACTGACTGTGGGTCTAATTGCCTTCCAATATTCCTGGAAAGTATCATCTTTATTATCTCCCAATACAACCGAGCACTAGTCAGTCGCTTGTGAAGCCACCTTAAACTCGCTCCCGAGTGCGCGCTCCCGCGAGAGCTGCGAGAGGAGCTGTCGGCGGTGAGATCATGGGAGAGTCCACGCTGGGAGAAAGTAGGTTAGCAGGGTAGACTGAGAGGAAAGCAGGCGGAGAGTCAGAGCGCAGAGGGGGGGTCCGATCACCGGTTCGTCTACCGTGGGACTATTCTGTCAAAAAAGTTAAGCCAAATCTATTCGCCAGAAGTCCGAGACGATTACGATGCGATCCAAAGCGACTTTCTTTACTCTTTTATTTCGGTCGGACTCGGACTTGACCGGACTTGCCCGAGCGTTAAAGGAGAGGAGTTTCGGGTAGTTTTTTCCCCTCTTTACTTTGGTCGTGCTGTAGGAGAGCTGTCTGCAGCCCGGGACAAAGTTAACATTTATAGAGCCAGCTCTCTCTGGCTCCCGCGGTTTATTCTCTTCGCTCCTGTCACCTACATTAACCACATGTAGCCGGGTTCTTTCGTTGGTCGGCCGAGAAAAAGAAAACATTAAAATGAGGGGTAAGTTGATTTTTTTATTTCGCAATAAATCCGTGCATGTGTGAACTTGGTGAAGATAGTTCTGTACGGGCTTGAACGGCCACATGTGTGCGCACGGGGATTTGAGAGAGCCTGTTTTTCTCCCAGAGCGCATTAATCCCTCATGACTGGATTATGGCTGTAGAGAGCCCGAGGCTGCATGCAACGAAGTTCAGCTGCAATGATGAACAGCTGGAGGCATATTGTTCAATCATTAGAGATTGGAGAATATATGAGGTCTGTTTATGGTCAAATCAGTTCAATATATCACTTGTACACATGCGTAATTTGGCTTTTTGATTCATGGCGGTGCCAAATGTGTCTTTTTTTGAAGAAATATGAGTCATATGTCACTTGGGAGTCCTGTAAATTTTGCCAGGGGGTCCATGTTAGAGTTATGCAATAAGGAGAGGGAGGGGCGTTAGAGGAGGTTGTAATTAACCAAAACTGCAATTATGCAATGAAGATTTTATTCGAGTTTATCATTGTTTCTGATCAAGTGAATTAAAAACTTTAATGGTATTATGGTGCACAAATTCGCTTTAAATAATAATGCGTTTTGCTGTTCTCTGGCATTTATTTGTATACAATTATCACATTTTTTGACATTGTATCACAATTTTTTGCGTGCAAACTTTTATTGTGTAGCACTGACTTTACCAGATTAAACTGAGCCCCGTTGGTGTAGTTGTGTGATATTGTTGTGATGTGACGGCTGTGCCAGCATGGCCGACTGCATGAGTGCACAGAGGGAGAAGGCTCTGGCTGTTCCACTGACCTAGTTATGTCACCCAGCATTATACAGCATAGGCAGCGGAGGGAGGAGGAGAGGCTCTGAGAAGTGCCGTGCTGCCGGGCATGCAGCGCCATGTGCGGTTACAGGCGCGCAATGACAGTCGCACCATGACACAGGGTGAGCTTGAACTTGGACAGAGGGCAGCAGCAATTTGTTATTAACAAGGAAGGTTGCTCAGGCTATAAACAGGAATATGTGTTTATATGCGCCGAAATAAACATATCATAAAAAATATAGCCTGTATTAAAAATAGACCCCAAATATATATATAATATATATATTTATATTTTTATATATATATATTTTTATATATATATTTTTATATATTAGCAATAGGCTACATGAGTGATTTTAATCTGAAACAAGGATTTTATACCGCAAATACTTTTGCTATGCACATCAGAAAAAAATGTTAGTTGAAAACGATTGAAATCATCCTCGTCTTAGTGTTTACGGTTTGGTTGTGTTCTTGTGTAACAATCTTGTCTTGCATAACAGCCTTTTGTTGTGCAGGGCAGGAGATTAGCTGGAAGTTGTTTGTTTGTTTGTTTTAACAGGGGAGGAAAGAGATGGTTTTTTTGGGAGGGGGGAGAGGGGGCCTCTGATGGAGGGAGGGTCCATTTCTGGCAGGATATCCAACTGTAAACAAGCCGTGGCCCTTTCTTAGCTCACTGCACTGAAAATGTAGGTTATTCACTCAACCTGTCCTCTCCTCAGAAAAGCACGTCAGCATTTCTATCCCAGTTTGAACATGCATGAACACACTTTCAATCAAGTCTAAACTGTTCATTCCGTTATTCCAACAGCTTTGGCATGTTGACAGACTTTTTAGAGACCTGCTGTGATGTCTGGACCTTTGACACTTCCTTTGGTGTACTGTACTGGATAGCAGAGTGCACTTCTGCAGAATATGTTAATATTTATTACATAAAGTCACAGTGAAAGATCATAAGACACCCGGTAGAAGAGGCATATAGGATTCTCAGCTCTGTTCTAATCCCCCCTCTGTGGGCCTCAGCTTGGCCTCCACTGGTATTTGCATCTTTTAAAATAGAGCCTCTTGATTTGAATGCACCAGCAGCCAGACAGAGTCTATAGGCCCTGTATGCATTTTGACTATGTGAGTGAAGTCTCATCCGATTTGTTTTCCAAATAGTACCATCCTTAGAGAGCAAAATCCAGATATTTTGCGAGAGCTGCATGTCAGCGAATGGGGCTGTGCGCCACAACGTGTCAAGTGTAATTGGTTCATAAATTCAAGCTGAGAGTGTGAAAACAAACAGGGTTTTGTTTTCATTTCTGTTCTTCTTTGGTTTCATCTCCGCAGGCCTTGAGACTTTGAAAACACCTCCTGTTTGTGAAATAGAATAATCTGGAAAATACTCTTGTTACATGATTTCAAAAGATGAAGATGGGACAAGGGCAATCACAGTGGATTGTTGTTATGCAGCTCTGTGCTGTAAACCTACACCCAACTGTGAGGCATGACAAAAGTGCTTCAGTATTACATATATGTATAGAGCTCAAGCACAAAGCCAGTAAACCTCCTATTGAGTGTGTATTCCCGTGACGTCAGTCATTTTTATGCAGAGGTAGTGAATTTTCTTTTATAAAACACCAACTCCCATCAAGCCATATGTCAATCTCATGCTCAAGGGCTATTAGCTTTAGTCTGCATGTTATTATGACTTGCGTAATAAGCAAACCGCTTGTAAAACAGGTTATAAGAAATTATGTGTGTATGTGGCAGTGAACATGTCGAGGGTCATTTTTTCCCCTTGGGTTACATTAACACACTGACATACTGACTGTTTTAGCTACAGACCAGAGTGCTCCTGCTGGATGATTATTGGCAGTTTGTTTCACATTATGCCAAGAAGTGAAAAATTGGAAACCTGAAGTCAGTGATTTTTCTCTGTTTCTCTCTACCGCACCCCTACTGAATTAGCCTTTTGTGGAGATAACACAGTTACACATTAAGCTGGCTGATAAATGAACTGGGGCCAACGTATTTGTAGCTGAGCTGTTAGTGTCTGTTCACAGTTTATTCTGTTAAAAGGCTTAGGTGTGCCTCGCAAAGTAGCCGTCCTACTGCTCAAACACCGGCCTTACTCAAACACTATTCTTTTGTTTGCCATTTGCGTAATTTGAACTCATTTATCGCATTTCATGCTAGCATTTTATTACTTAGTTAATGTGTAAGGCCCCAATCAGAGAGAGCTTCTTTTTATCTCCTGGTGGCGTTTTGCTGCTTTTGCGTTGCCTTCCATTTGTCTGCCTCACATTTTTTTATTTCAGGGGCTATCCAAACGCCTCAAGTTGAAAAAACTCAAGTGGCCAACAACATTTGCGTCTTATGACATTGTCCCATTGGATAAATTGAGAGCTTTCTGTGGTCATTATACTGGCTGCCTAGGAAGGAAAAAAGCTGCGGCAAGCTGCTCTTATAAAACAAAAAAAAACAACAAAAAAAACATTATTTAAATATGCAACTCGCTCTGGGAGAGAAATATAAAGCTCTGCAAGCAGACTTCATTCATCATGTTAGCAAAAGGCATGATGGGTATTGACTTTCTTGGAATGCAGATTCTCTTGCTTGATTCTGCAGGGATAAAGGTCAGATGCCTAAGAGTGGGGTTTTAGCACAGGTCAGCAATTACATTGAGGGTTAAAGGTAAATGTTACTTTAACAGCAGTGTAGCTGCTGCTGCAGCGTCTCTATCATGATTGTCGAAGCAATCATGCAGAAAATGCACTAGTTCCAGCTTCTCAAATTTGCATACATGGTGATTTTCTTAGCCTTATATGACAGTAAACAGAATACTGTTGGTCCAACATTTAAAGTATTTTTTTTCTATTTTCTGATGTTTTTTTATGACAAGTTATTTGTGGGTTAAAGGAAAAAATAATGGATAATAGAAATAATTTATTAAAATAATTGTTAGCTGCAGCCCTAACTTTGTTCTCTATTGGCTCAGCGTTTACCTGGGTCCAGCTCTTTGAATCTGCCCACTCCACTGAGTTGATGTAAACAGAGTACAACTGGTTGACAGTTGTGTCTGATGTCGGGCAAGTTCAGTCTTTAAGACATTTTCTGTACTTCTTTGTAGGTAGGTAACTTGTATAATTGGAAAGTGGTTTTCATTTATAGGTTAAATACAATACTATCACATTAAATGTAGGCATATAAAGGATATACACGTTGTACTGTCTCAAGGTTGTGCTTGGATATCTGCAGAGGGTTAGAAAAGAGGAGTGAGAAAGCATGTATGTGGTTGTAGCAACAGAGGTGGGTGGCAGTGCATCTGTGTAATTCTGGCTCTCAGCACAGGACAAGAATAGCTTGGGTTGAAGCAGAGGCTCAATGTCAAAGACTGGGGAGTGGGCCGAATAGCTGACATTCAAGTTCAGAGTGTGTCTGCTTTGAGTGGAGCATTGCCAGGTACAGTGTGGGCTATTACAGTAAAATGTGTTTTTCTTATTAAAAGAACAGCAAAGTGTTTGATTATTGCATTGGAATAAGTCCATACAGAAATTGTGTTATGGGAAATCAGTGAAGATGTGTGTCGGGTATTAACTGAACAAATACTTGCAGTTTTTCTAGGCTTAATAAAAATGCCTTGCATGGTTTATTCTCTTGTTATGTAACATGGGCAGTTTTTTTTATTCAATATACAAGCCTTCAGGGAAATGTTTTAAGGAGAAGTCTGAGCTCAGCTCCACCTTAAAACTGGTCGGGATCGTGCATGCCTCCATCCTACCTCTCCCCGTACAGTGGGAAAGTGTGTCAGTAGGACAGAATGTCCACACGGCTGACAGGCTACCGCGCCCGAGTGACGGATGACTCGGCCAATACCAAGGAGGCTGCGAACGCCGCTCAGCCAGTGGGAAAGAGAGAGTCTGAGAAGGGGTGGGGTGTCGGTGTTGCTAGAGTGAGCCTGCTGAATGAGTGTTGTGAGGAATGCTCACAGACAAGAGTTATATAATCGTGAGATGAGGGAGGGGTGGAGGGGAACCTGAGAGAAAGACAGAAGGGAGGAGGGGGGGATATTTTTCCATTGCATGCCTGCAGCTGCCTAGATCGGTTGGAGTATTTTAGTCAACCATTTTAGTGAAGAGACAGATGACTGTATTAAAGGGGGAAAGAAAGTTTTCCAGTACCTAAGACTGCAACAATTCCTCCTCTATCACATAAACCTAAGCGTTTTTCCATACATTGTCTTTACAAATGTGATTTTGTAAATCAGTCTACAATCGTACACAGCAGGACTGAGCAACAACTATCTTGTGATGTAGCTGCTGTTGTTTTTCTTCCTTGGCCAAGAAAGAAGGAGTCTGTGTGTATGTGTCATGTGTGCAAGTGTCATGTGATTCCTTATCTGTTTGTGTTCCTTCATGGGGGCCACATGAAGGGTGCACGGCAGATCATCTTGTCTTGTACTGCATGTGCTTGTTGTGGGACAAATTTGTCTGCAGGGTCGTCGCCATCAATAGATGGAATACAAATATGTGACTTAATTGATGCTACATTGTTGCTCACCCACTAAACCCTTTACAAGATGTGTTTAGCCTTCGATTATTACAATCTGGTGCAAAGCAGGGAATTGTTTATTTTCTAAAATGTGGTAATTTCCTCCAAGACAGAGAAAATGTTATGTAAGGCATCCACATAAAACTTAGTACAGATTTTTGTTGGAATTAGATTTACAGATAGAAGATACTGTCACCCCTGCTAAAGAGGAATGTTTTAACTAAAAGGACTGACCTCAGGATCGCAGACTGTACTGAGAGTCAAAGGGGACTGACATGAAAGGTATTTGTGTCTAAACCTTCTGACAATGTCTGTTAAATCATTTTTAAAAAAACATCTGAAACTCCCAGCAAAGGGAGGCAAGGATACGTGTGACATAACTCAATGAGAAGAGAGATTGTTAAAAGCCTTGCAGCTGCATTTGTATTAGCTGGAGGCAGAGAGATGGGGGTATGACAGCCGTCTAACTGTGACAACATAAAAGCAGAGGGGACTTTTTGATGGTCTACAGAAGATAAGGAAAGAAAGTAGCCAATTTTGGCCAAGAATTATAGCTGGAGAAAAAATAACATTAATGACCAGAAAAAGAGTGTTAAAAGAGAGAGTCAAAAGAATTGTACCAGAATACGGCTGGCTTGATTTATGGTGATGGAAAACCAGCCAAGAATTAAAAAGGATCTTATACTTTTTGTCAGTGATCAGGGAGACGTTCTGTTAAAATCACTACTTTAAAAGAGTCTTAAACAAGTATTGAAGTGGGACTAACTACACAGCTGTATCATTAGCATACAACTGGAAATGGAAAATGTGTTTATTGACAGGATGTCCAAAGGGCTACAAATAAATGCAATGTATTAAGAGATACATAACTGACTACTGGGTAACACAAGAAAAGATAGGGGCCAAAGAGGAAGAGGCCCTTTCAAATTCAACACGTAAAAAACTTTAACCAGTGAAGTAAGAGAAAGACCAGTTAAAAAAACAGAGGTCAAACCAAGAAGGATAAGAAACAAACACTTACCAGAAGCAGCAGTGATCAGTAAATCAGTATTCATTTTGATAACAGCAGTTCAAGGGCCATAAAGAACAGACGTCTGACTGGAGTTTCTCAAAAATAATATTCATAAACAAAATCATTGCCAAAATCTTGGATAAAGTCTGCTGCTCAATAACTGCAAAATATGGGCTTTTCTGAATGTATAGTATGTCTGAATTAATGTATCATGTTACCCAGTGTTGTGTTAAGATGGATTGTTTTTTGGCAACAGTCCACAGTATGAGTCAATGATGTCAAACAAGCAATAGATGTAACTGATTTGAACTGTCTAATCTTTAGTTCTAGTTGTTTGTACATCTGACCTCTTGTTGTTTTTGGTCCTGCAGCTCAGATCGAGGTCATCCCCTGTAAGATCTGTGGGGACAAGTCCTCAGGAATCCACTACGGAGTCATCACCTGCGAAGGCTGCAAGGTGAGCAGGAACACAGCGTAAAGCACACTGAACTTTAACCAACCTGCTTTATCTCAATTTATTATGTACTGCCATTTACAGTGCTCGTATGTGTGTGTGTTTGCGTGTGTCTAGGGTTTCTTCCGTCGCAGCCAGCAGAACAATGCCATGTACTCTTGTTCCCGCCAGAGGAACTGCCTGATCGACCGAACTAACCGTAACCGCTGTCAGCACTGCCGCCTACAGAAGTGTCTGGCTTTGGGCATGAGCAGAGATGGTAAAGACACTAAGAGCACACTGTACCTTTCTTACACACTTTCTTTAACCATGACATGCAGCGGTATACTTAATCATTTGTACAGCTGAGTTTTGCTAAACCTTCCCTTACATAGGAGAAGTCAAGTGGATGTGTTTCTCCAGCTGCGTTCCTTTATTTTGAAGTTTATACCAGGGGAATTTGATGCCCTCAGTGCTAATGTTTCTCATCAGGAGACTGGAACATACAGTACTTATGGATAAGGTGATAGAAGTATGTGGGACAGAAATATTACAATTTGACTGAGTTGACAGCTGTAGAGAACAAATGTAAAATGTATTTTTTTTTGCCACAGCAAACTTGCAAAAAAAATGCATAAAATATGTATTTACAGTGTAAGACGCCTATGAATTGTTTTTGTTTGTCTGTTTGTCTACTATAATGAAATGTATTTTCTTTCTGCAGCGGTCAAGTTTGGTCGTATGTCCAAGAAGCAGCGTGACAGCCTCTATGCTGAAGTGCAAAAACACCAGAAGTCCCAGGAGTGTGTGGGCTCTGCAGAAGAGGGCACTACTGCTCTGTCCTTACCCAAAGAGGAAAGTGTCTGTGGCGGTGGCAGGGAGGATGGCGAAGAGGGTCTGAGCCGGTCCTACAGCAGTGGAGGCTCAAGCTCCACCCTTAGCGACCTGGATGACATTGCAGCGCTGCCTGACCTGTTTGACCTACCGTTGACCCCCGAGGAGGCCAGCGAGTACTGCAGCCTGGAGCTGCTCGGTGGCAGCACCGGGAACACCTCCAACTCATCGTCCTCTTCTTCCTCTTCCTCATCCTTGTCCAATCAGAATTCCCCACAGCAGACTATGCTGGATGGGTCAGAGGGCAACAGGATCCAGCACCTGCATACACACTCTCACATGTATCCGCTGTTGGGACACACAGATGCACTGCTGGACCATCTGCCTGATGACAGTTCAATAACAGACCTCGGTAAGAACTGAAAATGATAAATACCAAATAATTGTATCTTTTATTAACTTGTTACCTACACAAATGCAGACAGAAAGTGTAGAAGAATAACTTAAACTCTCAAATAGTACATTATGAAATAACATCTTTCAATGAAACAGGATATTAGAAGAACCAGACACTAATTTGTGAGGTCCTCCTTTTGCTTCTGTTTTCTCATAATTTCCTTCTGCTTTTAATGCAAACACAACACTCCCAACTTACGTTAAGCCACTTACTGAACAGCAGTCCAGGCAGCATTATTCCTTTCCCTGTGAAGCATTAGTCAAACTCTCTGGCGTAATCAGGAAAACTGAGTTATGGCATGAAATATAAAGCACAAGGACATATCTCATAAACAGGCTAGCAAAAAAGAAGAAGCAGAACCATCCGTGGCAGATAGAACAGTGACAAGGACCAGATTAAATGGTCAAAACAAGCATGAAACAAACAACACGAAACAGGTATAAGACATACAGCAGCATAAGCTCAAAAGCAAGGACAGCTAAAGGGATGGTGGCGTTTTTATAGAGAGCATTATAGATAGCATTTTATAAAGAAAGAAAGCAAAGGCATTTTTAAAGAGGTATCTCTGGAGGCCTTGAGGAAGAATACAGTTATTTTACATCATTATGGTTGCTGGAAACATTAAACCGCAAGGAGGCTTTGAATGGGACTCTTGGGACTTTTAAAGGAAGTAATGAGTAAATATTGTGACTGGTGGGTATTATAAGTGCAGGAGTTGGAAAACAGCCTAATAGCGGTGGCAATAAATGATTAGATGAGCCATCAGCACTTAATCTTGTCAGGGGCATCAGTGGCCAACGTAACCGCAGGGTTATGCAATGCATCTAGTTATTTAAGGTCACACTGCCATTGTGGATATGCAAATAATACCACTGTTACGTCCAAACCTGCTGCTACTGCAAATAACATGTGAGAAAAACACTGATGTTTATCTGTGTTTGCTGTTTTCTTTTCACAGAGCGCATCACTCAGAGTATTGTTAAGTCTCACTTGGAGACTTGCCAATACAGTGCTGAAGACATGAAGAGATTCACCTGGGTACAATATGCACCAGAGGAAACACGTTCTTTTCAAAACAAGGTATATGATGCACACTTTAAACCATATGTGTGTAAAATCTGCTGTCTTCACATATATTTATAGCATTGTATCAATAACAGATCGGAATAACAGCTCAGTACCATTCTGTTGATCAGGGTTAAAGTACAACTTCAATAAAAAAGAAGCATACTTCTCAGTGTGTAGGCAAAGTGTAACTGTAATTTTCACAAAAACAGTAGTATATTTTAACCTGTCTGATCAACTTTTAAAAAGGTATTTATATTGACGTGATCTGTTTTTTTATGTCACTGTTTTCCAGTCAGCTGAGTGGATGTGGCAGCAGTGTGCACACCACATCACCAATGCCATTCAGTATGTGGTGGAGTTTGCCAAACGCATCGCAGGCTTCATGGACCTGTGCCAGAATGATCAGATTATATTGCTGAAAGCAGGTCAGAACTCACATTTCAAATACTTCATTCATAGTCAGTTAATTCATGCAACGTAAACAAAGTTTGAACTTGCTAACTTTAGTTCCTTCCTGTTTTTTTTGTCTCCAACCTTCTACCTTTGCCTTTTTTGCCATCCGTTTGTCCATCCTGCTGTTGTAATAAATTATATATACCTGGTTCAAACACTGGGGAGAAAAATATGTTTCTTGAAACATTTTTTTTCAATATCTATGTATATATTTGATAATTTACTATCTTTTGAACATAAAAAAACCCTTTGTGGATATTTATGTTATCCTTTTGATTTTTAAATGGTTCAAATATGGCATTACATATGCTATGCACCAATCTGGATCAAAATTATTTATAATTTTGTTGTGTGTTGTTTTGTGCATGTTGGAGCATCTTGGACCTTCTCTGTCCCACACCCCCCAAATCCTCCTCTTCCTTGTCCATCTCTCCATGTCTTTGCCTCTGTCTGCGGCTGCCATTTCAGGCTGCCTGGAGGTCCTGCTGATACGTATGTGTCGAGCTTTCAACGTCAACAACAGCACCATTTTTTTCAATGGAAAGTTTGCCCCAGCCCAGTTCTTCAAAGCACTTGGTGAGGATCAGATGTAGTTGTGTGAGCTCCAAAATAATATATATATATATATATACTTGATAATTGACAGGTTGACACATTTCTCACTCTTTATGTAAAGTAGAAAATCACAGACACTGTGTGGTAATCATCATTAATGCCTAAGAAAATCCCTCTGCTCCCACAGAGATACCTCTGCATTGACTCAAGTAATTAATTCTTTTCAGTGACCAGACTCTATAAAGAGAGCTTGAATCTTGTAGACAGCAGCCCCTTAAAGCCAGAACTGACTTTGAAGAGATGAAATTGAAAGCCTCCGGCTGTATGTCAGTTTCCAATTTCTGAAGCACTGCCACTTTAGTACCACCAGAACTGTTTAACGATGCAGCCTAATGGAAAACAGTGTGATGAAGTCATTGAAGGGAACATTACCCAAGCTGTGTCATTTTAAAAGACATATTAAATCAGTCAATACAGCTTTTTCTTCTGTGAGCTGCTGAAAAAACTCAGATCCTAATTAGACTACAAACTTTTCACACTAAGAAGAGACAGATAGTTTCCAATCTTGGCCAATAAAACCAAAAATAGCAAAGGGAGTAAACATCAGGAAATTCAATTAAGCAGGACTATTAAAATCTTTAAGCTATCATTGTTTACAACTAATGTATCAATTCCTGTGTTTATGCAGGTTGTGATGACTTGGTTAGTGCAGTGTTTGACCTGGGTAAAGGACTCTGCCGTCTCCAGCTGTCTGACGAAGAGATGGCCCTGTTTAGCGCTGCTGTTCTTCTATCTCCTGGTGATTATCTTTTCCTATATCTCTTTCTCAGACATGCATTCATAAACACGAACATGTTCAAGAAGAAGTGTGCATTATACTGCAAAATCGTTGTGGTCTATTCAGTGCTGTTCTTTCCTTGGTAAAGAAGGCCACACTGATATTCAAGAGCAACTGTAGGATGTCCATTTTCAACATTCAACACAATATATTTGTTGTCGTAGATGTCTCACATATAGGTTTTCATATTTTTTTTATATACCAACTTCTGACTTTAAAAAGCAAAAAAGAGGTACACAATGTCTTCTCTTAAATAATGCCTTACAATTTTAAAAGCCGCAACAAGTCAATCCTTACATCCTGTGAAGCCAAACATTGTTTGAACTCACAGAACTTAATTGTAAATTTTCGTGGAGATCCTAAATTTTCCATACCAAAATATGTCAGGCTGACTTTTGAAGACTTTAAATATATTCCCACTTGACTGAATGGTGCCGCCATAAAAGGCAGTGTTGAATTTGAATATTTAACTGCAAACATCATATTCTGTCAATCAGGAGCTGATACAAACAGAATACATACTGTCGGAAAATGTGGATTAAATCTATTTAAGGGGAGACAAATCTGTATGTTAATGGGTTTTTATTGTCCCTCCTGTAGATCGACCCTGGCTAACAGAAGGGCAAAAGGTTCAGAAACTCCAGGAGAAAGTCTTCTTGGCTCTGCAGCACAGTCTACACAAGAGTGGTGCTTCAGATGAGAAACTTGACAAGGTAGATAAGACAAGAGGTCACAACTCTGCTTAAACAGATACACATAAAGACGCACACAACAGACTCACCTTTGTATATCTTTTGTCCCCACAGATGCTGTCCAAGCTGCCCATGATGAAGTCTATCTGTAACCTCCACATCGATAAACTCGAGTTTTTCCGTTTGGTCCACCCGGAGACTGCCTACAGTTTCCCACCATTGTACCGGGAAGTGTTTGGCAGCGAGATGTCTCTGCCGGACTCCACCAACAGCTAGACAGACAAATGAAAGAAATTAACAGAGTGCATTAAGAAGTAGGGAAGCAAAAAAGGAGAGACAGAGAAGGAAAGAGATACTGAAGCTCAACAACCAGCAGTTAAGAGACAATCCAGGATATAAATACTCTTCTCCAATGATCCCAAAGTAGTCCTCCACTCTCCCAGCAGTCAAAGCACCTTACACTACAGACCACACACGCTCATGGTCCTCTGCATATTGTAGCATTAACGACAAGTGGATGGGCATCGTTAAAATAACAGCCCACTAGCCATGAGACAGCTTAAAGCTCTAACACGTGTTTAACATCAGATCCACTGAGGATCACCCAACCAGTAATGAATGTACCTCATCGATAAGCACCAGTGCACAAGCCAGAGCCAAACAAAAGTGAATGTACAACCCTGCCACTCTAAGACAGTTTTAGAGAAAGAATGAAGTGTGTTGAGCCACAGGTCTCATTATTAATACAGTTCTCAGTTATGATTTCTCACTATATTAATACATCTCAGTATGGTACACCTGCGTATTCATACAGACAATATCTGTGTACTGACCATCACTTAGGGACCAAGATCATGAGTCATTTTCTCTGATATTAAAAGAAACACACGGATAGGATATGGCTCACGGCTTAGCCTAACTTTTTTTAATCGGCTGAGAACAAGTTTCTCACACACATGCGCACACACTCACACACATTTAGACAGTGTTCGGTGCTGCCTTTTTTTGTAGGCTCTTGTAATGCAATGAGAAACCTCAGTCCCACGCACCCCTTTCCTTGTAAATGCCACTTAGAGTCAGGACAAGATGAAACTATCTTTAATTTATATACACATTTATAAACAAATATTTTAAATAAGAATGTAAATAGATGACATATAAGTATATGGAGAGAGTGAGAATCTGCGAGTTCAGTTCAGAGGGAAAAGTAAAGACAAGTGAGGTGTAGTAAGATGTAGAGAAAAGATGGATATTTCAGTAAAACTGGTTGTTGGACTTAAATCGTTTTCTGGACTACTTCCTCTCTTGACTATACCCTCAGGTTTCCATGGCAACAATCCCCTCTTACCCTTACGGTAAACCCAGCTGGGTTAGGCTCGGTCATCACACAAGCGACGGGGTGGACACTTGTTGCAGATGCGACACGGCAGGGGGGAGCAAACAAAGGCGAAAAAACATTTCCTTTGCCTTTCTTTCAAACTGAGAGATTTCAGTCTGCGCTGTTGCTGCCCCCCTCCACTGCCTCCCTCCTTGCAGAAAGAGACAAGAGGACAAACAAGGACACTAAGGAAAAGAGAAAGCAAGGCAAAAGAGGACTTTATGAACTGTATAATAAAACGGGATGCACAGGGTCTCCCCACCTGTTTCTAACCAGCAGCCAGTACAGTAGGTGTATAATTGTCTTTCACCCATGTTTAAGTTGGTCGAAGGCCGGAACAACCATGAACCATAAACCCTCCTTGCTGGTTGGAGCAACTGTATTATTTTGTACATTTGCTGTTTCTATCTCCTTTAGTCCCTACCCCAACACTTGTCCAAACACCAAGCACTTATACTTTCCTCTTCCTCACTGGACACTAGTCTAAGGCCAGACAGAGCTACCAGCTGCCCCCGAGTTGGGCCTCAATGCCAGTAAGACTTAATAGTTTTTTGTCAATCTGTTTTATTTTTATTTTTGTTTTATTCCATATCTGTCACACAAGGTCACCCATAATTGTTTACATTTTTCATGTACATAAATAACACGCTCTCTGAAGGCTGTTATTGCATTGAGATGATGATAATGTCTACTCGGGGTGCTGTGAAGTTCTTGAGCAGAGTCCGAGGACCTGCCGCTCAGGGAGCTAGCTGTGGTCTCTTGTCCCTTTATTACAAGTGTCGTCTTTTAGCCTCGTGCTCCTCACACCTTTGCACCTAAGATGAGACCCATAACCATAATCACTGTGTACGTAAGTTCTATTTTTGTGAATGTTACTCACAAAGTGTCAAAGCCTTTCCCATTTGTCCTAATATTGTGACATCAAATCTACAAAACAGGAATTTGAAGAAAAAAAAACAAATCAGTTAGCGTTAAAGATGAACTCATTATTAGGGTTTAATGTTTCTTTTTGCTGTGATTTTCATTTATTTGTCTGTCTTTTATCCACCTTTTTCTTTGTGTCTTCACTTTTGTCTTGTAAAGTCAGTGATCTATTTTTTTTAATTGAAGAAAGATTAGGTACAAACAAAAAAGAATAGTTTGTCTCCCTTCTCTTTCCCTGTATGACAAACTGTATAAGAGGTATGTTACTAGTCCAAGAGTAACCGAGTTACACAGCTCGATATATATTGTTGTCCAATGGGATACATTATGTGGTTTTAAGAATGTAATAAATGGTTTCTTTTTCTTTTGAAATGTTTCAATAAGTCTTATTTGAACTTGAATTTGGCTTTCATGTTGATATACATGACTGCATATTGTTAACTGATCAGATGTCCAAGCAGTCTATTAAATCACTGCTCTGATATTTGAATCAGATGATGGAGCAAATGCAAATACCCACGACCAACCAAATGTTTTGAATGAAAGATTAGGATGGCATTGTATTCTTTCAGTGACATTTACCTTGCAAGTACAACAAGAAAACTATTAATCAATTGACAAAAAAATAATCAGTAACAATTCTGATAAACTAATATTCACTGAAGTCATTTATCAATCAAAAACATCCAACCCTTTTCTGGTTGCAGCTTTTCCAATTATGAGGACGTTGCTGCGTTTCTCCATTATGGGCTGTATCATTAATTAAATGTCAATGTTGAACATTTAAAGTTAAACATGGAAATTCAAGTTTACCTTAGAAATAGCAGTTGACAAAGAAAGAGTTTAAGTCTACTTATGTTTTCCCTGTGCTTTCATCCACATCTCAAAGTCTTCAGACTGAAGAATTTAAGATTTTTCTAGGAAATTGTGATGAGTGTCTTTCTTTTTTCATCTTTAGTCTGACATTTTATGAAACAGATGATTAATTGACAAAATGATAATAATCAAAGTAATTGATACTTAAAGATTGAATATGTAGAATATTAAAAACCCACGGGGCGTTTTGAGGGGTAACAAACAGTAGAAACGATAAGTGAATAATAAAAATGAAATGAACAGATGATAAGGTAAAAATAAAATAAAAATAATAAAATAAATAATGTAAAAGTGTGCTTTAAGAAGTAATTTAAAATAAGTCACTGACTTGGTGTCATGTGGCAAAAAAGTGTGTGTGTGTGTGTGTGTGTGTGTGTGTGTGTGTGTGTGTGTGTGTGTGCGTGCGCGCGCGCGCGTGTGCGTGTGTGTGCGTGTGCGTGTGTGTTGACCCACTTTATCCACCAGGATGGAGCCTCCCACATGAAGCTGGGGCCAGGAAATTGTGGTTGCCTAGCAAGTTCCACATCCACGGTGCAAAGTTTGAGGACTTGGTTTCGGCTGCTGTCTGCTGTAACTTACAGCAAATAATATTATTTTAAAACACATTCTCCCCGTCGAGGTCCAGGTGTCAACACAGACGGTGCAAGATGTCGGTCGCAGGACTTAGGAAGCAATTTTACAAAGCGAGTCAGGTAAGAGCGCGACCTTTAATTGTGAAAAAAAAACATTAGCGGGTAGTTTAGCTAACGCTAGCTAATTTGGCTAACTAGCTTACACTTTTATGGCGAGTTTACGCTAACTTCGAGATAGCTGGTTAACCACAGTGAAAAACGTAATGTGTAACACTTAAAGTGAGTTAACGATAAAAAAATATATTTATTTGCCAAACTCTAGTTATATTAAACGCTTTATTTTAAAAAGTATACGACTAACGTTTGATATTGCTTCAACAACTGTTGATATTTTGTGGCTCACGGGTAACGTCAACCGTGACGTTAATTTAGCTAACGTCAATCTAACGTTAGTAAATTGACGTCACGTTTGTAACCTTTTAGCGTAATTAAGAGTTACTGTGAAAGTACTGTATGTCGTGGATTCGTCGTGTCTTGCTGTTGCGGATGTTAAACAGCAGGTAAAGTCACCACTCAAGTGTTAATGCACTTAAGGGATGTTCATGTTTGCATCTCTGAGGTGTTGGATTACACAATGTTTTCAAAACACTTCATGACAAATTAGCCAATGTGTTGTGGTATCATCAAATCAATCACGCACCACATGTTGACTGTTATCTTTAAGTGAAGTCAATATGTATCTTAATAATCTAATGTCATCCAGGCACTGAGATTATTGTATTATTCCATGCGCTTCTTTTTAACATTGGGTATACAGTTTCCTTTGCTGAGCATCTTATTTTGAAATATAACTCTTTTTACACTGTCAATGTGGCAGATAAGTATAAGACTGATGCCAGATTGCTCTGGAAGCTTGGAGAAGCAAGTCAAACATGTATTCAAATAGAAATGTCTTGATGCCATGTCAGCCAAATGTCTGACTGCCAGATTGTGTTCAGACATTCACAGTAGTCTTACATTTTTGGATTTATTGAAGTAGGATTTTCTTTTGCTTCCAATTTTTTTAACTGGCACTCATTCCTCTAAAAAAAAAAATATAACTCTTTGCTCTTGAGACAGTTAAAAGTTAAACACGCCACCACAAACAAAAAGCTCAAGACATGGCCTGCAAAACTGGTGGCCGATGTTTTGATGACACCTGCCTTGCAACAGGTTTTTGCTTTGGCCTAACATTATGTGACATGCAAGTGACGCCTCCTTTCTCAGTGGGTGTGTTGGCCTAATGGAATCTTACTTATGCGACTACTCTGCCCAAACCAGCTTCCAATCCTTAACTAATCCAGTAGACAGAGTTTTAGTCAGTATGTTGATAATACAGCAATAATAACAAACCAGGGTGGGTGCACATAAATCGTATATTCAATATAAGCTTTGGCAAAACGTAAGCAGTGCAGGTAGATTGCTAACACCAAAGTACAGTGGTACTGGCCAACACCCAATGTGACTGTCAAGTGTTGGGAAATACAGCATAGCTGTTAACATGTATGATCCACTGAACACCCTGCTCTCTGTTAGCACAAGCCAGGTCAACAAGCCATTTAGGCTAAGAAAATAAATAAAACAGGGTGGACACATTATGTTACATATCTTGCTTTTGTTTTCTTACCAATGAGACTAAACACACATGTTCTCTATAAAATTATGAATCTCTTTTTAAGCCACATACTCATTTTACTTATTTAGATTTTATCGTTTAGCATATTTAGGTAACAAAAGGTATACATAATTTAAGCTAAATGTCTTATAACTACAACTAAAATCCAAAGTTTTTTTCAGATAGATTTCATACAATAGAGCTTGATGGGCAGGTTTAATGGTCATAAAGGACAAAAAAATGTGTGCTGGCAATTATGAAGCCTGATTGTGTTTTAATTTCACACATCTGCATGTGGCGACTTCACATCTGGTACCGAGTGATTCAGTAATTGCAATTAAAATGTTGTTTATTCGACTTAATAAGGGAACATGTAGGGCTGAATTATATTCCATGAATCAATTGGCAATCAGTGCCTAGGGTATTTTCAGAGCCACTGACCATTTCATACATATTAACTGTACCAGCCTGTGCATTGTATAAACTAAAGAGATAGATTGATCCATCTGGCCAATAGAGTTTTATGTGCAGTGGGGTGCCGACAGCTGTACCGAGTTGAACCAAATGAGAAAACGCACACACAATGAGTCTCTGTTAGGCGTGCCAGCCAACTGCACTGGATTTTAAAATTTGATGCTCTGGATGAGAAATGGAGAACTAACTGTATATACCATGCATGAGTCAGGATATGAATTGAGAGCAAGATGAAGTTAAAGTGTGTGTTTAGTAAAATTATCCATGGATGTAGTTGTAGTGTAGGAAACTGCAATGTGTGTGCTGAACTGATGGGGGAAAAGGAAAACCCTTAGTAGATTTCCATATAAAACAGAGGATGTGAAAGTCAACTATACAGCATTCATTCCCTCATGCAGACTTGAGGTTCCTTCACTGATGGAAAACATGGGTATGTCTTGGAATTTGAGAATTGTTTTAACCAGGCCCTGAAAAAGGAAAATGGTGGGAATTGTTAAATACCCATTAATATTTGGAATAAAATGGTGTTCTGTAGTTGGCTTCCCACTTGGAAAAGCAGTGGAAGGCAGTAAACAAATATATTCACAATATCATCCAATTTCAAGGATTATTTTCTTATATGGCCATGTGTAATTTGTCAAGTAAGTCATGGATCACAAAATGTGGAATGCTAAAAGTATTTTTCCACCAGTCTGCTTCATTACTTGCTGTGTTCACAGATGGTGAGTGAGAAGGTTGGAGGTGCAGAAGGAACCAAACTGGATGAAGACTTCAGGGTGCTTGAGAGGGTAAAATTTGAGAAATTTGAATATTTCTTCCTTAATAACCAATTAAGCGATTATCAAGATTGTTGGTAATTAATTTAATAGTTTTATTAATCATTGTTTGTCTAATACATATGAGTGATTGTCTTTCTAACGTGTACCACCAGAGAGCAGATATTACCAGCAAAGCAGTGTTGGAAATCATCAATAAAACATCAGAGTATCTCCAGCCCAACCCTGCAACAAGAGCTAAGCTTACCATGCTCAACACAGTGTCCAAAATGCGCGGACAGGTCAACAGTCCGGGCTATCCCCAGCCTGAGGGCCTCCTGGGGGAGTGCATGACCAAGTATGGACATGATATGGGCGTGGACAGCAACTTCGGTAAGCACAGTGGAGACTGTTATAGGATGAGTTATAAGGAAAAAGTTATGCACATTGTGGTGTATGTTTGTGATGTTGCAACACCATTTTTTGTCCTTCCCGATTCCATTTCCATACTGATCTGATACCAGTGTATACTACTAACCCTGTATGGGTGATGTGATCGCTATCATGTATGACCTGGGTCAGGTTATACATATAGAGAATGATACGACTACTGGCATCACAACAACTCTACCTAATAAATAGCCAAAGATTATTATTAAAATTTCCCTCAATGCCCCACTCCCTAAGGCAGATATCTTGTGTGTTTTTACTGCAGGTGGGGCACTAACAGATATTGGGACGTCAATGAAATCGATGGCAGAGATCAAGGACTCTCTGGATATTGATGTGAAGCAGAACTTTATTGACCCACTGCAGGCAGTCGCTGAAAAGGATATCAAAGACATTCAGGTAGAGTCTGTGCATGTACAGGCAAGGCATTGACTAATGTGCTCTGCAGTCTGTGTATTTACTACCCTGGTGCAGAACAGTGGATTTACACACAAAATGTTAGATCATGCAATCTTCTCAAAACTATTGTAAACAAGTGAAAATACTTTGATATTCATATGATTTTGTCTGTGAAACCTCACCCTTCCAATCCCAACTCTTTCCACCCCTCAGCACCACCTGAAGAAGCTGGAGGGTCGCCGCCTCGACTATGATTATAAAAAGAAACGTCAAGGCAAAATCCAGGATGAAGAGATCAGGCAGGCTCTGGAGAAGTTCCACGAGTCCAAAGAGATGGCTGAAAGCTCAATGCACTACCTGCTGGAAACAGATGTGAGTAACCTGTAATCTTGATTAGCTTTGCATCGCAGATGACACATTGAAACCTACTGGACTTTTTTTGATAAAATGCTGCAACAGGTTTAACAGGTTGATGGTGGTTTAATAGATTAGTAGATTAAATGCATCAAAGTCCTAAAGATTTTGAGGGGGAGCTGGGGTGTTTCACTGAAGAAAGAAGACATTGTAAAAGCTTCACACGTTGTTGTTTGTTTTGTTCAACCTTTGGACCCGGAAATAGTATTTTGAAAGGGTGTTACGCCGGACTTGTAGACCAGATAGTGACAGGAGAAATACATTCAATACAATACTTAAGAACTAGTTAGACAAACAAAGCAAGCAAAATATATTTGGTATATTTAAAAAAATGTAAATATACATTAAAATGTAACATTCTTTTAAAAGTGCCTATAAAGTACCTGATAATATTGATTCTGGATAGAATCTCTGTTTCTACTTGCGTTGGAAATGCATGTTGCTTGCTGCTCACAGCTTCTCAGAAACCAGCCACATGTTATTTCCTAAGAACAGTGTGTCAGGTGACAAGTGTCTTGTTTTTCCAACAATGACTTGCAGTATTGTGGGCTTGTCAAACCCGTTTTTCTAGGGTCTTACCGTTTTCATACCTTCAATTATGAGATGTTTCAGAGTGTAGTTATTGTGGTAAAAAAATTTTGATGTAATGATAACCAAATTAAATAATGAGAGACTCGAATGTAAATGGTTAACCAGTAAAGAATGCTCTGAAGGACCACTGCACTTTCTGTGTTTAGTCTCATTTGAACATATTTTTTGTGTGCATGCAGGTGGAGCAGGTGAGTCAGCTGGCTTCTTTTGTCGAGTCTCTGCTGGACTACCACACACAGGCCGCAGATGTCCTGAAGCAACTTTCTGACAAGTTGAAAGAAAGGTCAGTGTCATGACTATTTGTGGAAGATGGCATGCCTCTTGTTTGTTAAGTATTTAATGTAAATTGGCTCATATAAATTTGGGTAATTATTTTTGGTTTTGAGAAAATATGTTGTTTTTTGAAAATAAAAATATGTATATACTGTATATATTTTACTTTGGAAAACATGAAAAAAAACACAATAAGGAAAAAAAAGAGTTTTGATTTTGATAATTAACTTGCAGTTGTAGTAATTGGATTATAGCCCATGAGAAAATTCCTTAACATATCTTTGTTTAACTTGCCTGCCTCTGTATTGATTGTATCTCCTACTTGTACGCTCATAGAGACCATGTGTTTTTTATTCTGATTGTGTGCAGGGTGAATGAGGCTCAGTCTCGTCCAAGGCAAGATTACACACCCAAAGCCAGACCAGCCTATGACTATGGAGAGGTAGAAGACTCTAACGGGGGATACTCACCAGCTGCAACATCCCCTCCAGCTTACTCTGCCGGTAAACTTATTTTTGTGTATTGACACTGCTTGGTCGTATGTGTGTGTGACTGTGTGTTTACATACAAGGCCTTTTCCTAAAAAGGTGTGTGTGTGTGTGCATTCTTAAGACTGATGTGTTTTTCTTCTGTGACATTAACCAGCCCCAGCACAATATCCAGGTCAATCCTTCCAAAGAACCTCCGTCAAGAGCAGACTGCGTGAGTGAGACATGAAAATAACATGACAACAAATTAGGAAGTTTCACTACTTTCACTTGCTCTGGTGCACATCTGTGTGGCAGAAAGGTGTATGAATGTCTGTGTGATGGCAAATAATTTGACTACTTTTGCTAAATGGTGTTTGTTGGGTCCACCTTTTGTCTCTCTGTCAGGTTCCCAGAGCAAGATGGGGCTTTGGATAGAAATGTCAGCAAACTACATTCCAGTTTTGTTTTTACCTGCACTGTCATGGTTTTGCTGAATTTTCTGTATCTGTATAAATGACTATTCACTAACTGATGAAGGTTCTGAATCTCAAGAACATTCACTAAATGACACTAGGTTCATTTGACAGATATAGTCAGAGGGTGAATTTAATACCATTCAACTCTTCGGTCAAATAGAAGAAAACAAATGTTATTGCCTAAAACTTTAGCATGGTCATAATGGCTGTAATAACACAATAGTTGAGCTATGTAACATGTCAGTACATTGAGTTGATCTTGAGCTTCAGAATGATTCAACCTTACCACGCTGATGACTAACTTGTAAACAGCTCCTGTTTTAATTACTTCCATTTCATGGTTTATTCCAGAGTCCTATTGGAAAACATACTGGTGATGACACAGCATATACTAATCTAATTAAAGTGAAAGTATCAGATATTATTTCTCATAACATTTCTCTACCTTTTGTGTCTCTCTCTGCAGCTGAGGCATGCTGTAAAGCCCTTTATGACTTTGATCCAGAGAACGAAGGAGAGCTGGGCTTCCGCGAAGGTGATATCATTACCTTGGTCAGTCAAATCGATGAGAACTGGTTTGAGGGAACGATTCGTGGCAAGTCAGGATACTTCCCCAACAACTATGTTGAAGTGGTGGTGCCTCTGTCACACTGAAAACAGCAAGGCAAGAGGGGGACTGCAGGATGGAGGGGATGAAAAGGGGGGATGGTAGTGGATTACCAACTCTCGATAACCAAAAGATATATTTTCTTTATTGTAAATAAAGGGTAAACATCTCAAGACAGGGAGCTAATTTGTACCTAGGAGTTTAAAGAGCTTTTTAATTTTGTCAGATTCTGTCAAAATTTAATGCTGTTTTAAAAAAAAAGTAGGGGGGGGGGTGTTCAATCAGAACAATGGCTGCGTAATGTTCCGGTGCAAGTATTTACATTCATTCTCAATGCACCTGTGCACTTTGTACACTACACCTCTATCACCGGGACTGATGAAGACGGATAAGGAGAACATGATATCTGTAGTTACATTTGTAGCAGAATCCAAAAACACTTAAGAATTACAAATACTTTATTCTCATATTCTGAACCTATTTTATATTCATAAGATGACATTTTTTGTCATTCTATGTATTGGTCATATTGGTACTACACACATTCATGAATATGCATGCATTCTACCAAACACTGTTTTATACACTCCCAGGTTTCACTTCTGTGCCTTCAGGCTTTAGTACTGTTGTCATCGTGGACTAGTAAGAGTCAACATGGAGGACTGGCTGCCTTCTGTCGATGTTTGAGGCTATCCTGCACTGCCATCTGGTGGTCCTAGAAATCATTCTTGGCTATTGGCACTGTGATACGGCCTCTATTATCTCGTACCAAATCCACATTGAGTGGCATGTCTTACGTTTTAGTGTGGATTTGTTTTCTTCCAAATGTATGTAAAACTTAAAAAATGGCCGGAGCCGGTCAGCAGATAACATTGACTGACTGATGGCTTAAATGTTTGTTTATTTCATTCTTATACCACTGCTGATCCAGCAAAGTGGCAGCTTTACAAACATAAGCAGTTTGTTCCAGACTAAAGAAACTGTTTTAAAGTTGATTCTTAAGAGCTGGAGAGCATCCATAAATATGTTGAGTTTTATAACCTTTATCACACCGATTATTGCTATGTTGACAATGATTTAATGCCATAGCCTGTAGCCCTTCCAATGTTTCTCACTGCACTCCACTCCGTTTTGAGATTCCCACATTGGATGAGACTTCTGTTTGTCATTAAAAGGCAACATATTTTGCACAGCCTCATGCGTGTAGTTCTACAATAATAATCCATTTATTTACCTAACATTTTAAAGAAGGAAAGCAGAGTACAGCACACAACAATGTAACATGATTCAACTCCTCCCCAACTATTTTCACAGCATTACACTAAAGCCATAAGCAGAAGCGTCCTTCAGTTCCTCTATTTACTCAGGCCTGTATTGATACTGCTGGCAGTGTCACTCACAATGTTTTGTGGGCTTTTTACCCAACTTTTTGTCAATACGTTTTCAGTCTGTGTGTAAGCTTGGCTGTAGTACTCTAACCTATCATTTGAAGCATGGAGATTAATCTGATGTGTACTGGGTGTTTTTGTACCGGCCTACATTTTCAGGCTGAAACTGTGCACCAGACCTGACAGAAAATGCTCCAAATCTATCTTCAAACTATTGTGTACAGAATTTAATAAAAATGAGGAAGGTCTGTTGACAATAGCCAGTTTCAGTTTCAATTAAGTCTTTTACAAGCGGACTATGAACTGTGTGGGTTTGTGCTGTTCACTAAAATACCAACTTTCTCCTCTTGTCATGATCTCCTTGTTATACCGCCCCCCACCACACTCATCTCTCCCATCTCTGTTTAAACGGGGAGCGGAACAGACAGGTCTTTTCAGGAGGGAAGGGCACACAGCAGTGGATTATGCCCTCCCTCCCCCACTGGTCTTTATTCACCACCTGCCCCCTGTACCCCTGCCCCCTTTCTCATTATCTGCACCATCCCGATCCCATAGTGCCTCGGGAGTCTCCTGGTCCACTCCTGGAATAATCTCCTCATTGTTATCATAGTATGCGCCTCTTAAATGTATGTCTCTTATGTTGTTAATGTTAAGTATAAGGCTAGGGTTTTTTGGCTGTGCTGAGTAGTAACTGTGGTTCAGCTGTGGGTTTACGTGCCTCATTACACTAAATCAAAAGCCCAGGGTTTGAGAAAGGACAAGAGGGGTTCAGGTTGAGCTATTATGCAGTTTGCATAATATTGATGACAACTAATGTTGTGTAACAAAGGGCTAAGATCTGTACGCTCTAAGTCTGCTGCTGGCTGCTGTCACATCTGAAAGAGTTGTCTGTATGCTGCGGCTTACATTAATTGAAACACTACATTATTCGATGGCTCGTATTGCATCTACAAGCATAAGTATCTCAACTTTGCAATATTGATGAATTAAGTATTACAAGACTTTAAAGCTTTATTTTTTATTATGCACAATCTTAATGGAATTTTCTGTGTTAAAATGTAACTGCTTTGCATGTGTCTTCATTGAGACTTCTGTGTTATACACAATGCCTTCATTTTGTAACTGTGACACTGTGGTGACTAAAAGTGGGATTATCCTGGATTATCTTTAGGATATATGGATTACCTCTGTACTAAATGTAATCTTCTGTGTATTGTATATTTTTGTTACTATGGTAAGGGGAATGGAATGGATGCTGCATTCGCTTCTTCAAATAAATATTGTAATTTGGTTCCTAGTGTGTCTTTACTTCTCTGTATTGGATGTTTTAAATGCCTTCAATTTAATTATACTGTTATCACATGCAGAAAATATAATCGAGGTATATGATCATCTCTTTTTACATGTACATCCGTCTATTTTTTCTTTTTCTTTTACACAACTGGTCATTTTTGTTGAAACATCTCTATACATTGGACATTTATCCCTCAACCATCCAGTGTCTAATCGGCACAACCACCCGTCTGCCTGATCCCCAGACACAGCAGGCTACACCGGCCAGCTGTTGGATTACAGCCACAGCACTATCTCATCGGGGAAGGCGTGTCACTCCCCGAATTACTCAGCGCCCCTTTGTCCTCGGTCGGTGCCCAGCCAGTGACACTCATGGCGGCTGCACCCGTCAGGCAGCGCTCCGGGCCAGGGGGACCCCGGGCGCAGCTCCCGCCCTGCTACTATGAAGGATACCTGGAAAAGCGAGGACCGAAAGAAAAGGTAGGTTTCCCCGGTGCAGTGCCATGTTTTTTCCAATGCATGATTCGGGTAGAGATGGTCAGTGTGTGTGTGCACCGTACACCGGCTGATCCCCCATTCCCAGGGAGCTGTCAACTTCCTTATTGTGCTAGAATGGGCGAGGCAAGACTGTAGGATATACACTGGTGCTGGCGGGGATCGTTTCACATAGCGGATCACAGATTTGTTGTGCTGTTAAATCTGGTTTTGCAATAATCTGACAGGGAGAGCGTGCAACAATTCACGACGTATGATCGTGGAGCTCAAAGAGGTGTCAGAAAATTGCATGTCATTTAAATCAATGGTCGTTTTGTGGCTGTATCTTAATGACTAAAGGCATGTGTCAAATACAGTTTGTCTGCCAAACATTTTCATCACCCAGAATTCACTGCTGACTCTAAGAAATAGTTATTGTTCTGACAACCTGATACCTGAAGTGCATTTCTAATATCTGAAATAGGAAGTTGCGTGCAGTCAATCTGCCAATATTCCTCTTTTTACTTTCATACACAATATGACGAATACAGAATGGGATACCCTCCCCCCAAGGTCCACCATCTCATTAGGCTCATTTCAATGCAATATAGACATGTAATGTGAGCCAGGCTCAGGTGCAGGGTTTTGCACTGATCCATGGCCACATATTGACAGCAGCTGTGCCTCACTAACTATTCATCTCATGGGAAAGGAAATGCGGGGGTAATAAAAAAGGAAACATCCATTAAACAAATGGAAAAAAACAAAACAGCAGTGGATCCCCTCACATGTCTGCTTATTTCTGCTGGACAGGCATCCAGGCGACTGTGGACCTGTCTGTGTGGGAATTCTTTGTATTTCTTCAACAATGCCAAGGATAGTCATGTAAGTTTCAGATCGTATCCATGTTGTCGTTTGTGCATCATTGTGTTTTGACAATAAACACGTGTGTGTGTGTGTGTGTGTGTGTGTGTTACAGTATGTGGAGAAGCTGGACCTTGGTGGTTTTGTGTCCCTGAAGGACGACTGCAGCCGGGACAGAAACCTGGAAGCAGCCAGACTTATCCTGCGCATGAAGGATGGGGAGACCAAACTCACAGTAATGCCACGCAACACACATGCATACACTGAAATGAACGATTTTTGCAAGGTGTAAACTGTGCCGTTGTCTTCTCCAGGCACCTAACTTGGAATCAAGGGAGCTGTGGAAAGGGTTCCTCTACTCTGTTGTAGATGTAAATATTCATCTTTTGCACACCTGCCTCCCTGCATCAATATGTCTCTCCCTTGTGCCACCATAAAAAATAATCTCCCCTGTGTCCAATCACAGCTGAATGTACCATCCTGTCTCACGTTGCTGCCGGGCCAGCTGCAGATGCTGAAGGAGGTGGTGGACAAAGAAAGGTCCAGGCGGAGAACCCGCACTCCCACTCGCGCTCCTCCCTCACCCCTCTCTGTGCCTTTAGTAGGAGAGATCCCACCGTGAGTTCAACTTCAGAGGATGCACTGTAGTTATACCTTTTTAATGTGTGACCATATGAACAATGATAATGTGTGTTTATGTGTGTGTGGCATGCAGGTGTTTTCGACCGGTTTCTCGAACAGAGGCTGAAGTTCTTTTAGAGAGACACCCGGACTGTGGCAACATGTTGCTCCGTCCAGGCAGAGATGGATGCTCATTGGCTGTCACTACTCGGCAGGATCTCAATGGGTAAACACCTACTGGACATCTGAACACCACAGCTGCAAATATCAAAATTAGACACATGTTACAAGCTTTGTTTCTCTCTTTTGCCCCAGGTCAGTGTTCAGACATTACCGCGTGACTCAGAGGGACCAAGGTGGTTATGTCATCGATGTAGAAAATCCTGTGAGTGTTTAAAACTTCAAGAGATACTTCACATCTCTTCAGAGAGAGAGAGAGAGAGAGAGAAAGAGAGGGAGAGTCATGATAGGGCATCAGGGATTTCTGATCAGACTGGCTTTAGGGGCCTCATCACAAATTGTGCCCCCATTCTTTGATGACGACATACCGTATAAGGGCAATGTTTCCTACACAAGATACAATTATGAACCTGAAAATGAGCATAATATGGGACCTTTAAATATTTTTAAGTTTGCTGTCAGATGAAAACACTATTTCTGAAGTGTTTGAATAAAAGTTTGAATAATACTTTTAGATGATGCCAATCAACAATATCTCAGACTGACAGTCAGCAGCTTTAGGCGTATAATACAACCGCATAATACTCCACTTCCAGATTCCCTGTGCTACACTTCATGAGGTCATCGACGCTCTGGTAGAGAAGACGGCAGGAACTCTGCAGCCTTTCCTACTGGAGGAGCCTTACGAAGAGAATATCAGTGAGGCCTCCATGCAGCACACACATTTTCTCAAGATTATTTTGTTGTCTGCGTTTTCATACAAGTAATCACTGAGGTTGACCATGTTAAAATTCTGTTTGTGTCGCCAGCATACGTTTCCGCCAATGATGAGAATGGAGAAAGGATCCTCCACACTGCCCCCTCCAGCCCCCTGCCCAAAGCTCCTGCACTGCCTCCAAAACAAGGTTTGTCTCAGCCACATAAACCACATGCAGACAGTCGCAGACAGACAGAAATAATGATCACTTATTTTATTCTGGTGCAGATCGCTGGCCCAGCAGCCCCCTGTCAAGGTCTCCTGCCCCCGACCGCCGTATCCTGACCTCATCGGTGCCGGCCTCGCCCACCAACCCGATGAGACGACTCATCCTCTCCCCTTCACCTCTCGCGCAGAGTAAGTAGACAAGGCAGATCTCAGATGCTGCAATCCATCCTATTTGCAGTTAAAAATCACACGCGGCTGCTGGCTGAGTGGTTAGAGCAGTTGCCACATGTAAAGAGGCTAAAGTTCCTTGAGGCAGCGGCCGTTGGTTCGACTCAGACCCTCTCTCTCACCCTATTTCCTGTTTGTCCTATATAATAAAGGCTTAAAAAACTGCCAAATTTTTTTTATTTTAATTTAAAAAAAACATCCAAATGCACATTCAGTAGCTGAGGAGCAACACAATTAATAAAGCAACTAAATCAAATTATTTATAAAACATGATGGGCTTCTTCTGTCTCTCCACAGCACTCAATGAGGAACTCAAAATGAAGCTTGAGAAGAGACGAGCCAGCCAGGAGTGATTTATTCATATGGAACAATCTCCTGTCACAGCATACTCAATCGTCAGTGCCAAACCCCCTCTCACCGCAGCTATGTATTCATCCTGTGCCTTCTAGGGTGGAAGACAAGGGACTACAAATACCGCCACCTTCTCATGGGGAGATACAAAATATTGGACTTGGACCGGCTGGTAAACACTGGATTAGGTTCATAAAACCTCATAAAACACTGCCTGCCTTGGTTGGGGATAACAATCCCCCAGTGCTTTGTCTACTAGCTGTTTACAAACTGCCTCTGAGCAAACAAATAGTGCCACAACAAATAATTTTCCTTCAGAATACGGTCCACGCTGATCAATGTGACTGGCAGCTGAAAATTGGAGAAGCACCGACACGTTTAGGACCACCGACTGAGCTTGATGTTTTCCTGTCTGAGCTGCTGATATTGCTGCTGTAACACCCGAGACTAAGAACAAACAAACCACAGAAGGCCAAGATCAACACCAGAGCGACGGACTGAGATGTGAGACCTGAGACACTTTATCTGCTCTGAAAGTAAAATAAGCCAGGTATGCTCAGGCTTCAGCTGAGCAGTACTCTTCACTAACCTCCATCAAAAATTGTCTGAATACAGTCGAGCTGGCCAGAAACTGAAAACAGCACAATCTCTGCCTGCTGCTCATGAGTGTTATTTGTGATTGATAAGCAACCATTAATGTATTGTTGATTCAATGACACTGTCATGGCTCATTTATGACTCAACTTTAACCGTGGCGTTGGTGCTTTTTTTAAAAAGTGTTTCGTTATTCTCTGCTACTGTGTTCGTGCTACTGTATGGTGCTATAACTCACCAGTGCTCAGACCTACGTTGAAACTCCAGGTGATTACTGTTGTTCTTCAACAAAAATCCATCTACTGTATTAATATGTGAGGGTGCCCTCTAGTGGAATGGCTGTCAACTAAAGGGACAGAAACCTAATCAGCACACAGTCTTTGGGTATTAACACAAGTACAAATGTTACAGACTGAACCTGGCAAAGTCTTCAGGCTTTATTAGAGTATTACACCACGCCCTACCTCTCTACCTTTAATAACAAAATTATTATTTATTACAGGTCTGAAGGTGCTTAAAACAATAACATGTATTTCTATATTGGCATTTATTATGTCAATTGGCCAGCAGATTTGAAGTGTCTGAGCACTAGTGGCAAATTGTGATCAACTGACTTATAAGTGTCCTCTTACAACGAACAGTTTCTTGTATGTTTGTACATGATGTGTCGTGTCCACTTGATCACTATCAAAGAATAGTGTTTGTTATATATCAAGGGAAATAAATGGTTTTGCATGGATGTGATTTGTCCTTGCTGTGAATTGATAGTTTGTGCTTTCTTATTAGTGCACCACTGCTTTGTTTCCTGAGTGTCGGGCTGTTCGTCAGTAAGCACTACTTCAAATGTCCGGGAGCGAAGACTTTGTCGACATCTGTTGTAAGCAACTCTAATGTAGTGAAGCATCTCTCAACGACACACGCGTCGCATCTACAAAAACACCGATCCTCTACCCCCCAAAGAGAAACAGGCTGTCTGACAAGAGGTTTGAAATGCTGCTGCTTCTTAGATACAGTCAGTTGTTTGAAGGGTAGGATGGTTAGGCTACATGGGTTAGCCGGATACATGACGGATACATGAGTAGATGAGTGTTTTGGAAGGAGTGTATGGATGGGGAGATGAATATCTTGGAGCTATAGTTCAATCTTTAAAAGCACTCCACGTTGTTAAACGGTTTACTTTTTTAATGAGGGAAACACTTGCAATACAGTAGCCTATATATTTTAACTGTCTTGTGAAAACTGCTCAGAAAAGTCCAAATTCTTTGACATATAGCAACTTTTTTACAGTAACGCAAATAGTTACTTTCCTGGTAACTAGTTACTTTTATTATAGAGTAATTCAGTTACTAACTCAGTTACTTTTTGGAACAAGTAGTGAGTAACTATAACTAATCACTTTTCTAATTACACACTAACAAACAGTCATTGATTGAAACCAGGAGGGACAACAGGAGAATGAGGAAACTAGATAATGTTGGAATTACTCAATACTTTGAGTTTATCACAGAAAGATAGAAGAAAAGAGGAATTTGTGCCAGCAAAGTGTGTAAAAGTACAAGTTTAGCCTAGATTATTTTCATCATTCCAATCACTCATTCGATTCTGAATCAGGGAAAAGTATTGTGTTTTTTTTGTCGAGTTTTCAAGATTCAAGATTCAAGATTCAAGCAGCTTTATTTATCCTGAGGGAAATTATTGTCAGGGAAAACTTTTTTGTTGAGCTTTCCACTCTTACTTAATGGAAACTTGAGTCTAATTTAAAATGCCAGTACCAATACCCATTTCTCTTTTGTTAGTCTGCAAAACTCCCCACTATGTTTTTCAGATTGGAAGAGCTAGCCCACCTTTTTCTTTTGTATTTTATTTATTTTTATTCCTTTTTGTCTTTTCTCCTGATTTTCTGAAATTTTAAAATAGTACAAATATAAAGCAGACAAAGAAAAAACAATAAATATGTTAGTAACGTTAAGTAAGATGAAGGCCCTTGATGTCCTCAGTGGGGCTTATATGGTTGGGTTTTAATAGATGTGGCCGTTTTTGTTATTATTGCTTGGCTGCAGTGGACCATCAGCATGTGGACTGATACAAAGATCTGGACTGTTGCAGTAGATTAAGAGTCAATAACCACTGCACTACATATTCCATAAATACGTAGGCTACAATACATGTCAGTGTTGGAAAGTGCTCTTACTCGAGTACTGTACAATTTTTGAAGTACTTTACTTGAGAATTTCCATTTTAGGCTACTTTATAATTCTACTCCACTATATTTCAGAGGAAATATTGTACTTTTTACTCCAGTACATTTATTTTGGTAACTTTAGTTACTTTACAGATTAAGATTATAAATGTTATAGATTTGTTAATTGTTATAGATTAATCGACACAGCAGTATATAAAGTTAATTAAAATTAGCCCAACGATCATCAGCTGCAACATTAAAGTGATATGTACATTAATCTATCAGTAATCACAGTTTTTAAAAAATATATATTTCGAAACAGGCTATTCTGTTTAATGAGTACTTTTACTTTTTGCACTTAACGTAGGCCTACATTTTGATGACAATACTTTTGTACTTTTACTTAAGTAACATTTTGAATGCATCACTTTTACTTGTAACAGAGTATTTCTACAGTGTGCTGTGACTACTTTAACTGAAGTAAAAGCCCTGAGCTCTTCTTTCACCACTATGTCTGAAGTGTAGGCTGTAAGTATACACAATGTGCTACAAACAGGCCTACATATTTTCTGTGCAGATGCAGCCTTATGATATAGGCCGTGATGATAATATCAGAACAACTCCCACAACACACCACTAGGTACCTCAGTGCTCCTGTTGGGAAATGTTGCTCAATCCTAAAACACCCTGCAGCTGCTTTTATCTCCAACCTCGCACATCTTGAAACAACGGTGCCCTCCGCCGACGGACAACTGTACATGGGAACAATGGAAACTTGAATCAGACCTGAGATCAGCGCGCAGCCTCAACGGCTGTTTGAAGGGAGTAAAAAAAAAAAAAAAAAAAAAGCAGCCAGCCATTCAGATCATTTTCACCGCGGGATGTGAGCGCAATAAGGGATGGCTGCTGCGGCTTTGAGAGGACCCTCTACGGACACAGAGCGGCTGCTGAGGCGCTTTTTCTGCGGTGTGAAGGTTTAGAGAAGTGAGCCAGCAGCGTTTCTACGACACAGTCAAGGAAGTTGACTCGAATCAAAGTTTCACCTCTCAGCGTACGTGGGGCATTAGAAACGTGTGTGTGAGAGACTTATTACACTTCTCAACCCTTTATAACTAGTGTGTGTTGGTTTTGCCACCAACCTGTTAGTTAATGAAGAGGTAATTGTTTGAAAATAATACGTTTAAACAGGTGTTGGGCATATTTTTTTAATGGAAGCCTCCGCAGTTTTGGGCGTGTCAGTGCACAGGTAAGTGATTAACTTGTGTTGACGGTTAACCTACTTAAGCTCGTGCACTTGTGCTATAAACTACATTTGTGTGCAGGAATTGTGAGAAATTAGAACTTAAAGTTGTATTACATGTAGTCAAATTAACTTCAAATGCCAAAGTCTATTCTAACAAAACTAAAACAACGCACAAGTTTACTCTTTCATTGCTCCAAGCTGCATTTTTTGACTCAGCAACTGATTTCAGACTTACTTTAATGCTTCAAAATGAAGTTTTAACATACATGCCTACCCGGAGAGAAGTTAGTTTGATAGCTGGTAAGGTTGTAAGAGGATGTCCAAGATGTGGTAGGCCTATACCTATACATATATATATATATATATATATATATATATATATATATATATATACATACATATTTTAGTCTGTATGTTACTGCTAATAATGATAAGGGATTTGCAAAGGTTTTTTCAACAAACAATCAGCTGTGAAAGTTTTAAGAGGATGTCCAAGAAACATGAGAGGAGATTTTGTGTTGATATATTCATAAATGAGCAAGCTGTCGACATAAGAATGCTGAAAAGTGCATATTTAAGGCAAATGGTCACTGATAATGATGTAAAGGGATTTCTTAGGGGCTTTTCTTAGCAATCTATATCTGCTGTCAAAGATGTGAGAGGATGTCCAAAACATACAAGAGGTGGTTTGATGCATTTAAATATTCATAAATGAGCAAGCTATTGAAATTGGTATCTTGAAATGAGATTAATTAATGCAATAGGTCATTGATACTCATGTTTTGACACAGAGCTTCACTCCGATCATGCTGAAAGGCTTGTTCTTGTTAGTGTGTGTGTGTGTGTGTGTGTGTGTGTGTGTGTGTGTGTGTGTGTGTGTGTGTGTGTGTGTGTGTGTGTGTGTGAGAGAGAGCGTGTTGAGTGACGCTGGCGTTTGTTCCAAGGCTTCACAAATATGTGAAACATCAGGGCTGCATTCTCTGACATGCTGCAGCACAACACACCTCTCTTGGGAAAGAAACACCTACAGTACACACACACCCACCAGACTGGTTGTAATAGTATAATAATAGTTAGTAATAATAACACTGAAGGACAAAATCACAGAAAACAACAGCTGTGTTACTGTAATTAAAAGAGAAGCAAGCCTGGGCTAATTGTTACCCTGTTATTAGACTTAACTGGGTTAAGTGGTGGTAACGATGAGTCAAACCGACATGTTTCCTGTGTGAAACCACCTCTTGCAACAAAGTTGGTGAAAGAGCTCCTCTCTCTCATCTGCACCAGACTTTGGCACTGTGAATCTCTCATTGTGTGCTTGTGTTTGGTGCTGCAGGAGAGCTGAATTTGACATCCCTGCACCCTGCTGAATGCCTTTCACGGCCCTGCATTAACATCACTATGGCACTGACAGAATTACTGCCGCGCTGACTTTAGCTCACTCTGCCCTTTCTGGGCTATTCCTCTGCTCTTTTTTTTGCTTTGTTTGCCTCACTTTTCTTTTTAACATATCCTAAAATGCTGTTTACTTTTGTGTGTGTTTAGCTATACATGTTTTAAGCTTTATTTCTGTCAGGTCTCACATCCGGTGAATTGATTGTGATATCCATACAACCTTGTCTCTTTCAGCCCTCCTCGGCTTTGTTTCTCTGGCCTGTGCCATCCATCTCCTCATGGACAGCCTGCTGAGCGGGGCCAGTAAAGGGGCCAGCGCCCTTCAGTCAGCACAGACCTCATCACGTCATAGATGCCATTCGCCGTCTTTGCCCCTGTACGAGTGACCGTTAGGGAAACAATAAAGCTTCAATTCCTCTTCGCTTGAACAAAAGAGCCATGCATCCGTTGCTGCCCCTCTGTGTCTTTTGGCTGCTGCCCCTGGCCTTGATGCTGGAAGAAGACTCACCACTGGACTGTGTTCCCCGTAGATCTGTGCCCTACCATAGTGAGTGTGTGTACCTAGCTTGTGTAACCTTGGTTTACAATGTGTCAACTCGTGTTGGCTGATATGATTTGAGTAAGTCCGGGCTAACAGACTCATTGGGAAACAGGGTTTAATCACTGATGGTTCATGTTGTGTCTCTAGGGGACAACGCTCACCTGTTTCATGAGGAGGGAGTGTTCAACTACTCCACCATGCTGTTGAGAGAAGATCTGGACCTGCTATTGCTTGGTGCCAGGGAGGCAGTGTATGCTCTTGACCTCAATGACATCTCCAAGAAACTTGCTTCAGTAAGAATACAAACGCTAACTATGCAATTGGAGCCAGTCCTGTTGGCTTTGCTCTGAAATTTCTTATCAGAGCTTTCTTGGCCCAGGGCTAGGAAAACAAACGTGTGTCGTGCCAGGTTCCCTGCCCTGAATGAAGCCTTCACTCAACACATATTAAAAGCAACTAGCTTTACTGAAAGTTTCTTCAGCTGCTCTGCTCCACTTCAGTTACATTTGCAAGGACATTTATCCTGCCTCTCTAAACTTTTGTCTTCCTAAAATCTGTTTGTTTAGTCGATTGGTCGACTAATCTGTCATTTGGACTAAGATTTCCTTAATCAGTTGGTCATTTTTTAATGCTTTTTTCATGCTGGATGACTTTTCCGATAAGCGTAGGAGCACATCTCTGGTAAACACAAGATTTAAAATAGTGCTTTTGCATGATTGTTTGTGGAGAAGCTCCGTTTTACAGATCTGTCGATTTAATCAACAAATTGATTACTTGATCAAATTGTATGAGTGTTAGTTAACTAAGAATTCCTTTAATTGAGGCCAGCCCTAAAATCTTAAAGGTGTTGACTTGGTTGTCCATGGTAAAGGTGAACATCACCACATTCAGTCTCTGGTTCAATTCCAGTCAGGCTTCTTTGTTGCATGTCATACCTGTCTCTTTGTTAACTGACAAATAATGGCATGACAAATGACAAAATATACAACAGAAAAAACACTTAAACATGTTAAAAGAGAAACACGTAGAAACTAAACATTCCTCTCTTTTAGGTTAAATGGGAAGTGACGCAACAGCAAAAAGACGAGTGTAAAAACAAAGGAAAAAATCCTGAGGTGGGTCCCTTTTTCCCTTTTGCTGTTTAAAATGTATCGAATCTCGGGCTGATGTAGTCATTGCTTTTTAAAATGCGTTTACAGACAGAGTGCAAGAACTATATCAGGATCCTGCATCATACAGAGGATAACAGGATTTATGTTTGTGGAACCAATGCTTTTGATCCTGAGTGTGATTATATGGTGAGAAATTTGCTCACTTATCTCAATTCATATTCCATTATTAAATAGATTTAGTATGTATTCCAGCAAAATCATTGTCTTTTGTTTGTGCAGTCGTATGCAAATGGGAAGCTGACTCTTGAGAAGAAAGCAGAGGATGGCAAAGGGAAGTGTCCATTTGATCCTTTCCAGAGAT
Source organism: Echiichthys vipera (assembly GCF_963691815.1). Taxonomy (NCBI): domain Eukaryota; kingdom Metazoa; phylum Chordata; class Actinopteri; order Perciformes; family Trachinidae; genus Echiichthys; species Echiichthys vipera. The sequence goes on along the minus strand of NC_139840.1, from coordinate 17,751,489 downwards.
ATGCCTCCATCATGGTTGGTGAGTAGCAGCTTTTCAACAAATAAGAAATTGAGGAAGAGGAAATGGTTAATGTAGCAACATTTTTTTATTTGTTTCTGTGTGTGTGTGTGTGTGTGTGTGTGGTCATGTCTTGCCAGAAAACAACCTATACTCAGCCACTTCAATGAACTTCCTGGGCTCTGAACCCATCCTGATGAGAAGCTCCCCTGTCTCCATACGCACTGAGTTCAAAAGCTCCTGGCTTAATGGTAAGAGGTGATAGTATGTAATGTGTTTTTTGTATTCATGCGAGGGCTTCACTGTCTCTGAACTGAAGCTGTTTCACCTTGATGACTTGCTTAGTAGCTCAGTTGATGTTTTTTTTCTTCTCCCTATGCCAGAGCCCAACTTTGTTTCCATGGCTCAGATGCCAGAGAGCGATATGAGTGAGGAGGGAGATGATGACAAGGTTTACCTGTTCTTCAGTGAGGCAGCAGTGGAGTGCGATTGCTACAACAAACTGGTGGTTTCCCGCGTTGCCCGTGTCTGCAAGGTGAATAAGAGTTTATCGTGCATGCACTTATTGTCGCAACTCCATTTCCCAAAATGACAATAACATATAAACAGCACTTCCTCAGTTGCGCTCATTCAGCCCTTTCCGCCGCTTGATTGTACATCCCGTTTGTCTTTGTGTTTTTCCTCTTGTCAATGTGGCATTATGGGGTATTTCTGTGCTCACAGGGGGATCTTGGAGGTAGGAGGACCTTGCAGAAGAAATGGACATCCTTCCTCAAAGCCAGAATGGACTGTCCAGTACTGGAGTCTCAACTGCCGTACATTATCCAGGACACTTATCGCTTGTGTGACCCACAGAAGCACTGGAAGGACTGTTTGTTCTACGCCATCTTCACACCACAGTCGTACGTTTGAATGAACAACATTTGTGTTGGAAGGAGCAGGGTCTCTTTCTCTTTAATGGTCTTTGGCACACCACTTGGCTCACATCTTCTGTGTGTGTTTCAGCGACACATCAGACCTGTCTGCGGTGTGTGCGTACCGCGTGTCTGACATAAGCAGAGTGTTTGCGGAGGGGAAGTACAAGACCCCAGTCCCCGTAGAAACCTCTTTTGTTAAGTGGGTGATGTACAGCGGAGATGTCCCTGTCCCTCGGCCCGGAGCTGTGAGTCTGCCCATTATTCAGTTTGTGTGTGTGTGTGTGTCTGTGTGTGTGTTTGTGTGAGAAACAAAGGCAAAATTTCAAAGGCAACTCTTTTTTTTTTTACGAGTGTCCCAGCAGGAAACTGATTCCTTTTTGTCCTCTGATTCCGTTGTTCTCTCTTTTCTCTTTCCTTCCCCTCTTCGCTTGCCAGTGCATAGACAATGAGGCTCGTAAAGCGGGCATAACTCAGACGCTGGACCTCCCAGACCGGACCCTTCAATTTATCAAAGATAGGCCCCTCATGGACCAAGTTATCCAGCCAATAGGAGAGAAGCCTCTACTGGTGCGAAGGGGAGCTACATTCACATGCATTATAGTCAACCAAGTGCAGGCAGCGGATGGAGAGAAGTATCACGTGATGTTCATAGGCACAGGTGTGTGTGTGTGTGTGTTTGCAGCACTCTGCCACTTCCTGTATATATTCCACTTTGCAGCTTTTGATAACTTGACAAGATCAGCGGTAAGCATCAGGCCTTATGTGTCAGCATGTAAAAATAGAATGTTTTTATGTTTTTTATGTTAAGAGGAAGGCACAATGCTGAAAGCAGTGAACTACAACGGAGAGATGTTCATCATAGAGGAAGTGCAACTCTTCCAGCCCCCGGAGCCAATCAAGATTCTGAAATTTTCTAATGTCACGGTAATTTAAAACTGTCATAGCCTAATGAATGGCTTATTACTTTTAAATCATTAATCAAGCATGTATTCATATATTACTGTAAAACACCTACATCAGTGTCATCGCTCTGTGTTTGTGTGTGATGGATCCATTGTGTACAGGGACATCTCTATGCAGGCTCAGACTACGGAGCAGCACAGATACCACTGGCCACCTGTGGGAGGTCCTTAACCTGTATGGACTGTGTTCTAGCCAGAGACCCATACTGTGGCTGGGACAAAGTTGTTGGGAAATGTGTTGTCCTTTCTAATTCACAAAGGTAGGCAGCTGTCTCAAGAGCTAGCGGTGTTGATATCTGTTCCGTTTCTGTGCTATTAAAACTAAGTTTCAATCGTTATACGTTCTTTAGAAAACTAATCCAAAGTGTGAAAGAAGGAGATGCTTCTCTCTGTCCAAATGCTGGTGAGTTGAGTGCACTCTATCACACAAAGAATCAAAGAATCATCTGTTCATTGTTATTTTTGAGATTCTGAATGAAAACTGAACGTGACAGGGTTTGCATCATTTTCTACTCCTTAAACTTGAAAGACCCATAATTGAGCTTGTTAAAATGAAAATGTGTATTACAATGTATGTAAAGGATCTGTGTTTTGTTTGCAGGTCCTGTGAAACCTATGAATCAGTCCATCTGGCCCGGGGGAAACCTAAAGCTCCGTTGCCCTTCGCCTTCCAACTTGGCAAAAACCAGTTGGGAGCGGGATGGCCGCCCTCTGACCCCTTCAACTCGCCTTCAACTTCTACGAGACGGAGTGCTTATCCTTAACGCCACAGACTCAGACACCGGTTGGTACCGCTGCCTGTCTGTGGAGCGCTCAAATGCTGAGTACGTAACCACTGTGGTGGAGTACCAGGTTAGCATGGCTCCACCAGGATCTGGTGATGGGAAACTGATTTTTCCCCAGGCTCGGATGGATGGCCCCTCTGTGGCTGGACTGCAGGCGGTAGTGGGGCTCCTTGTAGTTGCTCTTCTTGCCCTTTTGGCTTGGAACTTTTACAAAGGCCACCTACCGCTGCCCTGGAATTGCAGAAAGAGTAGAGAGAAATCTCAGGAGACCCATGAGCAGCGGGGTCTGAACACCAGCGTGAACTACCAGGATGCAATGAGGACTGCATCGGCAGAGGACAAGCCCCTGGTGTCAGGAACAAACAATGGCAGTAATAACAACCACACCGGAGGGGAGGCGGCATCCAACGTGGCTGGGGAGAATGACGAGTCAAAAGCTTCTCTTCCATCTTTACAGTATATTGATGATGAGTCAGAAATTTGAAACAAAGAGCACATCGCTGAGTTCAGTGTCAAATTCAGCACTGTGAAAGGATGATAAATGAACTGGGCTGCCCCAAACCATGTGTTTCTCAGCAGAACTACTGGATTCATCAGTTCAGCTGTAAATCTCCAATCGTCCTTTGTTTTAGAGACACACCAAAAGATTCTTATTTTGTACGAGTGAGATACACTTACATTTCTGCTTGTTATTGTTTTGCTTTCCAACTAATTGTTGTAAATCCTGTTATAGATTCAAAAGATTGTCAAGAGATTGGTGTGATTTTCACAGGGAGTGTACATAACTGAAATTGAGCCATTTTAATTTCTAACCACTAGCTGCCACTAGATTGTTTTATTGTATTAAACCTTTTCTACCGGGTCCTTGTGTTGTTTATTTAAATATAGCCAACAGGGTTTACTAGTTTTCAACAAGGCTGGACTTGACTGAAGAACAGATGTGAAAATACCTGCACTTTTGTGGGTATGTAGATCCAGTCTCCTCTGAGTTACAGATGTATTCAATGTTTAAACTCCAACTCGTGTTTTAAATGGGTGTTCACAACAGAAAACCATCAACAAGTGGAAACTTGCAAAGAGTAGAAAGGGGGCAAAAAAAATCTTTAATGTGTAATTTTCAGACTACATTACAAATTACTTTTTCAGACAAGAGTACAGAGTCATTTGTAGCTTCAAAAAACTGCTGAACATAATAAAAGCACATTGACTGCACAGCCCGAATAACAAACCTAATGGCTGGAGTCTTGGTCCATCCTGGTTCATCCTGGTATGCGGCCTCTATCTCCTGTAGCGATACCTCTTGAAGTGGAACCACAGCTGGAAGATCCCATTGGCGAACTGACAGCGGAAGCCGTGTCGGTGTGAATACTCCCACTCCCTGTTTACGATCTTAAAGGCAATGTCCTCGTACGGAGGGCCAGCGTGAAACCTCAAGATCCCAAAGTCCTTGTTGTCGGGACTGGGCTCGAGGAAATACTGCGGCGTGGAGCGCTTGTCGATCAGGTCCGGGTAGAAGATGTTGAACTTGTAACCCTGAACGATTTTGGGCGGAGGGTTGTCGAAGTCGTAATGTGTCTGGTTGTATTTGTTCCACTCAAAGCCTGTGTGGACCCTGTTGAAAAAGCGGGGTTTCCTAGGACGGTATTTGTCCGCCCATAGGTACATCTTCCCAGTGACTGGGAACTCTACGCTGAATTGGGCCTCGTCGTTGCCCATGCCCTCTTTGGCGCGACGTACGAAGGCGTCCTCGGCGCTCTCACTGGCATCCCCTGATAGAGAAGTCAAAGAAGCAACAGTGAGTGATTTGGGGGATAATTAAGCGTTTGCCTAGCTTGAGGTATGTGCATGTGATATTGTAACATGCATGAGAAAAGATCTGTTGCGTGTGCACGGACTGTGCCTGACAGTCAGGGTGGTCTGAGAGGACAGGATGACTCGGGCGCGGTGGATTTTTGCAAAACAAACAACAGGCTCTAGTTGCACGTAGAAGCTTTTTTTTTTTTTCTAAAACCGGATGATTTATGTTGTAATATCGGATCATAGTGTCGGTTTCAGTGAATGTCTGTGAACCAAGTCTTTCCACGTTCCTTTGTTGTTTCTTTTATATGAAATACTGTATTTTTCATCATCTCCATATTTATTTTCCTTTTCCTTTGTATGTGACTGATCTGGAAGGTATTTGTATGTATGTGTGTGTGTGTGTGTGTGTGTGTGTGTGATTAATCTCTTACCAGTGACTTGTAGCAGTCTGCGTGCTAACTGTAGCCTATGTGCGTCCTCTTCCGGCGTGGTGGTGTGCGTGTCGAGCGGCAGCTCGGAGGACGTGAGCAGCGTGGGACTGTAGCGGCCAGAGTCGTACTCCGCCTGGCTCTGCTGGATCAAATCCTCCTCCGTCAGCACGGCCTCCACCACTTCACCCTCCTTCTCTTCATCCTTCTTGTCACCAGTTTCTCCTCCGTCCCCGTCTTGGTTTCCCGCTGTGGATGTCGATGGACCGGCCTCATCTTCGCCCTCTTCTGTTTCTCTGTTCTTGTTTCTTGTGGAGGAGGATGAAGACTGGCCAGGCTCCTCTGTTGTGGTCTCCCTTTTTTTGAAACACGGAAGTGAGAATTAGCATCATGAAGTGAAAGATGAACCTCACCTGCGTAACTGACTGAACCTTCGTGTCCCAACGGTTTCAGGATGTGTATCGTGTTGTTTGGATGCAACTTACTCATCATCGCTCTTCTGCTCCTCTTTGATGATGGGGAACAAAGGTTCACTTTCCACTCCTTGTTCCTGTTTCAGCTTAAACAGCTTCTGACGCAGCACATCCTGGTGTCGCTCTCTCAACCTGGGATGTGAAATGGTTGTTTTACAGACCCTTTTCCCACAGATTTTCAGATAAATCATGAGCCAATCGGCAACCTCTAATTCAAATGATTACAACAGCGGCAAAACAATAAGGCTTCCCACACATCTGTACCTGGCTCTGGCCATGTAGACTCTGACTTGCTGTAGCAGACTCTCCCAGTAACCAATATCCAGATTGGATCCTCCGGCCCTAATCTTTGTCTCAATGTTTAGGTGCATAGCCTGCAACTGGCTGTATGTTTTTCCTTTGAACACTGTCTGGACATCAATGCTCACAGCTGTGTTGATGCCCTCACGACGATCACCTGAGAATTAAAAAAGATTGCATTGCAGAAAAGGGGGAACAAATTAAATTGAACATGTTGCACATATAGTTCACAGAGACAGCTATGAGTGGAGTTATTAGTCAGATAAGCAGCATGGGTGCAAATGTCACTTCACATGTTAAACAAAGCAGGGAAAGTGATTTACCTGGTCCTTTCCCAGAGGCCTCCAGCTTCCTCAGTTTGCTGATCTCGTCCTCTGTGATGGTCGTCATGTCTCTCCAGAAGTCAACGTTCTTCCCTTGCTCCAACTCCATGTACACCTGCCAGAGCAACAACCATCAGTAAACTACATACAGATGAAGCTCCTTTGAAGAAGAATAATAGGTGTGAAGCAGCGGCTAACACACGTTATGTTTCAGGTCTTTCAGGTCAGCTCTGCATGAGATAAAACATTTAGTTTACATTGTTCATCGATTTACTGCCTCAATGAATAAGTGAAATTTAACCAAACTCTCCACGTAAGATATATTATGTTAAAAGAAACACACAGACTGCACCGATAGTAGGATTGTCTATTTAAGTAACTTGTTCGGTTTACTACATCTCACCTATAAAAACATTATTTAGCCCATTGGAGATATTCTAAGATAGTCGTACAACGTCAACGATTAAACGGATACATAACCACAAACCTTAATGTCCTCCAGCAGGTCATCCATGTCGGTGACCGTTAAACCGTTGAGAAAGGTATAAGGCTCGTGCATTTCCACAGCGAGATCATCGTCTTCAGCGCTGATGTACTTCGCCAAAAGGTCAATGGGCTTGGCACGACCATCCCGGATTCTGATCTTAGACCTAGACACACAAACAGCGCATGAGAGTGTAAGAAAGATTGCACTGCGCATCATCAAAGCCCCACTCCCCTTCATAACCTCAGTCTATGCGAAGCGGTGCTTGCGGAGAGCACGCAGCATCATCAAAGACACCTCCCACCCAAACCATGTACTGTTCACCCCCCTCCGTGGCACTCGCTCTAGGGAACGCTAACGTAGCCTTCAGGGGAGAACCAACAGAACCACAAACAGCTTCTTCCCTCCTCAGCTGTCGGGCTGCTCACAGCGAACTCCGAACACCATCCCTTGCGATTGCACTTTTTGCACACACTGGGACATACTGTTGCACTTAAACTACCATCTACTGTTTATTCCACTGTAGCATATTATTTATTGACTGTAGCATACATATGTATACCCTGTACATCTACCTGCACTTTAACTACCGTACAGTATTATATTAATTTGTCACTGTATATATCATGTATGCATATATAACTCTTTGCAGTTCTGGTTAGACCAGACTTAATTTCATTGAATGTGCTGCACTTGTAATGACAATAAAGTGATCTCATCCAATTCAATTCAATTCAATTTTAATTACCGTATAGTACCAAATCATATCAAAAGTTATCTCAGGACACTTTAAAGACTAAGTATCGACCACACTCTATGTTTTATTTATGATTTACATAAACCCAACAATTCCACCGTAGAGTACGGTGGCAACGAAAACCTTCCCTATAACAGGCAGGAACGTCAGACAGACCCAGCTCTGTGGAGGATGGACATCTGTCATAATCCAATCTAATATTGTAGGACAGTATAGTACGTATTAAGGAACAGTTGTAGGAACCTGGAACTTGACCGGAATTGTGCAAGCAAACAAAACTGCAGCAGAACTCCTCTATGACGTGAAAAAAAAAAAAAAAAGGGGGGGGGGGGGTCCACATCAATTGTCTCACCTTAGTTTGGCCTGATGCAGATGGAAGTTGTCCTCCTGTTCAGCCCAGGTCTTGAAGTGTTCAGCCTCCTTCTCCCTCTGAAGCATCTCCAGCTCCGTCTCTCTCATGGCCTTTTCTCGCTCCCTCTCCAGACGCAGCTGTTTTACCTATAAACACAAATGAGTGTGCTTAATGAAAGAGCTGTTACTCATAACTCTATAACATTATACTGCCACAAACAAAACCAAACACACAGTTTATACCTTCTGCAGCTCCCTGCGATTCTCCTCCTGAATACATTTGTTCCTGTCTTTGAGCTCTTTTTCTCCCAGATGGCCGATGCCTTTCTTATCCAACGCCTGAAATAAAAAAATAAAAAAAACAAGAACCCTGGATGAGTTACAGTGCTCAGAGCGAGGTTATGAAAGACAATTTCTGCATTGCTCTCCGACTCACCTTCTGCCATTTGAATGTGCCCAATAAGTTGTTGTCACCGAAGGGGTTGTCTGCGTTGGTGTATCCCATGTACTCCTCACTCCAGCCCATCTTTTCTCTCCGTTTTTTCTCCTTTGTTTCCTTCTTTGTCAGTCTTCTGGCCCTCTTCTCCTCTGGTGTCTCCAGAGCTTTCATCATCTCCCTCTGTTTTTTCTTATCCTCCTTTTCTTTGACCGCACGGCCCCCATGGTCAGACCCTGAGCTGTCGGACGACTCAGGTGAACTGGAGCGCTGCCTCCCTCTGTCTCTCTCAACCCTCTCTCTGCTTCTCTCGCTCCTTCCTTGCTCCCTGTCCTCACTCCTCCTCTTGTGCTCTTTGCTTTTGTCCCTGTCTTTCTGTCTCTCCCTGTGTTCTTTTCTTTCCCCGTCTCTGCTGTTGCTCCCCCACCTCTCTCTGTCTCTGTCTCGCCCCCTCCTCTGTCTGTCTCTGTTCGGACTCCCTCTGTCAGGACTTCTGCGTCTTTGCCTTTCTCTGTCGCTGCTTGCATTGTGAGAGTCAGAGCTGGACTCAGACCTTTCCCTCCTTCTCTCTCGAGATGTTTTTCTCCGACTCAGCGTTTCCTTTCGCCCCTTCCTTAATTTGGGATCACCTGAATCAGAACTGAGACAGAAAAAGCAATTTAGTACTAAAGGAATACATGTGTTCTTTACGCTTCAGCAAGAAAGAGTGAACATTAGAGGGCTTTCATGGGGAACATGGGAAGAGCTGTCTTGGTAGGTTTACCCTAAAGCCTAATGCCCTCATTAGTCCCACGAGGGGAAATTCACTTTTCACTCTGTTTATTTTTCATATTAAAAACACACACAGAGGCCTGAAATACACACATGCACAAACAGGTCCTATATAGATGCATTAATGGAGAGATGTCAGAGCGAGAGGAAGCACCCAGAGCAGTTAAGATGATGATTGACCCATTGCTGTTCCTGAAGTGAACATAACTAAACATACCTTTTCTTTTAGATGTTTCCATATTTAATTTAGCAAATAATTTCACTGATTGTTCAATGAGAGCTCTCCCTTTTCCCATAAATATTTTTTTTTCTTCAGAAAGGTGCTTTGGGTCGTTTTCTCCAGTATTTAACCAGGCTTGATCTGTTATTTTGATTTGGAAAAGGAGGAAAGAAAAACAGAATAGTTCCTGAGCTTCACCACAGGCAGTAAGCTAGGAAGTTGACATTAGATACACTGTAATTATAAGCATGCTAATTCGCGCTAATGTCAAAGTACCAAGAATACAGCTCGCGGGTTAACACTAAACATTTCACCCCTGACTGCAAAGACTGTTACCTTGATGATCGACCTCTCGACTTGCTCCCGGGACGGTGTGGTCCTCTCCTCCTGTCGCTCTCCGAGCCGCTCCTTGAACTCGGACGGTCCCCGTGTTGAGGCCGACGTCGGCCGGGAGGAGAGCCGTCGCTGCTCGAGCTCCTGCTGTCCGACCGTACCCGTCCACGAGCGGTTCTCTTCACATCCAAGGGCCGACTGTGGCTTCTCCTTGCCTCCGGGGATCGGGACCTGCTCACTCTGGATCTGTTTCGCCCATCCCGGCTACGATTTTTGGAGTTGGAGCGGGACCGACGTCGTGATTTCGGATCCATCGCCAACTTTTCTGTCAATGCGGGGTCCGAAGGGCACCGTGTCGCGTAAATAAGAGGTAACAAAGATTTACTGCGCTCCCAGTGTAAATCTGTGTATTTGTAAATCATTTAATTAAGTAAATGGCCATTCATGTCAGACTCTAACACTCTTTACACTTACCAAAAAAATGCGATGATATAAAAGTCAAAGTTAATTCATCAGGCAGCAGGAAGACATCCTTAAATGGGCTTTCTACAAAATGGCGCACATTTCTGACGTCATGAGTATAGCCTGAGAAAATAAAGTATTAATAAAAATGTGTTCAATTGCAGTTTCAATAGGACACGGGGCATCTTAAATATATTTAACATTATTGAAATGTATTATTTTGTCCAAATAACGCGAGAGTGAAATTAGGTCAAAGCCGTGTTTCAGAAACACAAACAACATTCGTGTTTTCATGACGTCAGGCTCCTGGGAAATGTAGTTCACTACGCTCGCTCCTAAATTAATAGTTCAAACAACAATGACCCCCAGCTCAACCAATTTCTCGTGGTTAAAGTTTTCTTCATGTACACGAGTATTTATATACGCCATTACGTGGCTTCTTGCTCGCTTTTAAGGTTAAAAGTGATTTTCACAGTGAACCGTGGACTACAAGTCCCGAACCACACAGAGCTCCATTGCCTGTGATGAAGGGAGAGGAGACTCCTTTCAGCAACACTCTTCTCTTGCCCAGTCTTCTCGTAGGGCGATATCTACCACATTTCTGACTACTGTTGTTAACTATTTTATTGGCTAGCATTTCAGATAAATAGTTGTGTTTTAATGTTATAGCCTGGCTCTCGTAGGGAGTTAAAAACTATCTCGTAAACTAGCTCGTCTTCAGTTGGTCCGTAAGGTAACGTTAGAGCTTGTTAGCCCGGCAGCAGCTACCAGTAGATTTACGGCTTATTTCTGTGGCTGTCCTGCCAGGTTAGATCAACTAAAGCTGGAGCCGCTGCTCAGCCACAATGGTTTGGTCAGTTCTCCAAATTCAGAGTATTGACATTGGTGAATAATCCAACTGATTTGGTGGACATATCAAACGCAACCTTTTGTTTGACTTGAGCGCAGTCCCGTCTGGTTTGGCCTGTTTTCATTGTCTCCGAACATCGAAAACAAGGCACGTTGTTGTTGTTTTTTCCAGTGTCATAGGTTGTTTTAGTTCGTGTAAACAAAAACCCCGTCAGACTCTCCAGTTAATCTTCACGTTTAGCTCAGTATGGCGCATCAACACGACCACTCTCATGTAGCCAGTTCACAGAAAGCACTCATGTTGGAGATGAAGAGCCTTCAGGAGGAGCCTGTCGAGGGATTCAAGATAACACTGGTGGACGAGGCTGATATGTACAACTGGGAAGTGGCCATTTTCGGACCCCCAAACACTCATTATGAAGGGGGTTATTTTAAGGTAAGAACAACATTAATTGTATCGTTCGTACACGTCAAAACGCAGCACACAAAAGCAGCATTTACACGATGAATTCTTCCAATAATAAAAATACAATACACGCATTCTGTCTCTTAAAAACACAATCTACACGAGAAACAGTTTACTGCACCACTTGCATGACAGAACTATATGAAATCAATGGCAATCAAATGTGTCACTATGTTATGTCATAAGGTATATTGTCCTCACTCGGGGGGTGGAGGAAATACAGAGGACAGGAGGGAAGGGGAGCCACTTATTGTGCAATTAATAATCTAGATACATATATTTATCTTCTCTTCTTTATGCAATAACTCCATCCACCACTTAAATCTCAATAATTTAGTCTTACTGCCCATTTCTGCCATATACAGTCGTACATATTTGATCTTATAGGCTGTCTCTACATTAACTTATCTGATCTCATTTTCTGTGAATTGAATTTGACCTGTATTCATATCTGTACTTTATATATATTTAGCTGAGAGTTTATTGTTTTACTTTCTATATTTATTTAGCTAAGAGTTTATTGTTTATCTTATATTGTATTGTATATACTGTATACCTCCCATGTGTTTGTATGCTGCTGGAAACTCACTTTCCATGCGGGAGTCATCCCAAAGGGATTAATAAAGAGAAGCCTAAGTCGTTTAATACGATTTGAAATACAAAACAATACACCATAAAACAGACCAAATATATCTCTAACATGGAAGGGGAAACTTGTGTGTGCTGGAGACAATTACTTCCAATAATTCAGTGCAATTCAATTTTATTTATAGTTCCAAATCATAACAAAAGTTATCTCAAATGCACTTTACATATATAGTAGGTCTAGACCACACTCTATGACTTCTTTATGATTTACGGAGACACAACAATTCCTCCATGAGCAGCCGCAAGTAACACTATTTATAATAATAAGGATAATGATAATATCTATACAGTATTTATCCAGATGTGTTAATAAAATACAACACACACATTTGGTATCTTAAAAACATAAATCTACACAAGAACCTGTTTACTGCACCAGCACCATATGAAATCAATGACAACTAAAATCTGCCAGCCAAATCTGTCATGCGGTTCATTGTGTAATACAGTGCACAGCCACATGTGATGGCCTGTTGTGTTTCCCAGGCTCGGATCAAGTTCCCTATAGACTACCCGTACTCCCCACCTGCCTTCAGGTTCCTCACCAAGATGTGGCACCCAAACATCTACGAGGTGACGTATCACACCCTGATTCTTTTTTTATGATATTAAATGTGCCGCCTTTTCACCGCTGTATTTAAATCAATGTATTTCAGTTGTTCTATGATGCATCTCATAATGACAGGAGTTGGTTTCCTCTGTTTTTAGAACGGAGATGTGTGTATTTCTATATTGCACCCTCCAGTGGACGACCCACAGAGTGGAGAGCTGCCTTCAGAGAGGTGGAATCCCACCCAGAATGTCCGGTTAGCACTCTCCATCCTTTCTGTGTGCCTCCCTTCTTTGTCTTCTCTCAAACACTTTGATTATTAACCTGACTCATACCCTTATCACATGACATTTGTTTTCAGTGAAGTCTATTCAGACATTGAATTCATATCTGGTTATTCAGCACCACGTATGTAATGTGATCTGTTTGGGGCTAGTGTTGTCATCAGGTATCTCCCCTTTTGTATGTTGGTCTGTTGTGCAATGTAGGCATTACCATCCAGTGTAACAGGCAGGTGTCAGATCATCCCTGACAGTATCGTAATAATAATAATTATAATAACAACATTCAAAACACACGATTCACTCTGAGTGGTTTCTGTGACATAAGAAATACTTATGCTTAAAAATACCACTGTTTGGGTCACACTAGCTGGAAACAATCCTACGCAGCCACCACTTTACTTCAAATAAAGTAAATCAATGTAAAATAAAGTTTCGAACTATTCATGAAAATGTTTACATTTGACCAAAATGATCAAAGCTTTGTTTTGTTGTTTCTTTTATGAATGAGCTTAACAATAACGTGTAATAATAATAACTGACCTTGGTAATAAACATAGAGTTAAATTAACACCTTTCAGAAACTATAAGCTTCTTAAAGGTAGAATATGTGGCAGAGCTGTTGTGCTGGAAGGCATTAGGTTGTAGAGGTGTACCTAATAAAGAGTCTACTATTCACACTAGTAATATAATATAATTAGTCAATTAATTGATTAGTTGGCACCCCCTTACTTTCAACCACCTATTTAGCATTAAGCATTAATGCTAATACCCTTCCACAGCGATTGTTTATAGCACATTGTAATGTAGTTATAAACAGATATAGCATAGATGTTTATGAAACAACTATAATGGCTTGTGTGGGAGTGTAGGCTGCTGTATATATGAATAATGAAAGACCATTTAGTAAAACACAGTTGTAATAGGTAGTATAATTATTGATTAATACTGGACATTAATATACACATAAAACTGTCCCTAGACTAGCTGCATACGTACATTATAGTGTGTTATAAACAATGTATTAAATGTTAAATAGGGGGATTGAATGTGTTAGGCTTAACACTGTGACTTGTTGTCACTCACCTATGTGTTCACTTCCAGGACCATTTTGCTGAGTGTGATCTCGCTGCTGAATGAGCCCAATACCTTCTCTCCTGCCAACGTGGACGCCTCCGTCATGTACCGCAAATGGAGGGACAGCAAGGGCAAGGACCGGGAATACGTAGAGATCATCAGGTACAACAATCGCACTATATAATCGTCACTTATGAAGCTTTTCTCCAAAGAGTACACCAAATTTGAAGAGCCTTTCTGTAAAGTATCAGTAATCATATATCCTTTAATTTCTCCCTCAGGAAACAGGTATTGGCCACCAAGGCGGAAGCTGAGCGCGACGGCGTGAAGGTGCCTACCACACTGGCCGAGTACTGCGTCCGCACACGCGCCCCGGCCCCCGACGAAGGCTCCGACCTCTTCTATGACTATTATTATGATGACGACGATGTGGAGGGCGAGGATGGCGACTGCTGCTATGATGAAGATGACTCGGGCAACGAGGAGTCGTGACAAGATTTTTGACAGCATCCCTGATCTAGCTGACATACGCTACCCGTTTTTTCCTGTCTGGGTTGCCAGATATTCTTGGAAAAACAACCAAGAAAGATTTGAAGCTTCCCACTTCTAAACCCATAAAAAGAGCTGTTTTTTTCCTGAGCCTCTGAATTGTTTTCGCAGGCAAAAAAATTGCATCGCTGTGGAAGGGTCAGACCTTTGCACCAGCACAAAAAGTCACACGTTTCTTCAGTTTTGCAGACATCATTTTCATTATCACCTAAAACCTTACTTTTAGAGAATATTACTTAATCCTATTGTGTTCAGTACCCTGTACAGTATGTAGTATTATGGGGTTAATACCACTTTTAACAATAGAAACATTTGCAGTGGTGCAAACAATTCCAAACTTTGCTCAGCCTCTCTCGCGCGTATCTCCTATTTCCCTACTTGTAACTGGGTGTTGCTCACCAGTACTTGGTCTCAGTGGCTGACAGAAGATTGAGGACTTCAAGCACCCAGTTTGTACTGAACAGTCTATTCCAAATCCATTGAATCTGACATTTCCACGTTTCACAATCTGTCTCATTTCGACATGACAGATGGATGTCACAGGGCGATATTTTCAAAGTTCTTGTGCATGCCAAAAAAACACCATCGGAAGATTTTTATCCCTTTTTCCTGATGGACCGTTGACCTACATCATGATTCGTTTCAGCTCCGTGATGAGAAAGACTTGTGTTGACTTGAGATCCCGGAGAACTTTGCATCTCGAGGACTGGCGGATAAGCTGAGTCAGGGGGTCAAATCCTCGTGAACAATTTTGGTAACGAGAAATTGATATTTTGCTGTGTTTCTTCTGGTTACTGTTGGATGTGTTTCTCTGTCATTTTGAGTGTGGGGATATGTTATTTGAAGTAGCTCAGATTTAAGAGTTGTGTAGAGAAGTTTTTCAGGGGGGAGAGTTGGGTGGGCAAAACTAATTACTTATCAGAATTGTATTTCTCCATGTGTTTGCTCTCCAAGAGGCCTGATGGAGCCAAAGACAAAAAGCAGTGTTAGAAAAAGTCCAAACTATTTCTGACTGTTTGTTGTATTCTCGTCTTCGTTTGCTCTCTTGCAGGCTTTTATATTTTAGTCTCTTTCTTTGGTTAGACATTATGCCTGCGATCTTGCTTGAGAATGATTTATGTGATGCGATTATTAGGTTTGATTGGCAAAAAAAAAAGATTCTGTAGGAAAAGTGTCTGTCAGAAGGTGTCGTTGCAGTATCAGTCAGGATCATTTAAGTTTTTTTCAGCCCCAGAGGCGAAAGAGAATAAGGCCACGATGTTTTATTTTCATTTCTATTTTTTGTGTCGACGGAGAGTAGACAGGTTTTAAATTGATTTTAGAGTGCATGGGTCTCCACTGTGTGTATTTTTGCATCAGCAATATTGATTGTTTAATTTACTCGAATTAGGTCTTCATACTGAATCTCTCAGGACAATGAATTACATATAACAAATCAATTAAGACAAGACACTACTTTCTTCTTTTAGGTGGTCTTCAGAGTTGGTTTACAGCTTCAACAGGAACCAAAACTGATATGCACATGTAGCTGTATGGATGGTTGCCGTATTGTTTTATTTACCTGTTTATTTTTTATTTTCGGCTATTTAAAACTGAAAAATAAAGATTTATTGGGGGAAAAAATATGCACGTTTTTGCAGTGATTGGATTGGGTGCACTTTAAATATTGAGCATTAAAAAGGAATTTAAAACTATATTCACCTTTTTGATTTTATTAAAACCGTATACCTAATTACAACTGTCATTAATACCTTAACGGCTTAAATATATCTCTAAGTGAGATATTCCTTGTCTTTAAGGATTTATGCCTCCACAAAACACCACGTCGTACAATGTACAGCATGTAAGCATGGAAACATCCCCTTTCGTATGGAAGCAATTCAACAGGTGAATTGACACATTTCGACTTTCTTCTTTGCCTATGCTGCCTATCTAAAAATGATGATGGGCGAGTTTGTCGGTTTTACTGTGTCTTTCCTCTACAGACTTATTGTTATGTCCTGTTATTTGTTATTTTATGTGTCTTTATAATGTGGGAATATATTGGGAACTGGTGAAGACACTGCTGGATTCATGTTACACAGAGATACTGGGTATTATCTTCACAGCTCAAAGAAACCTTTTAAGTTTGAGGTTTAGTTACACTATGTATCCAACTTTTCAGCGCTTACAAGATCTGTGAAATCCAGCAGAATAACGTTAATTTTGTGATATTTTATTAGAAATGAACAAAGGAAAAGAAGACATCCTACAGTCTGCTGGGAACAGTTATCTTTCACTTGTAGGTCTACATCAGTTCGGCAGTTTAGTTGGTTTCCCCACTTTGTTTACTGTTTTTTTTTTAATTGAAAAGGAATTAATTTACAATACCGTAGCATAAAAATCAACATACATACAAGGCACACTGGATAATAAGGATAACTTAATTTGTATTTAATAATACTAATAATGATAATATAGAACAAATGTAAGCGAATAGAAACAAATAAGTGAAAATAAATAATAGTGAATCTAAATAATTTTGCAGTTTTCCCACTTACACTAATGCTTTTTTAAAAAACTCTATTTGCGTATTTTCACAAATAAAATACAAACATAGTTGAACAATTTTGCATCGTACTTGAAAAAGAAAAGAGTGTATATAAGGCAGCCAATTCTCCTTTCAATAAACAATACAATTTTAAAGTATAATGACATAACATAAGAGTACTTAGAGACACAATAAAATAAAAAGGCATACAATGAAAAAATAAATTGAGCAAAAATAACTACAAACAAAGAAATTAAAAAGTGGGCTGTATTGTTACGTTTATTAATTTTTTTAAATCGTGTAATATATCAGAGGTATAAGTACATTTCTTATTATCAATAATTAGGATTGACTCGATTTTTAATTACTAAATTCAATTTGAAGGGAATAATAATGGGCCGAGATTTGGAGAATGTAGTTTTATGGATATAACATTTTTATTGTAGAATTAGTAAGTTGACGATTCATTGTATTGTTTGTTTTTTGTTTTCACAGCAGGCAATGACGTCTTCTGCTTCCAATTTAATTAAGTGACTGTACTGAATGTTAAAAAAAGCTCTCAACTTTCTTTTTTCCCAGAACACCAAAGTTACACTGTGCTCCAAGAGTCAATTCATAATAGTTTCTTCTCCAATCTTACAAAAAAAAAAAACCTTTGTTGTCCACATCTACAAACCTCGAAACAAATGTATTAGCGGGGTAAATATTCTGCACGATTAAATAATTCATTTTATATGGGACAACAAATTTATTTCATGTTTTTCCCCAATGAATATTAGAAAAATACGAATTCCAAACAATTTTTCGCCGTGCAGTGATTTCCCCTCTGCTGTAGAAGTAATTCCTTACATGTTTAGTATTTGTACACACTTAAGAGTACTTAGAGACACAATAAAATAAAAAGGCATACAATGAAAAAATAAATTAAGCAAAAATAACTACAAAGAAATTAAAAAGTGTGCTGTATTGTTACGTTTATTAATTTTTTTAAATCGTGTAATATATCAGAGGTATAAGTACATTTCTTATTATCAATAATTAGGATTGACTCGATTTTTAATGACTAAATTCAATTTTGAAGGGAATAATAATGGGCCGAGATTTGGAGAATGTAGTTTTATGGATATAACATTTTTATTGTAGAATTTGTAAGTTGGCGATTCACTGTATTGTGAATGTTAAATAAAGCTCTCAACTGTTTTTTTTCCAGAACACCAAAGTTACACTGATACTCCTAGAGTCAATTCATAATAGTTTCTTCTCCAATCTTACAAAAAAAAAATCACATTTGTTGTCCACATCTACAAACCTCGAAACAAATTTATTAGCGGGATAAATATTGTGCACGATAATATAATTCATTTTATATGGGACAACACATTTATTTCATGTTTTTCCCCAATGAATATTAGAAAAATACGAATTCCAAACAATGTTTCGCCGTGCAGTGATTCCTTACATGTTTATTATTGGTACACACTTTCCTGAATGCAGCACAGGTCGTCGCTCAGAGATGACGTCACTCATACAACAGTTAAAATACCGTCTGGGAGCTTCTTAAGCTTGTATGACACAGGAACAGCTTTATAAACAAACATACCGATATACGACACTAACAACGGTCATGTCTGTGAACTATGCTGCCGGCCTCTCACCGTACGCAGACAAAGGTGTTTGCGGACTTCCCGAGGTAAAAGATATAAAAGATATAGCGGAACTGTGTCACCAGTCGGACAGTTTTTGGCTAAATTATATCAAACTTTTGGTTTTACCCACGAATATAAATGATTGTGTAATGTTTTGAGCTAATTTAATGGTGTTATACTAAAGTCTAACTTATTATCTATGTAACCATATATGGTTTTACCAGCCTAATTTAGCTTTGTGTTTACAAGAGTGGTCAAAAGGATGCTAACACGGTCAATTAGCCGTGTGCTCCTCTCGGCCCTAGTCGGACACCACCGATCTCCTCGTCGTAAACACAGGGAGCTGCTGGTCGTCCACATTAACATCGCTGTTGTCAAAACATTCGGGACAACACTTCAGTCCTTCACAATAAAATCACATGCTTTAACATCTCCAAAATATACATTTAAGTGTTATCCATTTCCATTTTTAACGTAAACCACCACCTGAGCCGCTGAGCGTCGCACAAACGTTCTTACTGCTTTCTCTCATCATTTTATTTTACTAATTTTTACATGTAAATGTCCATGTACAAATATGAAACTTCACTTGTAGATTCCTAGAAGTGTGTTAATTAATTCTACTTTCACTTCGGTGGCGATCACCCAGTAAATGCACCACGAAAAGACCCGAAACTGCGGCAGACCAGTTCCGTCCGAATATGGCTAATACCAGCGAATTGCGTCCGACTTGTGATACATTCCCTATAATTACCCAATAACATCTGTTAGGTAGTTAGCTTAGCAAGCTAGCCCAAGATGATTGCTTCATGCTCCAGTCAAAGTTATGCATGTTATTTTTACTGTAGAAAAAGCACGGAAATGTAAGCTATTATCATGTTATTGGTCTTTGTTCAGAATGGTTCCATTCAGTTTTACATTGATTTTTAGATCATTAGCTAATGCACTGGTTCTCAATGGTGGTACTCAAACTCTCTCTGGTGGAACTTGAAATAATCTCCAAAATTAAAAAAAGGAACAAACAGGAAAACATTAATTACCAAAATAATATAATTCTAAGAAAATAGTTAAACTTTTAAGATCTGTGAAATGTAATTCAAAATAAGTTTAGCATTTCCTGTAATATTATTGTTTCAATATAAACCTGCTACGTGGTCACGTTCATGAGTTACGAGCTGATCTGTGATAGAAGAGAGTGAGCAGAGGTAAAATGATTGGTTTCAAAACACTGAAATGTCAGTTCTGATGCTACCTCGTCCTACAGTTTGGCTGTGGCTGAAGACAGTCAGCAATAAATCATCTTCTAATCAGGAATAAACCTTCCTGTCTGTAGCTGAATAGTGTCGGCCTATGCTGCTGTATTTTAACATTGGTCTTAGTGGTGGGACTTGAGAGACCCTGATATTTTCTGAGTTGGTACGTCATGTACAAAGTTTGAGAAACACTGAGCTAATGTGTAAACAGTGTTGTAGCTGGTCCAGGTACATTGAGATTTCATACTTGCATTGATAATTAGATCACACAAGATGCACAAACAATAGGCTAAAATGAAATTTTAGCAATCAGATGACGACATCACTGTTTACAAAGTCATATAGTGTTTCACATTATAAAACTATTAAAATAAGACTTAACTAGTAAAATGAGAAAGTAAAAAATAAATACAAATGGAAATAAAATCAAATAAAAAAGTCTTAAGAACACAAGATTACAAACATGAGATAAGCCATTTCAAACAAGTTAAGCAAAGGAGCAATACAATCAATATTTACGTATCAAGATACATTCATTCATTCATCTTCAACCGCTTGTCCCTATCGGGGTTGCGGGGGAGCTGGAGCCGATCCCAGCGCCGGGGTACACCCTGGACAGGACGCCAGCAGGGGCACATAGGGACAGACAGAGACAGACAACTGTTCAAACTCACACCTACGGGTAATTTAGAGTAATCAATTAACCTAACACATGCACGTCTTTGGACTGTGGGAGGAAGCCGGAGAAAACCCACACAGACACGGGGAGAACATGCAGAAGGGCCCCAGCCGGGATTCGAACTAGGTGCAGATCAATTACCCAACTTTAAAGACAAACGAGTTGCACACTCAAAGGTTATTCATGCAGTTAAAGCAAACATTTTCAGCAGACACAAAGGTTTCATGAGGGTTTTTGAAAAAGTATCGCAAAGCAAATACATTCTTCACGTTGTAGTAGCTTGTGTCTCGTATGTACCAGCTGTTTTTGAACCTGATGTTTCCTGTTTTGTGGCAGGTGTTTGACAGTCCTGAGGAGCTTAAGGTGAAGGTGGAGACCCTTGCTAAGTTCATAAAAGAATCTCAATACTTGGTTGTCCACTCGGGAGCTGGGATCAGCACCTCAGCAGGCATCCCCGACTTCAGGTGAGGCCCAAACAAAGTCACCACAGCTCTTTTTCTTTCTATGAGCCCTTTTCACATAAACACACATTGCTTTTCACTTTCAATCATGTTTTATGTTCTTGAACATGATGAGCAAGACACCACTGACTTTACACATTCATTCCAAAGTAAAGTTCAAGTTAACCATTAAAAAAAAAAAAGCTCCTTGTCACAGTAATGGATTGTGATGCCAACAGTGCTTTGTTTATGCATATGATGTCCCCAAGCCATTTATTTAATGTCATAATTGTTGGGACACTATGTTTGTAACAGTGCTCAGGTAAAAGTCTTTCACACTGGAAATGAAATGACAATAATATTCTTGTTCCATACATTTAACAGCCAATGTAAGTTTTGTACTGTCAGATAATCATCAGTTCACTGTTGTCGTCATCATTGTTTACACTTTAATAAGCCCACACTCAACTATTCACACTGGAGACGGGCTCTTCAATCCAAGTGAGCTTTGTGTAGAAAAGTTACAATGTGGTCACATTTCCTTTGGGTGGCATCAAAGTTGCATGTTATTGTAACGAGTACATTCTGAGCATCTTTGAACTCTTTCTCAGTCCAGTCATGAGTGATGGAAATCCTTCATGATGGGACTGAACAGAGTCTAAATCTGTTCATCATCTGTATAGTATGTGTTTAATATAAGTGAAACATGGCCTTTAGTTATAATGGTGGGCAGCTTATTATGCCTTCAGACCTCGGGTCTCAGGGAAAGAAGGATAATTTACTTCCATTGCTGGTAATAATCATAATAATAATAATAATCGTAATTGATTTAAGAGCTATCGCTCATCCTATATGGCCAGGTTTTCTAGTATACTTATCTTTCATAACGATTATGCTATTCCAGGCACACATAATGGCGATAGCAAAATGTCACCCTATGCACCTAAAATAATAGTTCTCCATACATTACCTTGACAACAAAGTATGTCTTCGCCTCTTTTGGAGGCTACTCACCACCACAAGCAAGTCCGAACTTCCCCAGATGTTGCCTTTATGTTTGTTGTCTTTATAATCTTTATTTTGTTTGTCAAAGAACACTTTTATACAAGACCAACTGCATCAATCGATCAATTACCATATAATTGTGTGTTGGTATGGAGAGAATATGACGACTTGATCCCTGCGAAAACCTATTGATTTTGTGATTATTTTATTGGTTGACCTGTTTTATCAGCATCCAAAATAACAGAAGTCAAAACAGCTTCAGGAAAAAAATACACTGCAAATATCAAAAGTTTTGAATTCAGTGTGACTAGAGTCATAGAGTTAGATGGGTTCAGTTCAGACAGAAAGAAGTTCAGTCTTTTATTTTATGTGCATTACCTTACATAGTTTTACTGTGAAAGCCAGTCTGTGCAAAATATATACAGAGTGTGGGTTTGATTGATTTCAAATGAAATGAATGTAGTAGCATCACACGCAGCTTATGTCTCAAACGATTCACTATAAAGTGTTTGTGTGAATCTAAAATCTCAGAGTTGTTCAACTGTCATGGTGGTGGGGAATCAACAGGGCTTTCCTAAAGTGCAGAGAATTGTAGATTATATGGAGCAGCCATGGTTGCTGTAAGAACTGAGGACAGAGTAAGAAACATCAGAAATTGTAAGGACAAGAGATAAAAAAGGACTCTTAACTGCATAGTGCCATTTCAGATGTTTGGCAGCCTTGGAAATATGGATAATGATAATGTAAATAACATAATGGAGATGTCTTTTATTCCAGCTTTGAATTGAAGCTTTCTATCTCTCCTCAGAACATATCTGCTTTTCCTAGCACTTCTTTGTACCCGATCTTAACTACATCGCCATTATGGTGTAGTTTTATATCACTTTGTGTCTAAACGGTTTAGCAAATAGATTATATAACATTGCAACTTTTGGGGATGTTTGTGGTAAACTACCAACTTTATGCCACTTTATCTAATACAAATACTGCTCTTTAGTAAGCTACTTAATCAGTTAATCCAGGCCAGAAATGATCATTTTGCCTTCCCCTGCTTTCTCTTGTAGTACCATTGTATGAGCAAGTGAGGGCGCTACTTGCTTGTTATTTGTCAAGTCCACCTTGAAAACAATAACCCCCATTAAAATGAATCCTTGATCATTCTATGTTCTTCCATTATAGTCCATTTCACAGTTGCAAACATAATCATTCAACATGTGTCCCAGTTTATTTCTTGTTGCAGTGTATGTGAACGACATCAGCTGACGGGAAGTTAACAAGGCTGTTGCCTAGCAATGGTGTTCCATTGAAAAAGTCCATAGTGCAAGACTTTCTTCTTGTCTTTTGATACTGTGCAAACACATATTTTGCTCTAATAGCTGAGCTGTGGTAAGATAGACATTTCCCATATATATCATATAAGCATGCCTGGAGATGTTCACTGTGGAGACATGACTAATATTTGATTTGTCTGCCTGTCAGTCAGTTAGAAGCGACCTTGTATAGCAGTATCATTAAAGCCAAGGTTTCTACGTACACATCAGGCCCACTAACACAAATGATACTCCCAATGCTACTGTGCACACACATGCAGAGTAAGACATTCATCTCCTACCAACTTGATATTATTTCCGACACCAAGACATGTGAATATACCAGCTTCACAGATGCTCTGTGGCTTTCATGTCCTGCAGCATTTTTCTCCCGGTGATGAGCATGTAACAAGTTGTGTGCATGCCTCTCTGCTGATATGTCTTTGAACTAGTCTTGGCTAAGGGGGCAGTGAGTCATATTGGTGTTGAGAGATGAGGCTGTTTGAAGATTCACAGGATGTGTTCCCTCATCTGATGCATTAAAATAGGTTATGTATTCCAAAATAACTTGGCAACTGCCAGGGTTTTAGACAGCACCAATACTGAACCCCTGGGTCATCCCTCCTTCACACCTTACACCTAAAACAAAAGCATGAATTGGACAGATCAGATCAAGCAAGAGATTTTATACAGTTTAGTCTGAAAATTCTCTGCATGCAGTTAGATGGATGTCTGTTAAATATGTAATTACTCCTATTTTCTTTCTAGCGGGAGAATCTTTGTACAGGGTTTTTTTAATGGTCTTTCACACTCCCAGGGCTCAGGCGGGCAGCTCTTGACAGCACATTGTCGATTTGGTACACAAACTTTTGCAGAACTCCTTTGCTGAACACCGCCTATGAATACATACCCACATCCTGTCCACCCACCACATTACAGCCTGTCCAGTTCTGATTTTAACTAGATGAAACAATCCACTGCTTAATATCAGGGGATTCTTTTCATCTAGTCCTAAAACTTAACTGTCAGTCATCTCTTCATCACTATATTCTCTTTCAGGGGTCCGAAGGGTGTATGGACGTTAGAGGAAAAGGGGGAGTCACCTCACTTTGACACCACATTTGAAGATGCCCGACCCAGCTTGACTCACATGGCCCTCCTGGGACTGCAGAGGGCCGGCTACCTCAAGTATCTCATCAGCCAGAATGTGGACGGCCTACATGTCCGATCCGGCTTCCCCAGGTAACTCTTCCCTGTCTCCTGTCTTGATGAAGCTTTTTATATGCCGAGTTGCTAACTCAAATCGTAGTTGTTGCACAGAGCAATACATTAAGCCGTTGATACAACACGGTAGGGCTGTGCCGTGGAAACTAAAAAATCTGTTCTCGTCTTCTGCAGATGAAACTTGGTACTCAATACTTAAAAACGCAATTTTCAAGCAGTCTCTGCTCCTACAGTACTTTGAAATAACACACGCTAACTGTGGCCAAAAAACAAGATACACATGATTCCAGAGAGTAAGAGTTCATTTCAACTTTTCTTTGGTCATCAATACTCTCCTATTATATTTCGCCCACCAGCTGTGCCTCCCAATTATGCTTGTTCTGGGAAGATGCATCCTTAATTTCTCTGAACACTCATGCAAGAAGAGAGGCCTTAACCTCACTTCCAGACTAAACTCTTTTATAATGAGCTAACTTGTATTAAGTTTCACGACAACCTAAAACGTTATTAATTTCACGGTGCATAAATATGACACTTTTTATATCAGCACACATTTGATTATAGCTGGAATGTTCCGCACTGGCTGCATCTAACAATTATTTTCATAATTGATTAATCAGCTGGTCATGTCAATTAATTTCAGTTTAAGCTGCAGGTAAAAAGCAAAAAAAGCCAGGATTTGAAGCGAAATGAGACCTCTACTTGCAGCTCCCCTCAAGTTAATGAAAAAATGTTAGTTTTTTTTAACAACTACGCCACAATTAACTGCCGACCTCAGGTTTAATCTATTAATCATTTGATTTATGAAACTTTACATTACAATTTGTTAGAACACAATTTTGTCATCACGTTTGGTTTTTGTCAGACCCACAGTCCAGAATACAAATATACTTTCTTGACTATGTTTAGACAAGGAAAAGCAGCATTTATATATATTTTTGACATGCCAAAACCAAATTTTTGCATTTGTGTTTCAAATTAATTAAGATTCTTTCTTTAGCTACTAAATGCTCTATTATTTACACCAGCTCTGCTAATTTTGAGCCGTTTGGTGCTGGTCAGGTGCCATATAGTTTGTTTATAAGTGCTTTTTTTCTGAAATCAGCTGCTACTGGAAATGAGGTTTGAGAGCGGTGAGAGTGAGCAGCATTGAGGAACTGCAAAGTGGGGGGATAATTCTCTGTGGGTTTGTCACTAGCAGTGACCACTTCTCCATCACATGTAGATAGTTGACCTGTTGTTAGTATCAACATAGTCTTTAGTGCAGCTTTAAAGATGTGTCATCTTATCAAATACTGCCAAGGTACAAAATAAGCATTATCCATTAGCCAAATGGCTGGTAGATTTGTTTTACTCGACAGCCATAAAGCAATTGGAATAAATTGAGTTTCCGATTAAAATCGGATCATTCACCAGCCTCTTGGCATAATTGTGCTGAATAATGTATAACTGCTGCAAATGAACTCATTTTCACAAAATGATCCAAGTCTAGATGGAAATGTTCCCCATATGTTAATATTTGATTACATCGCTGTGCTGTGCAGAAAGATTTGTAGTTGAAGCAGAGTGAGTGAAGAGCATAGGGAATGAATAAGTGACAATTGGTTGTGAGGTATTTTTTTATCCGAGAAAACATAAACTTGCAGAAAACGCAGGGAATTACTTATTTTGGAGGAAACAACCACATTATAGTCAGTTTTTTTTCGTATTCATTTCTAGTATACAAACCCAAATATACACATCATAGTTTCACGCCAGTGTTACATGTTGTGTGACCCGTGTTTTTTAAATATGAAGCTGCTGCTCTGTGATAACAACTGAAACAGCACCAGAAATGAAGCCCTAAAAATACTGCTCAAATGACTGCTTCAGATATTGTTCAATGTTTGGTCTGAGGATGGATAATCCAAACATATTGGACTATCTCACGGCCAAGAATCCAATTTTTCATTCAGCACATAAACCCAGCCTTTACACGTATCGCATGACTTCCCTGGAAGCCGTTCGTTCCTCTACACTCCATCAGTCAGGTTTTTTTAGACGAGGCCAGACAGTAAAATGGTAGTTCTCTGGAGGAAATCAAACTGGTAAAGTGAACCCGGTGGCACTAACCTGTCGGGATGCAGAAAATAATATGGATCAGAATATTTATTAAAGAGGGACTGGGAAAGGCTGTATTGAATATTCCTGACATTAAAGATGTACTCCGTAAGATTTTTCATCTATTTAATTGTCTTTTAAGTTACTATCTATCAAAGAGTGAGTTAAAGCAATGGTGACTGATCATTTGACCCACTAATGAAAGCACTTCTTCTTGCCTTTTTTGGCTAGTATTACAATATCCGTGTCTGTGACGCGGCCGTTTTAGTGACGCTGCAGACAGCACTTGGTCCGCCTGCCCAGATCGTCACTGATGCTTATGCTGTTTCATTGTCAAAGAAAATCAGGAACTCCCAACTCCTGAGTCAGGCTTGTAGTAAGTGCAGAAGTGTAATAGGAACATGTGTGTGAGTGTATGCATGTAAGAGCATAACATATAGGGGACAGACGGGAGGTAGAGAGATGAATTTGTTTCAATAAAGTTTACAAAAGAGACAAAAAAAATGTCAAAACACATCGGGAACGTGAAGGTGACAAGATGGAGGGCTCCAAAAGAACAGGTTCGCCTGCAATTACATCTTACTGTGAAAGAGGCTGCAAGAAGCACGTTATCTAATTTAATTTTAAGTTTAACTTTGGAGACAATTATCTCAGTGAATATTATCTTTGTAATCTTTCTGTCTTTGTGGATTCTCTCCCTCTTGCTCAATCAGGGATTTATTATCAGAGCTCCATGGAAACATGTTTGTGGAGGAGTGTGAGAAGTGTGGCAGGTATGTACACACACACACACACACACACCTCTAACACTCACACTTTTGATCTAGAATCTTGCAACACAATATATAAAGCATTCAGACAGGAGAATCCACCCCGCCTTGTGTCAAAGGCAAAACATTCTGGTGCAATTGTAAGTCAAGTGTTTTCTCTGCACATTTAACTCCACCTGTGGGTCATATTTGTTGCCGACCAGCTGCATCACATTTTTCAAATGGAAACTTCTAGCAGGATAATGCATCCTTTCACAGAGCGCTTGTTATCTCAAAAGAATACCAGGAACATGACAATGACTTCATTTAACTTCAGTGACCTGCACAGTCTTCTTTGTCCAAGAAGATTACCTTTGGGAGAAAGGAGAACAGAGGCATAAATGTATTTTTGCAGTAGCTACATGATGCCGTTGACTCCCTAGTATTCAGAACACGTATGACACGTTGAGTCCACGTCTTGAAGAAAATTACCTGGAGTTAACTCCAAGTCGTCTGGTCTATCTAATAAGAGGGCTGCTGAGTCTGTATTGTAATGATTTTGTGTATGAATTGATATGTACAAGATTTTGGTTTGGTGTTTCTAAGCATCTATTTTTTCCTTAACTGTAGCTTAACTAAAGCTGATGTGGTTGGACAGAGACATGAGCTGTATGAGTCTTTGTTTTTCAGGCAGTATGTCAGAGAAAAAGTGATCGGTGTAATGGGACTGAAGCCGACAGGACGTTACTGTGATGTGGTACGATCCAGGGGACTCAGAGCCTGCAGGTAATGCATTACTTTCACTGCATTTTGTAAAAAAAAAAAGGAAAAATGTACCATAATCCATTGATTGGTATGACTGTGTATTATATCACTAAAACAGAGGAAAGCTGATAAGCACCATACTGGACTGGGAGGATGCTCTTCCTGACAGAGACCTGAACAAAGCAGAAGATGCCAGCAGGTGAGACAGACACAATTGCAGCAAAATTTGTGCTTCTGGTTTCCTTTAACATCCCTGCTTAATCTTCTGCTAAATAGCACAATCCACAGTTCAAACATTTTATGTGAACTGAAGTGTGAAATAGTGTGTTGGATCTATTTGTTTCAGCTTTCTGTGTAGATTTACCGTCAGTGTCTTGACATGCAAATGTATCACTGCTTTGATGTTACCCTTTGCCTCCCATGTGTCAATGTTTCCACTCAGTCCTTCGGCCACAAAAAAAGCTTTAATTTGTGTCTACAAAACAGCAGGTTTTGCACATACTCGAACAACTGAGGTAACGTTTATTTGACATATCACAGTGGCCATGGCTTTGTGTTGCTGAAAGCAGGAGATTACAGTTTCTACCCAGCAATCTCTAAAAAAAAAAAACCATCAGGTCATTTTGCAACAACAACGCTGTTCTGAAGGGATTTCCAGGAACCCCAAATGGTTTTCAACCATCTGGATGAATTCATATTTCATCTTTTGAAAGATATACATTTTTCCTGAGCCGAAAGATATTTTTTTTGATTGCATCCCTAGATACATGCCATATCAGGCTAACTGGATTGGAAATCCGGTTCCTTCATAAATGCCTTCAGAACAGCCGTAAGTGTTTTTAAACAATCTCTTGGGTTCTCTTGGGCCAAGTCATTATTTTTCTGAGAAACGGATACTAATGTAAGTGCTGTGGCTCAAATGCAATGGCAATACACAAGAGGCACAAACTGGGACAAAATGTTAACGTACTTTGATTGGAGACTCTTCTTAACGCACAACAATTAATCCCCCTTAATAACAGGAAAATGAGAAGAATGTGTGTGATTATATTGATATTTCTCTACTGTGTGCACCCAGACAAGCAGACCTGGCACTGACCCTCGGGACCTCCCTGCAGATCAAACCCAGTGGAGACCTTCCACTTCTCACAAAGCGCAAAGGAGGGAAACTAGCCATTGTTAACCTGCAGGCAACAAAACACGTGAGTCTCATTCATGCACCACCATCTGACACACACGTGGAAACATGAAATGGCACTGTCAAAAGAATAAAAGAAAAAATCATCCTCATTTTCACCATTCACAACTGTAATTTTCTGTCTTGTAGGACAAGCATGCACACCTGCGTATACATAGTTACGTGGACGAGGTCATGAAGCAGCTGATGGAGCTGCTGGGGTTGGACATCCCAAAGTGGGAGGGTCCGACTGTCTGCGAGAGCTCCAAAACCACCTCTGAATGCACCGCTGATGTCAAACCACTACGTGCAGTCACAACAAAGAAAAAGGTCCTGATCAAGAAGGAGAGGAAAAGAGACACAACGGCACTAACAGATGATGGGAGTGTTAAGGAGGAGACAGTCTCAGTAAAGAGGGAGAGAGCGGACTCCCCAGTGGAGATGAAGGAAGAGAAATAGCCTCAGGTTTTTTTTTTCTTCTCACCAACCCAACCGGACCCGTCCAGAAATAAACTTACAACTGAGAGTGCTTGGTTTGGACAGAGGTTTTTCTCATCTTACACCCTCTGGAGCAAAGACTCTTCTAGTACCGTAGTCTTTTTGACCCATATTTCTTACACCACAATTAGCAGCAAGGTCCCAAAGGCCCAAAAGTTGACTCCTTATAAAGCAAAATTAACAGTGATTGATTCCAGGATGGACATATCACGACATTAGGTGGATGTTTGTTTGGAAATGTTAAATGTTTTTTAATTTTTGGTCAGACCACATACCTAAAAAGTACATATACCAATTTACGACCTGCGTATAAATGTGCCTCCTGCTATAGAAAATAAAGGTAAGGAGGAAATTGCGTCTTATATCCAAACTTTTTTAAATACATTTTTAACACACAAAAATAAAGATAAATAAGGCTTGTAAGGCTGTGGCATCTTATTAAAAGCTTTATTTATAACCATGTGCTCCAGATCTCATTCCTCCAGATAGAGCCTTAAAAGACGAGTTATCAAGTCAGCAGCTCCAAGTCTGATTGACTCGTAGCCTCATCTCAATCATTAAAAAAGCATATTTTCCAAAATTGTCAAAGTATTTCTGTCGTTGTGGAAAATATTTAATTTCCTCTGGCGAGACGTATAATTGCACCTGCTTTTGTACATAAATGGTAAATGGACCATTATCATACAGTACGTTTCTAGGAAATTGTTTTTATCTCAGGAAAAAAAAGTGAGAAAAGTCTCTTAACTGTTTTTTTTTTTTTTATGAATAAATGTTTTGGCAATAAACACATTCAGTTTCTCATGGTACCTCCTGTGTATATGTTTTGTACATTGCGTCCTGTCAAACAGCCGTGGCCTAGTTGCAAAAGAGACAGAGACAGGATGCATTTTTTAATTCAGTGTTGAAGATGTAATTATTTTTTCTGTTGCATTAAACCTTATTGACATTTCTAAGGAAACACACCTACACACTTTGGTCACTATGTAAGTATGTTGTTGTGCATCACTGCATTGTGACTGGACACTATGACCAAACCTATGACCACTAAAGAGCGGCCTCATGTTGGTCAATTTATCCAAAAACATATTAAACAAACATGATAGATTGTTGTTTTTTTAAAGAAAAAACTTTCATAACAGATGCTGCATCTGCCTAAAGGGCCACAAGTGTTTCAGAATCAGAAATACTTTAATAATCCCAGGGGGAAATTGTTTGTTGAAGATTACGGCAGTAAACATGTGGATAAGTGTCTGAGGCTGAATAGGCATCAGTCCATTAACGCACTCTCATCTCTCCAGGTGTATACATAACAGATATATAACAAGTCCAACTGGCTGAAAATATACAGTTTTTATTTACATTATTATTGTCGCTGTCTGTCTGTTTGTAGTGTGCTCCATCGAGCTAATGAGATAAATGTTCTCACTGCGCTTTGAATGTACTCTGGACCCCTTTTTTTATTATTTTGTGCCGCTGTACCTAAGGTTAGTTGGTGTAATGATATATACAACTGTATACTGTACTAAGGTCTCCAGTGATTTGCAACCTTTTTGGCTTGTGTGACCTCTTAAAATGAATTAAATGAGCCCCCTTATAATAGGTTATGGACACAAGCTGTCAGACGTTTAATCAAGGCTTTGTAACAAGCCTGAAGATATGAAAGAATCCAGTCACTAAATGACTATAATAGCAAAACTTGGAGGGAAAAAAAACATAAACTTAAGTTAATGCAGCACACTGACCGTTGAAGTCGAGGCTACAGGCACACATTAGATCAACAGTTCAGCCTGGTAATGATGCAGTGGTGTTGGGGAAAACCTCATTCTTGGCACACGTTAGACCGTGTTTCGAACGGATCCAGTAAAGGGCTGCTGTGGCGGCAGGTTTTCATTCCAACCAAGCAAGAACACACCTGACTAGACTTATTCAACCAACTGAATTGCCTACACCCAGTTGGATTTGTTGGATCAGGTGTGTTCTTGCTTGGTTGTGAAAACCTGCAGCCACAGCGGCCCTTTACTGGATTAGTTTGAGACACCTGCATTAGACCCTTTAAAACCAACTGAGCATGGTTTAAATGCCACAGCCTACCTGAGTATTGTTGCTGACCATGTTCATTGTTGTAAGGTAACAGTGTACCCATCTTCTAAGGGATACTTCCAGCATGACAGCGTGTCTTGTCTCTAAGCATGCTTCATCTCAACATGGCAAGGAGTTCACGGCCTTCACAGCCACAGTTTGGGATGTGGAGAGACAGGAGATTCCACAGGAGATATACATCTGTTTAAACTGAATCAGTTGAAATGACAGGGATTGGATTATGAAGCATACCGTCTCCCTGTGAAAGGTCTAACAGATGACAGTGCAGCTCAGAGCCATATACCCCAAGGAGTTGTGTAACATTCAGAGACAGAGAAGTGAGGAGGCACAGAACTGAAGAACAGCATAAAATGATTTCTGAAGTGTTCGTGTTCACAGGCTCCATCATTAGAAATCGAAAGCTATATAAAGCACAAGACAGAATCTTCTAACAGCTGCTCATCCCCCTAAACTCAATAAGCAGGACCTTGGTCAGAGACTCTACATCTGAGCCCTGTTGGCTGTGATCTCCCTGGAAGGACAACAGTCAGAGCAACACTTCACAAGTCTGTGCTACATGGCAGAATGGACATAAGGAGTCAGTGACAGCATGCCTGGGGTTGCCACAAAGGCAGTAGAAAACTCTGCATCAAAGATTTCTTTTTGTCAGCATCCTCCCCTGATGTAATTCAAAGTGCTTCTCTGGAGGAAAGCAGGCACAGCTCATTAACCATTTAATATGAAGCCTGCAGCTTTGTGCTACATGAGCATTTCACTGGCAGTCAGGGCTGTAATACTTTAGTCCGATCTCAGTCTCCTGTCTGGTCTCGAGACTTTTAAAGTCTTGCACTTGTCCGGGTCTTGTGCCTTGTTTGACTCTGAATTGTCTTAAACTGGGACTGGTCAAGTTGTTCTTGGCTGCTGATTCAAGATCAGTTGTACAGAATGTTGCCTCCATTGATTAGTTTGATGTTAGAAGAGAGATCAATCTTCTTTATAGATCCATCCTGACTCCTTAATCGCTATATTAGCATTGAAAAAACATTATTTACTGTTAAGGTCTTGAACAGGACTTGATAGCTCTGCTGGCAGCTCCTAGGAGAGTGAATGCATCTGCTGCAGTGCGTGGAGTGACATTAAGATGGCTGTTTACAGTCTAATTAAAAATGCTCTATTCAGTACACTCAGGCACGTCCCTAAGGAAGAAAGTAATCATTGGCATTATTTATCAAATTTGATAAAGATGAGAGGAAGAGTCTAAAGAAAGACGGCTGATTAAAATACATTTAAACCTGAAAGTTATTCATTTTGACTCATCTCGATATTGAAAGCACATGATTTCCCCTTCAAAGATTTCACTTTTCTCAACAAAGCTCCTGATAACTTCCCATTGAGTCATCCATCCATATGTCTCTAAGATATCAATCTTTTGTTATCTTTGTCCAGTGTTAATTTCACTGAATTGACCCTTAATTCTCCATGGGGATTAAGAAAGTGCCCTGTCCTGTCCTCCTTGATGAGTCTCACAAACCAGAAAACCAAGGCTCCAAGTTCAAACTCACAAGAAATTGGTATCAGACAGAGGCAGCAGCCGATTCATTTATATTTTACAGCAAACTTTATGAACTACTGTGGAATTGGAGTGTATAAAGTAGGAACACAATGTTCAAAAACTCAAATTCTAGTTGGTCATTGTGCAAAAAAAGAAAATGTATCTGCTGTCCTTTCCCGTAAATGCAAATCTAAAATGTTCACAAAGACTCTAAATTGAGCTGTTACTGCTAAGTAGAGCAGATTTCCTTGCAGCTGCTCTCGTCTTGATCGACTTATATATTACAATTGGCACTGGACAGTTAAGGTTGGGTGAATCTTTTCATCCTCATATGGGTAATAATTTAACGACAATGTCACTCATTCCGGAAAATTATCTTACGAACATTTTGGCCGACTTGAAAGAGGAACATGAAGGTGTCTGTTTTCTTTGAAGACACCATCCATCCGTCCATCATCTCCCACCGCTTGTCCCTGATGGGGTCGCGTGGGCGTGAGGCACAGTTGAGCTTTCAACCACATCTCATATGTGCAGTTACATGAACTCTCCTTCTGATTGTCTTGCTGCTTGTTCGTGTAAATAATGGGCAGTCGAGGTTCTTAACAGCCGTATGAGCTATTAACACCTGACCTGAATCCACAGTTTCTCTCCGGGATGAAAAATGTCTACAATTCCCTGCACAAAATAAAAAAACGGCTCCTTTTTTGTTAGATTAAGAATAGATTTCTCTTCAGTGGTAGCATTCGTACGGTTTTTCCGAACAGCTTTGTTTCCTGAGATATAAAGATGTCTCATCTCTTTACTGCCTGTGCTTGACATATCGGCTTCGAGTGTGATTGACTTTGACCCATTTTTATGCCTATTTATACAAGGCAAGAGAATGTCTTCGACCGTATCACAGTCATGATGTCATTCAGTACAACAGCACGCCATCTTGTTTGATATTGCTCAAGTATAAATCATTCATGCTCATCATGGCTGTCTCCTCTTGGAAAATAAACTGAGCCTGTAATTGCTTTGAACCAGTGATCTATACCAGCCATACATGGACTTATAGGGATGATAAGTGCTTTTTTCAGTGGACTGTCTGTACTTGAAGATGAATCGCTGGGTTATTTATAAGTTTGGGATCCTTGTACCTGTCGCATGTCATTTGTTTTCTGTTTTCTGCACTGTCCATTGTGTATAGCCTGATGAGAAAACCATAGTGAGGCGAGTTCAAGGGAACAAATCGGACGCAACAATAAAGGAAGTGAGCGACAGAATACTTTCTTTTGATAACACAGCAAAGTGTTGGGAAGCAATCAATCAAACGAGAACTGGCACAAATGCTTGTTCTGAAATCACACTTTTTACTGTTTTCCATTCATAGCTCGAAGAGGTCGGTTCCCTTGATGACTGCTGGCATTTTTCTAGCAGCATGACTGCCTATCACTCAGAGATATGCATCTGACTGGAGAAGTAATTACTACCAGAATGGCACACAATGGAGGAACTGTGGTGGAGTGTTTGTGCGTGTGTTTGTGTGGTATTTTGTCAGCTCAAGGTGATTATCTGTGTGGGTTCAGACTTTAAAGGTTGCTAAAGGGCAAAAATGTAGGGCATCTTTTGTGCAGTTGACTCATTTTCCTCATCTCCGCAGTTTTGTGGCTTTCATGACTGCAGACAAGATTAACTTCCCAGAGACGTCTCTGAACTCTTTGTCCTCTCGTTTTATTTAATGTCACATTACATACATGTAATCACGAAATAATTCACAGGGTACAGCAAGATGTGACAATGGATGACAGTTTCATGCTACTGTAGTGTCCTGACTGTGTTAGCAACAATCAAACAAATACATATTAACCGCATCCTAATGAAAATGTAACAATCTTACAGACCTCAGGATTGCCTGTGAAGGTGTTTGAGGTGCCAAGTATAAAATGCACTTTACAAGTTGAACTAATCCAACAGCACATAATATTTAGCGTGACGAAGCAGAAGAAGAAATCAGAAATCAGCCCACAGTTTAATTTAGAGCTGGCTAATTCGTGGTTTGATCATTTTCAAGAACATACTTGTCACCAAGGAGATTACTTCCAAAGTTCAAAGTTTCACAAAAAGTGCTTAATGAAACTGAAACGTAGCTGTTCAGGTTTGTCTGCAAAAGGTGAGGATACTCATGTGTGTGTCATCCTAGTTTGAGGGCTGAAATGCATTTTGGGGGAGATGTCAAACAGGAATGAGATTTAAAAATGGCACCAAAGAAAATATGGCACACAAAGTTAAGTTTTAAAGGAAAAGCTTCACATTTTGGGAAATCCACATTTGCACTTTCTTGAGTCTAGAATACCTATTGTACCTTAAATATAAATATATAGACTGTTAGCTGTAAACAGGGAGATACAGTTATTAAGCTTTGTCCAAAGATAATAGGTCCACTACAAGCAACTCACTAATTATGTTGTATTAATCGTTTTTTAAATCTGTTCGAAAAATCAATCTGTTGGCAGACCTAGCCTGGGACCTCCCAGTTCATTTTCGATTCCCAAGGGGCGTTCTCAACAGTGCAGACCACAATGCCTCTGGACACAATTAGATAGACCTTCAACCAAGCGAAGAAACAAAAAGTGACATTCAACCAAACGGAGCATGGTAGCGCTGATTGAAACATGCAAGTTGGGGCGGAGTGTGGTCCGTTTTCAAATTACAGCTATACAGTACACTAAAATGTATTCCTGAAAACATTTGAGACAAAAAAATAGGCAATACAGTAACAGAATCATGGCTCATTGCATCAGTGAGGCCTAGTTTTACAGTTTGATCTGAGTTTCGTGAGCCTGTAGCACAGCGATTGACGCAGAATGTCCGTTACATTTAGTAACTATACAGCATGGCGCTCCTCTGTCTCCCCACATGAGATAAACAGTAGGTATTGGTCCACACTGGGCCACGCCGGCTTCAAATCTTTCTGAAGGGGATCTCCACCCGGACGCATGTGCCAGAGCAAATAAAAAATGAGCTTGTAGATTCATCTGGTTTCCAGGCTACAGCAGACCGTTACAGAGCCAAGAAATAGTTCCACACATGAAATGGATTTGTCATTCTTTTCACTTTGGTTTCTATACGGATTAACCAAACGATATACGTTATATTCACATTACTATAAATATTATTATAATTACTGTTAGGCTTTGCTTGCATCTCTGGAAGTGTGTCTGTCTGTCTCTCTCTGTCCATCTGTGTGTCTTTTCTCTCTTTCTCTCTCCTTTTCTTCCTCCCCAACCGGTCAAGACAGATGTCCGTCCTCCACAGAGCTGGGTCTGTCCGACGTTCCTGCCTGTTATAGGGAAGGTTTTCGTTACCACCGTACTCTACGGGGGAATTGTTGGGTCTCTGTAAATCATAAATAAGTCATTGAGTGTGGTCTTTACCTACTCTGTAAAGTGTCCTGAGATAACTTTTGTTATGATTCGACACTATAAATAAAATTGAATTGAATTGAATTGTTTATTAGTGAGCTTAACGACCCTTTGATGAAGCTAGGCTAGCTGTTTCCCCCTGTTTCAAGTCTTTTGTGCTAAACTAAGCTAAGCTAACCTAGCTTCATATTTAGCGTACAAACATGAGGGTGGTATTAATCTCCTTGTGTCACACTCACCAACATTATATATACAAAATGTCAAACCTTTCCCTTTTATAGAGTAAATTACATATCAATGTCTTTGTGTATCATAGCCAGGCGGGGCGGAGCTTCCTCCACTCTCCTACCTCTCAGAGCCTGAGTGAGACCATTTTGGATGGAGTGAGACACTCTCAGCAAGAGCTCCTTCAGTCCAGCTCTGTACTCTTGTCGGATCAGGCAGTAGAGCACCGGGTTGAGACAGCTGTTCGCATGAGCTAAGCACACAGTCAGGGGGAAGGCGTAGGCCTGGGCATTGTAGAAGGCTTTACTGAAGGGCACCAAGTCAAATTTGATCAGCACCCCCCACAGGGTGAGAGCCTGGTTGGGCAGCCAGCAGATGAAGAAAGATAGAACTACAATGGTGACGGAGCGGGTGACTTTGGAGCGGCGGCGGTGGCGTCCTTTCTCACACTCTGACCTCTCTGTGACAGTCCCACTGACCATGCTGCCTACAGTGCGCCGGCTTAGGATGAACCTCAGGAGGAGGAGGTAGCACACAGAGATGACGATCAAGGGAAATACAAATCCCAGGAGGACTTTCTGGGTCTGATAGAGCCCAAGCAGGACTTGAGGATCCCAGTGGCCTGAATCAGAGTCAGAGAAGCGCACTAAGCACAGCTCGTCATCTGTAGACACCTGCAAACACAAGCAACAGAGGTTTCAAAACAAAGATAGAAACAGAAAGCATGCACCGTACTGGTAGAGAAACAGCACCAGTAAGGACTGTAAAGAGTGGTTTGTTTGGCTGAACATAGGCAGTTGCCTACCCTGGCTTAAGGTCATTTGCACTAGACATTTGCAAGAATAAGGCAAAGAGTATCATTAAAGATCCCAAACAATCGGGTTGCAGCCTTTTCTCCCTGTTGAGGTTGGCAAGAAGCTACTGAATACACAAGGCCAGCACTGAGGCATACATATATATTTAATATTTTATATTTATCTTATTTAATGCACAGATTTAGTGGTATTTTATATGATTTCATGTGACAAACAAATTACTTGAAATCCGGGTCAGTCTGAATTTAACAAACCTGGACTGTAGTGGAATAGAAAGCATGAGGCAGTGTAGCCACCAGTGACACCACCCAAATGGTTAAACTGGCCCATTTGGCACGAGCATAGGAGCTCCTAGGGCTGCCCATCTTCAGAGAGGTAACCAGGGAGTGGTAGCGGGTCACGCTCATGGCGGTGAGGAACAAGACGCTGGCGTACATGTTCAGGGTGGTGACCGAGCTCACGATCTTGCACATGATCCGACCAAAGGGCCAGCGGAAGTCCAGCACCGTGTCCACGGCCCAGAAGGGCAGGGTGAGGACAAACTGGAGGTCTGTCAGTGCCAGGCTCATCACGAAGCAGTCAATGGAAGAGTGGTGGTGGCCCCGCCGGCGGGAATGGAGCAGGAAGAGTGCCAGGAAGTTACCCACAAGCCCCAGGACACACACCACCAGATAGACCAGGGCAATGACAATCCGTACCTGTTGAACACATACAATCATTTTTATCTTGGCACTTTGGACCTGAATGGTTGCAAATGTTGCTAACAAGGAAATAAAAGTTTAAATACAACATGCATCCTTTCCTTCAGCATTTTTTTTTTTTTTTTTGCAAAAAAGAAAGAAGAAACTTTATCCATCTTGATTTGTAAGAAAGGTAAATCCTTAACCACAATGGAGTTGTAACACATTACAAATAACCGGGAATACATAATAACATTTCAAAAAATAGATGACTTTATCTGATTTTTGTTGAAAACATGTTTGCAATTATATGTACCATTGCCAATTATTACTCTTTTATATTTGTATTGGGTCTTTTAATGAATTGTGCCAATATCATGCTTTGTAATGGTAATTTGATTTGTCCCATTCTAAAGTAAGTTACTCCTGTTGCTTATTTATGGGAAATGTAGTTTGTATTCCTTTTACTTACATTGAAAATGGAACATAGATGATTTGTAATTCAAAATCATCGATGTGATTTTAAAAAAAAAAGCAAAAACATGAAAGCTGACACTGACACTAAAGCAACAGGACCCCATATGTTAAAGAATATACACAGTAGTGCTACACCTGTAGATTATTTGCACTAAAAATGTTTTGAGGTGTTTAAAGAGAAAAAATATTTATTAGTATGGTCGTGCTATATTTTAAATGTTTGATTTTGATGTAGCAGAAACATTTTTTTGTTTTACTGACTACATTACATTTCCAAGTAATCGGACTCGACCCAGTCCATAACTTACTGCCAGGTTTGCACTGTCTGCGTGCAGATCCAGAGAGGATTCCTTGGAGAGGATGTGGAGCCAGCAGTTCAGTGACAGGTTCAAAGTTGCGAGGTTGTTGGCAGCTCCCGTGGGGCTCACAAGTTTGGAGATTTCGCGTTCATCCTCTTCTCCTCCGCACACGCTGAGAGCGGCCAGGGCTCCGGAGGCGCTGCTGTTGCTCTGCATGACTCTGCAGAGGAAAAGGCTTCTTTGTTTTAAAAACAACAAGTTATTGCAGGTTTCCTCTCCTCTTTCCAGCTAACTTCCAGAGTACGCGGGGCTGGATAAATAAATCCCCATCGTTCTCGCTGTGTTTGGTTCGAAATCTCAGAGTTTCATGATTTCTCCAAGTTTCTAAACTTACTCGTATTTAATAGGCGCTGAAAAGTTTACACATGAAATATAAACGCTGAATAATCCGTGTCAACTACTTTGGAGCGTTCAGGCTGAGGTCTGTCGTGATGCAGCTGTATCTTCTGTCAGTGATGACAGCATCCCGAGGCTTATATACTCGCTGAGGCTCTCCAATGGCGCACTGCGCGCACATGGAGGCTTCGGTATACTGTTTAGCCTATTGCCTCGCTCCAATGGCGCACTGCGCGCACATGGAGGCTTCGGTATACCGTTTAGCCTATTGCCTCGCTTTATGACAGCAGATACTGGGCAGCAATGACGCTCCACTAACTACAATTCTGGTTTTAACTCAGATTAAGCCAGTTCTCTGCTCTGTTATCATTCTGATGATTCATGGATAAACTAAGAGGGAAAGGCATGTGTGTTGTGTGGTAGGGGAAATAATTCAGCAGTCTGACACACTGCAAAATAATCAATAATAAGTTTCTTGAATTGTCTCTGCTGTTATGTGCATAGATTGTTGGCTTTTTTTTTTTTTTTTAAAGATGGCTCAGAAAAAAATCAAGGCATGTTCCTTCTTTCTTTAGTATTTGGCATAGTTATTGTTTCCCCTTTTTGCTGGAGTCAGCTTTTCCCCCTCTCTGATGTGATGTCCAATAGATCACCTTTAATACAGTATTTCTGCATGTGATGTGAAATTAAGTAACACAGGAAGGCATTTTCAGAAAGGTTTCTCAGCCTTTAACAAGCTTCTGAATTGACTCACATCAGAGGAATTCTAAATTTCAAACAGCTTTCAGTCTTTGTGAGGGAACCAGAGAGAGAGAGAGAGAGAGAGAGAGAGAGAGAGAGAGAGAGAGAGAGAGAGAGAGAGAGAGAGAGAGAGAGAGAGAGAGAGGGAGGGAGAGAGAGAGAGAGAGAGAGAGAGAGGGAGAGAGAGAGAGAGAGAGACAGACAGAGACAGACAGACAGACAGACAGACAGAGACAGGTGTGTGGGTTTCTGATTTGCATTTCTTGTAGGTCACTGTCAGTATTCACACAATGCACCACTTTGGTTAGCTGTGTGTGAGTCATGTTCTCAAGCAGCCTCAACAGTCTGGACCCAAAGTGCTACGATAGTCTGTAACTTATCAAAAGGTTTTGCACAAATATTTAACTGCATTTTGCAGAATTTGATTCTGAGATTGAAAGTGATCCTCTTAAATGCTGTATAAGGGTCTGATTTAAAGTCAAAGATAGTTGAAAGTAATCCAGTCTCAACCCTGACTTCATCAGCAGTCAGGTGCAAACACTAATTTGTTGACAGTTTCCTTTACTGAGATGGACGGAAATGCAGATTTGGTCCGACCCTGAGGCTCTCCATTCATAATAATGAAGCTGCTCATTTCCATTCTGCTGAGGCTTTCCAAATCATCTTAAGTCCCACTCCAGTTTCAAAGTACTCTGCTATAATTAATATTTTGTTTAACATGGGTTTCCCGCAGAGAAAGTAAAGAAAAAAATTCTCAGAGATGCACCTGGCCTCGCCCCGCCAACCGCTGCTTTTGCTCGCACTCCCGCCTGAATCGTGGTAGGTTAGGACTATTCGGTAACTACTTTCTAGCATCTACCGTTGATAAGCAGGACGAGGTGGCAGAGTAGCATGCAAACAGCTCATCAAGATGAGTAAACACATCAGAGAGAACCAGTCATAGGCCTACATGTTCGGGCTGTGGAGGTAATTTGCGTGTATCTCACATATTCATTTAGTGTGTATTCTACATATTAAAAGCAGGCGTTACGGCTGGGTTTTTGTTTTCTCGTGTATTTAAGTGTTTGTGTGGGCATTTTGCCCTTATGCAAAGTGGGATGTTCGGCCCCCTGGCGGTGATGGGTGCGTCGATTCCGGCCCCTCCCACTTCCTGGCCGGTGACCTGCGGATCCTGATTGGTGCGGCCGACCAATCCATTAGCAGTTCCGACCACTTCAGAGGTAATTGTGTGCATTGGACGCCATGTTCACTATAGAGCACTTTGTGGCTGGCCCTTCTCTTGTTCAGATAGAAAATTACCATAAAGGTGATTTGATCCGAATTGCGGATCACTTTGAGATCTCCTTTTCTAGGCAGATGCTAAAAAAAGAAATGAAAGCTCTTATTGTTGGTAAGTTGGTGGCATGTAGTATAAGACGGCAAAAAGGTTTTTTTAAAGCTAAAACCAGTCAATAGTGGTAGTTTTAGTGCAGATATATTTTGTTCCTCTTATTTTTTTTGTAGTCATGGTTAGGGTAAAGCATGAGTGAAAAAAAAAAATTGTGTTTTGTACTGTATGTGTGAACATGAACATTTCTGTTGGGGAAAAAGGTGAAAATACAGTCATTCTTTTAAATCAGATTTGATTCTCAAGGTGAACTTATTATTACAGTGTGCTGTTATCATGGTCAGGGCTCCTTTGTAAAAAAAAGATTTTGTAATCTCAAGGGAACTTACCTGATTAAATAAATGTTAAAAAATATATAATATTAGGTATACAAAGATGTAAATGTAGATTATTATGAATGAGTGTGACCTGGAATCAGTACAGATCGGATCAAGGACATTAAATGTGCTCCCTCTTTGACATTCTTTGCAGAGATATTTGACTTAAATTCACTCTGCATAAATAAATATATAAATAAATAAATAATACAGCAGCAGTGTAAGGCGAAGATACAGTCAGTACCTCTAACTGAGTCCTTGGCTCAGAAAGGTGATGTGGTCACACAAACTTTCTTTATTTAAGTAGTTGGAAATCCAAGCGTGGGCAAAACACAATAAGAAAGGCACAAAAAAGATTAATATAATAGCTTACATATCCAGAATCAAGTCAGTGAAAGGTCTGGCCAATATATCCACCTAAAGTTGAACACATTTAAAAGTACAGGAACAATGATTTTTACCAGATATGTCTCACAGATACTTTCTATTTTATTCAAAACAAAATCCAAATGGTTATCATCATAAAGGCAGCAAAATGTATAAGTGCCCCATACATTTGAGTGTATGGAGAAATGTGAGAGTACTCCGACTCAGGATCGCAGAATTTCACTTTTTTGCTTCTTTGCTCAAAAGTTCAAGAACCACGAATAGACAAAGTAAGCTATTTGAATT
Source organism: Echiichthys vipera (assembly GCF_963691815.1). Lineage (NCBI taxonomy): Eukaryota > Metazoa > Chordata > Actinopteri > Perciformes > Trachinidae > Echiichthys > Echiichthys vipera. The sequence goes on along the minus strand of NC_139840.1, from coordinate 17,708,850 downwards.
TAATGATCTTTTCCCCTGATACCTGTCAGGCTGCAGAACCTCTGCTTAATCCTGGAATAATTTAAACTCTGAGTTTCTACCTACTGTACATCTAAGCGCCACACACCATCACAACACCGCAGCACAATGCTCATCTCTGACTCCCAGTGTTCATCGTTTTGGTGTTTGGGTTTTCTGAAATCATTCGGTCTTTAAATTATAAAGTTCTGTCCATTTGACCCGTTTTTTGGATCTTAGGATTGTTAAATGTAAATGACACCTATTCTGCACAGTTCAGGAGCCTGGGTTTATCCATTTAATTGAACAGAACCCCACATAAGAAATTTTTGACAAGCCATGAACGAAACTCTGCAGAATTTTGAATGTATTACTTTTAAATTTAGTCATTTACCGGCTGAATTATGTTTCTAATAATTTAAGCCTGGTGCTGGCAGGTACAGTAGGTAACCCTTGGGGAGAGACTAAATTCTATGGCAGTGTTGGTTGTTCAGCTGGTCCACCACTTTGGTCCAGACTAAAATATCTCTACAACTATCTGATGGATTGCCTTAGAATGGAGTACAGACACATTGGACGTTCCCTCTAGCCATTGCAGGTTTGGCTTTGTGTTTTGAGTGAAACTTCTTGACAACTACTGGAATGATGATCATGATATGTGGTGCAGATATTCATGCCCCCCTCATGATGTAATAACTGTGGCAGCCTGATCTGTTCTTCACATGTGTAGATCGATGGTCGAGTTTAGGCATTGACCTTGAATGGTTAGGGTCAGGAGGATACTCCATTGGTCAGGGGGTTTGTTCAAAAATGTGTCAGTTTCTAGAACGGATTGTGTAAATCCCCTAACTTTTTATCCAGCGTTATTTGGTCCTTTGGTTTATGACTAAATTTATGATTATACAATATATATATATATATATATATATTTATTGGCCTCCTAGATCACTAAGATCCTCTGAGGCCAATCTGTTAGTGGTTCGCAGAGTAAACTCAAATCAAGGGAAAGCATCTTTCAGTCATTATGCAACAAACAGCTGGAATAAACTTCCTGAAGATTTGAGACTTTCACCGACTCTGACCACTTTTAAAACTAGACTGAAAACTTTTATGTTCACCTTAGCTTTCTGCTAAATCTTCGCACTTTTAACGTCCGCACTGTTTTGATTATTGTCTATGTTTTTATTCTCTTTGTCTTCCTGTAATGCATTTGAATTCATGACATGTTGTGCTGTGAAGCACTTTGAGTCTGCCTTGTGTATGAAAAGTGCTATACAAATAAAGCTGCCTTGCCTTGCCTTGCCTATTCCCAAAGTGTTACCTTTTTCCACAACTCAACAATGTGCAATAACCACAAAATCGGATCAAAAGTACTGTAGTAATATGCAAAGTACCGTAAAAATGTGCAAAGAACAGATTGTTTATGATTGAGTCCGTATTACAGAGAGAGGGTGACAGACTCTCTAAGGGATGCATTGTATAGTTTAATGACCACAGGCAGGAAAGATTTCCCGTGGCGCTCTGTGGTGCATCTGGGTGTGAGGAGTCTTCTGCTGAAGGTGCTCCTCTGCTGGGCCAGTGTGTCGTAGAGAGGGCAGGAGACATTGTCCAGGATAGACCGGAGCTTGGACAGCATCCTCCTCTCTGCCATGGTCGTCAGGGTGTCCAGCTCCTCCCCAACGACATCACCGCCCCCTCTGATCAGTTTGTTCAGTCTGTTGGTGTCTGCGACCTTCAGCCCACTGCCTCAGCATGTTACAGCGAAGAAGATCACACTGGAAACAGACTCATAAAACATCCTCAGCATCGTCCGGCAGATGTTAAAGGACCTCAGCCTCCTCAGGAAGAAGAGTCGACTTTGGCCCTTTTTGTACACAGCCTCTGCGTTTTTAGACCAGTTCAACTTATTATTGAAGTTCACCCCCAGGTACTTATACTCCTCTACAGTGTCCACAGAGACCCCCTGGATGTATTCACTTTCATCCCTGTTTCCAGTGCCGCTAACTATTGCTGAGTCATCAGAAAACTCCTGAAGAGGGCAGGACTGTGCAATAGTTGAAGTCTGAGCGGAAGAGGGTGAAGAGAAAGGGAGAGAGGACAGTCGCCTGTGGGCCCAAGTGTTGCTGAATATATTTGTGAATGCACAGTCAGGATGGCTTAATTTTGTTGTGCAGGGAAAATAAAAATTTTGAAATACTTGCTAAACTAAAGCTATTCCCATCAGTCTTAGATACGCCTTGTATTGTGTGTACAAAGGTTGTCATGCACATGAAACTACAATAAGGTAAGATCATTGTGAGCAGGCGAGCGTATTAGCATTTAGCTCAAAGCACCACTGTGCCCCAGGACAGCCTCGCAGAGCTGCGAGCACGGCTGTAGAGATCTTAGTCTGGTTTGCTTTTCAAGTTGAATCTAAAAAAAAATATCAGAATCAGATTTAAACCCCCAACATGTGTGGTATGTGTGTGATAATAGGACACAAACTCTTATTCATGTTAAACTGTTAATCCTCCAGATTTCCAAAAACACAAAGGATAAGACCTCATATTGTTCTCGGTGTTAGCTACAGCTCCGTCTGCAAACTGTATCAGTAAAATGTCAACACATCCAGTGAGTAAAGAGCAGTGTGTGGAACTGGCCTCCACTGAGTTTATTATTACAGTGAGCAGAGGCAGGCATCGATCTGGTGAAATTCTGTGTTTTGAGATCCTGCGAAATAGATAAAGCTGTATAAATTATGTATTGTGGACAGCAACAGAGGTGAGAAAGAAAACAATAGATGTTTTGAACAGATGTGGGACAGAGGACTTTATGTGTGATGCTGCACAATGGATAGACCTAATTCATTAATTATCCCTCAAATGAAATAACTATTTTTTGGACCCCACTAGACAAAGGCACTTCAAATTAGGTTAATTATGTTTCCACAAACATAATAACAACACAGACCTTAACTCTGAGATATGCTTTCCACTATTTATTTTTAAATTGAAGTCCACAACTTTCATGAAGATGTTTTGAAAAGTCATCCAGCAGCTTTTACTCATAAAGTCATTAATTTTTGGGGACCCAAATCATTGCTTTTTGATTGTTTTTCACATATTGCCTCATTATCGTTGGAATGTGAATGTCATCCAAACTAGACACAAAGCATTAATAATGAAAGAAACACTGGAGTAAAACTTTTTAATTCTCTTGTGCTTTGCCAGCATTGCACTGAGCTGTTACAAAATGCAAATTATTTTTGGTAAACTTACATATACATTAAAAGTAAATAATAAAAAGAAGTGAATATACATTTATGTTGTTTAACAGATCATACACTCCTATATCTTGCAGAAGTATGTAGTATATATATATACTGTATATTTAATACAAGCTCCACCAGATCCCATAGGCTGCTTTCCAAAGCAAAATGAAAAATTACATCTGTTTGGATGACCTGCACAATGACCTCCATCTGAGCGAGTGAATTTCAGTTCAATTTTTAAACTACCTGCTTGTTTGCAGGAGTGGATGGTACCATAATAACACCATAATAACACCATAATACCTTACTCAGTCTCTGCAGTGAAAAACAGGCACGGAAAAGCAATCAAACTGCTCATTTGGATGCTGCTCCTGCAAGCAAGCCTGCTCTACATCTCTGAGGAGATCAGTGGTTGCCTGTGACCCTGGTGGTGTGAGGGCTGTAAATCTACCATGGGGATATCTGCCCAGGGTCAGAGCTTCTCCATCAGCATGCACAGGGCCTCAAAGCCCCTGGAGTTGGAGAGAAGAGAGGAAGAGGAGGGATGTCTCGCACTTCGTCCATCGACTGCAGGGCGCGAGATGGCACTGAGAGGCAGAGGCATCATGGAGAGAATTATTGAGGCGTTTTTGAGTGTGTTTATATATATATATATATATATATATATATATATATATATATATATATATATATAGAGAGAGAGAGAGAGAGAGAGAGAGAGAGAAAGTGTGAGTGTGATGTTTACACACCTTTAGTCTGTGTGTACTCTCCCTGGCTGGGCTGGCTGTAGGGGTCTGGCCGAAGATTTGAGGAAAGGAGCAGTGAGACGGAGAGGAGCAAGACCTGGACATAAAAACAGAAAGTACAGGAAAAAGAAGAAATGGCATTATTAGACATAACCTACATATATTTTTGAGTGAAATGAAAATCTTAAATGTAATCACAGCAGTAAGCAACAGCGGAACAAAGGCAGTGGTTTTACGGTGCGCTCAGGCACTGACTGTAGTGTCTATGATATATCTATGCCTCTATCTATTATTTAGTTTTTGCAGATCATGCTGTCTAAACAAATACTCAGTGGTGTAAATCAATGTAATTTTGTGCTACACATCTCACCAGGATGCAGGTCCCTCTGTGTGTTGTTTTGCTCGAGCTGTTGGGAAGGAGAGCCTGTAGCCCGCTTAGCTGCTGCAGCAGATCACTGCCATTCAAATGAGACAAAAGAGACCACATGTTTATTGAAATAAAGGCGTAATAATTCAAGCGTCTGTGATTACTGGTAACAATAACAACAAAAAGAAGAGCACCAAGAGGCAGCAAAGCGCAGATACACGCGGCCTCTTTCCGCATTTCGTTTAATTTCAACCAGCACTGTGCCAACATCAGGAAAAAAGCAGCATAATGTGATGACAGGACGAAGAAGGAGTTGGAGAACACAGCTTGATGTTTTAGAATTGGTATTTGTATTCTGGCTTTTTTCCACTGAACTTCCTCGGTCCTGATTCTAAACGAGTTGAGGTTGAGTTGGTTGTCAGAATCTGGAGAGGGAGGGGCCGCGGACAAAATCTGAATTCAGACAGATGTATGACAACAGAGGCAGTAAAGAGAGAATGACACAAGAATTTGCAGATGCGTATTAGTCTGGAATCTCGTAGTGCTCTCAGTTCATTTTTTGATTTCCAAAGGACGTTACCAATGGTGTAGAGCTGGAAATCAATACTCGACTATTTGGATTTTCTGTTCATTCCGTTGGTATTCTGCTTTCAATTTTAGGATTCGGATATTTGGTATTTTTTACAGTAACACGTTGCAGCAAAGTATTTCTACTTCAGCTCAGTGTTAGTCTCCTCCATTCTACTGTGTAAACAATTAAACACTGCAGCGCTAATAATGCTAATACTGCAGCCCTGAGTGACAGTTGAAAGGTTGCTTGGTCTGTTTTGAGGGGAAAAAATGGCGAGTGGGCCACAAAATTTTGTCAAATACAGCTAAACAGTACTCCAAAATTTGTTTTTGAAAACATTTTAGTGGAGAAATAGGCAATGCAGAAACAGAATCTTGATTCATATTTTCATATCAGGGCCGTCCAGTTCCACAGTTTTATCTGAGTTTTGAGAGCCTGGTAAATTGCGATTGTCGCAGTATTCCAGTTACATTAGCAACTACATTCTAGCATGAGGCTCCTCTGTCAGTCATCCTCTCTCAATCATTTCAGATTAGCAGCAGCATATTAGTTTAAAGGAACATGTTACTTTTAATGTGATGTCTTTCTTACATGTGTCAACGGTGAAGGGGGCATTTTAAGGGTGATGTATACTTCCTTTAACGCATTATTAAATAAAAATGACAACAGCTAATGATTCCAGCCACTCAAATGTGATCATTTGCAGCTTTTCTCTGTTTTTAAATCTCTGTAAATTGCACATAATTGAGGTCTGGACTGTTGGTTTAAAACAAGTATTTTGAAGATGTTCCCTTGAGTTTTGGGAAATTGTGATTAACTGTAATAATTTCAGCCCTTGTTGGCTGATTCGAGGACTCACTTGTTGGTCTCCTCCAACTGCTGGATCTTTCTCTGCAGCTTGAGGTTGTGAGCACTACATGCAGACATCCTACGGAAAGAGAAAGAGAGGGGCATATTTATTAAGTTAGGAAAGAAGGGTATTATATAATACTGTGTTATGATGTGTTATTGTCTCCTCTAAGTTTCTCTCTTTGCCAATATCTGTCTGTGTGAATGCTATCTCACACCCCGTTCTGCTTCTGCTGTTGCTGTGACTCATGCTCCATTATGATTGAGCTGAACCACATCTGATCATGATACCACGTCAATACGCTTCGCTTGCAGCTGGGTTAATTATCAACAAATGCTGATTCTCTTCACTGGGAGCGACAATGTTATTGTAAAACTTTTCTCATCTGGAGGCAACAGAGCTCATGCTTGGATAAGATGTTGACAGCACACTGTATTTAAAGCTCCTATTACATTATTATGGATTTAAAAAGAAAAGAAATGTTATGTGGACAAATGTTTGTTTGGCAACTTTGAGCTCCTGCTGTCGACACATAATCGGTTTTGCATTATTTTTTGACAGAAGGTAGAAACACACAAACTGTTTCAGACATAAAAATATCATTTAAAAATTCATGTTTGTCGATTCAGATGGAAAACACCATAGTTTTCTTGGTTTATAGATGACCAAACCAAGGACCCCAAACTTACACAGAACACCCAGTCTCAAATATTCCAGTCTTCTGAAATTAATCCCTGATGGCAAGTTTTAGAATAATCTGAAGCTCAGCGTCATAGCAGTTCAACTGTACAAACACCTCAGACAAGCTGAAGAATACACCTGGAGCGGCCTGACACACAGGGTCTGTAGTCATTTTGCTGCATTGCCCTTTTTCGAAGAGTCTTTAACATAAGAATCAAATAACAAGCTCTACCACGCTGCATTGTTTGCGGAGGTGTGATAGGGAGGAAGAGCCAACGTGTGGGAGGCAGGCAGGATTAAGAAATTTGCTGGCAGAGGCTGGCTGTGTGATAGGGCTCATTCTGCACAGCGTGGAGGTAGAGCAGCAGGACTAAACTGAGCTCCATCTTGGCAAAACCTCTTGCTCCTCTATTGTGAGATGTTACAGCATAGCATGTTTTTTTCAACTTCCACTTAATCCCTGCTCTAGCTTTTACGCAGTGTGGTTAGCTGCTATCACACCGTACAGTGTTTTTTGTTCAACTGACCCTGAAATCAAAACGCGCACAGCTGCACTGTTTATGCTAAATGTTCTGAATGTGCTGGAAAATCTTCTAATTCTGGGATTGTTCATTCATTATATGTCTCCCCTAAACTACCCATGTTTTTCCATATATATTAGTATAAATATGTTTGTTGTATTAGATACAGTCTTGCTTACTGGATGTACACTGCAGACATAAATCATGACAGACTGGATGTCAGGCATTAATCTACCATTCTGTTATCTCCACTGCTGTTTTCCAAAAGCACCGAAGCTGCATGTGGGGCTTTGCACAGCTCAACTGTGATTGATTTAAAGAAATACAAACGAGCCAGAGCTTTTTTTGACTATCACAAAGTGTTTTGCAGCCAGACCGTAGCATACAGACAGGCATTTTACTTTTATTCTCATAGTACTTTCATTTACAATCTCAATAACCTAATATAATGTCTGTTGAAATTGGTAATTATCAAAAATATCAATGGGTAGATTCTGTAGGATCCTTGTGTTTTGCTTAAGGCAACATCAGTGATGTCAGTGTTATTTCTATGGGCAGAATTTCCCAGACATCAATTAACTTCATGTACAGATGCGTGAAGCCTTTTTCTCTTGAGAAAAAGTTTGGGTTTCTGTAAGTATCTGGTCTTTCTTTGTGTGCTCAGCCATGACAGATACCACCACTCAGCTTTGTCTTTTTTCTTTAACAAACCACCTCTGTTGCTGTGAATTTCCTCTGAGCCTAAGGAGCTCTTTTCTTTTTTAAGGAAAAACCCCACGTTTCAGCAAAAGGAAAAGTTTTCTGCTTTTTCAACGATGATAAGAAACTGCACATTTCTTTCTTTGAAAAAGATGTTGCCATCCTCTCCATGCATCAGTTTGTTACAGTTAATTAAGTGTATGACAAAGCAGGCTCGTTATAGACTGCTTCAGAGCAAATCACTGCAAATAAAAGTTTAATTTTCTAGGCCAACGCATGAACATAAAATAATATATTGTTGAGTGAGGTGGTTGAGCTCCTACCTTCCCTCCAGACTATCAACATATTCCCTCTTCTTCTTCCGACTTTCCTGAGCCGAGCGCTTGTTGCGGATTTTCCGTCGGATCTTCTTCAAAACCCTCTCTTCAAACTTGTCACGGTGATGGAACACATGGGAGGATAGGGACACGAGAGAATGAAGAAGAAAAGGGGAAGTAAGGGGAAACTGGGTTGGCAACTGGCAGATGTTGTGTAAGTGGGGATACAGATTTAGATTTTGATACACATATGTGTGTGCCAGAGAGACAGGAGGCAGTAACTCTGTGTGTGTGTGTGTGTGTGTGTGTATGTGTGTGTGCCCTACATATGTGGAAGTGTTTCTTGCTCACCTTGGACAGGGGCAGTTTGCTGGGTAAGCTCACCCCTTCTTTAGCCAGAAGCTTCCTCTCATCCTCATTAAGCACAAGCTCCTGCAGGGAATGCTGGGGGATTTGTTGAGACTGTGAACCAGATGGACAGAATATCACAGTTAAAGTGACACTCTTGGCAGTTTCCCAGATGAATGCACTGGAGTGGAGCAGTTCATAAAATTCTGTTCATTTCATTAGGGTGCTCTCTTGTTCTCAGACAGTGGGGGGCAGGTCACCACAAGGCTGTCTGGTCAAATTATACAGAGAAGCAGTGGACCGTACAGTTCAGGCTACGTTTTATTTATTCAGACCACTCTGATGGAATTGGTTTTTATTTGATGTCCCCCATGAGTAAGAGAGTTTGACAAAGTTTAATTATTTCACAGACATTTTCAACTCTTCCCTCCTTACTTTCTGTCCCGGGCAAAGCAGCAGATCCTTCACTGTGAGAGTCTGGCTGAACGACCGGGGCGAGGTTTGGTTCGTAGTGAGGTAGTGCGCAATGCCAAACCGATCTTGGAGATCATCAGACTCCCAGCCTGCAGATTAAACCAGTAAAACAGCAGATTCACAAAATTACACCTATATGCTAAAATATCTAGGTTGCTGCCTTCGTCTTGAATTAGACCTCTGTGACTGCTGCACCCTGCTGTTCTTTAGAAAACACTCAGACATACATGTCTTATTTTACATATTGTTATTATTATTACATACTCAGTCAAAGTATTTTTGCACCGAGGGGGTCAATCATCAGCAGTGTGAAAGGAGACCATTATTCAAAAGCTCTCAAAAGAAATTTTCCTCACATTATGAATTGCACCTTTTATCCTTTACAAATACTCCGAAATGGGAAAACCATAGGTTTCCTCTCTGAAAGGACCCTTAACTGTCAAGAGGCTCCATTAGTCAATCAGTTAGTCTCATTATTCTGCAACAGAAAGCATAAATGGATAAATCTGGTGACCAAGGGCTTCGATTTACAGCTGGCGGTCCACTGCCCTAGTTCACTTTGTCTCATCTAGTTTTTGTGCATCTTAACATGACATTTGTGCTCAATCTACTATTCTGCTCACTCTGTCGTTGCAGGTTTCGTAAATGTTTTTCTTACCCAGATCAATGGAAATGTGAGATGTTTTTTCATTTGGTGGCTGATTGTCCGGAGGTGGTAGCTGAGGGTAAGACTGCGTGTGAAAGGCTTGAATAGCTGTGCATAAGGGCAGGTGAAAGCTGTCTTTGTGATCTGCAAGGACGTCCTCGTTGATGCCGCTGTCAGTGGTGCAGGGAGACCACAGGGGGGATGCTGGAGCTGAGGAGTCGCTCCCACCCAGCAGGGCTTCCAGGAAGTCATCGGCAACACTTCCCTCGGGGCTCAGGGCCTGTGGAGGTGGAGGAGGAGGAGGAGGAGGATGAGGAGGGTATGTAAGCACTGTCCCATGACACCACCAAAGCTGGACAGACTGGCTTAAAGGAATACTTATGAACATTTGTATATCAACTCCTCACAGAGTGTGGCCTTGAATGAAGAATGAAGAAAACTTTGTTTACTTTGGGAACAGAGAAGTCTTGATGCACTGAAGTAACAGGGACCTTGTTTAATAACAGCAAAACTAAATCAAAACTGTTCACAAACTCTCACACAGCTCCTGCAGTATAATCCAAGTCTAGTTTATCCAGTCATACGCTCAGTACTTCCCAAACACATGCGTTTTCGCTACAACCTTTATATTCACAACACTTCTGCTACCCCTTCCAGAGGATCTCCTCAGGATGGTTAAGTCTATTTCTTCTTTTAAGACTCCTCTTAAAATGCTTTTATAGTCTAACCTTCCTGTGGTCCTTCTATCTTCCTCCCCACACATTACGTTTTATTTCCTATTGCTTTATTTGAACTATAGTTGGGTTTCTTTTGGTGATATTGCTCTCGTTGTTTTTAGGATTCAAATATTTCATGTTTATGTTTTTTGTATTGTTTTTAATCTCTAAAATACTTTGTAAACCCTATTTTGGAAAAGTGCAATGTGAATAAACTTTATTGATATTATTATTATTATTATTATTATTATTATTATTATTATTATTATTATTATTATTATTATTATATAATTAGGCTAGGGGAAACTGTTTATGTGAAAGTGTAGTACATCAGTACAGTTTTTAGCTATAACGCATCTTTGGGAAGTACTGAGCAAACACTGGATGAACAAGACTTTGATTATAGTGCACAAGCTGTTGTTAAATGTAGACCTCTATTACTTCAATGCATCAAGAATTTCCCCAGTTTTTTTTATTTTGATTCTCACAACAATAACGTTTTCTTCATGAATCCAAGGCAACACTAACTGATGCGCAAATGTTCATTTTGCGGGTGAAGTATTCCTTTAATCAGATGATCATATTCCCACACATGAGCACAGACGAGAACATAAACAGAACATCCACTCCATTTGTTGAGCTCATTTGCCTGTGACTCTTTGCCATCTTGCCCTCGCTCTCAGTTGCAACCAAACAGGGAAACATAATGAAATTGAATTAGCTCCTATATATTCATAGATGCAGCAATAACACACGTCCCTTGTTGAGAATACAGATCACATTCAGCAGTCAGATGTTTATGAGATTTATGGCTGTGATCATGTTTTCCCTTGAGTGACTCTGCTCAGGAGTGAACTGTGAAGAAATGACCACATTACTCACTTCATGAATAGTGATAGCCCACGGTTGGTTGCTATGGCAACCGGTGGTTTCATCTGTGTTTCGGAGCAGGAGGTCAATGATGTCCATCCCACCATGCACCTGAAAAAGAAGAACTACTCTGAGTGACGGGTTTAAAGTGGAGGTTTTCCTCGGTTTCTCAGGAGAATCAGCTTTACCGCCAGATTGTTTTAAAATATGATTAATACACTTTTAACCTACTTTAAAACTGCTTTTAAGCACACTCAGTCTGTCTCACTCTCTTACACACAAACCAATAGCTGCACCTAGTAATCCAATGACAGATTTGTCTTACCTTGTCTGTATTCAGCGTCATAATTCCAACATTAAAGCAGCAGCTGATGAAATCACAGTGAAACTATCCAGCAGGAATAAAAACACACAACCAGTTCAATACGTTCGTCTCTCTGGCTTTGACGTCTGGGAGGAACACCTGAGTCTGTTGCAAGGACAAAGTTGAAAGCCCATATCACACAGCTGTATTTCCCTGAAGCCAGCTGATCACTGTCCAATCAGGTGTTTAGCAGACAGATTAATCACTCAAAGTTGACCATAGGTAGCCCAGAGCGACCACTGATGTCATCAAGATAAGGATTTGATTCCCCTGGGTGGTTTCACATTCATTTTTTTGTTAGACAAGGTTGATTTAGTGCTATTTTTATATTGCTTTCAAAGGCAGAAGGTGGAGAAAAGTCATGCTTTTAACTCCATCTGAGAGTAGAAAGTTCAAGTTTATTTAAAAAGATGTTTGCCTGGTTCATCACTCAGGATGATAGAAACAAAAACCTGCTGCTCTTTTCTTGTTGAAACGGATATTTCACAAGTATAATGAATATCATATAGGTACTTTTTTGTTTTTTTCAACACTCAGTCCCATATCACAGTGGTTCCCAACCGGGGAACTGGGAGCCCCACGGTCATGAGATAATTAACAGGAGGAGGACCAAAGAAAGAGAGGTTTATTTCAGTGGTTTTGAGTGAAATTAAACAACTATTGGATCGGTTGTCATGAAATTTTGTTGTCAGTTGTTGTTTTAAAGGGACTCAAGCTAAAAAAAAAGTTAGGAACAACAGCCCTTAGACACTTCTTAGTGAGTCTCCCAAACTTTTACAAAACTCACTATAAATTCAATTGAGATTTTCTCAAAATTGGTCAAAGTGGACTTTTTCCCCCCGCTTCTGTGTGTCTGTCAAAAAGACATTTGCTGCTGTGAAGTTTCATCTATAACCAAAGTTTAACAATGGCAACTCAGTATTTTTGTTTTTCTATAGCACGTCTTCACGGCGCCTCACCATTGCTTATCTTTATTGCCATAATCATTTGTTTCGGGCTATTTCGAAGCATGCACGCCATAAAGCAAAGCAATTACGTAATATGTCCTCTGAGCAGCAACACAGGAGGAACATGCTCACTTGTTAAGACATATCTAACTATTATCACAGAGGGGAGGGCAGAGCTAACGTGCTTCTCTTCAGGACAGAAAAAGTAGAATCAATAGTCTGTCCTCTAGTTTCCAAAATGAATATCATCAACAACACAATCCTTCAATGACTGTCTCCACTTCAAAGTATTGTAACGCCTCTTGGGAAAGAGACTTGTGAGCAGATCTGGGAGCTTAAATAACTGAAGGGGAATCTTCTTTTCTCTTCAGATGATTTTTTTTTATCAGACTGTTCAAAGTAGACTGAGACATCACATATTTTCTTTTGTACATTTTTTTTAAAGTTTGTTTTCTCTGGGGTGTAGTCCCCTTCTTATCTGTTCAAAGGTTTCAGGGCAGAGAGGGATGTGAATATGTGGGAAGACAGAAAAGGAGACACAGATTTAATATGGAGCAAACCTTAGAAAGCAAAAACATCTCGAACAAAATCCTCAGTTTGAATTAAGTGATTCATTAGATTAAATGAGTTAAGGTAGTCTTATTTTATCGAATCAAACATCTAAAAATGAATATAATTATTCAGTTTTGTCAACATGAATACATGCTAAACTAATAATAAATGAATCATGAAATAATAGGCTTATAGCAACATGCTGCTATGACAGGAACAACACTGGAGTTATTGGAAATATTCAGATCCCAAAAAAATTCTACGCAGCCATCCCCGTTAATCCAAATCTAAAAATAGTTTACTACAAGTAATATTTGCAGAAATTTTATCTGCAACTGTGCAGAAGTGTCGTGTTTAAACAGAAGGAATACACTTGCAAAAAGTTCGAAGCTTTGAACTATTCTGTACAGCCCTAATAATAAATATTATTTTATTATTCCTATCTCATCTATATATATAACATCATGTGAAAACATCCTCTCTGAAGCAGTCTGAAGGGTTAGATTTGAACACTTTGTGCAGACAGACATTAATTTTACAGCTCATGAGAGTCTTTGTAGAATAAAAAAACAACTCAATAACAAATGGTCAAAAATCCTTGTATATATATATATATATATATGATTTTTTTCATGGGAAAGGTCCAAGGTTAGTAAGGTAAATCTCCATGGAGCCAGTGTGAGATATGAGTTCACTGATTTATGAAGGACCAGCCATGATGGATCCATTGATATTTTATAAGAAAGAAATAATTAATACACCGAACCCTATGTGATCCCTATCCCTTACTCAGATTTGCATTAAAATCCACTAATCTATGACAAAGAGCCCAGTATTATCTTCAGTTCAGTAATGAGCGTACTAGTTGCAGGGCAGCGAGCTCTGCTATCTTTATTGTTGTTTTATCTTAGTAGATTAGAGTTTCAAAGTACATGTAGATATGATCAGACCAGGACATGTTAAGCACATCTCTGGATATCAATAATAGGTTGCAGCTCAGTACAGATAATTGCTGGTATTGCAGATCGGCGATTATATCATACTGTAGATCCATATTATTGTGTCCGTTTGGATGCATGTGACTGATTGTCAACAAGAGTTTCATCCACTCATGGGTATATTTAGGATTAAGGGAAGAGATATATTCAACATTTCATGCAAGTGACTCACCAAATAGCATGAAATGTACCATGAAATCACAATCAAGCTGCTGAATTCCCCTCCAGTGACTCAACTACACCAGAAAATTTACGGATGAGTGTAACCCGAGTCCACCATAAATGATCATTTCCTCAACTAGGAGGTAGGAAATTGAAAAGGCACGTGTTGGAAATGCTAGGTTGAGCCGGTGGATTTGAGTTGCAGCGGCTGAGATGATTCCACCTGTTATTCACATCCATAGGTCAGGTGAGAAGCAAAGAGCGTGCGCTAAGAATTTGGCGTTATCGCTCCACCAGCCATGAAATGCATGTTTGATGGCTCTTATCTGGAGCTCAGTGATAACTCTGATGTGCACAGAAAAGGATTCAGTACCTGCAGCATGCGGGAAATTCCCAGTGAGTCACAAATAAGAGAAACGAAAACACTTCTGTGCTGTGTGGATGGAGCGAAATATGTTGCTCCAGTTTGGATCACTTAGTTACAGCCTTTTATTTTATTTTTGCCCTTTTCAATTTAGTTTGTGTGCCCTTGTGAGATTTGGACACAAAAAAGAAAGTAGCAATTTCAAATAAGCTTTGGAGAAGCTTGTAACAAAAGGGTTTCCATGGTTAAATTAGATAATGCTTCATAGATCAATCATAAGTGTGTATTAATTGCAAATTTGGGAAAGAAAAATCATTTTTGTTAGTGCTCCAGCATTGGCTTGCTTTGTTGTTTTCTCTCCCTTCTAAATTCATCAGGATCATTTCACCACTTGTCTCCTGGAAAATAACCAAAGAGCATCTGGACAAAAAAAAATGTTCATCATCATTCACTGTTGAAAGAGACACACCCATTTAAAAGTACGTCATTCAGAATTTTGTGACATACTTTTTTGTGAATTTCTCCCCTAGGTTCAATAAAATCTGGTCTATTGTGGAAAAAAAATCTTCCAAGACAAACCTTCATGTCAGGTACATCTGCTCTCATGAGGACCCATTATATTCATGTTATGGTATATCCTTGAAGAATGAATTTTTCAGTGCAGTGAGCATGTTAAAGTCCCCGGGGGTAACATGAAACATCCCATTACCTTCTGCCGACACACAGGTGCATGTTTATATGAACATTTTCCCCAAAGCACAGATACAGCACCTGTTTTCCTCTGCGTTTCCTCAATCCATTGTCAGTTCAGATTCTAACGACCCTGAGGTGTTCTGTCCTGCTCCGCCCTCAGCTGGTGGAGGACTAATACAACATCCTGAAACAGTACCGCCTCTGCTTTGTCCATAGAGGGCCCATATTTTACAAAGAGAAAGAAAAGCTGTTAACCTTTAGAACAACGTTTTTTAGACCAAGGACCCCTTAGGTGAAAGAGAGACCCGCTACTATAAATATTATATTAAATTGAGTTGCATATTAAATTGAGACAGGGTGGCCTAAAGACTATAAACAAAGCTTTTTATGGTGCATACAAAAATAAGATGTTACAATGATCATTATTAACATATTAATATATGTATACATCATATGTTAATGTTAAACATACATTTGTAAGGCATATTGAATCCTTAAACTCAATTGTGTCTGTGCATGGCTGAACTAGTGGCTACCTTAAAGTAAGCTATAAGTCAGTAAGCCTAATCATCAAGGTTGTGTAAATGTTTTTTTTTATTTTTTCACAAATTTACCTTTGCTAAAACTTTAATATTTTCAGACATATTTAAAAAAAAAAAAAAGGAAAAGTTGGAAGAATTATGAAACAATTTGGCTGACCCCCTGCAGTAACTCTGAGAAATAATAGAATAGAAATACTTTATTGATCCCAAGCCGGGAAACTGCAGTACCCCTTGTTGAAGATCTTCGCTCTAGAGCAGCTGTCTCAAACTGATCCAGTAAAGGGCTGCTGTGGCTGCAGGTTTTTGATCAGATTGAGACACCTGCTCTAGAGGATGTGATAGTCAAAGACCACTGGGCCTAACATTGGGATTTGAACACAACTGAGACGCAAACAAGTGTATGGGCCTGCTTGATTGACACGAACAGTGTGTAGTGTGTGCAGTGTGTGTTTAAACACGTACCAGCTTCTTGGCCAGGAAACAACCTCCTTAGTTTGCCGTGTTCCCAGTGATCAAGATCATTGCTGAGTCATTATTCTCAACAGGTTCATCTTGAATCTAGAGAGTGGATGAGTAAAAAGAAAATAAAACAACTCTGACACTTTCTTCAGCTCTATGACACTTCTCTTAAATGTATTGTTTTGATATTTCAAATTCACTTTTCTTATGATCAAGTAACTGGTTTAAACAGATACGTGGTGTGTAAAGGCCTTTATACAGTTGACTCATAGGCATATGCAAACTTGTCACAATAGGAGCAGTTGTAAAAATTAAAATAGCACTACACCCCTGAAATGAACCACCATTTTAGCTGTTGATTCTGCTTTCCCCCTTAATCCTGTAGGGCACCATGAACAAACATAATACATACTTGGACAAATCATGCACAAACATGAAGCCAACTTGCAGCAGAGACTCAGCAGTATGCAGGACTTTAGTCTCAATAAATAAATCAATAAATACATAAACGAATGAATACATAAATACATGCAAATAAATACCTGGTGGAAATGCTTTGAGCATTATCTCCATGTTGACCAAACCCTCATAATGCTCTAAGTGAGCACATTTTAACAATAGAAGTCATAGTTTTTCTGTGAGAAGGAGTTGTTTTGAAGCATGTGTCTCTGCATTTCAGTGCAGAGACCATGGTAACCGTTGATTGGGCAGGTGTGACAGCCCCCCTCGGTTTGAGTCTCTGTATGGACCAACAATGGAGTGTGAACTGGTAGCTGGAAAGTTCACCTGCAAGTCACTGGAGCACCGTTGAGCATTCAGCTCTTTCATACTTTTGCACATATTCAGCTTTTCTCTTCTATTCTCCTCAAATATTCTTCTGATTGGCTCTCCAGAGCTGGCCTTTTGCACAATTTCATCTTTTTAATATTTTTGCACATACTGAGCTTTTTAATATTCTCTTCAAATATTCAGCTTTTCTATATTTTTGCAAACATTAAGCTTTTTTTCACTGTAGCTTCAGCATTAAAGCATTTCCATTAATTAATTAAAAAATTAATTTCTAGTTAAATACAGAAATAAATGTATAAATAAATAAATAAATGAAAGAATAAATAAACGCATAAACAAATACTTATATACATGAATAAATAAAAACAGCAATTAATGAATAAATAAATGTATAAATAAATAAAATAATAAATAAATGCATACATAAATGAAATAATAATCAAACAAAAAAACTTTACATTTATTTCTACATTTTTGCTCACCTACATTTATTTATTTCTGTATTTCTGTGTCCATATGTTAATTTCCTCAATTATTTCAGCATTTATTTATTTCTCCATTTACTGCATTTATTTAAGACTTAAGTCATAGCTGGTCCTCCATACAGCGGTGGGCAAACATACAGCTATACCGGTAAATGTGATATGGGACCCGGCTGTTGAGCGGCAGCGCCCCCTGCTGCTGCAGCCTCTGTCCTGCACCGCTCCACGGCATACGCAGCACCCGCAGCCGCAGCAGCAGCAGCAGCAGCGTCTCTCCTGTCACCACCGGGACTGCCTGTCCTCTAAGGCAGTGTGTCACAGCAATAAACCTTTACACTCAAAGAGCAACGATCTGCAGACACAATGGTGAGTCTTAAATACGCACACGACTGTGTATTTATGTATTTGTAGCATGTGAAAAGAGAGCTGCCAGCCGCCTCATCGCATCATATAACCTCCATGCATAGTTATTAGTGGAGCCTGTCAGGTGTGTGTGTGTGTGTGTGTGTGTGTGGTAAGTGCCGATGCTGTGGTGGTGTTATGGGATCAGATAAAGTCTCTGTAAGCGCTCTGTTCTGACATACGCAGCAGCCTCTGTCTGATGAGGCTGTGGCCTTTCCCGTGCACGGCCTCCCTGTGACGTTCACAGCAAATCCTTTTATATCAAGATGCTGCTGTGTGGCGTGACTGCGCTAATTTCAGGTGTCAACGCTCCGTGGGAAAGAAAACACACGGCGACATGTCTGATGCAAATGTGACCAATGCTGTTTTCACTCACTTACAAGAGATTGCGTCATATCTCATGAGAAAATATATTATTACAAACAATACGTCATCGACACAAAGGGATGCAGTCATTCATGTCAGTGCTGGTTTATAATGTCTTATGATTAATTATTATTATTATTATTATTATTATTATTATTATTATTATTATAATTAATGTTGTTGTCGTTGTATAAGAGCATTTGGTTGTCTTAGTGAAATGTCTGAACGTCCCAAACTTGATATTTAAGATAAGATATAGTGGATAGCAAACATAGAATAAACATCAGTAAGAAACAATACATTGTAGAAAATGTAGAAAAATATGAACAATATAAACACAGGGAAATATAATATATAGGAACAATATTTTTAAATAGTTTACGCCAAGGCACAGAGGAAAATATTAGTATTGCAATAATAGTTGCAATAATAATAGTATTCCTATAATTAAGTGGCCTGAATACATTTAAAATGGTAGTAATTGTTGCTTATTAATAAGTAAATTCATGATGGGACAAACAAAAAAGAGCCCTAGTCTTTACCAAATGTATGCATATATACATCTTATTGCAGAATTTTAGTCTTCACTTGTATCTTATTTGTGATCTCAGCAGGACCGAGCACGAGCAACATTAATTGCTTGTTATTGGTCTGTTAAAGTTCATATGAAGACTTTAAGGGAAAAACCAGATATGAAATGAAGGCCTTCTGCTCCCTCATGACTGTGAAATGGTTCTGTTCGGCCCATTCAGCTGCAGCATGCGAGTGGTGACTCAGTTATTCCTGATGTGCCGCTTGATTAGGAACCAGAAGTCTTTGCACGGTGCCCTCACTCCTTCCTCTTACTTAAGCTGATGGATTCCGTTTCAAGTTTCTTTCTTTTTATAACTTGAGTTGGAACGGCTGCAGAGATCTGGTTGTGGACATAAATAAATATAATGTGATGAAGATGAACCTCCCCTCCTCCCCACCAGGTGAACTTCACTGTGGATCAGATCCGTGCCATCATGGACAAGAAGTCCAACATCAGGAACATGTCCGTGATCGCCCACGTGGATCATGGGAAGTCCACTCTGACTGACTCGCTGGTGTCCAAGGCGGGGATCATTGCTTCATCCCGTGCCGGAGAGACTCGCTTCACAGACACGCGCAAAGATGAGCAGGAGCGCTGCATCACCATCAAATCAACGTATGTGGTTCAGTGAAGTTGATTCAGAGACAAAAATATTGTATATATACTGTTCACGACTAAATGAGCAACAATCAAAATTAAATATGTGGGAAGATACATTATTATGGATCATTTAATAAGAATTTAACCCTAAAAATCTCAGCTAATCTGCTTTAACTGCACTGTGTGTGGAGCAGTTTGAGATTGACTGACAACATAAGGTAGCAACACCACAACTGTCAACTGATTTTGATATTCAGATGTATCCAAATGCTGATTGGTCCACAGAAATGACATCATGTTTGTCCAACTGAGCCCCGCCCACCGAAAACAAGTTCAACGAGCGCAGACAAACCAACGCAGACGGAAATCTCTCACTTGAAATATCAAAAACTGTTAACTTTGGCAGAAAATTGCACGTTTGTGTCAGACCACATCATTTGTAGTAAAATGCTGATTAAGAAAAAGGGCCTTTAAATTTTAAAGGCACCATATTGTTGGGTTCGAGAGAAGAAACATTTGTATCAGGGATGAAATACTTAGATGCTTCTGCAGTGTCTGGTCTGAAAATATTAGATTTGAGCCTTTATATGACAATCATTTCTACTTTCTAAAGGCTGCTGGCTGTGCTGTTTTGCTGTCTGCTAATTCAGAGTACATACTTGGTTGATTCACAATCACAATTAGTTTTTCTCTGCAGGTTGTTAATAGACTTATAAAAAATGATCTCAGCAATTAGTTTGTACAGACAGAACACATGTAAAAAGAAACCTTATTTAGCATACTATGGGTTTAGTACCTTTTTTAAAGTAATATCATGTTCATGTTGTGTGGTGGAGATGCTTTTTCATAAATCTACTCAGGGTGTTTCTGTCTGATGATCAAGGATAGTGATTCACATCACTAGATATTACTGAAATAATTCAAGTCCAGCTACTTGTGATGATGACTCCCTTCGGATAAACTTAATCGTATCCATCCCTCTGTTATTCAGAGCCATCTCTTTGTACTACGAGCTTGAAGAAAACGACCTGGCGTTTATCAAGCAGAGTAAAGATGGAAACGGCTTCCTCATCAACCTGATCGATTCCCCTGGTCACGTTGACTTCTCCTCTGAGGTCACCGCTGCCCTCAGGGTAACTGACGGAGCCCTGGTGGTGGTGGACTGTGTCTCAGGTAATAAAGACTGACAGCCTCGCCTCCACATCCTACACACACACACACAGGCTCACCTGTTTGTTCTTCCTATGACAGGTGTGTGTGTGCAGACAGAGACCGTACTGCGGCAGGCCATTGCTGAGCGCATTAAGCCGGTTCTGATGATGAACAAGATGGATCGTGCCCTACTTGAGCTGCAGCTGGAGCCGGATGAGCTGTTCCGGACCTTTCAGCGTATTGTGGAGAACGTCAACGTGATTATCTCCACCTACGGAGAGGATGAGGGCGGTCCCATGGGGAACATCATGGTCAGGCAGATGCACCACTCAGACACAAAGATATGCTAAAATATCTTGGAATTATTGCTTAACATTTATTACAGCTGCAGTTTCAAAGAATACTGGACTTTTTTCTCATCAGATTGACCCTGTTATCGGTACAGTCGGGTTCGGCTCTGGCCTCCATGGCTGGGCTTTCACCTTGAAGCAGTTTGCTGAGATGTATGTGGCTAAGTTCACTGCGAAAGGAGATGCTCAGCTGGGACCAGCAGAGAGGTGTAAGAAAGTGGAGGACATGATGAAGAAACTGTGGGGAGAGAGGTAAACATGATGATAATCATATCCAGACCGAAATATGCTGCACAACTCTGCACAACTTAACACGCTAAGCTAAAAAGCAGTGTTTCACTGCCCTCTCTGGTTGTTAGTTTAAAGTGTGTTATATCTCAGAAGTGTGATCTGTTGCACTCGTAACCACACCAAACAGTGATGTCACCGAGTGCAGACCACACTCTGGGGGGTACGCTTCTACATCACAAGAAGTGAAACCACCAGAGGTCAGAAAAACCTAGATTTTCAGCTGGTGTTAAGTTGCTTCTTTCAAATGTTCTTGCACACACCAAGCAATCTTTATAATAACTGGCATATATTGCACAATTAAAACAGGATAATGAGCTAGATGTCAATCATCTGAGTGTCATGATGTTGTGCGATAATTTATATGCACAGATATTTTGACCCAAATGCCGGCAAGTTCAGTAAGACTGCCACCGGTCCTGATGGGCAGAAACTTCCCCGCACCTTCTGCCAGCTCGTTTTGGACCCCATCTTTAAGGTGAATGGAGAAAAAAAGGGACAAGTAATATGTTTACAGAGTCATTCCTTAATTCTTCTGATGACTTTCATATGTTTTTGTATTGTTCAAAAACAATTTAAAGCGCCTACATGTAGGATTTGAACATTTTTGTCCTTGGCACCTTGTAGTTGTAGCACCAAAAAAAAGACTGTGATTGTGTTAGACAGCAATTGCATTCAACCTGGAAGACACTAACACCCAAGCCACACATCCTGCATGAGCAGTGTGTAATGGCTACCTCGCTGAAACTGCTGGGTCAATAATAAAATGTACATTTCTTTATTTGTATAGCAAGTGTATAGCAAGTTTATTTGTATAGCACAAGTCAACAGCAGTGTAATTCAAAGTGCTTTATGAAACATTAAGAGCATTGGGGGGGAAAAACACATAAAACATAAAATATTTAAAACACATAAAAGGTCATTTAAAACATACCGTAGATTAGTACAGTCCCAGCAGTTCCAGTGCAGTTTACTGTAAAAAGCATCAGCAAACAGAAAAGTCTTCAGTCTTGATTTAAAAGAACTAAGAGTTGCAGCAGACCTGCAGTTTTCTGGAAGTTTGTTCCAGATATGTGGCACATAAAAACTGAACGCTGCCTCTCCAGAAAGTGTTGAGTTCAATATGAAGATCTACATTTGCTCATGACTGACATATTCCAGATATACACACATCGAAACTGTAGTGAAGCGCTGTCATGATGTCAATATGTATGTCAAAAGTTAATTTCGCAGTCTCTTTTTGCTGGGAACCGCTGCGTGTGTCGTGTTTAAAGATAAGCAAATCTCTAGATGTTTCGCAGCCGACACGCTGTGTGGCGGCTCCAACCTGTCAACATGAGCCGAGAAAAGAAAAGCAACAGGTTCGGCGACGCCCACATGCTGCTCACGCAGGTAGTCTGGCCCGGCTGTAAGATAAATGGGCTGAAAGCAACACAGATAGACTGCACCAGGTTACACCAGTAAAAACGCTAAGGATGACTTTAAAGCGATGACTTTGGGCTCCAGTTTGATTCCTTCTCTTTGCCCTCTTTCACTGGCCACGTAGGTTTTTGATGCCATCATGAATTTCAAGAAGGATGAGACAGCCAAACTAATCGAGAAGCTGGATGTCAAACTAGACTCTGAGGACAGGGAAAAAGAGGGGAAGCCGCTGCTGAAGGCTGTGATGCGTCGTTGGCTGCCTGCAGGAGAGGCCCTGCTCCAGATGATCACCATCCACCTGCCCTCCCCCGTTACAGCACAGAGATACCGCTGTGAGCTGCTCTATGAAGGGCCAGGAGACGATGAGGCTGCCATGGGTCAGTGGAACATCTTCACAGCACCCCACACCTTCACCCTCTGGAGAAGACATCATTCAATATGGAGCAATTTGATCAGTTGGTTTCATAAGAGGGCTTACCAACTCTGCTGTCTTCTCAGGTATTAAGAACTGCGATCCTAAGGCTCCTCTGGTCATGTACATTTCCAAGATGGTCCCAACCACTGACAAAGGTCGTTTCTACGCCTTTGGCCGTGTGTTTTCTGGTTGTGTGTCCACCGGCCTGAAAGTGCGCATCATGGGGCCAAACTTCACCCCTGGTAAGAAGGAGGACCTTTTCATAAAACCCATCCAGAGGTGAGCATGTTGACGACTACACAGGTCTCTACTTACCCTTTTGTTTTTATGTTTTTGTTGGCAACTTTTCATAACCTTCCTCCCTCCATACAGGACCATTCTGATGATGGGCCGGTATGTGGAGCCTATTGAAGATGTCCCTTGTGGCAACATCGTGGGTCTTGTTGGGGTAGACCAGTACCTGGTTAAGACTGGGACGATTACCACCTATGAACAAGTAGTGTATTTTTCCCCCTATATACTACTAAAATATCCACACAGTGGATCATTAGTTACTTATACTGACTGATTGCTTGCTGTTGTCATAATTCTACCTGTCACAATAACTATTTTCGGCTCTGTCCACAGGCCCACAACATGAGGGTGATGAAGTTCAGTGTGAGTCCTGTGGTCAGAGTTGCTGTGGAGGCCAAGAACCCTGCTGACCTGCCCAAGCTGGTGGAGGGACTGAAGCGCCTGGCCAAGTCTGACCCCATGGTGCAGTGCATCATCGAGGAGTCCGGGGAGCACATCATCGCCGGAGCGGGAGAGTTGCACCTGGAGATCTGCTTGAAGGACCTGGAGGAAGACCACGCCTGCATTCCTCTGAAGGTGAGACGAGGAGAAGATTTTTCTATATTAAACTTAGAGAATAACAAGGGTCATCCTTTCAGAAACACTTAAACATTCAAATGATTTTAAAAGATGAAGTATAACAAATGCACATTTTCTCCCCCACCCATACTCTCAATTTTTTACCTCACATTTTCGACATCTCGTTCCAGAAATCGGACCCAGTCGTGTCTTACAGAGAGACAGTGACAGAAGAATCAGACCAGATGTGTCTGTCCAAGTCCCCCAATAAGCATAACCGTCTGTTTATGAAGTCCCGCCCTTTCCCCGACGGCCTGGCTGAAGATATCGAGAAAGGGGAGGTCAGCCATCGGCAGGAGCTCAAGGCCCGTGCGCGTTACCTTGCCGACAAGTATGAGTGGGAGGTGATAGAAGCCAGGAAGATCTGGTGCTTCGGTCCAGACGGAAGCGGAGCCAACCTGCTGATAGACATGACAAAGGGGGTTCAGTACCTCAACGAGATCAAGGACAGCGTCGTGGCTGGTTTCCAGTGGGCGACTAAAGAGGTGGGCAGCAGAAGTTCAAATTTAAAAATGAGTAGCTTTGAGTCATCTGATCAGAAGGTTCTGAGGCATTTGTGATATTGCTTATTTAAAAGTGTGTACTTGTATACTCCTGAGAATAATTCCTGTCTTCATCTTGCAGGGTGCTCTATGTGAAGAGAATATGCGCGCAACTCGCTTTGACATTCATGACGTGACACTGCATGCGGACGCCATCCACCGTGGCGGGGGACAGATTATTCCCACAGCTCGTAGGGTCCTGTACGCCTGCCAGCTCACTGCTCAACCACGACTCATGGAGCCTGTATACCTGGTGGAGATACAGGTGCATTTTATCTCCTTAATTAAAACTTAAAACATTGCAAAATGGTCTAATTGCAAATGAAATCAGTTTTGTAAATCAATAAATATTGTTGTAACATTCAATATGTTATGATCAGCAAAAAGAAAAGGCATTAAGTCTAACTCCCAAGGAAAAACTACAACAAAATGTTATAAATGTGTCAAAATGTTATAGATTCGTTATAGGTTTTCAAATTACTTTTTTATGACTGTACCGTCGTATGATTGGCCGATGTACAATCAATTAATGGGCTAAAAAAAAAACTCATCTTCATGACACTTTACTCATCGACATAATTATGCTCAACAACTCTCCGATGCCAGTTCACACCTTATGTCTGACCGCTGTGCTTCTTTTCCGTGCAGTGCCCGGAGCAGGTGGTCGGTGGTATCTACGGTGTGTTGAACAGGAAACGAGGCCACGTGTTTGAGGAATCCCAAGTGATGGGCACTCCCATGTTTGTGGTGAAAGCCTACCTACCTGTCAACGAGTCCTTTGGTGAGTCTGTCTTTTAGTCTGTGTTGTACGATGTCTTTCGTTGTGGGATCGAACTCTTACTTGTCTAGATAAATATTGTATTGTCTTCCTAGATTTGTCATAATTTCACCCAAATGTAAAGCTTGTACGTATGTATATAGTTGTATGTTTAGTTTGAGAATAACCACTGTATTTATGAAGTTGGTCTTAATTATTTACATATTATTGGCAAAGAAGAATATTCCACTGTTTAAGACATTGGTATTTAGTTGTGTACATTGCCTTCAGGGTTCACGGCTGACCTGCGCAGTAACACTGGAGGCCAGGCCTTTCCTCAGTGTGTGTTTGACCACTGGCAGATCCTCCAAGGAGACCCCAGCGACCCCGCCAGCAAACCCTTCCAGGTTGTCTCTGAAATTAGGAAACGCAAAGGTCTGAAAGAGGGCATTCCTGCCCTTGACAACTACTTGGACAAACTGTAAACACTGGGCCAGGATGATAAAATACCAAATCAGTCTCTAAACCCTACCCCGTGGGCACTTTAAAATCTTTGCACAGGCTTAAAGATACATTGCACAAATTGTTTTGACTTTGAGTCCAGAGCAGAAACAAAGCTTTAAGCTTTTGTTGTAGGCTTTTTCATTTCATAGCTACAGTACACCAAGTGCCTAGGGTGAGGGTTTTGGGGAACAATTAGATCAAAGCAGTTGAATTCCTCGTTTCTTCTATTCCTTCACATCTTCCCCTCTTATCTCCCAGGGTGGGCCTTTACAGTGCACTGTGATACTGCTGCAATAATGCGTATTTAAATGGGTCATGGCCAGATAAAACCATGGAAACCACAATAAAGTGTTACAGAAGTCAAACTTCCTGCATTGGACCTTTGTTCAGTGGATGTAATTAATAAAAACATTCATGTTGAAAATGTGACTCCTGATATTCAGTTATTTCTCTAGTGGGCCTCAGGGAATCGTTCACCATTTTACTGAGTTAGACGAGAAGATGGATACCTTTCTCGCATTTGTATGCTGAATATAAGGCTACAGCCAGCAGCTAGTTAGCTTAGCACAGAGACTTTACACCGGGAAACGATTGTTCTTAAGCTACCTCTGTCCAACAATATCGAAATCCACCTACCAGCTCACCAGTTAACACAATATACTCAGCTTGTGTACTCTGTCTGAAGTGTAAAAACAAGTTAGCTAAGAGCTGTTGCCAGGCAACCACCAGATATTCCCAGTAGTTACAATTATATCAAATCCTTGAAAACACTTGAATTTTAATGTGTTTTCTAGGTTTGAAAAGTGCTTGGATTTTGAATGAAGTGATTGAAACACCTTGAAAGTTAGTTTATATGGACTGCAATTACAGGGCAGGTTAAACTTTGTCTGTTTTAATATGTCCCTTCGGTAGAAAACTCACAGAACGTAATTTTGGTTGAGCAAAATAACATCTGATTTAATGTGATGAAGTGCTATAACCAGTAAACGGAATATACTCTATACACATGAAATTTACCACAGCTCTAAGGTGTTGGAAAAGCTTAAAATGCACATTCAAATGCTTGAAAAGGGCTTAAAATTTGACTTTGGAGAAGTTGTAGGAGCCCTGTAATATGCAGAACTAAGAAGTTAAATATTGTATCAAAAAGTGTACAGTGTGGGCTCTTAAGCTCTAACAGATGAAAAACCAATCACCATCAGTCTTATAATCATCTTGCCAATGAAAAAGCCGGTTTTATTTTCTATAAAGAATAAGCAATACTTTAAGACCATCAAAACTTGCACTGATAACAAAGCTGTAACACTGTAAATGAGTATCACTGATGTCTTTAATGATTATCTTGTTTGTTTTATAAGTTTTATTAGCATTCAATTAATTCATATTCTTGCTATTTTTTTCTATCCGTTTTGTGAACTCTCCCATTGCAGTGTGTAGGCTAAGCTCACCAGCTGATTGGTTTAGCCAAGCATTATATTTAGCAGACAAAGTGTCTCATCTCACACTAATTTCTGCAAGAAAGCGCACATGATTTTTTTTTGCTATAAAAGTGATGGGTTCTTTTCCGAAATCACAAGCACTGCATTATTTTTCTTCACTCTTTAATCAATAGTTATTTCAAGTTACACAATGTTAATAAATGCCGCTTTAATATACAACCCTTTTACTTACGCACCAGGGAAAGCTCTTCCGCCCCCACTTTTTAAAACAAAGCTAAAAAGAAACATATCTGAAGAGTTAGTGTGTACCCATTGAACACCCAAAATGAACATATATGCAAGGCCGAGAAGTGCAAGGTATCTTGGGTATAGGCAACTACCAAGCAGGGACACAAGATATCACAGATTGTACTGTATGTAGAAACCCCAAACTTGCTTACCATTATCACAGTCAGGATAAATATGAAGTTTGTTTCAAAGAGCTCATAAAGCCTACGATGCGTGTGGAAGTTACAGCTGATGTGGGATTGGGTGAAATGCTGGTCTGAACTGAATGGTGATGAGGATCTTGTCTTGGCAAATCTGATAATCTGTACATTCATACAGTTCAGGCTCCTTTGCACTAATGCTGTGGAGTACAGGAAGGGGAATAGTACAGTTTAAGTAGAATTCAGTGTCAAGGCTTTATGTCGTCAATCGACAGCCGTGACATCGATACTGGGAATAATCTGAGAGGCTCCTCCCTCCCTCTCTCCTTCCCTTGTGGAATCGGTTACAGTCATGTCTGTTTCAGAGGCTGTTATCACTTCAACACAAAAGGGATAAAAGGAAGCCGCTGAGAAAGAGAGAGACAGCATCTCAAATGACAATCTACGCCCCATGTAGTGACCTACATTGCTTTACGGCTATTTGTCTCCCCGTGTGGCCGACAGTAGTGCACTATATGGAGGGAACAGTATGATGTCTAAGAGATTAGTCCCCAGAACGGCTGCTGAGGTGTGGCGCCCGCGCTGGTGTCAGGTTGTCACATTTGATGGAAGGTCGCTGCTACATCAGAGGTGACTATGTGTAGAAGATGACCTCGGGAATCTGTCCGTCCTCTACAGAAGTGCCGTTGTTGTTGCCCGCCGCGTAGCAGAAGGTGAAACACGTCTTTGTGCCAGTGGATGATGACTCGTGTGTTACCTTTCGCATTCCTTTAGTCCCATAATGAGAGTCTGGGCCCTGCAAGACAGACAGAGAGAGTGAATATACTGGTGGAGCCGACGCTGCACGGTGACAGATTAGGTGTTCAAAAAAATGTTTTTACCTTAAAAGAAACTAGAGGTGTAACACAACTCTTTTCAGTAATTAGTATAACCAGGGGATCTTATATGACCTAGAAATTTTGGGTGTGTTTAGTTCACACCCAAAATGCTGTGAAAACTTTCATTTATAACTATTAAAGCAGCCATCGTAATTCTCATTCGTAAAGAGGCAGAAAATAAGGTGCTGAGAAAACAAAAATGATTGCCAAATAATAAATGTATAAATAAAACAACCCTAAAACACTGAGATGATATTTGCCGTTAATACAAATTATTAGACACAAATGAATTAATTATTGAAATTAAGCTTCTCAAAAAGGTGAAGATTTGTCCGGGTTTCTTTGTCTTCTAGGAGAGTAACTTGAATATATTACATGTGTGCACTGTTGGTCAGGCAAAAAAAGTCATACAATGGCTGATTTTTTTACATTTTATAGACCAAACGATGAAGGTAAATAATCATTAGTGGGAGTGCTGGGGGAAAAAAACACACATATTTTCCTCCTAAACAGTGTAGTGCTGCATGTGTATCATCATCAACACGTCACAGACCTTCAGTGTCGCACAGGCAGTGTAGTTGACGTTGGGTAATATCTCTACTGGCTCTTTGAACATGACTCTGAAGGTGTTGGCTGACCCATCACAGCTGAAGCCTGTATCATTCTGGCCCAGCACCGTGTTGCTGTCTGTGTGTATTATCTGCATAAAGAAAGAACAGACGCAAAAATCCAAAATATGTTAGACGACATGCCTACAACGTGCAGTGAAACCAGACACAAACATTTCGTAGGGTTCGGGTCCACACCTGTATGTTAACTTGGTAGTCTGTGGGTCCGTGTATAGAGCCGTAGAGACCGAAGCCGACCACAAATATCCTTCTGTTTACTGAGAACCTGAGATGAAAGACAGAACAGAAAGAACACATCTTGATGGGGAGAGTTAACGGCGTGGAGGTGGATGTACAATTTGTGATGTTATTTAATTGACCCGCTTCTCAAAGCTGTCATTTCACTCATCATAGCAGAAAAACCACAGGTGTAACTAATAACATTAACCATGGTTCTGTCGCAGCACTGGGGCAGTGGAGGCAGTAACTTTAACTGAACAGAGCAGAGCCATCGTTAATATTGTTAGTTGCACCTGTGCTTGCCTTGTAAAGGGTCTATTAATGACTACAGAGCTAATTCATGCTGGATTTTGCCAATTCTGTTACGACTTAAATATTCAAGTATATATTCTGTCCTGTGATGCTAGAGATGCAGCAGATGTTCTTTCAGGTTTCTTAAAACCTGTGTGTTCGCACCTGGCTTTATATTATACATTATACTAGGGGTATAGTTACGTTATGTGTTTAATATCAAACACAGCGAGTAAACTCTTGATAGTGGACCTGACTACAGTATATTGTAATTTCCTTATTCAGCTCATAAATAATTACTAAATATTTTTATATTTAGTAAAAAATGAATTACATTTAATTAATACGATCTGACATTTGGAGCTGCACAGATTAATCGCTTAGTTTTCAACTACTGAATTAATCACTACTATGTCAGTCGATTAATTAGGTTTGAGTAATAAAAAATATATATGTCTAGTTAAAAGGTTCTTAAATGTGAATATTTGATGGTCTCTGTACTTCTCTGTGACAATAAACTAAATATCTTTGAGTTATTGACAGATCCAGACATTTGAGGGCGTCATCTCCCACCATTTTCTGACATTTGAAAGATCAGACAACCAATCGATTAACCGAGAAAATAATAATTTGTTGCAGCCGTGATGACATCTCATTTACTTCAAAGGTATTCTTTGTAAATAAATAGTAAGGCTGTAATTCCATTTTTAAAATGCTCTGCTCCTCACTCACCGTATGCGGTCACTTGTCCCGCTGTAACCCCAGCGGCTCTCCACCTGTCCAAAACGTGTGATGCTGCACTCCTTCCCGCGGAGGCAGCAGCGAGGCCGGTCGATGAATTCAACGCGAGGCTTTGGGTTTACTGTGAAGTGGAGGAAGAGACTCACCACCTCTCTGTCCATAAGAATACTGGACTGCGCTGGACCTGAAGGGACGATGACAAGACCCGAGGAAGAGGATCAGGGTGACAAAGAGACACAGACGAAAAAACAAGAGCTGCACCAACATGAAAAAATCTAAAGGGTTCATTTGGTTTGTTTTCACCTGCAGCAAACTCCTCAATGGTCATGAGAGGGAAGCGGATGAGTGTGAGAGCTTTGCCCAGCACTTTGCGCTTGTTCTCCGGTGTGGGCTGCAGCTGCTGCCTGTGAGCCTCTGCCTCTGCCCAGCGCACCGAAGCACCAAACAACCGCACCTCCCTCACTCCGAGAGTATCCCTCTCCAACACTGCCACCAATGTGTCTAACGGACGGCGAGATGAAAAAACAATGGTCAGTCAGCCTGTTATTCTGAAATACAACACATGGATATAATGACGTTCACAAGGAGACATTACCCAAATCTATGTCTGTAAAGCCTTCAGCAGCGAGAGCATCTCCAGTGTTCTTATCAATGTTCTCTAGACAGAGGCTGGCAAGCTGCGGCTCATCAAACAACCGTGCCTTAAATGAAAAAAAAAAATGAATGAATCAGTACTGTATCACAGATACACACTATAAGATCTAAGAGACAGGACAAAATAGGTTTGTAGCAAAACTTGACAGACGATTATTTTTTTCAAATGATGTATTTCAGTTTTTGCCCAAAACAAATAAAAAAAAAATAACTACTTATCTTTCTTTACTCTCTGCCACACCAAGCAACTGATACACATCCATTATAGACTTGTAAGGTTTTGTATAGCTGCATGCGTTTAAACAACATATAATATGAGAACTTCTTTTGTTAAATAAAAGAAATGCATTATGTCCAAAAACATGTTTATATTTCTCAAAGTAAGGAACAGTAGAGAGTATTGTTTTGGTGCCAAAACTCTGCTATCGTATCAGCACCAGTATTATGAAATAGAAAACTATATCCAAAGTTAATCTGTGGATTTAAAATCCCATCTCTGCTGGGGCACAAAACATCTACGGCAGCAAAACTCAGAGTTCAAAGACGCTGCGGTGCAATCAGTCGTACACATCAAGTCACATGCAAGAAGAAGTCAACAACAACAACATTCATAGCAGGGGGAAGCAGACCTGTGTGAGCAGCATGAAAGCATTGTCTGCTCTCAGGTTCTTCTTGAGGAACTCCACACAGTGAGCCTCCAGCGCTGGCACTGCGTACTTTTTAGCCGTATATAGTGTGGTCATCACCGTCTCAGGCCCGATCTGGACTTCATCAGAGTAGAGAAACCTGCAGGAGGTCAACAAGTTAAACAGTTACATTACAATTTTATTGTGAAGCACACTTTAGTGACTTGTATGCATAGCTTAATTATTATCATATGATGGATACATTGGTACAACACAACAGGCACTGCTCTTGACACACACACACACCACACACAACACACACAACACACAACACACACACACACACACACACACACACACACACACACACACACACACACACACACACACACACACACACACACACACACACACACACACACACACACACACACACACACACACACACACACACACCCTTTTTTCTTTACTGTTTTCAGCTATTTTTAACTTTTAATTTGTTGTTTTACTGTTTACATAGTGCATATATTTTGTATTTTGCATCCGTTATTGATGTTTTTGTTTTGTTCTTCACCATCTTCTTCTGCTGCTGTAACTCTCCCCACTGTGGGACTGTATAGCATTATCTAATGTCTTATGTTGTTTTAATGCTACCTGCAATATCTTGCTCTTTCCCAAATGTTTATATGACGTTTTAAAAAAAAACGCACGCCCACTTTCAGCACGCGCAGATCACCCGTTTAAATGGCACGCTCTGGCCCTCGCATGCTCCTTACTTGAGCAGGGCCAGGAAAGCAGCTGGCTCCACATCAGGAAGCTCGATTTCCGTTGAGGTCGTCGCCATCCCGCCGTTGAACATGGCATCAAACACCGCGCTCCCCACAGCCAGAACAAACCTGTCAACACGCAGCAACAGCAAAAGCAAAAGAGAGGTGTTTTTGCAGATTCTCAGTTATCTAGCTCATGTTTTGAACTCTAATGCTGCGGTTAATCTTCTCACCTGTGCGCAGGTATCCTCTGAACCCCCATTCCTTTGCCCACTAAAAAATGAACGTCACTGAGCACTTCGTTGTTGAAGAGGAAAGCGAACCTCTCCTTCACGGTGCTCTTCGTCGCTTGCCAGTTGTACACCGGCTCTCGGTACACCAACACAGACGCGGCTGCCGGAGTGGCGGTCGATGCCCCCGACGCAGCCGCGTTGGACGCTGCGGTGGATGCCATGTTTGACGCCGGGGTGGCCATGGCCCCGGCTGCTGCAGCACCTGCCGCAGCGGACTGCTGCTGCAGGGAGTTCTGCGCAGTCGGCGGAGCTCCGCTCGAAACACCGTTGCTGTCTCCCCCTCCAGGCCCCAGCTGCGGGTTGGGACGCCTCGCCGCTCCCTGCGCTCCGCCGCCCGCACCGCCCGCTCCGCCGTTGGATGCCGGCATGGAGAAGACGCTGTTGCTGGGCTGGCTGTTCCCCAAAGGACCCGGACCGGAGAAATTAAGGCAAGGAGGCCTGCCGCTGTTGTCTCCAGCAGCCATCTTGAAGCCGAGTGTAGGCGTAAATAAGTCACTTCGTCGCTTTGAGTATTTCTAGCAGCTTAACAGTCTTAGCTGCTCTTTGCTGCCCCCCGGCGTGTGTTAATGGTGCTACAATGCTCTCCATCTGCACAACCAGGTCAGGGGGTTCAACGTCATCTAGGCCAAGGCCCCTTAGACAAGGCAAGGTTATCTGTATAGCACAATTCAACAACAAGGCAATTCAATTCAATTTTATTTATAGTGCCAAATCATAACAAAAGTTATCTCAGGACACTTTACAAACTAGGTAAAGACCACACTCTGACTAATTTATGATTTACATAGACCCAACAATTCCCCCTTAGAGTACGGTGGCAACGAAAGCCTTCCCTATGACAGGCAGGAACGTCAGACAGACCCAGCTCTGTGGAGGACGACGACCATCTATCTTGACCGGTTGGGGAGGAGGAAAAAGAGAGAGAGAGAGAGAGAGAAAAGACGGACAGATGGACAGAGAGCGACAAAGACAGACACAGACACACTTTCAGTAACTATTATAATATCTATAGTAATGTGAATATGACTTATATGTTATGGCAGTTAATACAGCAGAATAATAGAAACAAGCACAGCTAAGGTTATAGATTATAATAGGAGCAGGAAGCGTCATGCAGGACCACGGCAGCAGGCACCACCACGATCAGCAGAGACCTGCGAGACGACAACAGCAACAGTCTGTAGAGAATTCAAAGTGCTTTACATAAAACATTAAAAGCATTGGGGGAAAAGCACATAAAAGGTAATTTAAAACATATACAATATTATTACAGTTACCGAAGTTACAGTGCAGTTTACTGAAAGAGAGATGAAACAGGGGCCCCATACCTCCTTTTTAACATTAATATATTTATACATCATATGTTAATGTTAAACATGGAAGGCACATTGAATCCTTCAGCTCAATTGTATCTGTGCATGGCTACTTTAGTGCCTATAGGCCAGTAAGCCTAATCATCAAGGTTGTGTAAATGTATTTATTTATGTTTTCACAAATTTATATTTGCTAATAATACGTTGCATTTAAGTTAATGTATATTTTGGACATATTTAAAAATAAATAAATAAAAAAACTTTGGGAAGATTATCAAATAATTTGGCGGCCCCCCTGCAGTAACTCTGAGGGATGGGAGATCATTTTACCACTCACACAGGTAGCAAACATAGCTCTTTATGAACAGTTTTGGTAATTCCTGTTTTAAATATTCCCTTTGGGTGTTCAGTGCCCACATCCACCCCATCACTGCCCTAATCATACAGACCTCTGGCCTATAACTGTCCCCTACATTTCAACAATCACTGGGCACAACCGGTTAGGTCACATTTGAATCATCCAGGACCTCCTTTTTGTCAAGGGACAATGTAAAGCTCTGACCCACCATGCCACAAATAATTATCCAGTGTTACAGTGGTCATCATTATACATATAAACTGTTTAAGGATACGCCCCTGTCTGTGAGCAAGTCACCAGTAAGCAACTTCAGTACAGCTATGTGTAAAATTGAGATATATAATTAGATTATTATTTCATTTGTGGGTTCTGTTCATTGGTTCATTCATTAGTCACAATACAAAGCATGCGCACCAATATTAAACGGGTCCTTTTTGAAGCAGCCATTGAATGTCACATGTTTTATTATGGTATGTTTCAGCCCTACTTTTTTAAGAATAATGTGATCATGTTCTTTGCCTTTTTCCCTGTGAATTTAAGGGTCGTAGAGGAAACATAGGGGAAACTATACATATTGGTTCACATTGGCTTTTCCAATATGTAAATTACATTGTATTACCTTCAGGTGCATGCAACCTGAAATATATAAATAATTCACCACCCATTATCATTTTATCTTCCGTAAAGTAAAAGGCTTTAAAGGAGGTGTTAGGGCGTCCTATGGGACATAAAAATGTAATTAGAAGAAATGGGGGATTGGGACCCATGACCTTTTAACATATTAAAAATCTAAATCCTGCATATCTTCCAGCTATGCCTTCCTTTCAAACATCTGTTTTGAAATCAAAATATGAATTGACTAAAGACTCAGTGCCACAGTGCTAAGAAATAAATAAAATAGCCCATATTTAAAATGACGTGTACAAAGGTATAGGCTTTACTAGATTAAAAAAAAATACAAGACATCTTTCCTAGAAATGCCTCTGAGAACTTGATTAAATTCCTCGCTGACATCATAGCACTATACTGTGACTGATGACAAGCAATAGCAGTTCAAACAGAGACATTGTTATAGTAGTACAACTTTAATAATTATTTTTCTATTGGGTCTCAGATCTGTAATACTTAGGGATGTTGCTCTTGTGTCTGACACTTATTCAAGGCGCTGAATTTTAGCGAATATTCAGTCCTGTGAGACTTGATACTTGGTCTTAAACATTTGCCGGTCAGACACAAAACATTATTTGATAGGGATTTAGTTTATTGAAATGCCCTACCCCTGAAATCTTCTATCGAAATGTGCACGCTCTAAAAATAGAGTGAGTAGTTGTGTATTATAAAATGAATAATGAATGCTTTATTTCAAGCAAAAAGCAACAAAACACAATATCAACTTAACATGTTAATCCTACCCCTTCTCCACAACTATATAATATTATTCATCATGAATAAATAAATAATCTGTCGCCTCGAGACTATGACATCCATCATAGTCAGCTACGCAGCAGAGAGGTTTGGCCTCAGTGAGAGCAAGAACCCCAGGACCAAATTCACACTGAAACGCCGAGTGTCTCAGATACACAAACTGCGCCAAGAACTGCGGAGCCTCAAGAAGCAGTACAAGGTGGCAGGTGAAGAGGAGAAACAACCCCTGGCAGAGCTTCGCAATATTCTGAGGAAAAAGCTCATGACGCTGCGACGTGCAGAAGGGCACCGAAGGCGAAGAAAGGAGAGAGCAAGGAAGCGTGCTGCGTTCATCTCCAACCCCTTCACCTTCACTAAGAAGCTGCTTGGAGACAAAAGGAGTGGCAACCTCATGTGCTCAATGGCAGAGGCAAACACCTTTCTGCACAACACTCTCAGCGACCCAGAGAGGGACCAGGAGCTTGGACCACAGAGGACCCTCATTAGCCCGCAAGCTAATGAGGGTGGAGTTTGTAATGAGGGAACCCAGCTGGGCTGAAATACAGGAGGTCGTGAAGGGAGCCAGATCAGCATCAGCCCCAGACCCCAGCGGTGTTCCATAAACTGTGTACAAACGCTGTCCACAACTACTGCGACATCTGTGGAAGCTGGTGAGGGTGATTTGGCGCA
Organism: Echiichthys vipera; assembly: GCF_963691815.1. NCBI lineage: Eukaryota > Metazoa > Chordata > Actinopteri > Perciformes > Trachinidae > Echiichthys > Echiichthys vipera. The sequence goes on along the minus strand of NC_139840.1, from coordinate 17,672,431 downwards.
GGGGACAAGTGGCAGGCCAGTGGAGATGTGCAGAGGATGTGTGGATCCTGAAGGAAGAGGACTCAAAGGACATCAGTCAGTTTAGGACGATTTCGCTGCTAAGCGTCGAAGGCAAGATTTTCTTCAGCGTCTAGTCACGACGACTAACTGAGTTCCTCCTACAGTTATATTGACACCTCTGTTCAGAAGGGTGGGATTCCTGGAGTGCCTGGATGCCTAATACATACAGGAGTGGTAACGCAACTCATCAGAGAGGCTCTTGAAGGGAAAGGAGACTTGACCGTACTGTGGCTGGACAGAGCCAATGCGTATGGCACCATACCTAACAAGCTGGTTAAAGTTGCCCTGCTGCAACATCACGTTCCCAAAAAAGTCATAGACCTTATTTTTGATTATTACAGCAACTTCAGGCTAAGAGTCACAGCCGGATCGGGCACATCATACTGGCATCGACTTGAGAAGGGCATAATAACAGGCTGCACAATCTCAGTCATCCTGTTCGCACTCGCCATGAACATGATCGTCAAGTCAGCAGAGGTGGAGTGCAGGGGACCCCTGACAAAATCTGGAGTACGCCAGACCTGACTGTCACCACCACATCTGTCCCGGGCTGCAGATGGATTCTGCAAGGGCTAGAGAAGCTCATCACATGGGCAAGGATGAGCTTTAAGCCAGTAAAATCAAGATAGGTACCAGTCAAGAGTCTTGGAAAGCATTTTGATTGCAGCCTCAAAGACTCGTCATCCATCCAGAGAACCAGCAAGGAGCTCGAGGGCTGGTTGAGATGCGTCAACAGATCTGGCTTGCCAGGGAGATTCAAGGCCTGGATTTACCAGCATTCCATCCTGCCCCGCATCCTGTGGCCTCTGCTAGTATACGCAGTACCCATTACAACTATAGAGGCCATGGAGAGAAAGATCAGCAGCTACTTGCGAAGATGGCTCGGCCTACCCCGAAGTCTGAGCAGTGCTACCCTGTACGGCAGTAGCAACATCTTGAAGCTTCCATTCAGTGGACTCACTGAAGAGTTCATGGTGACCAGAACTCGAGAAGCCCTGCAGTACAGGGAATCCAGGGATGAGAAGGTGCCATCGGCTGGCATCCAGGTGCAAACAGGCCGGAAATGGAGGGCAGACGAGGCTCTGGAAGTGGCAGAGTCGCGACTGAGGCAGAAGGTACTGGTGGGGTCCATAGCCTCAGGACACGCAGGTATTGGCTATTTCCCATCACCCAGGGTGGACAAAGCCCAGGGAAAACAGCGGCAACACCTCATCCAGCAGGAAGTGCGGGCATGCGTGGAGAAAGAACGAGCCAGCAGGATGGTGGGTATGGGACAACAGGGAGCTTGGACTAAATGGGAGAATGTTCTGCAACGGAAGATCACCTGGCCCAACATCTGGAGAGCAGACTCCCTTAACATCAGGTTCCTAATCCAAGCTGTTTATGATGTCCTACCCAGTCCATCCAACCTCCATGTTTGGGGCAAATCAGAGACACCATCCTGCCCCCAGTGTCCAGGAAGGGGATCCCTGGAACACCTCCTTAGCAGTAGTTGTTTTATGTGTGAGGACTCTTATCATGTTACTGCAGAGGTTTGGTGTTATTTTGAGCAGTATTAGTGGTTAAAAAAGACGTTCTAATAACTTCACCATGCTGCCCCGAGCTAATTGGTGTTAACCACGTCCGGCTGTTCAGGATTTCTTACTTTGTAGTTTATACACAAAAAATGTCTCGATGGCTTATTTGATGTATGTTAGTGCTGAAAAAGACCATGGGATGGTTTCACGCCAGAATTACACTTAAAACTTGTATTAAACTTTTTACATTCATATTTTGAACATAACTCGCTTTTTTTACAACATTATAAATGTTGATGAATGGGGATGAAGCCGGTTCGAGGGGCCCCCCTGTGAATTTTTGCCTAGGACCCCATCAGACTGTAGACTCGCCTCTGACCCCATCCCGTCTCCTCCGTTCAACCCTCCGCGAGCCCCTCTGCTACACATCAACCGTGACGTCACGGCGGCGCGGCGCGCGGAGGAGCTGTCCCCGCGCGGAGGGGTGCTACTGCTGAAACAAGATGGCTGTGCGCGCAGGAGGAGCAGCAGCGGCGGCGGAGGAGAAGAAGAGCTGAGGCAATGCAGAGGAGGAGGAAGAGGGGGAGGGAGGGCGAGGAATCCACTCCTGTGTGTCTCGTGTCCTGCTTAAATGAGCAACAACAGCTCCGCGAGCGCTTCTGACATGATGATGCTAATTGGTTTCCGTTACCATTTAGGGTAGTTATTTGTGTGTGTGTGTGTAACCAAGAGACAAACGGGACTGGCCAACCAAACAAATCACGGAGCACTCAGTAGAGGACAGCCGGGGACGCTCACGCCACGCTATCAGAGATGTCCCTGCTATGTGTGGGAGGTAAGAGAGGAAATTAAAAGGGGTGATGATAAAACCCTCTTGTGTTTGATGGTATTGAAGTATCACTATAGCTGCACCGGTTGTGTGACAGAGCCTGCGGGCTATCACCTCCAGTGTAAAAGTCTGTGCAGCCGGAGCAGCTGAGGTGTTTGTGCTGATCAGTCATTAAATCACACAGCAGCTGTTATAGTCTGAACGGGGCGGTCACTGTTACTGTCACTATGTTGCTGACATGTTTGTTAATGAAGATCCATGTATGAATGAGTTATCTGACACAAAAAAGAGGGGCAAAATTGTTACAGGCTGCAGCCACAGTCGTGACTGTTATTAAAAACCACACACTCACAGGCTCGTTTGAGTTTCTATATATGTCTACATGGAGGAGGAGATCCGCTGTTTCCTTCCCTTGTGTCATGTGTGTGTGTGTGTGTGTGTCATCCGCTCCGTTTCATTCATGCGTGGGCAGTCAAAAGAAGGTGGAGGACGAGGAAAAGCCCCTGCCGCTGCCGCCGCCGCCGCCGCTGCCGCACCGCCGCTCTCGCCGCTCTCGCCGCTCCGCTGTAGTCGTGAGGGAATACTAGTCGGCTGGAGATGCGCGTCACAAATCAGCGTTTTCTCCGAAGCGATGCGTCACCTCCTCCTACCAGACGCCCTGAAAACCTCCTGATGATGACACTGTTGCCTCTAAGTGCGGTGAATAAGCATCTGCTGTGATTGTTCATAGAGAAACCCTTCTGAAAAGGCATTTTGCTGTCCTCCAGTAGGCTATTAGGCTGCATTTTTAGGCTTTTATAATATTTAATTGCAAAAAATAACAACCTTCTTATTTGCTTCTAAGAGTGCTGTGTCAAAACTGGCAGCTGTGCCATTTGTCCTCACTTGCCTTGATTTTAAGCACGTTTTACTTTTCAATTATTGATAACTGTCTCAGTTAATGGATTTTGGTCTACAAGATGTCAGAAAATGGTCCCAATTAGAGCCGAGACAACTGGTTAATTAGTTCAGTAACCGAAGAAAATGAATCTGCAATTGATTACTTGTTTCTTAAATAATATTTCAAGCACAAATGCCACATAGGGCCTAATGTCTGCTTCCAGATTTTCAATGTTGAGAATGTTTTGCCTTTATTTGTCTGACAGACAATTGAATATCTTTAGGTTCTGGACAGTTGGTTGGACAAAACAAGACATTTAAAGGCCTGACCTTGGACTTATAGACCTTTCTAGACCCAGTGACTAATCAATTCATAGAGAAAATATTTGTCTGATTATTCAATAATGATAATAATTGGTTGCGGCACTTATTCCAATCATAATTGCCTAAAGCCTGAAGTGATGTCTTTATAATTGCTTAATATGTCAGACCAACAGCCCCCAAATAGTCAGTGTTTGATCACATAGGACAGAAAAAACTCACATTGGAGCAGAATATTTAGACATTTTTGCCTCCTAAACATTTGCAGATTAGTTTTCTGTAGTAACTAATTGAAATCAGTGTGTGGAGGTATATTGGAGCTCTAAACGTGTCGTAGATGTAATAATGGCGATGTGTGGACAAAATGTTAGTGGAGGCGTTTTCAAAGTCACCTTTTATACGTCAGGCCCATTATGGAGGCTACCCCACCTCGACCTGTCCTGCCAGGTCCACCCACTGCCTGTCCCTGCTCTGAGTCAGTCTCAGGTGTCATTAAGACCCTGTTCATTCATAAACACCGGCTGCGGCTATCTTGCCTATACAAGACTTGGCAGAGAGCCTTCTTTCTGTTCCTCTTACATCATTCATGCTTACCTGACTGGAGCTATTTCTGGCCTCTACAGTACTTTGTGCCTCTTGAATAGGCAGAATTTCTTTAGAGCATATGCCGACGAGGCAGAATTCAGACACGGATACAGATTAACTCTGAAAAAAACTTGGCATCTTTTCCTGCAGATATTTCACATGCTTTCAAGTCCAGTTTTCCTCCCCGTCTTGATTTGGACACTAAATCTGGGAGTGTAATGTCTCTGTCAGCAGGTGCAAGGACTGCTGCAGATCCGCGAACAGCTCTATATATGACCCTACAGAATAAAGGCGCTGTCTATCTGATTCATGTCAGCCCTCATTTTGTCGTTGGGTGGCTGAACTCAGCTCACCCACTTCCTACTTTACATTCCCTGACAGTTCATGTTGAAGGGTTTGCTTGATTCCCCGTTGAGTCTCTGTGTTCTTGGCAATCCGCTTAGTCGCCATAAGTCAGAGTCTGCTGTGTCAGAGGTACTTCCTGAATGAACTCCCTATTTAAAAAAATAGGGTTGGACCAAAATTTACTGTTGGCTCTTTAAAGATTGTGCTGTGCATCCTCTGATTAAATAATAAAAAACCAAACACTCTGATGTGTTATGTCCTTTTTAAGACATTTAATCAGATGGTGATAGATAGTTATAGCTTTGACCTTGTTTTCTTTAATCTATAGGCTACTTACCCACAACTTACATTTCAGTGATTTATACAACATTACAGCCCTTCACAATCTTATTGTTTATGAGTTACAGGCACTTACACGTACAGTGTTTGTATGTGTGTGGTGGGCTCGTCCCGTCTGCTTAGATACATGCAATTGGGGCAAAATATTGGTAGAAGGGCGCGTGGACATTTCTCATTGTAACTCACCCTGTCAGAGAGATTTATGATTGTGTGGTATTATTAAGCTTCAGCTTTCCACTGTTGAAAAAAATCCAATTCCTTTTTTTATTGATCCTCCTCATGTACTGATATATTTCCAGGGCTGTTTTAGTGCTGATACTAAAAACAGACTCTAATGTGGTCTGCCTAAACAACGTAAAGGACCGCTGAACAAGTAGCTTGCTTCCTCTTGTCTTCATAATTATGTTCTTATCTTTTTAGCATTTACAGCTGTGTTGAAAACTAACCTGGACATCAAAAGGATGTTGAGCCAGTGCCAGAGCAGAGTTTTGACGTTAAGTAAAGATGCAAGCAAAGATGTATTTGTTTACATGTGTGTATTTATGGGTGTGGCACATGTTGAGTCGACACTAAAGGTGGGTGAGGTGTGAATGGTGTCAGAGGTTAATATATTTTTGTAATTACTGCAGGTGTGTGTGTGTGTGTGTGTGTGTGTGTGTGTGTGTGTGTGTGTGTGTGTGTGTGTGTGTGTGTGTGTGTGTGTGTGTGTGTGTGTGTGTGTGTGTGTGTGTGTGTGTGTGTGTGTGTGTGTGTGTGTGTGTGTGTGTGTGTGTGTGTGTGTGTGTGTGTGTGTGTGTGTGTGTGCTGATGTAACAGCATGGCACTTAAGCTGCAGTTTTAGATCGAGTGTGTGCATTTCATGAAAGAAACTCAAAGCAACATTAGTGAGAAATGGAAACAAGTCAAGTCAACTTTTCATATCGCCGTGGTTACTATGGTGACCCTTTGTGGTGCGTTGCGGTGGACTGAATATTGTGAGATAAGTCGTGAATTGGTGTTCACATCGCGTTTACTCAAGGGGCGATGAAGGTGCACGTTGCACATTTACATGGCGTATTGAGCTTGCGTTTGCATTTTATAAATGCAAACCTGTGCATGATGTGTACACACCTGCAGTGTGGTGCGGGGATCTGGAGCGTGTGTGTGTGTGAAAAGCAGTGGGTAGAGCATTAAAAATGTATGTGTGTGTTACGTCAAAGCTGGTAAAGAGGTGCTGCAGAGAGAGAGCCGGGGCTTTAACTATACTCTGAAAAATCCTCTGACACATTCTGTTTGAAAAAGGTAGGACTTTCTGATTGAATGTTTGTAGAATAAAGACATTCCCAAAGTTAGCAGGGATGATTGGGGATGTTGAAGTGTTCGATCTTAAAGTTCTGAAAAATGAATCTGTTACAACTGTTATTTCTTCTAATAAAAAAACATTATTGATTAAAAAAAAGTGCATTTTAGTTATCTGTTTAAGCTGTGCTATGTGGTTATTTTTATTTGCATATACTTAACTGTACTTTTTGTTTCTATGCCCCACACTGATGAGGCACCCCACAAGGGAAAGATGCCCATGTTTTTCCAGCACTGTGTGTTTGTTTGCCACCACACTCCAGTGCCAACATGTCTGGACCTTATGGCAAAAAAGGCAGAGAACTAAGGTTAAATCTGAATCGTTGCAATTTCAGTTTCCTGCATCAACATTTATATAGTTAGTGGTGTTCTCAGATGTATCAAAGTTCTTATCAAAATATTTTTTTTACGGTTTAGTTTATCCGAAGCTTGTTCTCTGTGTAAACGCCAGAAAAGGAGCATTCATAAGCAGATGGTGTTCCTGTGTGTTTGTGTGTTTGTGTGTGACTTTGTCCCTCTCTGTGTGTCCACAGTGAAGAAAGCCAAGCTGGATGGACCCCAAGGTAAGACCTGGGATCCTTGAAATAGAAAGAGGGAGAGACTCGCTGTTATGTGACATTAATCTTTAAGCAGACTGAGTACACATTACAGGCGGCAGCCATTAATGGTAATAAAGGGATGGGAAGTGAGTTACTCTGTAGAATATATGAAGTCTATATCTCACTGGGACTTTGTTATTTGTTTTCTAATGCAGAGGCGTTAGATTGTAACGCATCTCCTCTCTTCATCCCTCTCTCCTTGACAGAGAAATTCAACACTTATGTGACTCTAAAGGTACAAAATGTGAAGAGCACAACCATTGCTGTCAGGGGCAACTTGCCCAGCTGGGAGCAAGACTTCATGTTGTGAGTCCCTCATCATTTTCAGCAACAAAAAAAAAATCTCTCTCTTCTCCTCCTGTTCCTCCCTCTCCCTCACTCTTGTCTCTACTTTCTCTTTTCATCCTCTCATCTACTCTCCACTTCAGCTGCTTGAGTGTTTTAATGTTTTAATGCTTTCTATCAACCTCTTTTTCACTCCTCCATTCCAAGTGCTCGTCATTCTTGTATTGTTTCACGTAGCTCTTCCTCTCCACATCCGCACCTCCGCCTCCAACAACCTCCTCATCCTCTTTTTTTCATCTGCTCTCCCCTGACACCTCTGCCCCTCTCATCCTCGTTCTCAAGCTTGGCTCCCTCCCAAGCCCTCCTTCCTCTTGTCTGTTACTTCTTCTCAACACGGCTCCTTGATCTTCATCTACTCAGCCCTTAGTCCTCCTCCTCTTCCCAATTCAACCTTACTTTTCCCCTCAGGTTCCCTCTTCGCCTATTTCTGCTCTAGGCATCGTTAGCAGCATTTCCCACTTTTAAATGAGTTTCTTTGAGCTGTGTTTCAATACATATTAGAGTGATATCTCATTGCAATCGATAAAAACATCATACAGCACAGAGTATTTGGCATGCAGAGTGAATACCAGTGTGGCAGTGGCGGTGTAGCAGCATATGGACGATAAATGGTTAGAATCTATGTGGGATGCGGCGGGCAGGCACAGTCCTGTGAATTTGTATGATGTTCGGAGGCGTTGAGCATTGTGCTGGGGTTGCATCAGTGAAGCCGTGTTATGTAATCTTTGGGCTGCAGAGAGCCTCACCCCCCTCCTTCAAACTGCCTTTAAATGACTGTGCCCCCTCACTCACTGCCATGAATCAAACAAGCACATTTCCTAAAAGATGTCACCACTGAGACGGGAAATCCAGTCCCCCTATTTCTTAATTAAAGTTCCCACTCTCTCCCTCCAGGCATGCGATACAATCACTTCCTTCACTGCCCTCATCACACTCTTCTCCTTCTTTTCCTTACCCCTCCTCCCCCTCGGTCTCTTTCTCTCTCTCTCTTTTCTTTCTGTCCTGCTTCCTGCTGTCTTGTAAATGTTTTATGTTAGATTCTCTCAGGCTTGCTCCCACAGAGATGTGTCTTATATTTGTCTCAGTGAAGCCCACAAGTAATTACCGTGCATCTTTTGTGTGTATGAGTGCCTGTGTGTTTTAAAGCATTTGTCTTTAAGCAGCGGTGGAAGAATTACTCTTATTCTTTACTTAAAGAAGCTGTACTCGACATTCAGAGCATTAATATAGCAGCTAAGAAATGTTCTCTATGTACAGATACAGTGGAGCGATGGCGTCCTGAGCAGGGAACAGTCTGTGAGAGCTGTGGGGAGGCAATCCCAGCCCACTTTTTTTCAGTATTTCAAGTACAGCCTCTTTAAGTAAAAGCACCAATTACAAAAAGCACTTAAGTAAACAAATTATCCGCAAAATATATTAAAGTATCAAAATGAAAGTATTTGTAACGGAGAAAAAATGCATTTGTGACTGGGCTTGACAGTAACAGCTGCCAGGTTGCCATTTTGAGAAATTGGCCTTTGGTAACCATCAGTGGCGACCACTCTCAAAACATGCAATACACTTTAAATAATTGTTGCATTAGTGATGTTCAAATATTGCTGTTGCAGTCAGAACCAAAGCCAGACTACTACATGTGACAACGCTGCACATGCCCAGGTGTGTTTACTTGCGTGCGCACAGGCATCTAATTTAGAGAGGATAGCGAAGCAAATATTTGAGTGTGGGGTTGACATCACAAACGAACGTGCAAATAGATTCAAGTGATAAAGAACCAGATGAACCGAACGAAAAAAAATGGACATTTGTAAATGTTGGGATCTTTTATGTCACATTGTTGTTATTAAGCTGATGTATAACTGCATAGTATCTTAATTACTCAACATATAAGGTGACTAATAAAGCTGATGGCTGGTGGTTGCCATCCAGGCATCAGCTTTTAAAAGTTAGTGTTGAGCCCAGTATGAATACAGATGTAACAATGTCATTTTAATGTAGTGGCTGTTCGAGCTGGAGAGAGTTTGGACTACTTCATATACAGTTCAGCGATTATGTCCAGTGGTTCAACACTTTTTCTAAAGGGTCTCAAGATAAATTGGAGGGCAAGAAAGAAAGAGAAAACAATGTGCATTATTTTTTGGGACTTTTGTTTAATCCTTGCTGTGTTGTGAAATATTGGATAACTTTATCTTAAAAAACCACTGGTTTAATATCTTAGCTAACCATATGTTATTTTATGTAAAATCTTAATTTGAAAAGTATCTACACCTGTAAATAAATATAATGGGGTAAAAAGCGCAGTATATCCTTCTGAAATGCAGTAGACTATAATTAATAAGTAGCATAAAATGGAAATAGGTAAGTAAAGTAAAAGTGTCTCAAACGCTTTTAGTGTTTCACAAATTTAGTTCAGTATATGTTTATTGCAGCAAATAGAAATAAAGGTATGCTTGCACTGGCCAACAGCCAAGCAGCCTGCTAAACCAAACAGGGAGCTCAAGAAAAGCCCACTAAAAAACCTCCCGTGGATTTACAAGGGTGGGTCCAAATCTAGACACTGAATACAATGTAAATCTTTGAGTCATGTGAGGAAAAAAGGTGGCGGCTGCAGTGATGGTGGCTAAAGCTTTACCGGCATTGGTGCAGCAGAGATCAGTGATTGGTGTGTGACTTACAGAAATATTAAATCAATCAGCGGGCTGTCAGCTGGTTATGGCTGAAGCGAATGACTTCCATCTCCTGCATGAATGCAATGCTTCATTAAATGAGTATATGTACTTAGTTACTTTAAACAGCTGTCTTTAATGTATTTTTTACTACTTTTTTTAACTTTTCTGTTTATCTTTTTTTTCCTATCCAGCGAAATCAACCGCCTGGACCTGGGTCTCACAGTAGAGGTGTGGAACAAAGGGTTAATCTGGGACACCATGGTCGGCACTGTGTGGATACCCCTCCGCAGCATCCGACAGTCAAATGAGGTGTGCCACTAACCACCAGCACCACTTGAGTAACACTGTAGTTGAACACTCTCTACTCAAAGCACTCACTCAGTTGCGGGTTGGACATTTTATCATAATGCTCATCCGTTTGTACAGCATGTTGTTTGTGTGTCAGCCGCAAAATGTCTCTCTGTACGCAGGAAGGTCCCGGGGAATGGCTCACACTGGACTCTCAGGTCATCATGACTGATAACGAGATCTGTGGCACTAAAGAGCCCACCCTCCACCTGGTGCTGCTCGACACGCGCTTTGAACTGCCTCTCGGTGAGAAATCAATATTCACATCAAAGTCAGAAACTGTCAATAGGCGGGACAAGATGAGAATATGGAAATATAGGAAATGATCAACTCCTGAGGGAAGGAGAAGATGACTTGAATAAATGATGCCTGTGTATATTTTCACAGCACACGGTAATATGTAAACACCAATAATCCCCTGACTATTAATTAAACTGACCTACTTTTCTTTCCAGTGATATGTACTAGGTCTAGCTGGGTGTACGTGTGTCAGGTAGAGTGTTAGTGTCCTTTCCTTCACAGTGATCGAGCCGTGTTCCACTCAACATTGATTAGGTGTCATTTTCTTACTGTTTCCTCTTCCTCTAGTCGATATTGTACACCTGACTCTTCAGTTTGGAGACCTGACCTATTTATAGGGAATTGGCTTTAAAGCTCTTAGGGGAAAGGACAGTTTCCAATGTCCCTGTGTTCATAGCAGGCCAAAGTATCTGGGTCAAAAGATATTTGCAAATGGTTTTGTTTTAGCTTACTTTGTCATTATTTGGGTGGAGTTTATAACGAAGTACACCACCTGAGTTTTTCTGGCTTTGTTGTTTTTCAGATATCCCTGAGGATGAGGCACGATACTGGGCTAAAAAACTGGAGCAGCTCAACGCGATGAGGGACCAAGATGTAAGCTGTCACCCCATTTGATTTAATACCCCAGCATATCCTCACATTTTAGGAACATGCCAACACAATTAATTCGGGGATAACTATGTCACACACACATTTTCTCCACTTCCTGCATACAAGCATACAATTTCAACATTGATTACTTTCATAATGAAAGTTTTTCAATTGTCTGACTCCAGTATTCTTACCAGGAGGAGCAGGAACGGCCTCTACGTGTACCAGGAACCCAGTGCTGTAAGTGACCAATCACTATTTGTACAAACCAGTTGTAAGTTTCTGCTGAACAAGAGAATTATGTGTTGGTTATGGCGGTTGAGATGTAATTAGATTGCTTGAGCTCAGCGTGTGCAATATGCGTGTAACCACACGTGGGTCGTTGTGTGTTATGGGGGGGAAATCGCTGCACTGTAAAGGATCAATAGTGGTATCAGATGTCCGGAGGCGAGGATGCTGCTGTATTTCCACTATTGGCCCAGTCTGCCAAGCCTGCTGAGCCAGCTGTCTAGTGCAGGTGGAAAGACTCGGAGGCTCAGCACTCCCACTGTGCTCTCTTTCAATTCACCAGCTCCATCTGGGAACTTTGAAAGCATTAATTGTGTGAATGCATGTTTATGTTTTGACACCAGTGCGATTCACAATCAATATTGACACCCTCCTGTTTATTGCAGGTAACTGGAGTCTATGGGGAGAACAACAAAGTAAGTGTACATACAATACATACTGTGCTTGCAGTATGTTTCACTTTCACAAGTATCTGGAGAATTACGAGAGAGGAGAATTATGATTCATTAATCTGGGCCTGTAATCCATCAGATAAGGTTTGAAATGAAAAAGTTAGTTGCTGACTTCCAGCTTTAATGTGAGGGCGTTTACATGTATACTGGATGAACAGTGTAGGACTTTGCCCTGCAGCATTGTTCATAAATTGGAAATATGTATGGAACGAGCTTTGCGTCCCATTCACCTTGAAACACCCTTAAAGATGGATTTCAGAAGTTTAAAGAGCCAGTCCATCCAAATGATCAAAATGATTTTTTTCTTACCCTTTTGTGATTTCTTCCACCATCCCCTCCCCTTAAACTTTGAAGCAACTAAACAGCAACGTCTCTTTCCAGAAACAGTGTACTTGTTACCCTAGTTAATGAACAGACCTCACTGTCAAAAGCCTCCTAGGGACTGTTTCTTTGGTAGGAAGTAGGTCGAGTGAAAAGCAGCTAGGTCTGTGCATTATCCTGGGTAATTTGGGAAAACAGACCCTTTAACATCAGTCAATTTCATTTAAAATCCAATGTTCTGCAGTTCAGAGCCCCAGTGATGGAATGTATGGCACTGTCCAAATACCTATAGACTGCATGGTCCACATAACACATAATTCCTGTATGTACATTACATATATGCAAAAATTCTCTTATATAAGTGTCTGTCAGACTCACCCACACAACTGCAGAGCCTCATCTCATCTCTGTTCACACAGAGGAAAAAGGAAAGAGCAGAGGGGTAGTGATAGCTGGTGAGCCAAGAGCGAGAGAAAGACGCAGAGAGAGACAGAAAGACACGATTGAAGTGAGAAACAAAGTTCGATGATTTTAATTAGTGTTTACACGCCCAGACAGATGACGAGAAAGGTGTAAATGGTGCAGCAGCCACTTTTGTCCAGGCGCGAGAGATGATGATGGATAATGATGAATGATTAATAGATGCTGGTTTCGCTTTTGACTGATTCAGCTCTGTTAAAGTCTCTCATCACTTCCCTCCGGGATGTTAATGTCTGATCTATGGACACCGCAGAAAAATAAAGCATCTCCTTAGTGAGCAGGAATGGTGAATTAATATTCAGTCGTGATGATGGGAATGAGAAGCACGCTGCTGATGATGTACATCACGTTCTTCATGTATGGATGCACTCTGAATGACCTATGTGGGTCTGATGGGGTTCAGAAGTGCTGCCATCTCATCTATATTATCTGTAATTACCATGGTACTAAAAGATTGGTTCAGTGCTGATTAGAGCCTCTTATCTCTTTGCCACACGAAGAGGTTGTCAGTTGGGATCATCAGTTTCATGATGTTCTTTTGTCTTCTTGTCTTTTCTCCTTTTACTGCACACATCAAAGAGACTGATGATTTTTTTTTTCTTGCCTCGTGCCTCTGTACAGATGAAGACCAAGACAGTGCTGTGGACGATAGAGACAGCGACTATCGCAGTGAAACCAGTAACAGCATTCCCCCTCCCTACTACAGCACTTCCCAGCCCAACGCCTCTGTGCACCAGTATCCCATCAGCCAACAGCACCGCAGCTCCAGAAGCCTCTCTTACCCGCGCTCTGGCAACAGCCACGACCCCGACTACCAACATCAGAGGACTGTCAGGTGTGTGCCTGCTCCAGTGTGATTTTGACGTGGAAGTAATGCTCATGTTCATTATTAATTTTATTCTATTTTTCTCTCTTCAATTCACAATGATTTAAAATGGAAACAGCAGTAAATTCTTACATCTGAGCTGAAGCAAGACTATGAAATGATACAATCTTCCTTTTACTAATGAAAGCGTAAGCAATTAAATGCACCATAGCAAAACTCAAAACACTCTGATGTTTGAGCCTCACTTGGTCTGGTATGATCAATAGCTTAAGGTGGCTAAAGTTAGCTAATATTAACTAGATAAATATTACGGTTTAACCAACATTACTGAGTCAATTTGTTGATTTATGACCATTTTCTATTTATTTTTTTTAGTATTTTTCATTTAGCCGCAGCGGTTGATGTTAAGCTTACATGATTAATGCATTAGCAAACTTATTGATGATATTGATGAATGATTTTCTGTCGATTGATTAAAAAATGACTAACTGTTCTAGCACTAAATGTAAAAGTGACAATGAGTTTGGTGGTTTGATCAGAATTGAAAAAGATCTAATTTCAGTTCATAGTTGCGTAGTCGTGTGTGTTATTAGGCCTTTTTCACAGCAGACATTTTGACTTGTCACAGTAGAAAGAGCACAGGTGTTACATTAACAATGGCTCTGCTCTATTCAAGTGTCCCAGTTAGCTGACAGTGTGACAGTGAGCCAGCACGCACACTACCAAGACACTGAAACTAACTAAATGAAATTCAGCCATTGTTCATTTTCTTATTTACACTTTTTCTACTGTGACATGTCAAAATGCCCTCAGAGAAAATTACCTATTAGTGAATGCACATGATATTCTCAGATGCAGTGTGTGTGTGTGTGTGTGTGTGTGTGTGTGTGTGTGTGTGTGTGTGTGTGTGTGTGTGTGTGTGTGTGTGTGTGTGTGTGTGTGTGTGTGTGTGTGTGTGTGTGTGTGTGTGTGTGTGTGTGTGTGTGCGTGTGTCTTTCACTGGGTCACACAGACCAAATGATATTTCTCTTTCAGAGTTGTTTACAATACTCTTTAATTTCTCAGCTCATATTGACAGTTTTCTCTAAGACTGGGAATGAAACCATGCATCCGTTCATCTCTCGCTTTATGAATTATTAAACTGGTGATACAATGGTCAATACTGCACATAAGATTAGCTGCTTGCGTGAGTGTATTGGACAGGTCAACCTCCCCACACCCCCGCCCAATCTTCTTCATCTATTTCCTCTCCGCTCTCTACACTCCCTCCCTGCGCTCTCTCCTTCTGTTTTGTCTCTGTGCCCACCACTCCCCTGCTGTCTTCACTATCTCCATGACCCTCTCTTCTCTGTGCCTCTATTCTTTTTTAATAGCCCCATTCATCAAGGAATATAAATACTTTTTCCTTGTGTGTTGCATTTCTAAATGCTTGTTCTTTTTTCTTTTGTCAGCTTTCTGAAGGCCTCTCACCTCTCTGTTCTGCTCTATTTCTCACTGCTTGTCTGGTACTCTTGTATCCCCGGTGCTTTCCATCGATTAGCCATCAGCATTATTCCTGGCCACCCCAAAAAGGTTTTTAGCAGGTCCGTCCGATAGAGTACAAAGTGTACAGGCCATTGAGTGCTCTAATAAAGTGCTCTGTATTTCTGAAATTATTGTTCATAAATGGAGGGTAAATCATTTATTTTGTATATGAACACATACAATGATAACCCGACTAAAAGTGTCTTATGTACTTTGACAATCCGTCTTACCTGGGAATGTTGCATCTTAACTCTGTTATTCTTTTCTCTTTTCTACTCCTCCCTTCAGTCCCTCAGGGAGCTATGCATCGTCTGCAGAGCTGAGTCGGTGCAGCAGTCAGCTGAGTGAGGAGGACTATGGCGGCGAATATGCAGAGAGGGACCCTTATGACGAAAACGACTCCTACCACTCCTGCCACTCCTCGGTTAGCTACAGTAAAGGCTCTCCAGACTGGGACCCGGATGAGACACAAGGGGCATACAGCGATGAGGGCGGCTACAGCAAAGACGGAGGAGAGGAGGCGGCTCTGTACGAGGAGGATGACGGAGGACTGTATGAGGGAGAAGAGGAGGGCCTCTATGAGGATGAGGAGATGATGTATGATGACGAGGATTTGTACAACTTGGATGGGACCCTCAGTGAGGACATGGAGCCTCCGTTTACCCCCACCCCAACATCAACAGCCCCCCCAACTCTCGATGTACCGAACTCCAGACCTCCTCTGGAGAAACAGCCGTCCTTACACCAACAGCAGCCCCCTTCTCAACCCCTCAACCAAACATCCAACCAGTCTCATCCACCTGGCATGGCCCCATCAGCACAACCCCCCACTGGTCAACCAACAGCCCAACCACCTAAACAGCCCCAACCTCAAACACAGCCTCAGCCACAGCCTCAGCCGCAGCCAGCCCCGTCTGCCACTTCCTTTTTCTCAATGGCCAAACCTCTAACAGCTGCAGTCACAGGCTTGGCGTCTACTTTCCTTTCTTCTGTTCCGACCGCACAGCCTGCCCAATCGCACCCTCCAGCCTCAGTCGTATCTCAGCAACACCAGTCTGCTGCAGCCAGCGTCATCCCTCCATCCCACCCAGCCTCCATGGCTAACTCAGCTTCCCAGCCTCCCTCGAATGCCACGGGCCCTTCCTCCCAACAGACCCCGTCCTCTGGGCAGCCTCCATCCCATCTCAACGGTCCTGCCACCACACAGTCGGCTGCTCCCGAGGACCAGGCTCTACAGTTGGAGGAAGAGCCGTGGCTAGAGGAGGAAATGATGTTGGAAAAGGAGGCCAGGACACCCCCTGCTCAGCCAGAAGAGATGCTCCCCATGGAGGAGAAAGAGGAGCATTATGAAGAGAGCAAGCCACCGACGCCAGTAGAGCAAGAAGAGATGCCACGTGAGAGGTAGGAGTCGAGGTTGAAATGGATCAGATCAATGAACTACACAATAAAAACTAGACTAGAAGAGAAACAACACCTTTACCACCAATCCTAACTCAATCAGCTGAGCACATTTTTGCAAAAGATCAAATACTGTTGTTTTTTGTTTTAGTCCTCCACTCATAGAGGAGCCCAAAGAGCCAGTGGATCCAGCAGTCAGAGCCAAAGAGAACTGGCTAAGGCTCTACAACAAAGTCTTAGAACAGCTTCGTGAGGTAAGATCACCGGTTCATACCCGAGCCTCACTTCATATTCCAGTCAAGTCCTCCATGATGAATCTAGTCCAAATCCCAGAGCTGCAGGCCTGTTTCAGCTCCGCCCTGTAACCTAAAACATATACCAGAGTTCAAGAGACTCTCAAAGTGTCTACCAACTGTTTGAAAAATGAATGTGCAGTGCATTATTTATGTGCAAAGACGGTACATGCGGTAAGTTCTTGAGTTCTATTTTGATAGTGCTTTTTTGCTAGACATCAGAAAGCAGACTTAATGTCTTTCATGTCCTACGAATGCTACCTTTTGGTTTTCTTAAAGTAAAAAGATACTTGAGGCTTGACAGACATCAGACTTTTAATTTTAGTTTGGGGGCAGCACCACACCACTCCGTGACAAAACTGCTTGATTTAATTGTACACATTTTAGTTTTGCTTGATCAGTTTTCACATGCATATTTTATTCACATGTTATGTTGCTTTTCATTACCTTTTAATTCAGTTGTGCGGAGAATTAATCACTTGCTTCGATGTTTATGTTGATGTGTGTCACGTCGCATTTTTGTACATTTGGCTTCCTTTTCGTTTGTCCTTTTTTTTGTGCCGACCCACTTTGTTTTCTTTCCAGTTTCATGTCATTGCCATAGTGACACTCGCATGCACTTTGCTCGGCCATCATTGGAGCATGCTGACAGGTAGGTACAACCCGATTGGATGCTTAAGAGAAGGAAGGAAATGCGTGCAACAGATGTTTTGTTTTAACTCCTCACTATGTGTAAACAGGCACCTTCACTATGCTCAGTCATCTTCACAACAATTTGAACGTTTCTGTTGTATCTTGCAAGAGCTGTCATCCAGTCTGATTATAATCCACACTGTGTCAGATTTCCAGAGACATATTTGATTTCAAAATGTAGGTTTATGTATACTCTAATGACCTGAATAAGTTTGACGTTTATTGAATAATATATCATTAAATTATGATGTTTCTTTATGTATCACATGTCTTGGCAGATTTCTTTAGCTTTATTTCCCAGATTTCTCAAAGATTCTGTAGCAACACCTCTATGTAACAGCACTGCTGCAATAAGACACAAATCAGATGGGTTTTTAGATGTGAAGAGCCCAATGAATCAGTTTCATAATCAGATAACTCAACTGTAATGATGCAGCCTAAATCATACATTATATGAATGATAGAAAGACTGCAAGAATAAACTTAGAAGTTGCTTGTTTCTTCTTCTGATATTCTGTCTTTGTCTCTCTTAGGCACGAGGAGAGACCTCCAGTTCGCTGTGGTTTGGTAAAGGAGGGTGAGTGTCTTATACACTCTCTTACGTGAACACAGCATAAATCACACAGCAAATTAGTCAGGCCAATGCAATAAATGCATAAATCCTCAGATCATCTTGGAAACCTGTCACCGCCACTTTAAAATGAAAATGCCCTTCTTTAGTCCGGGAATCCTCCGTTCTATTTCATTCTGATCCACAGGCTCATTCAGCTCGTGGCATTTGGCCAGTGAGTATTGAACGGCAGTGGGCTGCCCTGACTTAGCTGGCAGGCCATTTGTAGATGAGGCAGACCTCAGAATGGATCTCAGGCTGCATACTGAAGAAGTGCAAAGTTAGCCAAATAGAAATCCTTCAATTCACACCAGGTGTGTGGAGTGTTGTTGCCACTATTCAAGACGAGGCAGTAATTAAACTCTCCAGTAAAGTCCTTGACTCAAGTAGCATTTGAAACGATGGTGAGTGGAAATTACATCTGCCCCATAGTGACGAACACGATTTCACAGTGAGACATTTCGATGATCATCCACTGTAAATATTGATGAACATTTTTATATGAATGTATAATGGTTTATACTTTTCTTATTCAGAATGGGAGGTGCACTCTACAGTATTGACAGCATGCCTGACCTTCGTAAGAGGAAAGCCATTCCTCTTGTCAGAGACCTGGTAAGAAACAAACATAGACACACACACGCACACACACACACACGCACACAAACACACACGCACACACATGCACGCACACACACACGCACACACACGTACACACATGCAATAATGCAACCAGTATTGTCGGGGGGCTTGGAATCACTTTTGTCGCAGACTTTATTGTTTTCTCTGGATCTCAGTTCAGTCTGTTTAGGCCAAGGACCCTTTAGCTGAAATACTACATATATTGTATGAAATGGAGTTGCATATTAAACTGAGTCTACAATAACATGTAGGGCAGCCTGAGGCCTACACATACCTTTTTATGGTGCATACAAGATAATAGTAATTTACAGAACTATTAATTATTATTATTATTACTATTACTAATACAAACACACAATGCATCATACATGTTTGTACAGCTCCTTGTTTTAAATTCCTAAAATATGTTTCATATCTGTTTCTTGTCTCCTCTGTTTCATCACTGCTTGGCCTCATCAGGCGATGGTGAGTACTTGTTTATCACTTACTAACATAAAGCTGAAGTCTGCAGTGTAGTTCACATTCAAACATCAACATTTTTTTGCCCTCTTGTTCCCAGTCTCTAGTGCAGAACTCTCGTAAAGCTGGAATCACCTCCGCCATGGCTTCCACCACTCTCGGCAATGAAGAGCTGGTGGGTTTCTTCTTCTTCTTCTTCTTCTTCTTCTTCTTCTTCTTCTTCTTCTTCTTCTTCTTCTTCTTCTTCTTCTTCTTCTTCTTCTTCTTCTTCTTCTTCTTCTTCTTCTTCTTCTTCTTCTTCTTCTTCTTCTTCTTCTTCTTCTTCTTCTTCTTCTTCTTCTTCTTCTTCTTCTTTTTCTTCATCTTCTTCTTCTTCTCAATTCTGTTCAGGATCTTCCAACCTTTAATAATTTCTGTCCTCTGTGCCCTTTGCAGAAAAGTCATGTGTATAAAAAGACCCTGCAGGCTCTGATCTACCCCATCTCCTCCACTACTCCACACAACTTTGAGGTGTGGACGGCCACCACCCCCACCTACTGCTACGAATGTGAGGGGCTGCTCTGGGGTATCGCCCGACAAGGCATGCGCTGCTCTGAGTGCGGTGTCAAATGCCATGATAAGTGCCAGGATCTGCTCAATGCCGACTGTCTGCAGAGTAAGGATGGCGGCATCAATGCACATGCACAAAAACACGGTTTTAAACACCTGCATCTATTTTTATTTCAGTTTACACACACACAGCCGTCCACACAAACCCCCAGACCTATTTTAGCTCCTCCTCTGTTTCCTTCTTACAGATTGACATCCCATTATTCTTGTCTTCTATCCACTCTTGCATTCTCCTCCCTCTTCCTTTCCAATTTATCTCCTGAGTAATGTGCTGTCATACCTCTGCCTGTCCTCTCTCTCTTCCACTCATAGCCTTTGCATCCATCCTGCGTTGTCTAATTCAGCTCCACACAGGGTGACTCATCCAATTCCCATACTGATGTTGGAGTCAATCTATGCAATGCATAATTCATCACTTTGCTGTCTCCAAAGAGTCTCATAAGATCTTTATGCCAACAACATCTGCTGGTCTTTTACTCTCTGACTACCTACTTTTTCCTGATCAGATCAGTGACTAAGTGGATACAGTTTCTGTCACAATATTGGGAGGATCAGAGTTTGATCCCTGGCCAAGAAATGTCAAAGTCTCTTAACATTGATCTGATGTTATCTTAACTTGGCACTCCTTAAACAGAAGGATTGCTGCTAGCCTATGCGACATTGCCACCCCAACCCAGGCTCTGACCCGCCTTCAGTCATGCTTTCCAACTATTACTCATTAATCACAGACTGGTTTTAAATGCAGAAAAGACCAAATGCTGTTCTCCATCTCCACCAATGACTGGCCTTCCTAGCATTACAACTTTAAATGGCACCGATATTAGTCTTGCTGAGTTATAGAAATACTTATGAATTTGACTGGATTCATATTCAACATTTGACTCAAAAGTTTAAAATCAAACTAGACTAGGCTTCTTAGGCTGTCTACTTCCATCTGTATTACTATTGTACATGTCTGTCCTTGACTATGCAGATATTCTGTATTGTCATGCTGCCCCATCTACAGTTAAACGGTTAACCCATGTGTCAAAGTGCATTTTGCACCCTTTATGCCAAAATCAAAATTTTGTACTCATCAGTCTCTGTATTTCACAGTTGGATGGACCTCTCTACAGTCAAAAAAGATATAGCCATCTTCTTGATTGTAAGGTTGTAATTATAAACTACCTCACATGTCTTCTCTCATTTAGACCTGGAAACTGCTGTACACGATCCAGTAACCACAGCACTCAACCTTAGATATGCCTCATTTACACACTAATGTCAGCACAACTGGTTACTATGTACCTTTTTTAAATGCAGTCTTACATTCCCTGTGGAGTTTCTAAAGCTTATCTGATGTTGTTTTTATGATTACTGTAATTATTTTTAATTCTTTGTTTGTTGTGTAGTTGTGTTTCTGTTGTTTCTGTTTCTTTCATTTCAAAAGATTGCCTGATGTAAAAAAAACAAAAACATATGTAAACATCTCCCTCCCTCTCTTCATTGATCTGTCCCCTCAGGAGCTGCAGAAAAGAGCTCCAAACACGGGGCGGAGGACCGAACCCAGAACATCATCATGGTCCTGAAGGACCGCATGAAGATCAGAGAGAGGAACAAACCAGAAATCTTTGAGCTAATTCTGGAAGTGTTTGCCCTCGACAAAACAACACATGGCACGCAGATGAAGCAAATCAAGCAGAGCGTGCTTGACGGGACGTCCAAATGGTCAGCAAAGATCAGCATCACTGGTGAGTCAATGGTGTCATATGTTGTACGGGATTGTAAAGCCCATTGAGGCAAGTTTGTGATTTGTTAGTTTGGCTAATAGAAATAAAACTGAAATGCTGTTGTGATATACAGGTAGATATCATAACAAGACAATAGTGCTGTTGTAGTCTTGTTATATTAAGATTTTTCAAATAGCTGAGTTGGTCTTTGTTTAAATGTTTTTATTGTTTCTTGTCTCTTCCTCAGTGGTATGTGCTCAGGGCCTGCAGGCTAAAGACAAAACAGGCTCCAGTGACCCTTATGTAACCGTTCAAGTTGGAAAGACCAAGAAGAGAACCAAGACCATTTACGGAAACCTCAACCCTGTCTGGGAGGAAAACTTCCACTTGTGAGTAAAATGGAACGTTTCAAATGCTGCTATGTCATTGTATGTCACTATAATGGGCGGTGTAGTCCTCTAGTTTAGGGATATATCTCAGAAAATTAATTAGAAATTAGAAATGAGTGCATTTTACCTCATCACAGTTGTTGACTTGCCAACCATTTCTGTCTCTGCCTCATCCAGTGAGTGCCACAACTCATCTGACCGCATCAAGGTTCGTGTGTGGGACGAGGACGACGACATCAAGTCGCGCGTGAAACAGAGGTTCAAGCGTGAGAGCGATGACTTCCTGGGTCAGACAATCATCGAAGTCCGGACTCTGAGCGGGGAGATGGACGTTTGGTACAACCTGGGTGAGTTTTTTAAGATAAGAGAAAAGACGATGGAGAATTAGAGACGGATGAGAGGAGCAGCAAATCACACAGAGATAACAGAACAAGCAATAGATAACTGCAGTGCTCGTCTCTTGTAGATAGAACAGATTTCAGCCAACTAAAGAAGCATGTATATACTTTCACTTGACAGACAAGAGAACTGATAAGTCTGCTGTGTCAGGAGCCATCCGGATGCACATAAGTGTGGAGATCAAAGGAGAGGAGACAGTTGCTCCTTACCATGTCCAGTACACCTGTCTACATGAGGTCAGTCTAAGACATTGTTGTGATTATTTGCACTTGAAATGAAACATTTAATATGCAAAAGCAACCTCTGGAGTTAATTAGTTCCAGTCAATTTACTTCCATGTTTCACATTAACACAATCAATCACCTTGTGAATTCTCTGTTTCTGCCTTCATATCCTGGGAAATGTTACTTGTATTTTCATAAAATAAAAAATGGCAATATAATTTTGTCATAACGGTTTAACAGTTGACTTCATTAGAAAATGTCTGGAATTATCGAGACATTGTCATCAAAATAGGGGGATCTGGACTTCCTGGATATGGGACAGACAAGGACAAAATGTTGAGACTCTCATGTCAAGTCTATTTTCATTCATCTGGAATGAGTCACTATCCTGTCAGTGAAGAACAGGGAGATAAGCTGTGTCAAATGATGAACTTTGAAGTCAAAATCAAGCTGGATTTAGGCATTTTCTTTTATAGTTTTCCACGTTGTGCTGTATCTCAAAACAAAAGTTGTGGATGTTTGTTGAGTTGTTTTCAATGTCTCAACAATTCAAATTTCAATCAACTTCTCAAGACTGTTGACTTGAACCAAATGCATATTTCACATCAGCCCCATGCTTGTCTCCTAACACCAGCTGGATGTGCATTTTAGAATAGATGAACGGGTCATTTAAAAGTCTTCCTATCACATGTAAGGCTTTGCAGAGTCAATATGTTGCTCTGTTACCTCAAGGTCCAAGCATTAAACCTTACAGTAGATCAAATGCCTTTTAAATTGAATATATGATTGTAAGATCTTGCCTTGCTGTCGGGCTGATTAGATGTATTTGAGATGCATTTGTTTTGTTTACAATCAGAATTTTAACTTACCTGTCCTTTGTCTTTGTTCAGCATCTGTTCCAGTACACCACTGAGGAGCAGAATGGCGGTGTAGTAAAGATCCCTGATGCCAAAGGGGACGATGCCTGGAAGGTGTATTTTGAGGAGACGGCTCAGGAGATAGTGGACGAGTTTGCCATGAGATACGGAGTAGAGTCCATCTACCAGGCCATGACGTCAGTCCCTCAACCATCACGCTTTAAGTTTACCTTTGATAGTTAAAGGGATGCTTTACCCATTTTAATCCAGGTCCACTTCATGTGGGCATTGTGTTCAAATGAATGATGTTTGGCCCATCTCCGTGGCAGACGTCCCTGCAGAAGGGAGCATCAGAGATTTGCAAATCTCTGATGCTGCCTTCACAGACCTGGATTAATATCAGCAAAATATCTATTTAAATAAAAACAATCAGAGAGTCAGATATAGAAGTGTTGGTTTTTATTTCACTTACTTTGATACAGTTACAGGATAATGAGCACTAAATGTTCTTATTGCCACTTCATCCCCACAGCCACTTCGCCTGCTTGTCATCCAAGTACATGTGCCCAGGAGTGCCAGCTGTGATGAGCACCCTGCTTGCCAACATCAACGCTTACTACGCCCACACCACCCAGTCCTCCAACAATGTTTCAGCCTCGGACAGATTTGCTGCATCAAACTTTGGCGTGAGTCCCTTCTTCGTATACGTAACTATATTCTACAAGAGGCCTCATATCCTCATACTTCAGAATATTGCTTTTAAAAACTCCTTAGAAATGACTAGCTCTTGGTCCCCTTGGGCTGTAGATTAAAGTCGGTTAAATGTAAACCCTGCCTGCTTCTCCAAACAACCAATCAGACGAGCCTCGTCAGACCTGGCCTCAGGTTTGTGTAGTCAAATGGTAACGAATTATCTTTCAGCTGTGGTGTGTTTCTGAGTCGTTTGTTCTGTTTGGGTGTCTTTTCCTGTTTAGAAGGAGAGGTTTGTCAAACTGCTGGATCAGCTGCACAACTCCCTGAGGATCGACCTGTCCATGTACCGGGTATTGACTGCTTCTCTTTGTCATGACAACCGCCACTTACTGCTACAATCCCCATCTGTTTGTGCTTCTTCTGTGTGTACATGTGTGGGGAGATGAAAACGACTGCTTATATTTGAAAGAAAACTTTGAAACATTTTGGTGAACATTTTGTGCTGTTTATAATCGCCTCTTTGTACTTTTGTGAATGGGCTTTCAGAATAACTTCCCTGCGAGCAGTCCTGAAAGACTACAAGACCTCAAGTCTACTGTTGATCTCTTGACGAGCATCACGTTCTTTAGGATGAAGGTAAGAATGACTGAAAGATGGATCCTTTCTTTTCTTTTCTTTTCTTTTCTTTTCTTTTCTTGTCTTTTCTTTTCTTTTCTTTTCTTGTCTTTTCTTTTCTTTTCCTAACCACTTAACTCCAAAAACAAACATCGAGCAAATTTCCAGTGCTTTCTGGAAAGTAGCCTAAGGCATAAACTGAGAAACTTCTTAACATTACCTTATCCAAACTGAAGCTATAACCATGAAATGTGTATGTGTGTGTATGTCGGGGTCTTTATGTGTTTCGATGCGATTTGTGCAGCTCAGTGAGTTTATATTTAAAGTCCCACTGAGATAACTTCCGGCTGAGACCGTGTGTCTGACAGTTTCTGAGGTGAATTGGATTCAACCGTATGTTGTGTAACATTTGCGTTCAGGTCCAGGAGTTGCAGAGTCCCCCCAGGGCGAGCCAGGTGGTGAAGGACTGCGTGAAAGCCTGTCTCAACTCCACCTACGAGTACATTTTCAACAACTGCCACGACCTCTACAACAGGGAATATCAGACCGACCCTGTAAGTCTGTGTGTGTGGCAAAAGTACTGTAGGTGTGTGTTCTCGATGGATGCAGCTGTTACAATATGAATCCATAACATCTTTCTGTGTCCAGTCAAAGGCAGTCCCTCCAGATGAGCAGGGTCCCAGCACCAAAAACCTGGACTTCTGGTCCAAACTCATCACCCTCATTGTGTCCATCATAGAGGAGGATAAAAACTCATACACTCCTTGCCTTAACCAGTGAGTTTCTGCTCATAACATTGACCTAATTCCTCAAATTATGCACACAGAGGCAGTGTTTAAATTGTCGAGGACAGTTTATGAAAAACTAAGGCTTTAGACAGCTATGTGGGATTTTGTTTAAAGAATAAAAGCAATAGAAAAGAACAGAATATGAGAAAGGGAGTGTGTCGACAGGCCAAACAGTCAAACAAACAGCCTTTGTTTGTTTGTTCTGTGTCCTGTCAGTTCTAAAATGGAAATAAAAGCAATTGCACTTATCTATATCTAACAATATCAAACCAAAAAAAAAATCAAAAGCATTAAACTGTTCAATATCAGCGTCATCTTTCTGTATTATCATGCTGTGTATGTGCACTGACGGTAAACCTTCTGACTGTGTGTATACAGTCAAGCCATTCCTGCACAACAGCTGGATAATAGTTTGTTGTTGATATAGAAATGCAAAATTTATACTGAGGAAACACTAATGGAGTTACCTAAAAGATAGGCTAAATAATAGATTACCATTATAGATACAGAGCTGGATTTAATCCTGAGTTCTGTCTCTTATAGGTTCCCCCAAGAACTGAACGTGGGCAAGATCAGCGCCGAGGTCATGTGGAATATGTTTGCACAAGATATGAAATACGCCATGGAGGGTAGGTGTTTGTTTGTGTGTGGTTGGGGAGAGGAGTCATTGGTTTGTGCCAGGAGTGTGGTTTTTGTATGTTAACTACAGTATATACGGGGAAGAGTGAAGTAGGACTTTTTCCTCATTCATTGTTTCTCTTCGATATTCAGAGCACGAGAAGAACCGCCTGTGTAAAAGCGCAGATTATATGAACTTGCACTTCAAGGTGAAGTGGCTCTACAACGAGTACTGCAAGGAGCTGTCCACTTTCCAGAAGCACGTACCTGAATATCCAGCGTAAGTGTCTTATAAACAGCATCAACAGCTTTTTTTTTTTTCTTTGACCACTGTGGCACAGAGACTCATGACGTCTCTGCTCGTTCTCACTCCGCAGCTGGTTTGAACCATTTGTCATCATGTGGTTGGACGAGAATGAAGAAGTGTCCCGAGATTTTCTACACGGAGCCCTGGAGAGGGACAAGAAAGACGGGGTAACTGCGTTCATCTGCATCTTTCATATGCAAAACTCTAGCCTATTAGCATGCTAACAGCCGTTGTCACAGAATATACCACAGTCTGTCGCCAACATTTCTGCAAGTGCTATAAAACACAACTTCTAAATAAAAACGACACCCAACAATTCCTAATTTTCTAATGTTTAGTTTTAGATGTTCAGTTTAAGTAGTTGTTTTTTGTTTGCTCTTGTTCTTATTTAAAGAACTATTCTTTTGCTATTTGGGGAAATAAATGTATTTACTTTGCAGGTGAGGGTTAGATGAGAAGATTCATACACCCACACATCTGTACAGTGTGAATCTACCATCAGCTACTGGCTAACTTAGCTTAGTATAAAAACAGGGGGGAAACAGTTGGCCGGGCTCTGTACAAAGGTAACAACATCTGCCTACCAGCCCCTCTAAAGTTCACGAAGTAACATGTTATTTCTTGTTTGTTGAATCCAAACAAAAAGTGTCAAAACAACACTGGTTTTACTGGTTTTACAAGTGGTGTCTGACTATTTCTTAGTAGAGTGCAATGACTTCCTGGAGTCGTTTTTTTGTGTTTTTGCTAAGATAAGCTAACAGGCTGCTGCTTCTTATTTACCAAGCAGACATAAGAGCTGTATCGATCTTCTTATTTAACTCTTGGATCAAAAGGAAACTAGCATATTTGGCAAAGTGTCCTTCAACATACAATACCTTTCTACACTAAAGTTGTGCAGGAAAAATGCAGAGAAAGGAGTTTCGAAATGGGCGGTCATGTGAGACTAAAGTTTGACTAAAATTAAGTCAGTATGAGAGCTTCAATTTCACCTCCCACCTGCAGCATCTTTCCCAAAAATGTATTCATGCGTTTCTCATGCAAATTCAGGCGGTTCGCACCATCTCTCCTGACTCAGCACATTCCAGGCTGAGAAGAGCGTGCTGAAGGCCTCAAGGCAATCAATACTGACTCAATACCAAAGGCAAATGGAAAGAAAAAAAAACTTCACTGCAGAGAAGTGCAGATGCTACAGCATAAGTTGATGCACACACACACACACATATACACACGCAGCAAAGAAGGTCGATTCAGAGCAGCTGAAGATTCTCAGCTCATATGTCAGGACTCCTTTGGGCCCAATTACTGTCGCCAGAGGCAGCTTCTGCATTACTGTGTCAGCGAAAACAGCGGTCCCAAGGCCCAATCACACGCCCTAAAACTATTCGCTAATGGTCGGGCCCTGGTCCTCATCATAACCCCCTGATCGCCTCCATCACTCTCATCCATGCGCTTTCAGAGGAATCACCCAATAAATCTTGCAGCTGAAGATGGTCCGTTTCATTGTCCATGATGTGTAACAGTGCTGTTAAGTTCTCCCAAGGAAGTTCCTTGAGGGAATCCAGCTGCTCATTTTTCAGCGATGGTCTCACATCACCACGCTGCAGCTTCTTACACCCCCCCCCCCCCCCTCCCTCTTTCTTCTCGTTCTGCAGTTCCAGGTCACATCAGAGCACGCTCTGTTCTCCTGCTCGGTGGTGGACGTGTTCTCTCAGCTCAATCAGAGCTTTGAAATCATCCGCAAACTGGAGTGTCCCGACCCTCAGATCGTCGGCAACTACATGAAGAGATTCGCCAAGGTGACCATCACCTGCTAATGCTCTCGCAGAATGTGTTCACCTGAATAGTCGCTCTTAATGCGATATATTTTTCTCACTGTTAATGTGCTCTAATTCTGCTATTTGTGTTCTTGTCCACTTAGACTATTGGTAATGTCCTGCTGTCTTACGCTGACATCATTGCAAAGGACTTTCCAAATCATGTCAAAAAGGAGAAAGTGGTAGGTGTCAAAGTTGTTTTAAAGTAGACATAATAGTGTGTAAAAAGTTTGGCACAGCAAGATGCCAGATTAATATCTGTGTCAGTGGAACAAACAGCAATAACGGATTTGATAGTTTAATTTGAACTCCATCAACAGCCCCGGTGTATGTGGTCAGCTTGATTAATTCTAGCTCAATAAACTGCTCGTCAGTGTTATAGCCGTGCCCAGGTTGCAGTGTTTGGAAGTGAATTAGAGCTGTGTAATTAGCTGAATGTGGTGAAGGCTCCGGGAAAAGTGGGCTGCTCTCCCAGAGAGACCAGGAACCCCCAGAGGAGCAGTAATTACTGAAAACTCTCCTGCCCTGTATCACCAAGAGTTCTTTTAGCCAAAGAAGCAATAAAAAAAGTTAGGACGACTAACTGTGATTGATTACAATAAAATGCTGGGTGCAGATTGAGGAAAGGGAGAGAGAACTGATTTTTCTCTTTCTTACTTTCTTTCTTTCAGCCATGTATCATCATCAATAACATCCAGCAGCTCAGAGTTCAGTTGGAGAAGATGTTTGAGGCCATGGGAGGCAAAGATGTGAGTTTCCATACATGTTGTTGTTGTTGTGATTGTGACGTGGCTCTTGTATTCATTCATTCGTGTTGTCCTCCAGCTCAATTTGGAGGCCAGTGACTTCCTGAAGGAGCTGCAGAACAAACTCAACAGCGTCATGGACGACCTCAGCCGCATCTTTGCTGTCAGGTGGGCGTTTCTATTTGATAGACGCTGGAACAAGTCTCTCCAGCTGCTTTTAAGTCTGTTTTATGTGTTGTTCTTTTTGTGTCGTGATGCAGTTTCCAGCCACAGATCGAGGACAACGTGAGGCAAATGGGAGACATCCTAGCCCAGGTGAAAGGTCAAACCGTCCCGGCCAATGGTAGCGTGGTTCAGGAGGCCGACAACGTCCTGCAGCCCATCATGGACTTCCTGGACAGCAAGTAAGTACGGTTGAATATCGAAAATCCGTATGTTGAGTAACTGACTGACGTGCCAAAAATATGCATTAATGTTTGGTCAGATTCTTAGTTTTGGTTAGTCTTTCTTTGATTTTTAATTTAGAAAATCATGAAATGTTGCTGATTTTAAGGCAAAGTTCCTGAAGGGCAGCAAATTATTTTAGAACATTTATTTTCCTCAAACAAAGCAGCTGAAAAAAGTTTCGATACTGGCTCTAAACTCTTATTCTAAACAGAAAAAACAACTCTCACAGGTTAAGTTTCTGTGTGTACCTTTTATGAATGAACAGCCAACACATATAAACATGTGAAAATGTGTGTTTTTGTCTTATAGCCTGTCGCTGTTTGCTAAGATCTGTGAGAAGACCGTCCTGAAGAGAGTGCTGAAGGAGCTGTGGAAACTAGTGATGAACACAATGGAAAAAACAATTGTGCTTCCAACACTCACAGACCAGTCGGTATGTAACATAAGATTCACTCCAATTTTCTTCACCTTTTTCTTCTTCTCTGCTTCTGAATTTCAGCGCTTTTCATTGCTTTGTCCAGAGTGATTGTACATTAACCCATCTCTCCTGCCATTACCCCATTCTCTCTCCCTTCCTTCCTTTCTTAGGTTATTGTAAGTATGTGTGTGTGTGTGTGTGTGTGTGTGTGTGTGTGTGTGTGTGTGTGTGTGTGTGTGTGTGTGTGTGTGTGTGTGTGTGTGTGTGTGTGTGTGTGTGTGTGTGTGTGTGTGTGTGTGTGTGTGTGTGCAGCCTCTCTTAGCATGAACACTGTATTTGTGGGAGGAGCCTTAACACCACCCTGTGTAGCCTTTGTTTGTTTTTTTGTTTTTTTTACAATTCTTTTTCCTTCTCTGTGGATGTCAGTGCATCAAACCTGATTTAAATGGTTGCACAGTGCACCAGACGCAACATTTCCTTCCCATGCGTCCTTGCAATACTGACTGACTGAACACCAAAGCACTCAAACCTTCTGTCTCTCCCAACATGTGAACGTTTATTTAAAAGTATGAAATCTTGTAGTTTTTACCTCCTGAATTCACCTCTCACTCACCTGCATCCCTCTCAAACACCACCCTCTTGTTTTCTCTCCTCACTCGTCTGTCTGTCTGTCTCTCCACGACAGGGCACTCAGATGATCTTCAACGCCGCAAAGGAGTTGGGCCAGCTTTCCAAGCTCAAGGTGATGAAAAACACAACAAATGTATGAAGAATATAGACATTTTTATCAGTAACCGTATAGACTGACCGCTTTGTTTGATCTGCTCTGCAGGAACACATGGGGCGAGAGGAGGCCAAAGCTCTAAGTCCTAAACAGTGTGCCGTAATAGAGCTGGCGCTGGACACTATTAAGGTATTGTATGCTGCGTCACATAAACAGAACAGCTAGCAAGGAAATCCATGCTCTATTGAAATGTTAAATGTAAAATTGCAGATAAGAAAGATGAGATAAATAAAGTGAATTCCCTTTAATACCAATTCGACACAATGCATTATGCCCCGGTTTTAAGTTTGAAAGATTCAATATTTTAGTTTGGTCTGTGTTTGCTCAACATGAAGAAATACTAAAAGAGCAGAGACTTTGTGTCTACGGGTTCAATATCAGGGAAAATGTGATGCTCTTCAATCCTACAGTGTTGTTTAGACTGATTCATGTTTGTTACAAAGCATCTGGAGCTTCAACTCACTGATGTCATTGAAGGTGACACATGACATGGCGTCATAGAGAATTAATACTCTATGGTGAAGACATAAAAACACACACATTCCTAAAAACACACCTTGACAAAGACATAGAATGTGAAGATAAAACACTAGAATAAATAGAATAATTTCACTGTATTGTACATTGTGTAGGTAAAGTGTAGCAGCATGGGTGGATGACAGTGGTTAGAGGTTGTTTTTTTTTCGCTTAAGTGCAAATTGCTTGAGAAAAAAACTGTCTCTGAATCTGGATATATGTTTTTTTTTTGCCGACCTGTATTTGTATAAATCAAATATATTATATGAATTATATTAATATTATTTTCAATTTCTAATCAAAACATGCAACTTTGAACACCATAAACATGTTTGGTGTACTTAAGTGCAGGTTTGAGTTGCCAAACCAGCTTCACATCACCTTTAGTCCATAGCTCCAGGGCTAACACTTCTGTCCCACTTGTACATTTCTGTCTTTCTGCCGTCTACAATACGTGTGCCATGTCCCATCTGTTACGCAGCAATACTTCCACGCCGGCGGTGTCGGCCTGAAGAAGACGTTCTTGGAAAAGAGTCCAGACCTGCAGTCTCTGCGCTACGCCTTGTCTCTGTACACCCAGGCCACAGACAAGCTCATCAGAAAGTTTGTCCTCTCACAGAGCGCTCAGGGTACGACTTCAAACAGCTACAACACACACACACACACACACACACACACACACACACACACACACGCACACACTGTCACGGCAGGCTCAAACAATTTCACACAAAAATGCTTTCAGTGACTCTCAAAGAGCTCTGCTGCTTGTTCTGACTGTTACTATGGCTAATGGAATTAAAATGGGATTATGAGATTAAATAGAATAACTTGCTTACACTGAAGAAAATGTTTAATACAATGCTTCAGGGAATTACAGTAGAAACACCAGCCAACACTGGTTTTCATTTTACACAATATAACTATAAATGCCCACAGATGGATTGATGGAAAGCTGTATATAACACTTTTTCCCCATCCTCTCATGCTGACTTTCTTCTGTCTCCTCTCAGTCCACGGAGGGAAAGGGCTCAGGTGCACGGCAAACGAAGACACGCCGCCAGAGAAAGGTACGTGTCAGCATTGTTAGCTTCAAATCTGCATGTCCCCCACAGCAACCTGCAGCAGCTTAGACTTGTGCTCAGACATCTGTGTGATCAAACTGTCAGAAACCAAAGCTAATCCAAGACAGTGAGCAAGTGTTAACCCTTGGTGCTCTGCTTCTTCTTGTGGTAGATGAAGCTTGTTATAAACGCAGAATGCACACAGAAAGATAATGTCCACGTCAGCTGACCGGGTGAGAGCTTGAGAGGGAAAGAACAAGTCGTTCACGGACTGTTTCAGCTGATGAAAATTGGCTTTTCTCTGCATTTCAGTTTCCTTTTTCCTTCAGTTTGAATAGAGAGTTGAGAATGAATTATCAGCCATTACTGTGTTACAGTTCTCCATTTCCTCAGCAATAGAGCTGGCACAAAAGATGCCTCACCCAGCCAAGTCCCGCTCATCTGATTATCACAGAGAAGTGTGTGCGTGTGTGTATGTGTGTGTGTGTGTGTGTGGTGTGTGCGTGAGTGCGTGTGTGCGTGTTGTTTTTGCATGTTTAAATTTAGTTCACAATCTGCTGATTCATCCCAAATCTTCAGGGCATACATCACAGCTTTGCTACATTGTGGAGAAAACACCTGTTATAGCCACCAGACAAATGGGTACAGAATGAGCTGAGTAAAAACTGAGTGTGTCTTTACAGCATCTGGAGTGGATGCAGTCGGCGAGGTGATCATGTGCGTGGACATTTTACCGCAACCTAATGGAGAGCACAAGATCAGTGTCAAAGGTAAACGAGCAGAGCAGACTGCACAAAATGTTCTTGTCTTCCCCTTCCCTTCCTTCATTAACTTGACCTCCATTCATCCCCCAGTGGTGGCTGCTAATGACCTGAAATGGAAGGCGCAGGGCTTCAGGCCCTTCGTGGAGGTCTACATCATTGGCCCTCACCTCAGTGACAAGAAGAGGAAATTTGCCACCAAGTCCAAGAACAACAGCTGGTCACCCAAGTTCAGCGAGAGCTTCCAGTTGTGAGTATCACCCATACGATTTGATCGTCTTTCTTCTTAATTTTTCCCTTGTTTTGTTGAACATCAGGACAACATGAAACACGACATACGTACAAGCCCATTATAATATTAGAAATGTTGAAAAACAAGCAATACCATAAAGTAATACAGAGAAGACAGTTAGATAAAAACATATGTTAAGCTACCTTGAAGAAATTCTTACCTTTCTTGCTTATAATTTAATACCTATAATAATACCTGTCAAAGTGGAACATCCTACTAGAGAATTCAGAGGAGATCGACAGACCCTGAATTCACTAGTAGGAGGTTCATTTTGACAGGCATTCCAGTGCACTTTGCCTAGTTAGAGGTCCAAAACTTCAGACTTTCCATGGCACTTGAATGCAGCATGAGCAGCGACGGCTGACAGGCAGGAAGCTCTTCAAATAATTTTGTCCGGAAAGAATAAAATGATTGGTCAGACTTTTATCAGACACATATGAGAGTTGAATATTGATGAGTTTC
Source organism: Echiichthys vipera (assembly GCF_963691815.1). Lineage (NCBI taxonomy): Eukaryota > Metazoa > Chordata > Actinopteri > Perciformes > Trachinidae > Echiichthys > Echiichthys vipera. The sequence continues at coordinate 17,638,871 of NC_139840.1, read as the reverse complement.
AACACCTGGTGGGTTTCTTTTACATTTTAGTGTACCTTACACTTATAAGGAGCATTTTAAGAATACAAAAGGAAAGTGTAAAAATGCCAGAAAGGTAAGAATAGCTTTAAGTTGACTTAAATGTACTGGAAGAGTTTGAAATGCTTTATTCTTGGGTATTAGTAAAAATACACTTAATGAATCATACAGACGTGAAGTAAAACATGGATACAATTATGTCTTGTTTCAGCTCCTTGGGCACTGAGGTGGGTCCAGAGAGCTACGAGCTGCAGGTCTGTGTGAAGGACTACTGCTTCGCCAGAGAGGACCGTACCGTGGGCATGGCTGTGGTGCAGGTGAAGGACATAGCCAGTAAGGGCAGCGTCACCTGCTGGATGCCACTGGGCAGACGCGTCCACATGGACGAGACAGGCCTGACGGTGCTGCGCATCCTCTCTCAGCGCAACAACGACGACGTGGCGAAAGAGTTCGTCAAGCTCAAGTCGGACCAGCGCTCGGCTGAGGAGGGTCGCAGCTGAGGGGGGGGGGGGGAGCAGAGAGAGCGAGGACACGCGTGTGCACAAAAACACCAGAGACATTATTCTGCGCACATACACCTACATAGATAGACAACCATGTGCAATACACAAGCACACACATGAAAACGCTCTATTGTACATATATCTGCATAAATTATGCAACATTTACATTGCAATGGTATCAATGCAAACATGGAGGAATACGTTTATAAACATTCATATTTACTTTTGAATAATTCCACAGCTCAACTCAAAGCTCTCAGTTTAGGGTGAGCATCACATTAGCAAGCTTGTCAACCCCTCACTCAATCTTTCCCGTGACACATCACACCTTTTATATGCTGTACATTTAGATGTGATATAATGCAACACAGAACAACTAAACCATGTGAATAGTTTGAGGACGACCACTTTGCACTTTTGCTTCTCTGTGTCTTCAGAAGAGCAGTCCTTGCCTAGCTGTCCGTCCGTCCGTCCGCTTGTCTGCCTGCCTGTGTGTCGTTCTTCCGGTCTGTCAGTCCTACCCCCACCCCACCCCTCTCCCCTCCTTGTCGTTTGCTGCGTAGTCTTCCCACGGTGTGATGTGTTGTGTAGGTTAGAGTTCAGGCAAAGCCCTAAGCTCAGCTCCCTTTTTTTTGCCCCAATAATCCACATAAAGAAAAGAAAAAACCACTGACCTTAGATCAGTCTCCCGGGTCAACGTCACCACTAGCCTGTCCTGTAATGTAGGCCTAATAAACGTCCTGCATGTTGACCCCAGGAACACTGTGATTCACTTTGCTGTAACCACGGCAACCCCACCCACATAAAAGATGGGTGCCACCAATATTTTACCTGTGTGAGCATGGTGCATAATATAACCCTGGTACGATATGGTTTTATAATTACGAACCGGATTAGCGTCAATAGCACGGAGAAAACACACCGACAGTGGAAACGTTCTGCGCCTGATAGTGACGTGTTGGTAGAGACGAAGGTTGTGGCCACAATGTGCTTTTTTCTTTTTCTTCTTCTTTTCTTGCTTCACATCACGACAAACAGAGCAATACCCCAGTGACACATCCACACCCCCTAGAGTGCACATTAACTCCAAAAAAGGGCTACAGGATCATGGACTGGGATGTCAGTTTACGCACTAATACATACTGCCCTCACATCTGTTGGCAAATTGACCACAAGGTCCCCCCTCCCTCGTGCCCCCTTGACTACCTGCTCTGCCATAGAAAACCCCGCCACACTGCAGACACGCTCTGAAAAAGTCAGAAGGTCTTTCATGAAGCCCAAAGGACACGCCATGCTGAAGGACTCTCTCCTCCTGATTGCCTGCACACAAAAAACATCTCTTTAAGGCAATAGTGGTTTGTTTGTATGTTCACTGAACCTCGTGGTTTTACCAAAAAACAAACCCACCTGTGAACACTGCTGTGTCTTTTTGTTATCGTGTGCGTGTGTGTGTGTGTGCGTGTGTGTGTGTGTGTGTGTGTGTGTGTGTGTGTGTGTGTGTGTGTGTGTGTGTGTGTGTGTGTGTGTGTGTGTGTGTGTGTGTGTGTGTGTGTGTGTGTGTGTGTGTGTGTGTGTGTGTGTGTGTGTGTGTGTGTGTGTGTGTGTGTGAGTGTGTGTGGGCTGATTGTCACACCTGGGCTAAGAAAATGAGCTCTGAGATTGTGAGCAATATATTGTATCTACATACCCTAAATGTATGCGCTGTCAATAGAAATACAGGAGCACCAACTGCAATATCCAGATCCAAGGAATGGGAAAATTCAATTTTATTTATGGACTCATTCCTGTTGGAAGTGTGTAAGCTTTTTCTCATGTTTTTAATGAGAAGGAAAGTGTTTTGTCCTTTAATTCCTACTTGCCTTTAGGGCTAAATTTGCACGAACCAGAGCTCTATTTATTTATTTATTCTCAAAGAAAGAAGCCATCGGGAGTCACCGCCAAGCAATTATGTGGTTTTAGTTTCAGTCTTGTCACACAATGAACCCCTTTACCTTTCACTGCAAAAAGGTGAGCAAACTCTCACAGTCATAGTCCGGCTCGTCTTGTAGTCTCTTTGTGGAACTTAATGTCAGTGACAGTGAGGTTTTCCTGTCGCCGTGTGGAGCTACACCAGACTGGCCTGTCACATGTTGTCTTTACTGAATACTGTTGAATTCTACCAAAAACAAAGCTCCTGAATGTTATTTATCTTCAGCAGAGCCTTCTCTCTACTATCATAGGGAAAGTTAAATCCAAAACCACGACTAGCTTGAAGACAACAACTCAATTTCACTTAAATAAAATAGATCATTTTGGTTGCACTGCCCTTTTTCAAAGGAGCTTTCCGCCCCATTTAACACACAGTGCAGTTACATTGTTTGTATGTGTTGAAAAGAAATCCCAGGGCTCAAGACAAAACTCAACATGTCAGTTTGTGGCTGGAAAAGCGACAAAAAAAAATCCAGTTTGGGGCTCGTTGGTTGCCTGCTTCATGTATGTACGCACACACACACACACCCCAATGCATACGCACACTTACAACACACACACACACACACACAGACCTCTGCTCAAGCACAAAAGGGCACATGTAAAGATGACACACATGCATGCATGCACGCCGCGCAACTTCGTGGAGACCAATGACGCCCACCCTGTGAATAGAATCAACTTACAATTGCATGATGGGAAACTTTATCGTGCCAGCACGTGTCTCTTTGATGTGACTTTTTTATTTTCCTTGTTTGTTTGTTTTATTTCCAAAGCTATGTAATGATACGTCATCAATGTTGTTGTTTTTTTCTTTTTCAAAACAGCTTGTGAATATGTCATCTGTAACCAATTTGAATGTAGTGTAAACACAGAACTCGCATGAGAGAATTATTTTCTACTAAGGATGTTTCTAATTTGTTTCTTATCATTACTGATTGTTCTTTAAGAGGATGAAGTGGAACTGGAATGCAGCCCGATTGTGATCTGCTTCCTATTAAAAGGACATTTGTGTCACAAATCCAAACGTGTGCCTTATTTTTCACCCTACGGTACCAGCACAATACGGGTTACAAAGCAGTAGGTCAGGAAAATCTGTAACTAAACTAAAGTGTTTCAACAGACAAAGACGCAAACCTTCAGCTGAAACAACCCGCTTCCACTTCAGTGAGTGGGTTCTCCATGTGACCTCTGACCTCTCTGTTTAGGGGGGAGGGGAGTATCACACAACACCACCACTTTACACAAGTTGAACCACATGTTTTAACTGGGGTGAAAAAAAAGCGGGTTCAATTAGTCTACACACAAAGAAAGAGATAATTGTAGGCAGAAATGTGTACAGTAACAGCTGCTGGGGACCCTACTTTTCATTTTGGGCTGCAACTAAGAGTTATTTTATGCTCTATGAAACATTTGGACTATAAAACTTTAGAAATGTCTTATAATTTCCCCAAAATATGTAGTTTAATATAACACAAGGAAAAGCAGTTGATCATAACACTTGACAAGACGGGACTTGGCCTTAAAAACGACTATAAAGATGAATGACTATTATTGGCCTGGCATCACCAGAGTAATCACAAATGCGTATTATCCGCCTGAACAAGAACAAATGAAACATGTTTGGCAGATTCGTCTGGTTTCCAAGTTTGAATATTGTCATTAATCTGCTGTGGGTTGTTTAATTTTTTCATTTCAGCTCTATTGCGGTTTATAAAATGTCAAACAGTGAAAGATTTCAGTCAGGAATTCCAAGAAAGCAGACTGACATCCTTACTCTGTTTTGTAAGAACAGCAGTCTGTAAGCATTTAACTCTTAAGGTATATACAAAAAAGAAAAGCAGCTAATCCTCATATTTTAGAAGCTTCAACTTGCTTGGAAAAGGACACTTTTGTTTGATAAAGGACTTAAAACATGCATTTACCATGTTCTAATCATTTCAGCTCTACTTCAAATACAATGCTTTTCTTCTAAAGCTACTAATCTATTTAACTGTTAGATCCACAGCCACCCAGTGTTCTACTGATTTTTCTAAAGAAGCAAGTGATGTCTGGTCTCAGATTTATAAACCAACTGCGGATTTCAGTCCCATTATTCACGTTTTAATCTGCTGCAGGTGTGTCTGTACTGCCACCATGTGGCGAGGACGCAGCTGCTCCAGACTGCTGCACATTTCCACTGTGAGCACAACAGAAACAAAGACACCAGACACAAGCTCTTATTTTACAGTAAAAAAATGAAACCAAAACAAGACTTTATTAAAGAAGCATAAAAAATAAAACTCTTGATACATTTCTCATAACCGTCAAGTCAGCTCAAATTATACGATTATACAATTTTTCCAGCTCACGGTTAAAAGGTCCATAAACTTTCAAATAAAATATATTTCAATTTTAAAATTTCTTCAATAATTTTTCTCATTTTGTTATAAATTGCCTATATGTAGTACACAGGAAATAAGGAAAATAAAAAAATGGAAAACAAAAATAAATTTGAAGTAATAAAAAGGGTCACATTATTGTCTGGGATATTTACTGTAGGTAAGCAAATAAATTGTAAAAAATAAAATGTGTAAAAACTTTTTTTTATCTTAAAAATCATTAGCTAATGCCAGGTGGCTTGAAGACATGCAGATGGTTAACTTACAAATAATGATACATGTTCTTTAGAAACTACACTTATCTTCAATTAAGTCATTTTGCTTTTGAGAACAAGAGCCCAATGATTGTATTCAGGGTATATACACACACACAGGTCAGGCCTGAAACCTAGTTTGCCAACGTTTTACATTTTGGTTCTGCATACAAAGAGAATTAAAGCAAAAAATAGGAGAGCAGAGGCTTAAGGGGTGTCTGTCACCCCTTACTGGCGTGGCTCTCTTCGCATCCCCCCCCTCTAATCACAAAAAAGGTCAGAGGTCACTGGCTAGCATGCCTCAGGAAACCCTGTTTTCAAACCTTTAGGAAGGAAGTGGGGGAGGGGATCAGTTTGGCTAAAATAAAAATAAAAATCAGCAGTCAAATCTGAAAAACTTTGTACCTTTTTAACAATTAAACTACTGTACATTTAACCCTAACATTCTCTCATTGGGCCAGAAACATCCCAGTGCAACACCGGGGGTCTGCGCGAGACCTATCTGGCAAATACAACACATTATATTCCTTCAACGCGTCAACTTGGACAGTTTGAAAAGGGGCATTTAGGATTGGCCTCAACAGACTCACGACAGTCACGTTCATTCGGACGCATTCACAAGGCTGTATCTGTTCTGAGCGCGCACGAGTAATAAGAGACAAGATGCGGCGTTTGACAGCAGAGCCCGACGGGGGGGTGGGTTGCCATGTTTGACGAGAGTGTGAACGGGGTTGTCAGGTCTACAGTGCACTGCAGAAGTTTAGTCTGAGAACTAAAGAGGCCTCCCCACCACCAACTGGATTTGTTCAGCTGGTTTCAGTAGGGAGTTGCACCAAAGCACCATGGGACAGTCTTCACAAAGACCACTGGTTCAGATCCTGGTCAATTTTTTTTTATCCTACACGCGTGGACACATGAATTGGTGCACTGCTGCGCTCAACCAGGACAGCGGCTTATTAGATTCCTCTGTGCAGCTGCTGCCCTCGTCACCTAAAGTAGCAAACGAACAGTCAGACAGCAAAAAAGTTTAACATGATACTGGCTGGAGCACCAAAGCACAGCAGCAACGGCCCATTCTTGCTAATTATTTACTCAAGTAGAGGTATCCTTAATTTTCTCCTTTATATTAAAAACCTACAACCCGTCCTGATTTGAGACTGCGTCCAGAGAAGAGGACACACACTGGGACTGCAATGCCCTACGCTCTAATAACAGGATCCGGATGTGATGACTGCGTAGGGGACAGTTAGAAAATATAATTAATAAAATCAGCAAAACATTCTGCAGCTGTTTGGATTTTAACACAAAGTGTCTGGAAGCCCTGGATGACCTAGCTACTAGCTGCCATAAAGGATAAGTTCTACCTACTGCGCGTGAGCCTGAAAATGTGACCATGTGTCTGTGCAGTCAGAGGAAGCCCTTGAGAATCATGTGTGTCGTTTTAATTCCGTTGTCATGGCTTGTCTCATTCTATGAGCTGATTCCATGCATGTTCAAAAAAAAAGGGCCACTAACGGCAACTGTGTACCAGCGCACCAACATCGCCCAAATCATACGTACAGTATTAACACTATAGGAGGCAGTTACTGCAAACTCACACAATTCTTTAAAATCCACTAACACAAAACAGGATGCAACCGCCTCAACGCGAGTTACTCAGTAATGCTATGAAAACAAAAAAGGACAAATCTCAAACAACTAACCATATATAGTGCACCACATTTGGCCAGGAGTACAGCGCTATATGGGTATGACAGTGTGTCATCTGAGAGAGTGCCATACAGCTTTGCTGTGAGAGTGGAGTGGAAGACCAAAACTACGAAAAAACAGTAAGAGCCGTTTCTTTTTTTTTTCTTTCTTTTTTAAGGAGGGGCCGGGAGTGACAGTGCATGAAAATAAAACGGTTCAATCGAGCTCCTTGTTATTGTTTCATGTGGCAGGAGCAGCCGTCTCTCCATAACCTTATTGGACAAAACATTCACGTGTGACATCAGAAAAGCCCTATCTTATCCTAAAGTTCAAAATATGCCTGCGAGCCACACGCCTGACAGTCAAGAGTCAAAGACTAGTAGAAAACTCTAAACGAGCCGATCTGAGTGTAACAGATGGGGGTGAGAGAGGAAAATGTCCCAGTGTGGATGGATCCGAGCCTCCCTGTAAGACTGTGAGAGGGAAGTGAAGGAAGAGGGGCAGCAGGACAGAAACCAGAGGTGTGAAAACGGCATGAGTGGAAATAATTCACACACATACACGCGCAAGAGAGAGAGAGATGTAAAGGGATTGTCAGGCAGCCCAAATGTACAGAGTACTGACCTCCGCCACATTCCTACAGCATCACTAATGGTACGTTTCTTAAAAGGGTAATTAATGTGAATCAACGCAGCAGCCACATTTGAAATGTGGGCATCCAAATTCATCCAACTTGTTTGATAAAGAATTTTTTTAAAAGTCCATTAATAGCATTTATTTGGCATTACTGATGGCGGCTAATAACTGTGTGGCAACAAGAAACAGGAAGTCATCGTTAAGCGGTCCCTCAGTGTATTGTTCCGATAGGTGCCTGACTACATGCAGACCTTTAGAAAAAAATTCCAAGATTACAGAAAAATAGCAACCCCATCACTTTATGTCACTAACAACAGTACGAGTGAGAGCAAGAGGAGAAAGCAAGTGGGTTTTTGTCCTGTCAAGAACATTAAAATAAGGAGTAGAAAAGTGCAGGCCTCATTGACAGCTTCATTGAAAAATATCTGTTAAGTACAAAAGTGTCAAAAGGAAAGGCGGTGAGAGAGAAGCGGGCAGAGATCTGAAGAAGCAAGAATGAAGAAATGTGGAGACAGACCGGCAGCCGGCGCTGCAGGCTGCTCCGCGTCAAAATGAAGGCCTGAAGAGAGATAAGACACTAGTTTCCTTCCACAAGTTCATCACTGAGAGACTGTCTGAGCCCCGACTGTCTACAGACCAGGTTCAATTAACTTCACTCTGAAAATATGTCAGTCATTATTATTATTGTTATTATTAATATTGACAGTCATCAGCAATAAATCAACGTATAGTATCATCATCTCTATTATGCATTTATTATGGTCCATCACGTGTGTGTGAAAGTTATTAGTGTGAATCCTTCGCCTCGCCACAGCTGGTACCCCACTCCAGTCTTCTTGACCCCCCTTTCTTATTTTAAACCCTACCTCACCCTCCCTGGCGGGGCATTAGGAGAAGATGCGGATGCATTGTGTAGTGGGGGTGTGGCAGACGGGGCATTCTGGCTCAGCTGACTGGCAGATTTGCCCGGCGCACTCCATGCAGAACAGGTTGTGGCCACAAGGCACCAGGGCTGCTGTCACCTCGCTCTCGAAACACACAAAGCAGTCCCTGTTGATCCCGGGGCTGACGCCGACCAGACCTGCAACCACGGGGCCAGAGCTGCCTTTCAGCCGGCTCAGCATCCCAGAGCTGAGGCCCACGCCGCTGCCGCCTCCCTCGGAGTCAGTGGGTGAGCCGCCAGGCAGGGAGGAGGCCGAGCAGGAGGAGTAACCGGTCGATGAGCCGCCGGAGCTGGAGCTGGACGCCCCGGAGAAGGAGCCACCTCCCGCGTTGCCAGACTGTAGCCAGGACAGAGTGCTGAGGGGGTCGCTCTGTGCACGACGGGCTAATGGATGATCCAGTGGGCCCACACCCGTATCCTGAGGCAGAGTTGGAGACAATCGTGGAGTGATGGCGCCACCGCTGAGGCCGCTGCTGTTACGACGTAGAGGCTGCTGCTGCTGCTGGGAAGAGCTGGCCGTCTTATTGCCTGTTCCACCGTTGACGAAAGGTGCCCAAATGTTGGCAGCACTGAACTCAAAACCCAGTTCATCTGAGGAGGGAAGCCCTGGTGTGGAGTCGCCCCCGAAAGTGAATCCTCCTCCAGCACTGCTGGAGCCTGTGCTAAAAGGGCTAGTGGGGCTGCCTCCTTCGTTGGCCTTGCGACTGTTGCTGAAGTTGTCTGAGTTCATCCCGCCGTTGTGCGTGTGATAGGCTACTGAGGAGGACATCTTCCGACTGGAGGAGTGGTGCATGGACATGGGAATAGGAGGAGGTGGGGAGGGTGGAGGAGGAGGAGGGGCAGAATGGTGACCAGAAGCCCTGGACCACAGAGACGCTCCCAGTCCGCCGCTCAGAGCGCCCAGGCCCTCTAGACTGACATCAGTGCCGTTGGAGTGGAAGTCATTGTCTCCCTGCAGGTCTACAAAGGTTCCAGTTCGCAGTGTGATGTGGGTCTCGATCTCCTCTCTTGCCCGGTCCACGTTCTCCGGCATGCCGGTCACTTCAAACACCGGGTCCTTCTCTCGACTGGGTGTCACGATGTAGGTGTGAGTCTGCTGCTGGATGCGCTTGATAGTTGCTCCCTTTGGTCCAACAACTAAACCAACTACTCTGTAGGGCACCCTCACCTGGACCAGTGACAAGAGAAATATTTAAGTGAGACTACAGATAGTGAGACAACAGAGATGCAGTCTTTGTAAACAGGCGTTATTTGTTACTGGGAAGAGGGAAAACAAAAACAAAGCATGACGACAAAGCCACAGCGGTTTCTGTACCTGTATGGTGGTCTGTCCGGGTAAGTGTGGCGGTCCAGGAAGAGAGCTTCCACTGCCGCTGCCTCCTCCTCCTCCTGCAGGCCCTCCAGCTTTGCAGCGGGACGCACGGATCATAGAGAAATGCTCCGCCGCAGAGACAATTTCACGTTTGGCCATCTCCACGTCCTCTCTGCGTCCCGTCACGATGAACACTGGCTCCTCACCTCGGACTGGGGTCTTTATATAGGTATTTGTTTTGGCACGCAAGGCCTTGATCTTGCAACCTGGAAGATGTAGAAGCACATAAACACACTTGTTTATAACAGTCATACATACGAGTGATTATATATTATACGGTCTAATAAAATCTCTGTGAAGGTTACAGTGTTCAGATTTGTTGATATCAAAAGTGATCACCAGACTTGTGATTTTGGACACTGCAGTTTGTGGTGGTGTCTTTTATAGTATTTAGTTGCTAACATTGGGGTGGCCAGAATATTAAAAACACATCAAACTGCAGCCTCGTAATGGATCATAAAGTTTAATCAACGGCTATTTAAAACTTGTTCAACAAAAATGAAACATTACAACCAGCATGAAGTGTGTGTAGTATTTATTTATTATTTTATAATGCTGGACTGTTGTAATATTCTGTATTATTTTAACAGTAGGCGCACCTCATTGACTGGCAACTTCGTTATAGTTGATTTTATTTTCTAAACATGGAGCTCAATAATGAATCAACACGCCGGGCACTGAATCCTCAAAAACAAACATTCAAAACCCATCACATCACTCCAGTTTTGAGCGTTTTATTTATGCAGCAACGTTGCCTCATCACAATGACATATCTGTAGCAGCAAAAAAGCAGGAGGGTAAATGCATGATTTACATGAAGCTGCTGCACTGCCTGAGTCAACCCCATGCTCCTCTGCCACCACCAGCACCATCATCATCATCCGGTGCGCTCTGTTTCTTTAAATATGGACGCTTCATTCACGGCGACCAATAGGACGCGCGGAGTGTGATGTCATTCTGGGAAGCAGAAAGCATGGCTTTTTCAAACAAAGGGAACAATGCCGTAGCGCTGCCGCGGCTGCGACGGGCAAACCAAACCCACAACACGAGTGTATTACAACTGGAGGATATATGTTCATAAAAAAGAAAAAGAAAAAATGCATGTGTAAAAGCGCAGCGGCTCGTACAGCGCCGAGCAGCAGCCTCGGCAGACAGAGCTGGGTGCAGGGCGTAACACCGCCCAGTCCCGTGTTTGTGCGCCTGCTGCCCCGTTTCAGCTTTAAGAATATGCTCAACAGAAACCATAATAATCCGGTTTAAACATATCAACGAGTTATAAACGTGAGTCCGGTGTTGAGCGCTGCCTCTTATGGTCTGCGGTTTATACAATCAGCATATTTCGGTATATTTCCTTTGTTTGGTGCAGGCTGCTAGACATGCCCAGACTCCCGACAATCTGCCGCTTTGTCTGACCCTCTCCCACCCCTCCCCCTCCCAAACCACACTCCCTCACTCACTCCATGTCAATGCATTGTCTTAATACTGTTTTATATTTAATATAAATATAGCAGAGAAAAGGCTTTATTGTGAAGTAGCCGCGTTTATGCTGACATTAAACGACCCAGAACAGAGCACCGAGCTCAGGCTGTGGAAGTTCAGAGAGCCTCCTCTTCACCCAAACAAAGAACCACCAGGCTGCATGCTGCCTGAACAAGCACTCCGTAAACATAAACACTAAATAAGCCCTCACACACTCATTGCTCCTCTTACCTTGTCTCCCCACTATTTCAGCCACATGCTCGGAGCTGGGGACAGGCACACATTCAGTCATGTTGACACTTCTTTTCCTGCTGCAGAGGACGGAGCTTTGTTCCCCGTGGAGCATGGGATGCGAGCCGGCCATATGGTACCCGCCAGAGCCGTAGTACTCCGGGGACGGAGAGCAGGACGACGGTGAGTCCCGGGACCCGTTTGGATGCTCCAGCATCTGTAGATCCACGTAGCCCACTCCGCCCACGCCGTTGCAGCCCTCGGAGCCCGGACCCTGGGTCCCATCGAGAGTGTCGACCAGCCCGCCGCCTCCGCCACAGTCCACCTTCTCCAGGGCCATGAGTGACAGCTGGTCCAGGGCGAAGCGGAGCGCTTCTTGGTGGTCCTCTTCCCGGGTCTCCTGGTCCGTCTCCCGGGGCAGACCGACCCCGTTGTGCTGGCTGCTGATCACCACGTCGTGGTCCATAATCTCGGGGTGGAATAAAGGGCTAGGCATAGTCTCTCCGTGGATCTCACATCAGATCACGGATGCCTGTTTTTGTTTGGGAGTGAGCTCACCCTCTCCTGAAATAAAATGTAAAAAAAGAGAAGGAAAATAGAAATGAATTAGTGTTTGTTTAGCATGAAACACTAAAAAAAAAACAAGCCTGGAGACGGTGGAACAACAACACCAGCATGCATGAGCAGCAGTGTTGATTTGGGCGCCTTGCTTTGTCTGTTGTTGCTTCTTGTCTGACAACTGAACCCATCCAGGAGACTGGAGATTGTTTTGTCAGGATACAATAAAAGCATGTCCGCTTCAAACACAAGTGAACAAAGTGTTTCCTCACAACGACCACATGTGGCACTAACTCAACACACTCCTACATATGCATTAAAAATAATAAAAGATAAAAAAGAGGCATATATAAGCTGTTGTTAGCTCCAGCAGCCCAAAGCTAACAGGCTAGTCGGCACTCTCAGTCACGTTGTCGACCCCTTTGTTTGGGAGCACCACAGCAGCTAGTTAGCATGTTAGCTCTTGTTCTGACAGTCGAACTTGTGGCTCATTCTCATTTGTTTTTTTAAAATTAAACAAATGCTAAAACCCACATGAACTTACTTTATCTTGCCTTTTGTCGACGAGATCCTGTGTTCGCTTTGTCGCACAGTTTTTGAGGGTAAAGATGAGAAGAAGAAGCAGCCAGGAGGAGGAGGAGGAGGCGGAGACCAGCACTGTGCCGCTGCTGCTGCTGCTGTGTGCAGGGAGCTAGTAAGGCTAAGCTAACTAGCACGCTGCTAACTGGAGGGGGGGCGTAGGAAGAAAAACGTTAAAAAAAGAGGGACACTGTTGTTTGCTCTCTTTCCTGGAGAAGTCAAAGCATTTTCCTGGGAGTGTCACTGGGTCTTCATGCTGTGTACCGTCAGGGAAGACTGCAGTGTGAAATCCAAGGTTAGCAGTTACCTTTTTTGTTATAAAAACACAGTCTCTCTCTCTTTCTCTTCCTCTCTCTCCCTCTCTGCTGCTGCCTGACCCCGGTCGGTCCGCCGCCTTTGTCTAGCCAGGCGCACGCCGCTCCGTCTCCCGCACACGGCACTGACGTCACCCGCGACACAACAATGGGTTCAAAGGCCACATGCAGCAAGCGAGCAAAGGGGGACAAGCATCAACCCCTCTGCTGTCACGGCTATTGTGTCTGTCAGTCAGGCTGCAGGGCACTATTTTATCACCCCCTCTTTTTTAATGCATGTTTTTTTTTTTTTGTTGCATCCCCTGCATTTATACAGTTTTTTTGTTGGGTGTGTTCATCATGGCTACCAATGAGGTTTTTTTAGGTTGGTCCAATAACAACAGCATACAGTACATTGAATGATGCTCATGTAGTGTGTCTGTGTGTGCATTGATTTGTGTTTTCTATGTAATAAAAAAAGAAATAAAAACAATCATGGAGATAAATTCATTTCAAAGCATGTGCACTTTAAAATATTCAAGGCATCACCTTTTTTTGTACCATACAGCTGGACGATATGGACCCAATCTTCTATCTCAGTATTCAGTAGGTCATTTCATATCTCAATGACTTATATCACAATATAGCATTTTCTCTGCTAATTCAATAAATACATTTGAAATCAGCCAATTGTTGTTTACTGCTCTGTGAATTAAATATGTACCAAATGAAAAAAAATCTAATTATATCCAGAATTTAATTGTGAAATATAAACTAAAAATATTTAAAATGAGTTTTCTGAAAGATTTGACTGAGTATGTGCTTATTATTATCGATTTATATGAGGTTATTGGGTATCACCATATCTCAGTATATGATTTCATCACAATACGATACTGTTAAAAGACGATAAATGCTCATATCAGATTATCGCCCAGCCCCAATTGTACAAAGACTTAAAATGAATAAATTAGAGGATATTTTCACATTTTTCCAAGTTTATCTTCAAACGAAGCTTACGTGTTCATATATGGACACTGAAGGAGTCGTTATTGATCCCTGTGATTCTTCCTTCTGTCTACACTGGCTGTGAAGAGACCCCCTCCTGAAACTATTGCTTTTTTCAATACCAAAGTCCTCTTTGTGTTTCTATTCTATTTTTCTTTGTTGATACTTTATTAATTCTCAATGGGAAATTCAATCATTTCTGTTATTATATAACTTCTGTCTATACACACACGCAAACAGGACTTATACGGAGGGATGTCAGAGGAGTGGGGCTGCCCATGATAGGGCGCACCAAGTAGTTGGGGGTTCACACTTGATTGCTACAGGGACTTGGACCAGCTGAAAACAACAAAGTGTGGATTTAGTGGTTAGTTCTGTAAGAAATGCTGCTACACTTTAAACACTGTTATCACTTATCGCTCCTCATCACTTATTTAGTTGGTACTAATTTTATTTCAATCTGCTGCTAAACTGCACAGTGCGTATTGTTGTATATTGTATATACCTACGCTTAACCACAATGTCCGTTGCACTCCGTCACACTTTGTTATTGTTTGATTTATTTCATGATAGCTATATTTTGACTTGATTATGTTAGCTTATTGTTACTCTGACCCTTTCCCATCTTTGTATTGAAACTGTTGCACAATAATTTCCCTCGGGATAAATAAAGCTTCTTGAATCTTGAAAACTACTTTTTTAGATGATACCCACTTTGTTTTGATCAGCTTTGGCTCAACACAGACTGTGGATTTGGAAAGGAAGAATCACAAGTACTGGTGTAGTCAATATACGTATGGGTATGGGAGAATTGTTATAAGATGGATTTAAACAATGTGAACTGGTTGATATCATCAGAACAAAATAAAAATGTCTACTTTTTCTTCACAAGTTCTATCACAATGTCAAAAAACAGCAGCAGACCTACACTGAGGCTATGTTAACATCATCATTTGAATGATGCTTTACCTTCTGGTCCTTGCATTTCATTTTCATTTTGCACTGAAGTAAAAAATGCTTTTATTTACATTTAATTCAGACAGAAGTAAACAAAAATAGGCTTTACCAGGTGGTTATCTCATGAAGACTATTTATTTATTGAATTACCCAAAAACATGCTGTATCGTGATATAAGTATATTGTTATGGAGATATGAAATGATCTGGATCAGGACAGAAGATTTTGACCTGGATGTGAACCCATCCTTTAAAGAAGAAATTACACTATCGAAATGACATAAGACGTGTCCACCTACCACAACCTCCTAGATATAAGCGTTATGATGACCAAGAACAAACAATAAACACTTCATGAAAGAGCTGCATTTATTTGACAGTGACACAGTGGTACAGAGACAAATAATAAATCTTCTAATGAGGTACAGTACATCTTGTTATGAGGTACATCAGTGTTGTCTTTGTTTTTGTATTTTCAGACATTTTTTTTGTAGATGGCGAAACGGCACTGATCATTTTTTTGTCAATACAAATACCATGACTTAAATTTAAAAACCAGGTCAGTTACTGTGAGAAAAAAACACTGCTTTGAACTGTAAAACCTTTAAACAAAAACTAAATTTGAATATTCACAGACACGAGTGCTGTGTACATGTAAACATAATGCAACTTTTCTATGCTTCCAAACATAAACACACACCTACAGTGCCAGAGTAAAATATAAAAGAGCAACATGTTAAAGAAACACTTAAGAAGTCAATATGAACTGATACATTCAACACACACACACACACACACACACACACACACACACACACGCACACGCACGCACGCCAGTCACATACATCAGGTTTGTGTTTTTATTTGTTAGCTAAATGTAACACTGCATTGTATAGAGCATCATCCATAACTGTTGTGAACTGCCTTAAAAGTACAGCTACTTAGAGGAACAGACATTTCCTTTGACTCTCTATTATTAACAGCGATGTCTTTGTTTCCTGGAAACACTAAACAGTACAGAGTCTAAAGAAAGTTGCCATACATTAGTAGAGGTAAAAATGACTGAAAACCAAAAGAACCCTTCCAGGATTACACTGTGAAGTGTAAAAACAAAACAAATTAAGAAAACAGTCTTACTCCTTTAGGTAAACAAACTCTGCAGAATGTCTGCATTTAGGGTCGATTTCAGTTGAAAGTGTATTAAAAAAATCTTCATGGAGCCAAAAAAAAAAGAGTTTACCAGAAACTTCATGTCTAACAAGCCTGTGGAGAGAAGAGAATGACACGTAAAAAAGTGATTACCCAAAATACATATCAAAAACCTGTCATTAATATTTCAATACTTGATTCAATCATCTCCTATTAAAAACAAACAAAGAACAAGGGAATGAGTATTTTTACTCAAGTACTTGACTTATGGTTATGACATGGATTTATATCATAACTGGAGTAATATGCAATTTAGATAATCACAGGTACATTTATTTTTGCCTCAGTGTGGGGCAAGGAAACGAACTATAACAACAGCATGTAACGTTTGTTTGAGACATTTCCCCACTCATACATAATGTGAAAGTAAACGATAAATTTAAAACTGCAGAATAACATGTTAGCTGAAGCACGCTGTCTGTGTTTTCTTAACAGCAGCGGTTTTAACATGTGGCAATGCTGAAGCATGTTGAAGATAAATGTTAAACATGTTCCCCGTGTTGATAATCCCAGAGTTGTTTGATGATATGGTCTTAACCTTCGCTTCAAGTGTTCGTGCAGCAGTGGTAGACTGCTGTTATCAGCCATTTCCACTTTGCAGAGCGTACAAAGCACCGCATTGTTGGGTCTCTATCTAAAATACTCCCACACTTTGTGGGCGAGGTTTTTTAGCTGTAATTTGTTCTCTGGGGAAAATCCACGTTTTGACTGAATGCAGCAATCTTGCGACGCGCCGACGCACTTTATGCATGTCGATGTATTATTGTAATCGATGATGTCGATGAATCGTCCCAGCCTTAATGCAGCTCATACCAATGTAAGACATTCAAAGAGTAGCAATGGATGAACCACTTTGTGTACCTTGGCTATAATTCCTCCTTGTCCACCTGCTCAACCTTCTCCTCCACTTTGTTGGCTGCTGCTGCTGCTGCTGCTGCTGCTGCTGCGTCTGCAGCGGTGTCCTCTATATGAGCCAACATATCAGCTGTGAGGGCTTCCTCGAGCCGCCTCCTCACATTCTGCACTAGGTCTTCTTGCTTCCTACGAGACACAGACAAGGAAAGCATAAAGGTGGATTATGATAAACAACCATTTCATGGCAAAGAGTCGATGATGATGAACAGGATTTAGTTCCCACAAATAGTAGTGAATGAGCTGCTTTCAACCTCAAGGCCCTGGGACTTTAAAAACGAGCCTGTGGCCGAAAATTTTATACAGTATGTTCGGATAGTAGAAAGAAGATTTTGGCCACTCAGCCTGACCTGCAGTTACCGCTATCGCCTAAGAGAAAAAAAGGGAGATGTTTGAGATTCTAACTTTACCCAAAACTAACAATAAGCCTGATACACTACCTTATTACTGAGTGCATGTACCATAATGAACTGCAATTTTATAGTTTACTTGATTCATATTACACCCATTATCTGACCACCTTAAAAAGAGCCACCAGCGAAGGATTCAGTCTACTGTCAATTTTTGACAGTCAACACTACAGTGGGGAAACTAAAGCTGTGTTGCATGTGAACATCTCACCTAATGTCATCATCTGTCACTACGAAGGCTTTGCAGAGAGGTTGTGCTGTGTTGAGCCAGACACCAGGATTTTTCTCCACAGCAGCGGTGAGCTGTCCAGTGACAGGTGCGGGGCTGGTGTGCAGAGCACTAGCGATGGCAGAAAGCAGTGTTTTATCTGAACACGCAGGCCCAACACCTAAGCAGAGGACAACAGGGAAACACAAGTAAAGTTTCTGAAGAAATCCAGCTTTGAATCGTATTAGGTTGTCATGTTTGTTTTGGTTACACTCACCCTGTAAGCCTTTGGGAAGATCCATAGTTTTCACCAGCTCCTCTGCAATATCGAATGCATTTAACCCGCTTAACTTCCTCTCCCAGAACAGCTGAAGATTGAAACCAAACAAAAAACAAAAAAGTACATTAAACTGGGTTGAATCAACTCTTCAACAATCTTTACATGAGAGCAAATAACAGAACACTAGGATTTATATTAGTCAGCTGACAGGAACAGTAATTTCATTTTACTCACTCACCTATTGATGGTGATGTCATTTCCTGAATACACTAAAAAGTATAGAGTCTAAAGAGAGTTTACAGTTTTCTGCCCTGTGACGTACTTGTTTCGGTTGGTCCACGGCCTTCTGCGGGTCTGTCTTCACCTTGTTGTTGGGATGATTTGTTACCTTGGTCACTGGCTGTTTGAAGATGGATGCTGTCTGTCGAACTGGTAGTGTTGTGTTTAAATCAGGCTTGGCCTTTAAGAGAGACAACAACAGGACTGATTGGCAAAAATACTGATAACCAGCTTTGTCCTTTTTTCTATCATAATGACATACAACAGTACGTGAGAGTATTTGTGAGAAGTTATTGTACAAATCTGCACAGTTGTATGACGCCATTATTGTACTGTCCACGGGCAACGCGGTTAATCCATGGATCGGGTGGGTGGATTCACAAAAAATAACATTCTTATTAACAACGGATGGATGAATAATAGATGATAAATATAAATTACATTATATAAATGTAGCAGAGAGCAGAGCTACTTTCCACTGCTGCAGCACACAGCTTCATTTTTTTTGTCAAGAAAGTGTTGGTGTTCCCATTAGGATGGGTGTGTGTTGAAGCACTAGGAGCAGCAGCTTCATTGATTATTTCAAGAGCTTTATGTTTTGCTACTTAAAGGGGTACTTTGCACGGAGATGATGAACAGATGAACAATATTTGGCTTCCTTCTGTGGCAGTAGCGCACAGAGTGCTCTGCGAAGCGCACCTCGACTCCCCCCGCAGAACACGAAACACTCGCATGTAGAGGGAAAGTGAAATGTTCATGCTGTGGGTCTAATAATAACAAAATTGTTAATTTGGGTGGTTGGAGGATGGACTTTTTAAGATTGCACGTAGATTCGGATGGCGCCAGAGGCGATCCACGCATCTCTAGTGTTGTCATTATCGCTGCATCCCTTATTTAACTGTGTGAAGAGACAATGTAATCATTACAACGAACTGAGGGGATTATTAAGTCAAAAATCTCTCCTTAAGATGAACAGTATAGACAAAAGGCTGTAGTAACGTCACTGTTACAAAGGCACTGAATATCCACAGTCATCAGGCAATCACAAACCAATGTCTGGTTTACCAACAAAACACTATGTCAACTCTGAAGTAGAGACAGGCTCCCATCGCTAAGACTAAAGAAACTCAAAATCAATCAGTATTTGCTACATAGTACATTATATTTATTGTCAAAATTGTAACATAAAATATATTTATATACTAGTGTCAGGAATCTAGATTTACATCTCACTAGAGTAAACTATTTAATGTTTATCATGTAACTGTGTACACTACAGCTGTTGGCTGGGCTATTTATCAGTTGCAACTTTATTGCAGAGCAGCAAAGAAAGCAAATTATTAAATAAATAAAAAAGTCTAATGAGATACCAACTAGTGTTTGCCTGGAGGCATGTGGGAGACTCTGAAACACAGTGGAAGTGGAGACCTAAAATGAGCTTTCTGACCACACTATTTATACTAAACACTATATTTTGGGATCAAAACAACACTTTGAATGTTTTATGTAGCACCCAAGTCAATCCAAAAATTGTGGCAGGTCCCAGTGTAACATGAGCTTGAGCAGGTTTGCAAAGAAATTGGTAGAAAATGAACAAAGCTGACACAAATCTATTCACATAAACTCAAGGCGGTAATTACTGCCAAATGGGCCTCCACCGATGTGGTTCCCTTAAAGATTAAAGGCTATTGCTCTGTTGGTCACTGTCACGTAGCACTGCACAGTCATTTATGCCTCATAAATACCAAAACCAAACACAGTCTCACCCTGATTTGATGGTTGACGTCATATAGATGCTTGTGCCTGCTGCGCTGCACTTTGGTCAGGAGCGACCATCCAGCCCGGGAGTGGCTGGCATTCACATCTGTGTGAAGGTTGTTGCCCAGACTGCGGACTATCTGGGGCTTATGGAGTATGCGCTTAACAGGTACACTAGAAAGAAAAACAGAAGACCAAACATCATCACAAGAGATTTACTTCTTAAATGACAGGCATGACGCAAGTTTTCGACTTAAATACTTGTGGGTAACATTAGACCATCAGTTATCATGGAATGACAACAATAATAAGATCTGCAATGAAACAAAACAAAGAATCTGGTTTCTCTGCTGACTTAAGATCTTTCAGAGCAAATAGCCAAATCCTTTTATTATTTTTTACCGCTGTGATAATGAGTGCTTAACAGTACTGTAACACTACCTGACACAAGAGTTTGTCTGCTACCTCAAAATCAAAAGTGCTCCAACAATTAAAAACTCTGCTCAAAGCCTGTTGGTCAACCACTTCAGAAACTGTGTGACTCATCCTACCAAAAAACATACTAAGCATGGCCAACCACGTTCTGAACAGTGAGTAATATGTGTTACCATCAAACCAGATACATGGTTCTAAAATTTCATACGGTCAGACTGAAGCACTCTTTTGTGCACCAGTCAATCCTCCAATTAAATATGGCCCTTATGGAGCCTCCATGTACTATGAGAAAGATGGTAATTACCAAAAGCCGATGTGAAGACTTCACATGAATACCCCCTCATGTGGTCATTTTCACGGGGAAGCTCATAGAATATTTTGATACACAAGTTGCCGAGATGAGATAACGTTGACCATTTCAACGTGGCGGCGCGCAACGCAAGGGTCTACTTTATTACAACAACACTGTTTTTGAGCTGGTAGGGAAGAGTATGAGCTTCAGATTAGATCAAGATTATGTAGCTAAAACAAAAATAGTAGCTATCTCCTTTGTCCTTTAAAAAAATAATATTCATTATTAACCATTTGTGTTTTGATAAATCCTCTCCTCGCTGTAGCACATGAATTAGGAAGTCTAAAATGGTTTTCCCCACGTTACAGGTCAGGGTCTGTGGGTAATTTCCAGTTCACAAATGGAAAGACCCATCTTTTCTATAGCATGTGAAGGCAGCATATATCCCAGATCCAATGCCCGCTGATGCGCCTTAAATGTTGTCTTGTGATATTGTAATGTTATGTTTAATATATGTATTTTTGTCTCCTGTCCTAATGCTTGCCTTTTCTTGTCTCTTCTGTCTTTTCTGTGATGCTGTAAATGAAGCTGCTGCCATGCAGAACAAATTTCAGACTCTTCTGACAATAACGTAACATCGTATTGTAGTTATGGCTCTGGGACACACATACAAGAAATTTGCCTTGGTGTTCAATGCACACAATAATTAAAAAGAAATCAAACAATAAGCAAAGTACTGTAGTCAAGAACATTAATAGAAAATAGACCATAAAAATCTGAAAAAAAGATACTGCAACATAAAAGTTGTGCAGAATGTGAAAGAAGTATGGCGGGTGCTTCTCAGGTATTACAAATGACTGGAGCTCTGTAAAGGCTGAAGTCAGGTCACCACCATATAACTTTGAAAAAATGACCAAAAAGGTGTAGGTTGTCCCGCCCGAACAGGTGCAATTAGTCAGGAAATGTCACCTCTGTGCACGCCCACATGTGCTGCAATCAGACACAGTTAAGTGGAAACACCTGTGTGGTTGATGTGTAGGTGGAGCAGTGAGGTAGATCAGTAAATGTGTAAATGTAACACAACAGACTGGGATGCCTTTTCATGCATACCACTGTGTCGAGAGTGAAGTAGCTAACTTAACTTATTTACGGGACTTGCACGCGGTTAAATACGCACGAGGCGGTAAATCCTTCACGGGGCAGTCTTAAAAAGATAACTGAGCTGCAGCTGAGGTTTGATTTACCGTACATACTGTTAGCTGTGCCGTGGCCCCGACCAGCCGCAAGTCAAGCGTGTGTAAACAATGAAACTTAGCTAGCTAATCAAGCTAACGTCGGTAACGTCAACGTACCAGCAACCAGCGTCTCAATTAACTCGGTATTGTTCAAAAGTTGTAAGTTTACACACGCAGTAAACTCAAAACGACCTAAACTTTACGTGTAACTATCGTCAGAAAAGTGTAAATAACAACAGACGTGATAATTGCTCATTCTCAACTGCATGTATGCATGCGTGCATTTCCTGCAGAGAAACTTTCATTTGAATGACTCCTTCATTAGTCAACGTTTAGAAAGTCTCACCCTTTTCTTTCCATGGTCTCGGCTGTCTTGGTTTGTCTGCCTGTCTCTCTGGCTTATAAAAAGATAATAAGCCAGCTAGCTGCCTGTTGTTGTTGTTGCAGTCATAATTTTTCACCGAGTCTTGTTTGTTATCGATCCCCCCGCTGTCTGTCTCCCCGTCAGGACCTTCGCAACCGTAGATCACTCCGCGTAGCCTCCTAACACAATGAGCGGAACACATCCGCCCCTCTCACTCCTGTAAAAATAGTCCGGAAACGATGCGCCAGTATGGAGGACTAAACATGACTTCAGAAGAAAAATAAATGGTTGAATAAATTAATAAATATATGTATATATAAAGTGCTTTACATTTATCTCTACGTTTTGTTCACCTACATGTATTTATATCTATATTTCTCTGTTCATATGGTAATGAGGTAGGAGGTCCCATTTATTCCTGTATTTTTTATGCATTTATTTATAGACTTAAGGTTGAATGTGTATAATCTTTATTAAAAGTTACATTTAAAAAAACAGAATAAAAGCATTGAAAAAGAAAAATTTAGTCTGAATTAATATTTAAAAATGTGACTTTCTGTCACGTTCTGTTTACATTGTACAAGCCAATAGCAGCCGGCATTGCGGGTTGCGAGGGCTGTCTGTGGTTGGGTGCAGCTACTGTAGGCTGGCACTGGGGTAAATGGAGTTTTCCAATCCTGCAGCTGTTTTATTTGCCCCAGCAGCTGAGTGACCGGAGACAGGCCAAAACAAAAGCCAATATAGGCCAAGCATTAACTCCATGGACTGAGATAAAGGAGTTAAACAGCATTAAAACACATACCGAAATGGCTACGTTTCTCCTTGATCGGTAAACTAACTTTCTTGATTACTTAGCTGTAACGGCTAACGGTAACTGTCAGTCAGACTCCTCTGCAATACTTGTTTTAATGGTGTGATTTGCTGGAGGGGACGGGTTCAAACAGGCTCAAACAGACTCCGGTCTCCTGTAGGCTACTGGGCCGGCTCTGACCAACATGACAACCTGACTACTGGAATTATTTTCTGTTGTTGCGACTATGATGTTGAGACACTAGATGGCAGGGTTCTGCCCATCCTCCATCAGTCATATTTAGTCCTCCATACACCAGCCCCAATATCTGTATCTTAAAACTAATTGAGAAAACCAATTACAAATGTGAGGTCCTCACTCTACTGAATTAAAAGAGAAATGTTGGTACATTTTAACCCACAATATCAGATATTGATGCATTCCAATAAGTCAAACTAAGCAAAGTAGAACTGGTAGAATACAATAGTTTGAAACCACCTGGACAAACGTGGAACGGATTTGTTTATAACTATGCATTATTTGGGATCAATTACCATAATTGCATTGTATTATTTAATTAAATTATCCTTATACTATTGTGGGAATTATGTACCCCAATGGAAACCTTTATTAACACTTGAAAAATACTTGTACACACAGAAAGATCTGCTATTTGGATACAGTGCTAATAAGTAGCCCCACCCAAAATACAAAATTCTCATTCTTTTAATACATGGACTGTGTTCTTGTAAAAGCCGAAAAGCACTGAAGATATTTTGATATTTTTGCACTATATTGTAGAGCAGTCTTTATATTAGGCATATACCAACAAATCAGAGGCTCAATTCAGGATTTTTAATACTATATCCAAGCAAATGATGGCTGCATTCAGGATACAAATACACTTTAATTTAATTCCCCTGGATATTGAATCATTAAATCACAGCAAGTACAATAATTAGACACAACCACCATTTAAGATACATCTCACATACTTTACTTGTCAAAACAATTGTCGTAAGGAATCAAGGACAGATTATTTTTATTTCTGAATCGGGTTTGACGCACACAGGAGTCCGATGATTAAAATAAATACCTGACCCCCAGAATGAGAAAAGAAAATATATATATTTTTTCATATTCCTTCCATCCACGTTTTCACTGGTTGGGAAATGGTGAAATGACTCCAGTGCATTTCAGAGGATGTTTACGGTGAACAGTTCAATGTTGATAGAGCTGCAGGGTGAAGATGACAGCTTCCAGTGAGCCTGACGCACGGTACGGGCTGCAGCAGTTCTTGTTCGTTATTCAAGTCTTTGTGTATAAAACAGCACCGACCTAACAAAGACAACAAAGTCATTAGTTTAAACAGCAGAAATGTGGTTTTGCTGAGACAGACAAATCAAAGCTGGATGGAGGAAAACGTTTAAGTGACTTGTTACAGGATGTTTGTCTTTGCCCTTAAATCATATTAAAAGCACTGTACAAAGCTCACTCAACTTTTAGATTTATGTGTTTAACAGCTATACATTTGAAATTTCCAAGCCATATATCTGAGCTGCAGAGTGGTGGATTGTTTCAGAGACATTGCTGTCTTATTAGAAATTGTTACACATGGTCTTTTAATAGACCACTCTCCTGGATTCTGGTCTCCTGACAGCTCTAAACTACCTGGCTTATTGTCTGTGAATGCCACTCTATTTATCGTTTCCTCAGTCCTGACAGTTTTCTGGTCCCTGCTGATGAGAAGCATCCCATAAGAGTGTTTCCACCATGTTGTCTTTTACATTTTATTTACTTAAAATAGTATGTGTAGTATAACTGTAACATTTGTGTCTCCTTCACAGCAGTTCCAACGTGAACAAAAGCAGAAATATACAAAAGCATGCACGAGCGTACAATATTCTCTGAGTCTCTGCTTGTCAATTAGCAAAACACACAGAAGAAATAGTGTCCCTGTGCATGCAGTTATGTCTTCAGTCAGTTATTTCAGAATTAGCAACTCTGGCTGTGTTCAATACAGTGCAGTGCAGTGAGTATGTCACCCAACACAACAATGTGCCTCTTGTGTGTGTTCAATACCGTTTATACAACAATGTAATCATAGCAGATGGAGGTATAAGCTGATATTAGGCTGTGGCTACACAGACAGTACTTGTAAACTGGACTGATTGCTGCAGCAAGGGCAAACCTTCACCAAGTGCTGCCTGTGGTCTCTGCACGGAGGTCTCTCCCTATTTCCATTATTTAGGCATCCTGTGTGAGAGTTCTGTTCTTTGGTGTCATTTTTAAACCGCTCTTTTGCAGTGCTGCCATCGTAGTAAACAGGGGAAAAGATCTTCAGTGCTTAACAATTATGTCGTGTGAAAAGACTCAACGTGGAATTTCTCTGCGTAGAACACACATTCACCTTTAATGATGCAGGTAAACTGGTGTGTTGCCTTTGAAATCAACTCTGGGAATTTTCTATGGGTGGAAAAAATAATGCCTAAGCCAAGGGTCTGAAACTTGTTCTGAACAAAAACTGTAAACTAATTTGCAAATAGATCTAAATGTGTTTACTTTGTAATTAGGACAATAACACAACCTTTGAGAAATGTGAGTGAATTTTTGTGAAAAGCCAGTTTAGATGTAAAAGTTGGACGTAAGCAAGCCCATTGTACAACTGACAGCAGTGTAGGTGCAGGAATAATAATGCTGTCCTTATTCATCACACAGTAACATCTATCTTAATTATGCAGTCATCTCTTTGGCATTCCCTGACACTAACCTGAGTGTCACTACTCGTCCTTCTTGAATTTGCCTCTGATGTAGGGGACATAATCCAAAATCACTCGCCAGTCTGTGAAGTAGACAAGAGTGACACCCCCGACTGCACCCCATGTAGCCAGAGTCGGCACCCTGTGGAGTAGAGAACAGTGTTACCACCTTATCTTCCATCTAAAGTGGAGATACACTATTGATAAGTGAAGAGAGAAGGGTTGGAACAATTACTCAAATGGTGAGTAATGCAATAGTAACCTGATGGTTTTGTTTATTGTAAAAAAAAATAATAGTGGTAATAAATTCTATTTTGCAAGATACTTGTTAAGTAAAGTTTAAAAAAATAATAATTTGAGTTTAATAATTATAAAGAAATAAAAATATAAAATATGTATGACATTTCTGACATGTCAAAAAAACACATCTACTGGTAGTATTCTTTATTCATGTATCTCTATGCTGTATGTAATGTTATTTTCTGTATGATCCTCTCTGTTTTCTTTTGTACATGCTTGAAATCAAACATTTATATCATAATCAAATACCAATAGATTGGCTGGCTACAGCTTCACAAATGTAGAGTTACTTGCTTTCCTCCACATCAGATTAGCCTGTTAGACTAACAAAGTACAGCTATAAGGGGGAAAAGGTCTCATATATATATATATCACTTCATACAAAATAAAAAAAACATAAAATCTGTGAGAATGTCCTCCGGATTTAATGGTATTCATTTAATTATTTTTTTAATTCCTTAAAAGGGGCCCCTGGCATGTTTATGGTATTTTCTTATTATTATTATTATTATTATTATTTTGCTTTTCCACTTGTTTGGTTTGGTGTATATATATTTTTATATTTCTGTATACTTTTATACCTACCTAAAATAAGTAATGTATTATCGTTTTTCCTCAACTGTAATGAGTACCAATTTGAAATAAAATGTTAAAAAAGTGCAGATTTAAGGACATTAACTTGACCTGACTCTTGTAGACTACATTGTTAATGGCCTTAATATCATTCTGACTAATTTATGAAGAATGAAGAAACTAATAGGTTCAGCTATAGTGTGGTATTCACACGGTTATAGAGACATGGGTAACGCTGACTTGTTTTTTGTTTTTTTACTCCATAATGGTCATTTCAGGCCACTTTAGCCTAAGTTTAGCTGGCAGGTACCTCAGCTGTAGCTACAGTCTGCATGTCCCCAAAGCAATGACCTCGGCTAAGCTAGCAGCTAATGTTAGCTAAGGACACATCGAGATTATGTTATCAGAAAGTCTGATTTAACTACACATTTTACCGCTGGATGAATAAAAAGCATCTTACCATGATCTGGCAATGGCCACATACTTCGCACCGATAACTTTACTGATCATTTTGGCTGAAATATGCCCACTTCACGCAGGACGTGAGGGTTTAAAAGCAGAGAACTTCCGATTTTGGTTTGCTAACTACGCCTTACTGCGCATGTGCGTAAGCGTGTGCGGGGTACATCCGGTTGCTCGAAAAATAAAAGCACATAAAAAACAGTTTCATTAGCAGATTTGCATTATTGTTTTTTTCCTACATTTCTTATTTCTCTGAACCAAAAAAGCCAGATGGGATTTTTGGTGTAATTATGGAAGATGACGCACAGGCTTTAGTAATTAATACAGTTATTATTCTTAGTGAATTATGTTTGCATAAAAATACATTATTGAAAATAAAGCCAAATTTCTAAAGACCTTTTAAAAGATGTAAACATAAATATTCCAAAACAGTCCTAGTTTATTTCCTGTATATATGAATAATTTCCTGTATAATATGAATGACATCAGCTGACAGGAAGTTACCGAGGACCGAGGCTGTTGCCTAGCGATGAAATTCCGTTGAAAACATTTCAAAAGGTTTTTAAAAAAAATGATTTATTTATTTTCTATCCATCCTTCTTTATGTGTCTATTATGTCATGCTTGTTGGTTGTATTGCCAAGGACGGTTCATTGTACTATTCCAACTCTGTTTGTTAAGAATTAACTAATTTAAATATAAGTATCCACAATTGTATTTTTTAAAGTAGCATTTCTATCTGTATTCTGAAGGTTTTAACAGTGTTTTTTTATATTTTATACCTAGACGGATTTATGTCATGGCGAAGTTATGACTTATTTATTGATTCATGGAATGATATAAATAGATATCCCAAATTCTCTGTAACAGTAACTTTGAACCTAGCTTTATCCAATAATCAGATTTCTGTTCTGGTGTGTAAGTGTATGTAAATCAGCGCCTATTCAATATGATATTGCCATATTTATTCATTTAAACAATTTCAGAACATTTGATGCAAAAAACATTACATCATTTTCTGAATGCAAGTAATCAAATTGGGAAGTTTCATGGTAAAATCTAATGTGTATTACATGTACCCCCTTAATTATATGTATGTTTATTCGAACCAATAGATGCTAATTTACACCTAGAAAACTTGTTGGTATTTCAGGAGCGCTGATGTGTTCCTAAGACTCTGCACACAATATAATGAAGCTGCAGTGTGTACTCCACTGAGTGCAGTGTACTTTATTGGCAGTGTGAGGTGAAAGTGCAGCTCATTTCTGCCCCACAGTGGACACATCATGGTACTGCTGTGACCTGATTGGCCTGTCCCAATTGGATAAATTTCCCAGACAAAATATTGAATGGTGGTTGATTTATGGGTTAAAAAAAGACATAGGATAAACATGGTAGTTGTTATTAAAAATGGCACATTTATTGCTACATTACTGTTATATACACAACAGTTCTCTATATCTACTTTATATATAAAAAATAGGAAACTGGAGGCACTTTGAGGACATAGCCTACATAGATGTTGTCCCCAAACATGAGTGAAGACAGAGAGATTTGTAGCAGGTCATCTGTTGTGGAGGACAGAAAGGTTAACAAAGAATATCAGATTCATGTTTTGATCCTTGGATACTGCAGACACATCTTTCATATAAAGAAATAAAAGATTTTTCATATCACAACACCACGTTTTTCTGCAGAAAAGGTTAGAGTAACTGATAAAGGAGATAATGTTTGGGGCTAGTCCGTGGGGCAAGATCTGTTATGAAATGATGAAATGTGGAAAACCAAATACTGTTACATATCAGTATCAGCTTACAATGATAAAGCTGACATATCATACAGCTGTACATACATATCAATGCACATGCCAGTCAAGGACAAAATTATACTCAACAAAATCAGTACATAAAAGATGAAACATTTTAAGTAGTTTTCAGCGTCACAGGTGAAGACCAGGTTATTAGTCATCTTACATTTAATGACACTGAGGCGGTCAGCGTCAATTAATGTAATTCTTCATTTATATGTTCTGAGACACTGTCAGATGTTACTGAAGTATATATGTTTTTATACATCTGTATTATAAAAAGGTACAACCTAGAAATCCCCAAATGCAACATCATCCACCATGTAGGAGAGAAGTATTCAGGCACTGGTGAGTAACCATTATCAAAACTCCCAAAGTCAGGAAAATGACTAAGGCCACCCTTTTTGATTCATTTTATGCGTCACATCATAACGAAAGTGAATTATGTTGCAGATTGTGCAGACCGCCCCTACTGCCCCTTCCTCAAACTAATCGACAGGCTCATCAGAAAGCTGGACATCAGGGAGAGGAGAGGGGGGTGTGCTGAAGAAAAATATTGTTTCATTTAAGAAAAACTGTTGCGAACACCAGAATAATCCAATTACAACTGGCCTGACACATGCATTTTTTTTTGTTTTTAAAAGAAAGCAATATCACAACATGTGATGTTACAGCCAGATAAGTTTGTCATTTCTAACATTTCTAAGCACCTGGCATAAGAGAAAACACCTCACTTTGTTCCTGGAATCTAAACTGAGTCGTCTTACATTTAAACAATAAAAAGAAAGAGCATTCCATATGATAAAAACAAAACTCATACAACTATCTTACAATGTAAAAAATGAAACAATAAAAAAAACAATAATAAATCAATTCTACAAAGGAAGATCCTTACAACAGGCTTTGCAATTTTCAAAAGGAAAAAACAAAACAAAACATCAAATGCTCAACACACAGCAACAACCAAAACAAGTCCGACAATGGCGAGTAAATTCTCTACAGGGCAGCAGGAACACTCATGATCCCTTTCAATACTCAATTATTTCTGTCTTCTAGCAAAACGTGATATACCACAGTACAAATTGCTCCGAGACTTAAGTTTAGTAGGTTCATCATGCTGTAACAGAGTCTTTAGGTATGTTTTGACAGGGGCAGGCTGATGTGACACCGGCTGACCCCATGGATGAGACTGACTGACTCGTTGATGGTAAAGGAGCTGAGCAATGAGGATGACATCTGTATGCTCGAGCCCAACCAACTGGGACGTGCATATGCACGTTTGATTGAACACAGTGGTTTCTGGATTTGTATGGAGTCTTTGCTCGTGTTTGTGTCGGCGGAGGGTCTCTCTCCGGCAGTCTTTCTGTTCCACTTGCACGGCAGTGACCATAACAGATGTACAGGACTTAACGAGATAAGACTCAGGGATCAACAGTTAAAAATAAACAAAAAACAACCCACCACATGTGTGAGTCAGTGGCTGTGGCACCTTTTCAGCCAAAGCAAGAAATACAAAGAAAAAAAGAACAAAAACATCCAGAAATACCAGCATACCAAACAAAAGTAGTCAGCTCTCTGAGTGCCAAGTTAGTTGCTGGATGTCTCCAAACCTACCTCTGTAATTCAGTCCTCACAGAAGAAGATAATAATGATGGCTATTTTGTTTAACACTATGCATTAGGCCTCTTTCGGGCACATGTTTAAATGGGTTTGTTCAATCATAAGATATGAACCCAGGTGTCCCTCTCTCCCTGTGAAGAATGTAAGACCTGCTTTTCAGATGGGAATGCCAATAATCATCCAACAATACAAATCCTAACTCTGCTCACACGAGCAGTTGATCCAAAAAGTTTCATTTGATCCAAACAAGTTTTGCTCCCAACATGTAAAGCGATTTTTCAAAATGTCTTACAAAAACATGATCACAAGAATGTCCTTATGTCCAATTTCCATGTCTCCAAACCGGTGTCCTCGGTTCAAAGTGTTGTCGTGTTCAGATTAATACATTTCCCCTCTTTCTGTAAGAGTGTGCTTGTTACTTTTGTATTCATAGTCAGGAATGTGGCCACCTGCTTTGTCAGTAATGAGGTGTGTGTGCGTGTGTGCTTTCCAAAAGTTGATTAACACACACTTGAGATGCATGACTGATAGATTAAGGCCACGTGTTCTAAGGGCTGTACAATCAACAGGAACTGGAAGAGAAAGGAGAAAAATTAATGAATATCTTTCCACAAAACAAAAACAAGCGAGTGTTCATTATATTATCCTGCAGGCACCACAAATCCCACTGTACAAACTCTGTAGACTGACCTGAGAATTACATATGTCCATCTCCTCCGAGACCAGGATGACCCCCACCAAGCTGCATCTGGGGGTCCACGCCTGAAACTTTTTCCTCCTCTCTCCTCTTGAGGCAGGCAGCCTTTGGGTTCAAATTACGCTCTTTGAGACAAGGACCAACACATAGATTAAAACCGGTAAGGGAGGAAGTATGGGAATTCTTGAGAAATCGTTTAAGACATTAAAGCAGAGTTTCGAACATACGAAAGGTAAATAATAGACAGGGAGAGAACAGAAAAGGGGAAAAGGACCGAAAATGAAAAGTAAATTGAGAATTGCAGGTGTTGGCAGAAAAGCAGGGATATACTTCCTCATATATTCTCCCTTTCTCCTCCATTTTTCTAAGTGATACGAGCAAATAGCAAAGAGAAAGTGAATGCCACACAGTAAGAGAGAACAAAAGTAAGTAAAGTAAGAGATTTTCCTATAGGTAGTCCAGCTATGACAAGAGATGGTTGGTAGTCTATGTGGATCAGATCTTCCTGTATTGGCTGACCTACCTCGCACCTGCTTCTCCAGGCCCATTATGACCTGGACAGCCTGCTGCAGGATGATAAGCTTGGTCTGGGCCTTGTCGCTCTGCAGGTGGACCTGACACATCCTGCCCAGCTCTCTGAAGGCTTCGTTAATGTCTCGCACGCGCACCCTCTCCCTAGTGTTGTTAGCAAGGCGGCGCTCACGCTCCCTCTGCTCCTTCTCCTCGGCAGTCATGTTCTCATCGGTCACCGAGACAACGCTGCAGCCAGGAGGAGAAGTGGGAGTTGGAGGGGCTGGTTAACAAACCCAAATTACAGCCCTCGCTGAACCTGCACTACATGTTCTCACTGAAACTGCAGTTATACTGTTTTATACAATAAAACTGCTTAAACTATTTTTCCCTCCTAAGAATCCTTGCACTGTTACTGGAAAATAGTTTTATATTTGTGATGCTAATCTCAAGCTCTTCACCCAAGATGACACCAATGGAATTGCAGAAGAAGACCTCAGTGGAGTGGGGCTGTGTTGCAGGAGAGGGAGTGGAAGGGTGGGAACAGTTTTTTCTTCATCTACGGTATGTAAATTATAAATAATACATCTTTGTGAAAGAAATGCATGTAATCTCAATCACTCACAACTTTAAGTGTTGTGGGTTGAGCAAGCGCAACACTAAATTATTTCAAGCCAAGAACAAATATATTGGATATCAAGATACAACAGTCGACCCGAGCGACCAGGTAATTAATCTGTCCTGGAGTCTAACCAACCAATATTTATTTTGTCATTGGGGTCCAGGATGGAAGTTGAGGGGATATGGTGACTGTCCAGCAGAATGAAAGAAGTTATGTGTAGAGAGAGAGAGAGAGAGAGAGAGAGAGGGAGAGAGAGAGGGAGAGAGAGGAAGCAACACCCTCTGCCAACATAGAAAGAGCCACAGAGAAAAAGCCAAGAGAGACTGAGGCATCGTGTTAAATACATCAGCAGTAGATGTATTTATCTGAATGTGACGAAGAGGAGGTCACTGTTGATATCTGTAAAAAGAAAATGACGGAGGAAAGGGGAGTGAATGGCGAAATGGAAAGCTTTGTCTTGGGATGGCAAAATCAAAGGGTTAGTGTTGTGAAGGCTGGGACAGGCAGCACAGAGACATCCAAACAAAGTGTGTGTTAATACACATGACTAAGCCCTGCTTTCATGCTGATCAGGGTGCCGGTGAACAAACACTGAACAAAGGTACACGATGAGTGGAAGGTTTAAAATAAAAGACATCATAGAATGGTAAAATAACGTATTTCAAAATAAAATGACTTTGTAGTTGTGAGTGAGGCAACAGTGGAAAAAGAGCACACAAAAAGATGTGTTAATACAGTCGAAGGGCGAAGCAGAGAGACATGTAAGCATTTTCACAGTGGAAACAGACGGCCAATTATAAGACAAGGCAACACATACTGCATCAGACCAAACAGCAGTCCTGTATGTGTTACCAGAGGACGAAAACCTTAGAAGATGAACTGGAGAATGGGCATGTCTTAAAAACAGTCACACAGCTTCATTTCCTTGTCCCATGTCCTTATTTTGTTGATCATGTTTAGAATGGACTGCAAAAAGCACTTTAACTCATTGGTTTTAAGCAGTCATAATAATGTGTTTACCATCACAGCACAACTCAAATATATGACAAGTAATTTTAAATACTTTAAATGACTAGCGGGACATGTGAGGAGCTGGGAAGTGAAGCCCTGTGGGAGTTTTATTTTGTAAAGAGGCCCTTCCCCTCCTCTTCCTTCCTCCGTGGACACCCACTGACCTCGAACTTGCTGCTCCAGGTTGAGTATAACGTTAACGGCCTGTTGCAGTACGATCAATTTGGTCTGCGGTTTCTCGTGGCTCAGATGGAGCTGACACATGCGGCCCAGCTCCTTAAAAGCCTCGTTGATGTCCCGCACACGTAGCCGTTCACGGGTGTTGTTTGCCATCCTCCTCACTTTCTCCCGCTCAGCCTTAATCTCCACAGGTAGATCTTCATCGTCTTCCTCATCATCCAGACTAGCCAATGGCAGATGAGGAGGGAATGAAACAACAGTATGGGTACAGTTCACTAATAATAACTTAAGCTGAAACTTGCTGACAAAATAGCTGCATGTAAGATGATTTGATTGACAACTGTAGCAGTGTTGTCAATCGTCTTCCTCATCATCCAGACTAGCCAATGGCAGATGAGGAGAATGAAACAACAGTATGAGTACAGTTCACTAATAATAACTTAAGCTGAAACTTGCTGACAAAATAGCTGCATGTAAGATGATTTGATTGACAACTGTAGCAGTGTTGTTGTTTCATTACTGCCAAGTTTGAGCCCCATTTTATGAAGTGTTGCTCTTGTATAAAATCTGTAAAACAGATTTTCATCTAATCATTGGCTTTTAAATTGTCTTTTGGCTCTTCTTTTGCTTACAAGTTTAGTGTGCTTTCTGTTCGTTACCCTTTATATTTGATACAGATGTTAATATGTTTGCAAGGATGTGAGATGTGGAAAAGGAGTCTTGAGGCCTCTGAGGTCAATGTTCTTGGATGTGGATTCAAATTTTTTGAACTCCCTACTGCATTAAAAAATAAAATGGGATTTGGTATTTTGATGATGTAGTTTCCTCTTTAATCCTCCATTTCCACATTTACTTTTTTTTAAGGTGAATGACACCTCCATCTAGATGATTATTCTACTTAAGAATCCAGGAAAAGCAGCTTAAGAAACACAAATGTATTACTAACTGGTCAGTGTCTCTTGCCACGCAAGAAAAAGTGGGGCACAAATTTAAAAAATAAAATTGCCTGTTTTAATCTAAATAGTCTAGTGCCCATAAGTATGTGTTCAATTAAATAAGAAATGATAAAGAATCATATCAAGAAAGGTTGAAAGACCATTTCCATACACATATTAAACTTAAACCACAGCAGCATTATATGCCATGAAATCTCATGCCGTGATAAATGAGTATAAATGTGTGAAAAAAAAGGTTTTAGACACCTTGTTGCAAGGCGGGCCTTGACGTCTTTTTTCTCGTCCTCTGACCTGTCGGTGATGGAGCAGTTTTCATCATCCTCCTTGTCCTCTCGTTTGATATCAGAACCAGTGGAGCGACTTTGGCTTCCGGACAAGCCTGCACAGAGAGTTCAGAAACAAGGACACTGAATAAGATGCATATAGAACCTAGAACTTAACATCCAATAATGGCAAAGTATTATCCTCTCAAGCATGAAATATAAACAGAGGGGTAGAGAGCAACAGAAAGTCTCACCAGTAAAACCTTCAGGCTGAGAGCCTGGCTGGGCAGATGCAGGGCCATGGTGACCATGCAAAAGTCCTCCACCAGAGGGCAGACCAGCAGAGTCCTCATGGTGGTTGGACATCTTCAGGACAACAATTTAACAGTGTTTCAATGATCTTCTAAGAAGTTTGTAATGCTAGCATAAGAGCAACACAACAGATATACCAAACTCACTCACTTTACTTTTATTACTATTAACTGCATTTAGTAATTTGTGGATAGATTTCCTGTGCAGCGATTCATTTATCTCACCAGTCCTGGCAGGCGACTGGCCAATCCAAGTGCTGCACTGGTGAAGGCTGGAGGTAACCCTAAGCCAGACGAGAGCAGACTGTGCATCTCGGCCAGGCCTGGCCCTCCTTGTCCGCTGGCGTGACGCTGAAGAACATTGATAGCTTCATCCAGACGGTCCTCCATTTTATTTGGCTACAGAGAATAAAGAATAATGGATGACGAGACAGCAGAAGGTGATGCATGAATAACTGTAGCATGCCATATTTGCATCCCTCATATGAAAACGAAAAGACATGTTGGCTCACCATGGACTGAATTCCACCCTCAAAGTTGGGTGAAGGTGTGGCCTGGCCAGAGGACCGAGTCCACTGGGATGCAGAGCCTAGAAAAAAAAAGATCACGCGGTTTTGCTACTGTAGGTACATTAGTCCGCCTTTACGGATGAGCTCATTCGGGGACTCAGCGCAGAGACAAATGGGGAAGTGAACCAACCCTCTTTATTTTCTAATGTATTTTCCATTTCTCTCTCATAAGTTATAGACTAGAGATCAAAATTATAGAACAAATTATAAATACTTGATTTATTGTTCAGAATTTGATCGAATATCCGCTGTGGCTATAACACACACATCAACATTGATAGATATATTGAGAAAGTAATACACAAGAAATAAAGAATATTAACATAATGTCTTACATAGTTACTTACTTACTTACCACCTTTAATTCAATAGATGGAGCCACATTGTTTTCATTATAAAGATTTTATCATCACACAAAAGGAAAATGTCAAACCAACAAAACAGCCAGCTCACCTTGAGGCATCAGGAAAAAATGACTAAAGCTATTCACTCACCTGATACAGCCTGGGGAGAGCCAGAGGGAGTAGACGGAGACGGAGGGAAGGTGTTACTGTGTGGGTCTGAAGGATAGATCTGTATAGAGGAAGAATTTGTTTTTAATTCAATTAAATGCTACTTATTCCCTTATATCTATTATATTATAAAATGTAATATATAACATTTAACGTCTTGTGTGAAAGAACTGTTTAAAAATATGTATTGTGTTTACTTACAGATGCAAGGGCTTTTCCAATCTCATCGCCTGAACTTCCAGGTACTGCTCCTCGATTGGCTTTTGGGGAAGAAAAAAGCATTTCAATTAGATCCTATGCTCAATAAATATTCTGTTATGTAACATAAAGAGCACTTTTCACAAAGAAAAGAGCACACATTAAAGGGTTTACCCATAATGGTGTCAGCCATGGGGGGTGTGTGGCTGGGGACTCCAAAGCTGCTGGGGCCAGAGTGGGAGCCAGAGTGGGAGCCAGAGTGGGGGCCAGAGTGGAAGCCAGCGGGATGAGCCCCGTTCACCTCACTGCCATGCATGGGGTAGTTTTGGGGAGAGAGGGGCAGGGGCTGCCGTTTCTGGGAAGCAAAGACACCGCGTGATTTAAATGCACAACCAGACAGAAGCCCTGAATGGTGCATCAGTCAAAAAGTGTCAAAGACCTCATTATGCCTTCATAAAAAACAAGACCAAAGTACGAAGGCACAACTCACCAGTCTGTCTTGGGGGTTGATGGCAGTGAAGGGAGCATGCTGGCTCAGATGGGGGGAGTTGCCCAGCATGGCAGTATAACCAGGCTGAACCATCGACCTGGCAGAGCCCCATGGATCAGAGGGTGGGTGGAGGCCTTCTGTCAGGGTGCATCCAGCGGAGGAAGGGGGAGCAAGAAAGGGCGAGGGATAACCAGCCACAGGAGATGAGAAGACAATGAAGGCCACATATGAGACATGTCACATTACTGTGATGACTTCATTCAACTGTGATGCATTTTCAACACAGAGGCACCACAGGGTGTTCACTGGGATACAGCTACAGCACCTAGGTTCATTCAGACTTTCATTAGGATATTATGGAGGGCTGATTTCACAAACGTACTGGCTATAAAGAAATATTCCACATCACTATTATCTTTTTAGGTGTCTGATACATTCACCCACATTAACAACAAGTGTATCAGTCAGAGGGAACTTTTCAACCCAACACAATGAACAAGGGGAGGCTCTGAAGGCAAATCTTGTTGAGACTGACCTTGCATGTAGAATGGTGGCGGGTAGACATTTCCTGCCTTGGAGGCCGGGTAGCCAGCATTGTCCCTGTTAAAATCCTCTCCTGAGGCTGATGCATACACCTACAAAGGATACACAGTTCAGTGCTTGTAAACTTAAATCACCATGTTACTGTTAACAAACCATACAGTGTTTCTAACTTGTTGCATGAACAAAGTGCAGTAGATAATATGCCATATTTCTTTTTAGATACTCATAAGAAAGTTCTCCCTCCCCAAAATAGTATCTGGACCCGAGTTAAGTTTTTATACAAAAAAAAAAGATAAATGCATTAAATACTAGATTAAACTCAGCTCTTAAAGCATGTGTTCCTTAGGATGCAATACATTTTTACGATCTTGTTTTACTACTTAATTCAATAAACAGGCTGTTGCAACATGTCTACAGACTGGAGCACTGAGCAGTTTGTATTGAATGTGCAGTGTCAGGGATTTTGTCTGTAGGACTTTTAGATTTTATCATGTTAAACAGAAACACACTGAGGATAGGATGGTTTACGGATACGTAATTCACACTCTTTAACACAGTGAGATGTGACCACACAATGTGAGATGTAGTCACATTTGGTGCATCGTATAATGGGTACTAAGGAACCAATGTTCTGAACCGCCACAGCATTCTCAATCGAGACTATTCTAGAAGAAGAGCAAGTATCAAACTGCGTCTGCAAAACTCATATCCGAATGGACTAAAGTTTTCTTCTGTAATTTGATTAAACAGAGAGAAAAAGGAGAGGAAAAAGAGGGAATGGAGAGATGCACTCCTAATTACTGAACCATCTGCCGAATCCTGGATGGCAGCCAACTCCACTGGCAGCTGGGATAGAGGGATGGGGGAGGGAGAGAGAGAAAGGGGAGGGAGGCGGCGGGAAGGAGAGGGAGGGGGGGGTGGGGTAGAGAGGAGGGGGAGGGGGGAAGGAAGAAACAGAGAAGAGGAGGAAATAGGGTGCCCAGAGAGCGAGAGTGGGAGGGAAAAAAAGAGGTGGAGTGCGAACCATCAAATCCCAGTATGAATTCCCTTCAGTAATCTACCGGGTTTACTTGGCAGAGGGGAAGAAATGTGGCCATAAAGTAACGGACCTACAAATACAACAGGACAATAAATACACGCTGCAAATGAGTGACTGGGTGAGTAAGTGGCTCGCAACCCCACCACCCCCATCCCTCTTTCTTTTTTTTTTACTTCTGTGGTGCAGATACACAGCTGTAAGAGCTAGATGTCCTGTTTCACAGCTATTCTCCTGCTTTGCGAGCCAAGGAGAAGCTTAAGATGCCGAATGGAATGTGAAAAGGGCGTAAAACATAACAGCATGAGCTCCCATGGACTGACTGCAAAGGCTGAGAAATAGTTCAGGGGTGCAACGTTTCTGGATGCTAGTACTCACTGAGGAGGGCAGGCCAGGGGGCACCTTCCTGATCTTTTTTGGCTGTTGTCCTGAGGGGAGGAAGACAGAGGGCAAACACATGAGCATGATCACACACACACACACACACACACACACACACAAACACACAAACACACACACACACACACACACACACACACACACACACACACACACACACACACACACACACACACACACACACACACACACACACACACACACACACACACACACACACACACACACACACACACTTATTGCAGAAGTGACTAAATGACCAGCAATATAGGAATTTATTGCAGCCCCCTTCCTTCTGGAGGACCTGAACCGATCTGTTTGGGTTTTTCCACCGCATGGTACCGGCTCGACTTGACTCGGCAGGGATGGGCTTTTCCAAGGCAGCAACTACCCACTTAAAGGTGTGTCTTCAGTGGCGTGGCTTTTTCGTGGCTTTGCCAGTTTTTGTATTTTTAAACATAAAATTTTTTCTCATGTCACAGAAATTAATGTGTTATGGATGTTAGGCTAATTTCATACTGTATATGTAGTAAATTAATACAGTGAGATTTCCCAAATACTTTATAAAACCTTGACAGGAGAGTTGATGACATAGATGGACTTAAATATAAATCAGAACAAAGAAAAACCTTTCTGAAATGAAACTTAATGACTGTGTTGAAATCATTCTTTACAATCTTACCAATGGGTTCCTGTGAGGGTCTCCTGCGAGGGTTGCTTCCCTCATAGGAGGGATAAAACTGGGAGTTGGATTTCAGGCCAGACGGGGAGAGGGCATCGGGACTGGGCATGGGCATCTCACTGGGCATAAAGCCCGGCTAGAGATGGTGAAGAAAGAAGCATAAGCTCATACAGCGTCAAAGTAAACCATTATAGCGGTCATTTTAAAATGGTATAGGAACATGAAACTGACTAAGAGACAGAATTTCCTTAAAAGAGCATGATGACAGAAGGGGTGATACTTGTGACTGATTTACCTGTGTTGCAAATGACGAGTATGGTCCTCGCTCAGCCTTCCCTGTTAAGAGAAAGGAATATAAAATTGGGCTTTTATGTCAATATTAAATCACAATCTGGCCATTCCCCCTTCTCCATTTGGGTGCCTCCCATCTGCTGTGTGAGTGTATATGATGATGTGTGGTATTTATGGATGTGGACAGCAAAACAACAACAAATTGGCCCATTATAAATGGATCAGGGGCAATTCTGCCAAACCTCTGTCCCCTCCCATGACAGTTAAACAGAAGAGAGCTATAGGCTACCACTGTCCCAAGGGAGAGCCTTGTTTGTGCATGGGTGCCCTTTACACCCCCCCACCCCCACCCCCGCACTGAACACACAAACTGCAACAACAACACATGAAAAAACCCCTCCTCCACATCCTCCCTGATTACCCTGCTCCCTTCATCCATTGCCACCTAAGCATAAATATGTCTTGCCCTAAAGTGGTACATTAGTGTCTAACCTACGAACGACTTCTCCCTCAAACAAAGAACTCATTGTGTTCAGTCAAACAGTCCATTGATGAAACTTGTGCATTTCAATCGGCATGTTCTTCTGTCATGAAGTCATATTATTAGAAACACTGGCCCCAAATTTCCCCAATCCTCTTTGGTTTTTTAAAAAAGACGATGTGAAAGTTGTGGTGTTTATGCTTCAACAGCTTAGTTTAATTTAAACCTTCTTACCAACAATCCCTGATCCATACAAGGGGGCAGAGGCAATGCCCTCTTGCTCACTGTAAAGGCCTTGCTCTCCATAACCCTGAGAGAAAGACAGCAGA
Source organism: Echiichthys vipera (assembly GCF_963691815.1). Lineage (NCBI taxonomy): Eukaryota > Metazoa > Chordata > Actinopteri > Perciformes > Trachinidae > Echiichthys > Echiichthys vipera. The sequence continues at coordinate 17,598,231 of NC_139840.1, read as the reverse complement.
GATGTTAGGGATGTAAAAATAGATAGTTAAATAAATAAATCCAATTATAAACACAGCTTTCACACTAAGGCGGCTACGTAAGAAAAACTGTTGTGTGTTCATGTGAATGGGTCAACAAAAGATTATCCAACTTGGCCCTGACACCGTATGCGGGACCTAGTTTTTAGGCAGGTCTGACACTGCTCTGTTTTGGGATGAAAGGGTTATTATGGGATTCTTCAGCAGCAACAGAGTAACTATAAGATCACTACCGGATTACTATAGAAATCCATAATAAAAAGCTCACATTTTTTTTGCAAAAGTATGTGTGAAGATGAAGTTAAAAGTGTGGACAGGTTAGCATGTCTGTCGGAATGGTCGACTCATGTGCAAAAGGTGATATAAGATAAAGCAAATAAATCCTGGTAGATCATTCCAGTAGGATCTGCACCATGCATCACATCTAATCTTCTGTGATATTAGTAAGAATCTGGATGGTATTATTAAGGCTTTTTAAGCTGAACAAGTGGACTCACAATACCCACAGAAATGCAAACCCACGATCTATGAGATAAAGAGATTAATGGGACTAATGACTAATACTTGTAACAAAGCTAGTGCATTACTCCCTCTGGAAAGACAATCTTCATAATATTGTGTAATGTGTTGCTGCACCATTATTTCACTGTTTAGTATAAATAAGTGTATACTGTTGTTCATAGATCATGTGTCAAATGTCTCCTTAGGTGTATAATATCTCAATTTCTAGTTAACTCCTCAAGTCGGAGCAGACAAGTGTATTAAACTATGGGTGGGTAACTTACTATTTACCTACGACCAAAATGGTGCTGTATCAATGGTCAAATGCAGGTAGAAGACTTCATTATCCCATATCATACATTTTGTTTCTGTGCAGAAGCGGTTTAACTGACATGATCACCCACACTTGTGTTCTGGTTCCCTCAATAGCATGACATCTACAAAGCCATGTAGTAACTTATGTAGTAAGTAAGGATAAACCGTACCCTTCCCTGGTTGAAAGATGGACTGTTCTGTTCTCCAGGCCCCCAGGGACCGGACCCACTCCTCTCATCTATACCTGTAAGACAAAGAACTGGGTTAGGGCTATTAACCATAGAAAAGGCAGAAACATTCTTAACAAGGATTTACTCTCAGGCTTTGCAAAACTAAGTCTAAGTTCAGAGAATGACGAAGTTGACCTGCTTTGATACAGGTTTTTCAGGCTGCTCAGAGTAACCTAAATTGAAGAGCTTCAGTTCACAGCTCACATAGAGACAGCATAGTGACAGAACTGTCACATAGCGTGGATATGAGCTGTAGGAAGTTTGAATAATTAACACCCAGTATGAGGCTCCCAGAATAATCCTCGACATTCTTCATTCTCCCACTCCACTCCTTTACATTTTCCATGGCAACAGTCCTTCGTCCCCTATCTATTCTCTCACATTTAGCCTACACCTTTGCCTTAACACAGACGCATGCTGAAGGTCTCAATCTTACATTGTTGACACCGTCATCTCCTGACCAGAGCACTCCAGCTCTCAGAGGTGAACGTGTGTTGAAAGGAGTGATTTTAAAGATTGCTGAAGCAGAAATTCCTGCCCGTCCCCTTTCTCTCAATCTCCTCTCGTACTGCAACACAGCATCTCTGGGGAAAAGCTGAAGCTTAATTGCGTACTGATTTGCATAATTGTGCATATTAATGAAGCTCAGCGCTATGAATATTCATATTTTTGTTTTGTTGTCTAATTAAAAAGCGGAGAGGGGAGAGGGGAGGGGGGTAGAGGCGGGCTAGAATCATGACAAGATCAGCAGTAGAACAGACTGATGGGTCCACAGCGCTGAGAGCTGCTAGATTGCCGTGACAACTGTGATCTATACACACGACACCAGCAGAATAAGAGATGAAGGAGACAAATGTCTTGTCCCCTCTCTATGGCTGACTGTCACTCTACATGTCAATCAAAGACGATAAAGAAAATGCAAGAACCCCTAGTTTCCGCTGTAAGTCATCAGAACCCAAGCTTCAGACAAGAAAAGGCAAATTCATTGTTTTGCGTTTGAGACTGCATTACACTTCCTGACATTTTGTTATCAATACTAAATTAAAGAAAGTCAGTTGCAATGTCAATCAAGGTACTGCCAAAATAAAAAGGATTTCAACTGCCACACACCTACATATACCTAATACCATGTATTCAGAAATATGCAGCATATCTGAACAGTCAAAAAAAGATATAAAGTTAATTAGCGAGACACCAATGCAGTGTTCTTTACCCTCTTTGTAACAAGTGAGGATTGTAAGTCAGTAGAAAAAGAAATGTGAACTGTCACATTCCACAAATAGCAGGGTGCATATAGCACTTTGCATAAAACTAACACACAACCCCTCTTGTATAAGAATACTCTTTTTAAGGAACTTGAGTGTCGGATTAACAGGTGTTATGTATGAAGAATCAATGGATTGTGTGGAAAGATACTGTGAGGATTAATGTGAATATTCACACCTGAGGGAATAGAACTATGTGTTAAATGTTTAACACGTGACTGATAATAAGAAAAACAAAGACAAAACAAAAAATTTTATGAAATATTTGAGTTACAATTTGCTTATTATTAACAATTTGGATGAGGTAATTGTGTATCATGATATCTTTACATACAGTTTCATCACAATACGATTTAACTGAAAGAGGATAAGATGACATATCGGGTTATTGCCCAGCACTACACCACAGTGATGTTACCTTGTCTCAGTGACTGTCTGACACATAATGGTGAAATGAACAATGTTCTCTAGTTTAATGTGACCGCACAGCATTGCTAAGTTAACAAATGTGTTGTTGCTTTAATGAGTTGACCCTTTCGCTGCCTTTATTTTACAACATATCCTAAAAAGGAACCTTGCTGCAGGTCAGTGCATTCAGTGATCAGCTAGCTTTAAAACAAGTAACTGCCTTCAAAGCATTCATGTGGGGGCATATGTGAATATAGCCTAAGTTTACTGGTCATTTAGTGTATCTTATCAATGTGGTCCAGAAAAACTAGGCGTGCCATTTTTAAGTTGTTTTTCTTGAGCCTTGCTTTTGTGATCCTCGTTGTGTCATTCGTTTCAGGTTGCTGATTTAATATGTCTGCATCCCTGTCTTTACTGAAACAGCAACAAAAAAAGGTTTGTACCCACTTACGCATTATGTTTCTATACCCCTCCCTGTCATATAATAAAACAGCATTATCACATTATCATAATGTGTTTAAAATATAAAACACGTGGTGGAAACACAATACTTTGACGTTTGTACATGCACAATGGTTTTTTTTTTTTGGTTAAATTGGAAATGTTTGTTGACTCTGCCTAGGAATCTCCAGCTTGGTTTCCTTTATTCAGACTAATTTTATTGTAGTCGTTTGTTTTTCTTTGAAGTTTTTTTTCTGTTTGTAATATGTTGCTTCTTTTTTCACCACACAATTCCTTTCGACTTATTCACGCCTGTTGTAGTTTTCATCTGCACAACAGATCACCCTGCTGCTTGTATAAGTGTGATTTCTACAAAAGTTAATGTGAAATCAAATTTGGGTGACAAAATGACAGAATCTGGTGACATTTTTACAGAACGGTTTCCATCAGCAACACCGAAAGTGCCAAAGTCATACAGTACTTAGACAGACTACCAGGACTGAAGAAAGAAAAATTAAGAAAATGGTGAGTAACATCAGACAAATTCTTTGGTGAACCCCAATGCACTTCTCCTCCCAGCATGCAACGCCCCTTTAAGCATGGCTAGTCTATAATTACACAGGAAGAGTTACTGGAAACAGACAGCCAGCCTGAGTCATGGGCTTCACGAGCAACAAAAGCCCGGCACATACATTGACCAAACTTGCAGACATGTCTTGGTTTTTACGTGAACACTGCCCCAGGCACCTATAACTGAGTGTGCCGTTTTGTCTACAAACCTTCTTCCTTCCTTTGGAAAAGTGAGTCACACAGACACAAAGCATGATGTCAGGTCAAATCTCAAGAGAGTGAACACTGTAAGTGAAATACAGAACAATGTACAATAACACCAGCAGAGTTGTTTTAACCTGTGAGTCACTAGAGACTTCTCAAACACAACAGACTACGCTTACACATATCCTAGTTCTGACACTTTATGAAAATGTTGTACATTTCAACAGCAATATGCACCATAAATTCATAAAAGCAAATCTACCTGTGACTGAAACATCCATTAGTCTTTGTATTCACTAACACATCTGTTTGAAAACGCTAACATTTCATGCAAATCTTAAACTCTTCCCCTTCTGCATTTCAGCCCCTACCAAAGTTTAAAAATACATTTTAGGATTCTCAGTTTCCAGAGGCCAAAAAACGAAAGTGCAGGGAAATTACTTTAACTGACTAGTGAAAGGGATTGAAAATGCACATAAGACCAGAGGAGAGATATTATCATCACTGGAGGCTCTAAAAAGGGAGGCTCCCCATAGCCACGCATGTTAAACCTCCACATATCCCAAACCTTAACCATAGTGGGTGAAAAAAAGGCTTCCTACTGGCTCTATTAGAAAAACACGTGGCAGCTGCTCCACAAAAAGCAGGAATACCGTTTGACCAATTCAGGTTCTTTGATACTCAGCTCTGGTAACCAGAAAAACAGAAAGGCATTTAACTGATCATCGTACGCTGAGGTGCATTTTTCTTTGAAATGATTTCAATTATCCTATCAGCAGTACTGCTCCGACTTATCCTAGTGCAGATGTGTCAAACACAAAACGTATGGCCTTCTGCAACATGGAATAATTGAAGCTTTAGAGAAAGACATGGTCTTACTGAGAGTAAGAAGACACACACAGGAATGTGAAAACAACAACAAATAGAAAGGTACGTTCTATTTCTTGATAAACAACAGTCTGTTCACTTCTGTGCTGTGGCTCTGCCTGCAGCATGGGTTGCCAGATACAATCAGTGAACACAGGTTTTGATACGGGGTCTCTGTACAGGGTTTGTGGTACCAAACCTGGCAACATCACTCTGACGAAAGGACTTCAGACAGTCGCTGCGTCCATTAGTTGTTTACCACAAAATAGTTACAGCATGTAACTACTCCTAAAACCATAAATTGTTGTTTTTGCATTTATATTTATAAACAGTTTAACAAATGAGATTAGTTTGATAACTGAGCTTTATAAACAGACAAGACAAACCATTACCTCTGCTTCCAGTCTTGATGCTAAGCTAAGCTACCTGCTTCTTGGCCCGAACTTAGCAGCTTACACTCAGGGCGCACTCACACTGTCCATCCGCACTGTGCCCAAGCACGCTTCACGGCTAAAGTGAGTACTACCGTTCCGCGCCCAGGTACGGCACGTTTGCCGGCTATGGCCAGTTTGGGAGCTTTGGACTTTTGTAAAGCAAGTTTGCACATGCACGAGCACATGCACCAGCACGAGCATGCGCACATGTACGAGCATGAGGTCGACGGCAGTTCTGATGTCTATTTACAGTATATGCGTCAGTTCCCTGCAACGGACATTTAAAAAGATGCGGCCGAACGGTTCGCAGTGGTTGATGGGGAGGAGTGTTTGCTGCAGATTTGGAAAAACGTGGAGAAACGTTCAAAAACAGTTAAACAAAAGTAAGTCTCCGAGGGGTGATGACGTATAAGCAATACTCATTCACGCCGCAGCTCAGATAATTTCCAGTAGTGTCAGTACAAACAGGCCTGGACCGCGGGGGAGGAGCAATTACCCTAAAGCACAGGGCATGGTACGAATGGACAGTGTGAGTGCGCCCTCAGACATGAGGCTGTTTCACACTAACCCTCTGTAAGCTTATAGGGTGTTAAATGTCCCAGTTTACTCCTTCACAAAGAACATCAACTGTGATCAACTTGAAATCCTGTCAGTTACAACAGATTTAGAGGGTGATGAATTTTCACAGCAGAGGAAAAAGGAGTAGCTATCAAACAACCAAAGAAACGTTTTATACAGCTCCGGCCTCATGATCTATTTCTCCATTGTTCATCCATATGCTCATTATGTTCCAAACAATCATTGTTTTTCCAAAGTACAACTACATACCCAGGAATATACTGACAGGACAGATGGACAGCAGAAAAGGGGTGCAAGGTGCTGTACACATTTCTATGGCCTGTTTTTCTGCTGTGAAAACTTCTCTCTATAGGAATCCACAGTTAATAACATGAATTCAAGCATAAGGATAGATTTTGGGTGGAGTATATTTTTAAGGTTGAGGGACAATGCCATGAGCAGCCGTTGGATTGATAACATCAACGTGTTCCTTTTGTAAGCACACACCTTGCCGTGACAAAAGAACGTGTAAGTGGCTCTCAAGTGAATAGAAGACATAGAGCCCCCTCTACTCCACCCAGCCATCGCTTGTCTTTTCTTTCATCTTAGCCTCAATATCCTGTTTCATTTCTATTGCCAGCCAAAAGACCTATTGCACTTATAGAGATGCAAGGGTGGCAGAGAAATGTTCATGTAGGGCAAGTGGATCTGCTACAGTGGGAACAGAGATGGAAATGTATGTGTTTTTAAAAGTTAACCAGTTTTTAATTATGACAGCTATACAAAAGGACCTATACATACCAAGAAATAAAAGAAACAGCCTGATCTTGGTGTTTGTTTATAGTAACCTGCATGGATGTCTTGAAACTGACTTATGGGCTAGGATGGTAAAGTTGATGACGAGTATGGGTAATGGCTCTAGGTGAAAATGAGTTATGTGAAGAGGAAAATAGGGTGCAAGATCGCAGCACAAGGAAAACACTTACGTCCGCTCTACTAAATTTTCATCTCCATCCTCACAAGCATTTTAGCACAGTTTCAGCACTACTCTCTGTCCATGCTGACATGTCTGAAATTGCATATCGCAGACCAATCACGTATACTGAGCATACACATGCCGGCGAGGCTGAACACCGCTGGACAGGGAAAAAGTCACAAATCGCTCAAACAAAAGCTTGCCTCTTGCACCAGTAGGCAGTAGTAGCATTATAAACTGCTGAATTTAACTGCAGCATATCTTCTAGCTTCAACAACAAGGCCAGAAGCGCCTATAATTCATTATCCATGATAAATTTACCACCGGTGGTCATGGTTGATGGTGTTTCTTACGTAAAAGGGTCACGTGATAGGGGCGTGATGAATCAGGGGTAGGACAAGTTGTGACTGAAGACCCAATCACAAAGCGAACATGGGTGTCTGCGTCATTGTTTCCAATGGTCTTTGCTTCTGCCCGTTCAGACTAAAATACAAGCCCAGAGTTTTCAAACTAAAACCGGATCAGCAGCATTTTCAAACGTCTCCGTTTTAGGACCTCAGAAACACCAGGGTAGTGTGGACGCGGGGCATAAACATAGCAAAAAACATGCTAATACGTTTTCTTTTTAAAAAACATTTCTTGGAAACACTGCTGATCCAGTTTTAGTTTGAAAACTCCAGGCTGTGTTTACACCTACGTCAGTCAGGCTTATCAGTTAGGTAGGCAGACATACATTGTGATTTCATTCTTCTTGTGTGGGTACTCATTTCCCTTTGCCATGGCTTCCTCTGGCGATGAATAATGTTCCTAGTGCTGCTCAAATATAATGTTCCCAGTACTGCTCAAATCTGTCACCATATTTGCTATGCAACGACTCCCAATCTATGTTTTACATCACCATTACGGCCTTATACTAACGTGTTACTTTGAGTAACAGTTCCACCTTGTCGTCAGTCCAGGCAAATATATCTCTAGTCTTGCTTTTCATCATTGCTGATCCTCCTCAGAAGTAATTGTTGTATTTTCAACTTAAACATCCATTTTTTCAACTGCAGTGTAACTTAAGACAATCTGCTTACTGTTGACACTAGCATACACATGCCAAGTGTACACAAATGGTCGTGTGTTAAAATGGACAGAGATTATTTCTGATACGGAGCTAAAACGTTTGCGTGGACGGAGATTGCTTTTGCTGTGAAACACCGTTTTAGGATACGTCCACACTATCGAAAACAACCTTTTTTCTCCTCCGTTATTAAAAGGTTTTCCGTCCACATGGACTCAAGCTCAAGAAATATCTGCTTCCACAAGAAACCTGTAAAACCGACTAACAACGCTGTAATATACATGCCAGGCCTGGATGTGGCGCTGTTCTGCCACAGAAATACACCAACGCGGAGAAGAAGAGACAGGAGAGCCGCTGAATCAGGCGACTTCCCAAATCCTCATCCACCCTAGAGAGAAATCTAGTGACTGTTTCTGGTGTTATTGGAGACTTTTGGACTCTGATGCACAAATCACTTTGCAGTTTCCTCAACGAGCAGCGGGTGCTGCTGTGAGCCCTTTCCCCGTACCAAAGCCCTCAGGCACTGTCTCGATACTTTTTGCGACCTTCTTAGCAACTTTATTTATAAAAAGCTACTAGTGACCAATTTAGCGACTTATTCAGACCATCAGGGAAAAGGGAGAAATATATGGTCAGCCTTATTCATTCACATGCATGTCACTCAGAGTAGGGTCAGTGTCTCTCCTCTTATGCAGCAGCACTCTTGGGCGTTCTCAAATTTTCCCACTCTGGGACAAGGTTACAGAAAAGACCGTTTTCAGGCTCCGATTAAGCTGGCTGCGTGTGGATGGTCGGCCTAACCGATACTAAAAATGTGCGGTTACAGAAAAACGTGCACTCGTGCAGACGGGCCCTTAGAATGAAAGCGTAGTGGTGTGAATGTAGCCCCAGTCACAGAGTAAGCAGGGGAGATACATTGGGCTGTTCCCATCAACCCCCACCCTCTGCCTTTGTCTTTAAGTGATAGAATGGTAACAGCTGAGAAGGTGAGGGAAGAGACACCTGCAAGGTGAAGATGAGGAAGTGTTGAGGAGATGACGCTTGATCTAGATAACATAAAATAACCTGGCAATCTTTCATGAAGATCCTTTCAATAAACTTTGATCTGAAACACAATTCATGAGAACCACCCAATTACAACTGAAAACACCATGAATGAATGTGGGGTCAGGAAATGTACTAGGGAACATTACAAACCAATAAGTACATTTCAACACTAGCTTTAGGTTAGAGGAAGGAGGGGAAAGTTCCATTTTCTTTAATTTGATATAACATTTTACTGACAATTCTTTTATTTATTTTTTAGAGTCTAATCCATAAGAATTGAATATAAAGTCAGAAAAAGAAAGAAGTTAATAAAATTGCAAAGAAAATAATCTGTTTTTGTCTTACCTGAACCTCCAAACTGACTGCTGCCGAGAGTAGTTGGCCGGTTCTTGCCGTTTGAAACTGGAGGCTCAAACATCTGAAATGAGGGAAATCAAACTGTAAACTGTAGTCCACCTTAGACTTTGCTGAGTTGTATCCTCTTCACTTGTGCAAGTGTTGATGATTGGTAGTTGGTAATTCAAACTATCCTCTCCTATTCAGCCAGCAGCTACAATGGGCATGAAACAATCTACACATTCCAGCTTTGATGTAGTATCTAATATTAAAGTGACACAACAACAACAACAACAGTCTTGTAAAAAGATGGCTAATGTACACGCTGTAAACCTTTATACCCTGACCGACCCATTCATGGATGCCCTGATATTATGTTACATTTCAACCTGTTTGACAACTTTTATTTTTAATAAAAAAAGTTAAAGTAATTTATCTGTGAGCATAAATTAACTGTAAAGGATGCACACTCAATTCAAGCAATCTTCAGAGATCTTACCGCGCTAAAATCCAGCAAGTCGTTGAGCTCCTTGTCTGTTTCCACTGCAGCCATTCTCTGCTGCTGTTCACTTGGCCCTTTCAGTCTCAGCAAGCGACTACAAGTAGAGGTAAGGAGAATGAGTATATTTTGCCCATTTATAAGATGGTAAACTAAAAAGGTATGCAGGAGTAGAGCTAGATATTTCCAAAGTCAAGTACCAAAGTGTTTTTCCATACCTCAGAAATGTGACAATATTGTGACTATTGCTGCTTTCTACAAAATATAATAAAAACAAAAGGGAGGATGATATAGGTTTGAAGAGACGTGGATATATAAACCAAGCAGTTTGATGCATTCACTGTTTTTTTTCACTCCCCTGAAACAGTCCATTCATAGTTTAGGATATCACAATACACAATGTTATTAACTAGCCTTTAAAAGTAATATTTTCCTATTCAGTTTTAAAAATGTGTCTATTGTTATTGTTTTGATCATCATGTGTTTATGGTAGAGGTGTAGTTAAGCAGATATATAATGTGCCATGGGCAACTTGATATTCATTGCGTTTACAGGCAGTTTAAAAACCTAATTATATTCTGATTAAGGGCATATTCCGGTGTATACACCCCAGGTAAAATCGGAGCTCTTATACCCTGATTAACATGCCTAGATAACGCCTTTAGTAACAGGAGTTCTCTCGCATGTAAACGCTATACCCAGGTTACTATCGGGTTTCTCCTCTGCGCATGTGCCGGGTTTAGAACCCGCCCCTCCCCCCTTAGCGGCGGTGGCTTTTAACCCGGAAATAGAATAAACCAGGAAGCAACGGCGCAGAAAACAATGTGAAAAAATAACAATAATAGCGTTACCTTTAAACCGAGGGAGGACTTCGCCATGGCAAGTAACATCACTACCAAGACCAGTTTCTGTCGTAATTCTGTCCAAAAATCGGCCGATTTCCCCCTCGCAAGATATTTTGACAAAGGTAAACCGGAAAATAAAGCCGTATTACTAGCAACTGTATGTTGGCGGAGCGCCACCTACTGTACCGGAGGTGGAGTTACTCTTGTCATTATCCATTCAACCCCCTCTCATGTATACGTAGGGAACTTCAATAATCTGATTATTCCCTTAACCAGGGTATATGGCCATTTTCGGGTTACTGATGTGCATGTAAATGCACTGAGATATTGATTGGAGAGATCTATAGTAAAACTGGAGACCTGTTTTTGTCTGAGTGCCCATGTTGTTGTTGTGTCCCCATATTTCAACAATAAAGCTGGTAAATAAAATGTTGTCACAACCAATAGGATGCTGGCAAAAGTTAAGAGTGAAAAAAAAATCTTGCTGTAGGAAACATTAGAATAATTACAACTCCAGACATGACAATGTCACTCTGATATTGATTTTTCCCACCATGACACAGAAGGTAATTATTCAGGCAGATGACTCAAAGCGTTCACTTTGCTCAGTAAATGAAATGGTGGGAAGCCTGACATACATTACCTGGATCGACGTAAAGTGTTTTTTTGTAGGTAATGTTTCTACCATTGATACAGACCATCAAACCATTGAACAAGTACTGAAAAATTGAGTCAGTTCTAAGGCGTTTCTCTGGCAGCACACATCTAACATGGGTGACCATGGCCACGGGCCACACTGCACTCGTTGGGCCCTGGACTCAGGCAGCTTCTTCTAAAACCAACCAAGTACAAATAAACAGCCTGCAGCGAATGCAAATTAAGACGACATGTGTGAAACGTCTAAATATCTTTTCTACATTAGATGGGCCAACCAGCATAGACACTTTGGAAAACTAAAGCCCTACAGTAAATACTAGCTGAGGGAAGGCGTAATGTTATGATTTTGTTTGTTATCAGAGGTGTTGTCAAAGTGTCTTTCAGTTAGTGTTGATGGGGAATGACCTGTGGCCACCACTGTTACTTTCAGCTAATGCAATTGTCATTATTTTTTAAATTTGCGATTGAGAGGGATTCTGACCCTGTGTCTAAATTGGCCTAAAAACAGATCTAAACTTGCTTAGGCTGTTTTTCCACATCTGCAAATGTTGATACATTGTATTATTATGAGTACCAACAAAATTGTCAGAATTACCGAACACATTGTTAAACTCTAAACTTACCAAAAAGAGCAATTGGGTGCAGATTTCTGTCACCAACACTAACATAAAGGCACTTAAAATTATACTTAATTATAACTACATAACATTTATAAGAGACTAAATTAACAATTCTGACAGTCTTACCAAAAGCTGACCACTGTGAGCTGCTTCAGATGTATGTTTTGTTGTAATTAGTTCAGTGAATAAGGGAACATAAAGCCAAACTAACACATACAAGCACAGATCAGATGGGGGGTTTAGATTTTTTTTTCTGATGCAGGACCTCAAGTACATTTCTAAGATGTTCCTGATAGTATTTCAGTTTTACTACTGGAATAACCCATTGTCACTCACAACTGAAAATTCACTTTAGTACAGGATACACGCCAAACCGAAAAAGACAATTGGTTTGAGTAATTTTAGCTTTTCATGGCAACTTCATTAGTATTACCCATCATATTAAAATGTATCTAACTGTATGACAACGTTGCATGAAATACAGGAGGGCTCATTTTACAAGTGATACTCCTGGAAACATTGTGAGCAATCTCACTACTTTGTTCATAATGAAGTAAAACCGCAGACAACACCAAACACAATCAACAATTTGTTGAAACAATATAATGCATCCGACTCTTTAAAACATGGGAGGATGCAACTGCAAGATCAAGCAATATAAAGAATGGCACAACGGGTAATACGCAATTTATTGTCGTGTAATGACAAATGTGTTATAACATTAAAGAAAAAACAAAATGCGTTGATGCTAACACAATCTAGTCATTTCTGTCTCTCACTGAGCTGAGGTCAAAATGGGGGATAAGTGTTTTAGCCCCTCCTAACAAATGGAAGTTGCATACGCTCGTCTTGAGCACCCCCACCTCCGGCCTTCACATTTAGGAGAAAAGTTTTTTTTAAGGCACAACAAATTCCCACACAACATCTCATATCCTGGCGTCGAATAAGATATAGTCTTGTTATCAACGCCACGTTTCACGTCTCATTGGTGGATAAAAAAAAATCCTGCGGGACCTTTAATTAAAAAAAGGGCCTAAAAACCTGTTGCCTTCCCCCTCACGTCGAGCAGGAGAATGGGGCACTAATGAACACAAAGACTCGGGCCACTAAAGTTTCAGTTGAACGGCCAAAAACGCAACAAAATGACAATAAAAGTCAAAGTTTCTTGAAATAATAGTTCAAAGTGTGTTTTTAAACAGCATGGAGCGAATGAAGCTACAGTGTTACAGTAGTGGTTTGTTGTTGGAGGAGGTGGAGGTAAAAAAAAAATAGTTTTATTTTATTTATTTATTTATTATACTATTTTTTACATACAGTGTATAATTTAGTGCTTTTATATCTACGGTCGACAGTGACCTAAGCTCCGTTTGTGAAAAGTCTTCACATCTTGATACCAGGTGGAAAAGGTTGCCATTTTAGCCACAAGCAAGAATGTTACGCCGTTCACTAAAACAAACGTTTAACGGCTAAACGTTCATGCGAAAACCGACATATACTGGTACTACAGACAGCATTATCCCGGGGGGAGCTACGTTATAACTCACTCGGGTAATATGCCAACGTTATAGCCCACTGAAGTGAACAAAGAAATATTTTCCACCACACATAACCTACTAATACTCGTAATAGTAGTATAACGCTTGCAAGCTCCGCTCGGGCCGACGGGACGACAAAAATCCAACACCCCGCTTTTCCCGGCTGTGACAACTTGAACGATTGCGCTTAAAACTTGATTATTACTCCGGTAACAACGCGACACACGACATGCTTGTTATGAATGTGTACTTATCCACGCATTTACCTGTGTAGTTATAGGGCATCCAACAGGGAGAAATCGACGACCGCAGTAAGAGAGAAAAACAAAGTTAGGGATAGGATCCTTCTTCTCCCCCCCCCTCCACTCCACTCCGCCGCCGTGGTCCGGACTGTGGTGGGCTTGATGAAAATATAAGGAAAAAAAGACAATATAGGAACCACTTCTCCTCCGTCCGTCTCTGTCTGGTTGTTGTCGTCTTCGTCACGAAACTGAAAACACGTTTCTGACACGAACCATAACTCGTACGCTTGCTCCGTTTCCTTTATTGTTAGAGAAAATGTAGCCGTTTCATTTTCCAAGTAGACATTTTAACAGCCTCCACATTGTCGGTTCAAGTGAAGTTACGTATCCCTCCGCCGCAGCACAGCCTGCGAGGGGGAGGAGGGATGGGGGATGTCCAATCTCGGCTAAAACGAACTAACCAAACGAAGCAGGCTTCAATATTTGTTGTATTGACGCGATTATTATCTCACATACCACGAAATGTCACTGTTTTGTGGTTGTAAACGCGACACAAAATGATCCGAGTAGCAAATTCGCGGGGGTCTATGTCGACTCGCGGATGAGGACAGCGGAAAGCCCAACAGCCTTAGACCAGCAGAAGATGGAATGATAATATCGGAGGGAGGACCAATGGGATGCGACGGATATTTGACTGGCAAGTGGGGCGTCCAAATATAATTCATCATCAAACCTTTAGGGCAGTCTTTCTTTTTTGCCCACGGGTTGCTTGCGTTTTAATTTTGTTCTCAAGCAGTGTCTGGCAGCGCTACAAAAAATGTGTGCGCGCGCGTGTGTGCGCGTGCACGCGTGTGTGTGTGTGTGTGTGTGCATCAAAGAGAGATGTGAGTCCACCATGCACAGTAATGCTTAGCATGAATAAGATCGTCGCAAAGTTTCGCCTAGGGTGGGTCGTAAATGGGTCTAAATGAATGGCCAAAACATTAGATTATGGGGTGACCTTGTTATGATTAAATCCCACATTGGACAGTATATTTGATCATATGTACAATCTTTACTAGACTGTTGTGCATTTGCAATACCCCTTTTGTCAAATAGTTTTAGTTTAGCCCTATGTTGCAGAAGAAAACATAGCATAATGAAGAAAACATAGCATAATGTATTGAATAGATTCCTGAAAAGTAATTCTAGCCATCACAAAGGCCTTTATGTATGAAGGTATTTAAAAATGTTGTATATATCATTACATGTTTACAAACTGTTTGATAGTTTTAGCTTTAGGTTTAGTTTAGGGTAGTGTTTAGGGAGGAGTGCGCCATGCATGAATGCATGAGTGTGTAGGCTATTTTACGAATGTATGGAATAGAGAAAGACAGTGGCAGAAAAAAAAAGTATTGGTACTTCCTTTTGACAAGCTGGAATTAAAAGAGTTTACACAAGCCACCATCCAACTCGCAAAATGGCCTGGCTGCTGTTTTCTCATGAGTTGTACCGGTGGTTATGTAAACAAGGCTGCAGTTAATGTCAGCATTTGTTTTGAGACTTTCTAAAGAAAACCTCAACTGGTTTTAGGGGAAACAACCTAAATAACATCTGTGCTGGCCTTTACGAGAAAACTCAGCCATCCACTTTGTGGTTCACACACACACACACACACACACACGCTCAGCATGCTTTGCACACATGCAACTCATGCACACACCTGTATGCCATTAACATAGGGACTTAAGACTGGTTACCATATAATCATTTTAGACAGTACAAACAGTAGATTTTATTACCGCAGTCACAGTCACTGCATGTTTAGTATTGCATTGTTAAGTTGAGATAAGGCTACAGTTAAATGTGGCTCTACTCAGATCTATGTTTTTCCAATATGGTAAGGAGCATTCAGTCAGTGTAAGCAGATCAACCTCATTATGACAAAACTGATCTCATGTCACAGATTCACTTGAGCTCCAACATTACACCTGGGGGAAGATTGGCGCATGTATTTGCCATGAAAGTGATCATATCGCAGCTCTACACAAAACATCAAACAATGTTTAGCTTGTTGCCTTTTTAAAAAGTAGGCCGAAAGATGTTTGCATGGAAGCAAACAACATCAAGGTTCTACGATAAGGAGCAAGACACAAAAAGAAAGCTATATTTAGAGTGGAACTCCATTTTCCTAACCCCCAAGTGCGTACCCTCCTCTCCACCCACTCTTTCCTGGGTTCTCTCTTCATCTAGACAAGCACCATAGCTTTGTAAATGGGTTACCCCCATGCAGCCACCCACGCATCAGGTACAGTATGAAAACCCAGGGCATCCTGTTATGACTTCTGGTTTCCTGTTTCCTGTGAAAAATACAGCCCCCCCCCCCTCTCTCATACACTTGCAAAGACACTCATGTACTTCAACGCTCATCACAGGCCTGGGATCAGCTGATAACACCCCATTCCAAATATTTGTTTGAGTTTGCACTTATAATCTTGGCTAAAGTATTTGGGAATGCATACAAAATATAAATATACTGAGAATGTGGTGTGCATTCTCTCTTTAGGCTATTCCCAACAAGACTCTATCTAATTAGTATATTTTTGACTGGCCATGGTTGAGTGTTAAGCCTTGTGAAATATACAAAGCTGCTGCATTGTGAGAAAGCCATTATGCTGTAAGGTGACAAGAGCAGCTGTTTTGCCACATTCTTCACAACATTTAATTTGTTTTTACTCCTTATATACACATTCTCATTTCACATGCCATGGAAGAAGATGTACAAGTGTCAAGGGACCACTGAAACAACAATAACAGCAGTGTGTGCTCATGTGTTAACTGTAGGCCCCCGTTCACCAGAAATATGAAAATAACACTGTTTGTGACACACAACATGCTGCCACTGCACACCCCCTGCCAAGATACCTGAGCATCTCTCTCAACAGGGGTCAGCCACATCACTCTTAATGAGCAGAAATCTCTCTTCCTTCATGTGGCTCTAGCCTGCCCGGCTGAATGCTCAGCGACAGTGTACACAGTTAATTGTCTTGGCACAAACTCATAGCCCCCTTTCCCCCTCTTTTATGTTGTGATTTCTGTTGGTGCTCAAACTGAATTTTAACATACTCCTTAAGTGCATTTTGTACATCATTTCTTTTTTTTAAATCAAATTTGGGGTGCACATTGTCATATTTTTTGCATTTGATGCTAGTCTAACAGCAGCATTGTCCGGTATTTCCTCTGTTCAATAGGGCCTTTACATTCTATAGACCGCTCACTCACTCTTTTTCTCTTTTTTTTCCAAGAAAAAGCACAATAGCATTCTGTTCTTTTTCCTCGTTTTTAGCTCATCATCCCCTCCCCCTTTCTTGCAGATTTGAATTCATTAGCAATCAAAGAGCCACTGACAAACGCCCAATCTTAATTACCCTCTCATTTGCATATTTGCATATTAATGACTGCAGACTTTGCTGTTTTTCTGCTGCAGTAGTCCCCCTCCCATCAACATTGCTCAGACTTAGCCACACTACACAACACACTGCAACACTACGTCTTTCTCTAAGCTCAAGGCCTCACATTTTCAGCCTCAAGTTGACACACATTGAAGAGAAGACATTTCAGTATCACCCCGGACACGAGCCAAACAGATGAATCATTGTGCTTGTAATTTAAATGGAGGACTTATGTATTTCAGCAGGGCCTTGATTCACCTCCCTGCTCTTCGTTTCAGTCGGTATAAGCGTGTGTTAACATGCAGCAATGTATGCACAATACACCACATACACAGTACCACGTATATTTTGATATTTCTGTTTGGTAGCATACTTTTATTGGTAATTGTACCAGAAGTCCTCAATGCATTGCACCTGAGTGCTTCCCCCTTCTGGTGAGATGTGAGTAAAACAGTAAAGTGATAGTCTGGCAAATGAAGACATCATGTTACAATACAGACCATTTATTAACAATTCTGATTTTATAAAGACAAAGCTTTGGGTGATTTTACCAGAAAACATCTATATCTTTAAACCGTTACTTAAAAGAGGAAGCACACACACAGATAGAACTTAACAGAGGAATGAAATGCACTAATCCTGTCGCACCACAGGATCAATGGCAAATCTATGTCCTGATGTTTACATTGAACACAAAGAAATAACCATTTGTTGCAGCTGAGACTGCTGAGTGAGTGGCGGCACAGATGAAAGCAGTCTTGTTACAGCTGGTACGTTCCAGGATTGAATCTGTAGTATTTTTATAAGGCAGCCCCTGCCCCAATGTCACTAATCTGAAGCTAATGGTGCCATAACAAGCTGAGGATGCTGCTTCAAGATAACAACCACACCATACAGAGGGAGCAGAGGGTGCATTTAAGGTTGTAACTTTGTTTTTGGCTTTGACATGAGGGTCATGCTAAAATGTTTAAACACTGTGCTTCACCTCAAGATATCTCAAAATTTGTAGAAATCAGTTACATCACCAAAAGCAAAAAAAAAACAAAAAACCTAAACTCAATCATCTCTTGCTAACACCAACACACATAACCCAACCTGTTTAGTAAAATAAACATATTCTTACATTTCTAAATGTGTTTGCCTCACACATGAAAAAAATGTGTATCTGCCTGTACACATATACAGATGTACAGCCATGATTGACACATGTGATTTAGATACAGTATCTTTCTTGGCTTACATGTCAGTAGAGTTCATTTGATAGATGGAGACTTCAGAGGTTCACCTGAGGGAGGACTTGGCAAACAGGGTGTTTCTGTGGGTGTAAGGTTTTAGGCAGCAGCTTCAACATGTTTTTACATGTGCATACTGTGTGCGTGAGTGTGTTCAGTCTGCAGTACGCGTGGGAGTGCTAGGCTGGTCCAGCCCCATGGTTTTACAAAGCCATCCAGCAAAGTCTACCTCCTCCACCTCAGACCGCTTGATAAACATATGGTTCTGCAACAAAACCAACAATCAATACAAATCTGGACATTAAAAGCTCAATCACATAACAACAAAGTTTTCTGTTGCCAACTCTCACTCTAAGTGCATATGAATATAACACTTGCTTTCACAAAATTTAACCTTAGTGCTGGTTTGGCTGAGGGTTATCTATGAATTATTTATTTTTTGTGATATAGACCTTCAACTTCAGAATTTGCACGTTCAAGGAGAAATGTGGGAGCTTTAATTCAAACTTAAAGAAATATGTCACTGATTTAAATCCACTTCTGTGCCATGGCAGTGTGTGCAGAATAACAGTGTTTGGCCTCTTTCCACGGCCACAGCGCACCGAGCTCGGACATACACCAAGAGACCGCTGCTTTAGCGTCATCACAATGCGCTGCTGCTCTTAGTGAAGATCTCAACCACGGAGACAAGCCACACACCGTTCCTGGGCACACACTGCCCACATTACCATGATAGAGAACTGGTTTAAAATGGACAAAGTATACTCACCATCAACATTTTCAGGTCAGCCCTGTCTGCTGGATTTTTGATGAGACTGAAAACGACAAAGGAACAAAGAATTTTTCAGACCTAAGTTTTCATCCATGCAGAAAAAAAGATGTTTATGTGAAAAGGATAATGGAACAATGTTTCAGGCTGAATTGTTGTCTCACCACTTAGTCACAAAGTCCTGGAAATCAGAGGTGAAGACCCCATGTGGTAGTTTGGGAGGGGGCTGAAATACAGTAGAAAGTTGAATGAACATCTAATCATATCACCTTCCTGATTTGGCAAGGATGACAATAAACAGTAGTTGTTCTTTGGACAACTTAGCTCATTACCTCATTTACTATGTAGTCTAGTAGTTCAAAGATGGCCATTGCAGGACCATGACCTGGAAAAGGAGCAGAGATTAAGTGTGTTTTATATTCAATATTTCAGGCAAGAGTGTTAGATCAAAATACTAATTTTATCAAACTTAAATACACTGATGAGCAATGAAAACATGATTACTGTGCTGATTAAGCAAAATGGAAGTTGTATCTTATTTTGCCATACATTTGATTCCATTTACAAGTATATTTTTTTTAATAGGAACTGGTCAATCAAAACAAAAACATAAAATGCTGACTTTCCCTGCAATAGCAGCATGTGAGATCTCAGAGGAGCCTATAATTACAAATACTAAACTCACCATTGTGGCATTCAGCTCTCACAGACTGGCCAGGTTGATATACCTTAGTGTGTAATTTACTTACATCATGTTGCATTATTTATCATGCTGCCACCCAGAGCTGCCTGAATGCAAAGTTATCTATTGCAGTTAAAATAGTTATTTAACAAAATTTTGCAATCATGTGTGTGTTGCTCACCGCTGACAGGTCTCCCTGGTGGTCTAGGTCTGGGTGAAGTGCTGAGGGTCTCTCTTTCACTACTGTCCAAAATGGGACGTCCAAATATAGCCTCCAGTTCTTTAGCATCTGGAGGAGGGATGGGAAAGCGTCCGATGGACATCTCCACAAGGGACAGCCCCATACTCCACACATCTGACTGCACAGAGTAATGGGTCCCCTGCAACCTCTCAGGCTACACAGCAAAGATAAAAAAACACAAATAACAAAATAACCAATTAACATCATATTAACAGATATAATAACTTGTTGCTCGCAATCTTAAATAAATGGTTAAGATTTTTTTTTCTTTTTTAAACTGAGGCACTGGCTGAAGTTACAGTAGGTGCATAATGTTTTAATTGACGTTATCGGTAGTCTATACACAAAACGATGACGGATAAGAACATTTCATTTGGATAGCCAACTTAAACACAAAGGCTGCAGATCACAGTAATGAGGAGAGGGCAGACATACCGACATATAGGATCTTGTCCCAACAAAGGAATTCGCCATAGAGTCTATGAGCTGCCCGCTTACACCAAAGTCACACAACTTGATCTCCCCACGTGAGTTCACCAGTATGTTTGAAGGCTTCACATCTGAGGGCAAAAAAGGTATTCAAAATACGTTTACCCGACTGGACATCTATAATAGAATGCATAAAGTAGACAGACTACAGCAGTAATAAGGCTAACATTATTTTTGGCATGTGGCCATGTGTATGAATAGGCATTTTTTAACAAGATACAATACACTTTGATATTGTACAATATGCTTTACAGATGAAATGGATGAATCAGTAATTAACCACATGAAAAAAACAAGTACCTCTATGCATGATTTGATGTTTTTCTCTTAGGTATGCAAGGCCTCTCAAAACCTGTGTCAAAAAGAAATAGTTAGTTAAAAATTAGTTAAAGTTAAATAAAAAACAACCGTTACAAATCAAGCATAAAACCCATTGAGGCCCATAGAGTTTGCATGTGTACTTTAAGACCACAATTTATCTTGAGCTCAATACAGTAAACTTAAACAGAGAGTTATGTGACTTCAAAAGATCTTGATTTTTAAAGAATTGATGAAATTGTTTTATCTAAATAGAGCAATTTAGACAAAGAATTGTTCTAAATGTTAAAATATAGCTGGAGACACACATATAAACACCTAGCAAAATGCTCAAAACTGAACAAAAGGTGAAAACAAGGTGAATACAATACCTGTGTCACTGTCACAACTGGTAATAACCAGATACTTACAGCAATGCTGACTTTGCCCAGAATCTCTTCAGGGATCCTCCTTGCTTCTTTCAGAACCTGGTCCAAAGATCCACCATCCTGCACAATAAAGCAAGTCGACAAAGAATACAACAGGTCGTTATACAAATTGTTTAAAGTTGTTTTTGTATAAAAATTGTTGCCTGTCTATAATGGAATTTCAAAGGATCTTTCCAATGACTACAGTGTTCTTCTGTGGAACATAATATGTATGATACAGTGCTGTTTAGCTTTACGTCATGATACCACAATTGATTTGCTTTACATTTTAACATTAAATCACACATTTAATTATTCCGCAGATGCTTTTGTCTAAAGTTATGTACAGGTGAGGTAAAATCAAACTACACTATTTTAAGGAGAATTTCAGGTAAGCATTTGAACGGTTTATGGATTGGGACTGACGCATAAAAAGGGCAAGGAGGATGTAGGAGTTGTTTCCATGATTTAATGTCACAAACCTTTAAAATAAGCAAAAAGGGAAAGTTTGATCCAAAGTCAGTCAAATGCTATCTGTACCTGATCTTCAGTATGGCTATATAAGGGGGATAATAATTTAAGTCTGTCACCATGTGCTCCATGCAGATGCTGATCTCCCCATCACTGTAAAATGATCCATAGAAGCCCACGATGTAGGGAGAGTTACACTCGTGCAGCACCTGAAGCTCTCGGATGATCTGGTTTCTGATAGCAGGTTTAATTTCAAGATGAATGAGCTGAACAGAAAAGAAGAATTGTTATAATTGGAGGGGTTTTATGGTATGGCCACTTTGGATCAACAAAGTTTTACCACCAGGCTTGTGTATGACTTTTTGTACAGCAATATACTTGTTTATAAATTTTAATAATTTGTAGCTCACCTTTCTGGCCATGATTATTCCGGAAGATTTGTGGCATTCTTTATTAACAACTCCTCCGTTGCCTGCACCCAGCTCACAGACACGATGGAAGTCATCATCTCGCATCTCGCCCACCTTGGCCTTCTGGGTGAGGAAAGCTTCTAACCTTTTCTTCTGTTGTTCATCCAGGTCCAACTCTTCCAATATTCTTTTAAGCGACTCTAAATTGGCCCTGAGAAACGATACAAAACAGCAATGAAGCAGATGACCACAAATAACAGACATGTTTAATTATACTGTATAGTATTACTGAAGAAAGTCCCTTGAGATGAACCATCTTGTTTTGAAGGGGGTCCAACATAAAACAAAAAATACAACCAACAAATCACATACAACTTATACTTAAATGCTTACATACATAACGCCTCTAATTTACCTACTCACACACACACTTCTTTACCCTGAACCCACAACTGTCGTACAGAAATCAGTAGTAGCAATAATAATATTAATAATGCAATAAAATATTAAATTAAGTTTAAGGAAAGTAGGGATCGACCGCAATGGATTTTGAACGGCCGAAGCCAATGACCGATAAGGACTGCCGATTTTTTGAGGCAATATTTGGAGCCGATACTACATTTGCTCCCTCAATTTACATCATAAAAATCACACAATGATGATAACAAATGTTACGAGTCTCAATTAAAAAAAAAAAAAAAAGGAACATTTATTTAACTTCAAAAGGGCGCCTAGAGCAACACGGAGCAGCCTGTGGAGACCTGTCTGTAAATAATGATGGGGGAAAAAAACTATCGTCTAAGGCAACAGCCGATACACCTAAAAATGCAAATATCAGTCGGCCGATATATCAGTCTATCACTACCCTGAACCCACAACTCTACTACAGAAATTGGTAGTAGCAATAATAATATTAATGACACAATAAAATAATAAGATACGTTTAGGGAAAGTAATCATTAAATAAAGTTCAGCTCATAACAGATATACCGACAAGTGGATGCTTTTCAAAATCAAAGCCACAAGAAGACAAAACCATTAAAGGCAGCAATGTGATGTTTTAAGAAAGGATAATAGTGAGATCTTGGAGATCTTACTGTGCCCAGTAGAATAACTTACTCAGATGCAACATCAGTGTTGGTGGAGGGTGTGGATAATAACCCATCTCCTGCAGGAGCAATGTTCAAGGGCACTGGTCTCTTTTTAGGAGGCATGTTCACTTGTTCGGATAGACTACGACACTTGTTTTGCTTCCTGTACAAACGTTTGGTTACACAAGGGTTAAATAGCCATACAGGTCTTATCTTGTAGATGCTATCAGGACTAAACTTCCAAGTTTACCGTCAGTTAACAATCAGTTAAATATGAACTAACTTAAGTAACGTGTTGAACATTTTACACGGTCTTAAATTACCCTTCTTCTATTCACAATACAATAAGCAAACCCGCAAGTTATTGACATAAAGAGTGGAGCTAAAGTTAGCTCGCTGGCTGTTAGCTAGATTATAGTAACGTGAGTAGTTAGCTGATAGCAGGCGACTGTTGACTTTACAAACGCTGTACCCGTGCCGTTGTTTAAGAAAGAAACACCCGCTTAATGGGGCCGTGGTATCGGTTAGTTTCTCCTGGCCCTTTCTGTCCGCTAACAGGTGTGCTGGAGGTCCCAATATCAGCAACAGACACAGGGGGTGCGGCGGCACACGGAACCCAGCAGCAACATCCGCACACTGCCCGGTCTTACGGTGAGTCAAATCTCGCGATGTTTGAGACGTTGACAGTCAGCTGTGCAGCCTTTATAAACTGTAAGTTTATTTTGTATAATATCACCTGTAACTATTAACTATAACTGGAAAATGTAATATTTGGTTTGGTCAGATACGATACTGTATACGAGAAAGATTAATTTCTTATTAATCTCATATTATTCTTTGCAAAGGTTTACATTCATAAATGTGAAAAGTAAAACCTCACTTTAATGTATTAAAACAATTACTTCATCAAAAACAAAAACGCTATCAAGATTGTAATATTGTGCTCCCTATTTAATGTTTTAAATTAACGTAATTTCAATTATTGAATGACCCATTATGCTTTATGTTATCTATGTTTTTTGTTTCTTTTTTGTATTCATTTTCATATTTATGTATATTTTTTTACATCTACTTAAAAATAGGTGATGTATTATCGTTTACGTATACTCGTTTATTTGTAATGAAAACCAAGTTTGAATAAAATGTTTTTAGAGAAGTAAACATAAACGTTATTCTGTAATTACCCAGCTCTCATCACATATGGTTTATTTAAAAAAACACCATTACATTTTACATTTTAATTTGTATTTATTTAATTACTTTGTATTTATTGCTTTTTTTCCCTCCTTTTTATTAAATTGTGTGTTTAAGTGCGCCTTCTTGTTAAATTTATATATTATGTCATCACAATATGACATAATGACAACTGCATTGTTCATTGAAAGGAAAAACAAGTGCCATATATATATATACATATATATATATATATATATATATATATATATATATATATCTAGTACCACAGACGGGAACTGCCGAACCCGACTGGTAGGGTCCATTAGAATAAAAAGGGGGGTTCCCTGGGGAGCCTCCTCAACCACCAGGTCACCCAGGTAGAAGCCAACAGGTCAGCCTCAAGAGACATGGAGGTTCTGGTAGGAGAACCCAAGACGATCAGATGAGAAGACATTGAGCACTTTCCTGACCACTTTTGATTGGCTGGCAACAGCACAAATGGCCACGACAGCTGTACACCTGCCTGTTCTTCAAGTGGGTCGACTTCACCACAGCCACCAGGGAGCAGGTCATGGAGAAGGGGATCCTAAAACAGTACTTCAGGATACCTCCAGAGGTGAAGACCTGGGTTAAAGAGTGGGATTCAGAGGCAAAGGTGGCAGAGATGGTTGACGCCTACATTACAGAGGACCAGGAACCTATAATGGACAACTGTGCCAATTCAGAGGTGGGTCTGAGGTAGTCCAGCTTACTGGATGTACGGTGCCAGGGTAGCCTGACTTTAGGCCTGTCTTTTCATTTGCTGGATGTCAGGCTTTTTCATCCCCTTCTGCTATCTCTACTAATTTGCAACAAGGGCACCATTGATGCATCCAGAGCTTAGTGCTACTCAAGACGTTTGTGGTTTATAGAAATAAACAAGCCAGAGCTTTCCCCCCCCAACTATTGCAGAATTACGCAGTGTAGTCCATACTCAAATGCTGACACAGTGCTGTGAAGAGGGAGAGTTCTGCCTATGCGAGTAAGGTTTGCCCTTTTCTAGTCAGTTTAGACCCAGTGGGACAGCAGGAGTGCCAGGAGTAAGTCATTGCATGAAGCGTTTTTATTTTCTATTTATTTAACCTTTATTTATACATGGTAATCTCATTGAGACATAGGGTCTAATTTCGAAGAGAGGACTGGTGTACACACAACAGCAAACCAAACAAAGTTAAAGAACAGGACATTCATAAAAATGCAAAATAGAACACAGGTCAATAAATGAACCCTGAAACTTAAAGTTTGGTTTTCAAAGAAACTACAGCCTAGGTTTGAGAAAACGTAACCCAGCTACAAATCGTTTCAGTCTGACACAAATGTAATTGATATAGCTTATTCTCTACTGTGTTCAAGCAAATGACTGAGAAGACCAGAGGCTTCTTTCATAAACAACCCTGTCTGCCCAAGACATTCTTTTGTAAAAAGGCGTTTGTCTGTGATCACTCCACTCTTGCTGTGTGATTTCTGTTCAGCAGAGGGCGCTCTTGCTCACTCCTTTACAGCCATCACAGTTGTATCTGGTCTGCAGCCGTTTGGACAGCAGCAGCTTTAAGATACAAAGAGACAGATGAAACACAACCTAAGAGATAAATCACTCATTCAGTTTAATCTAAAGCATGTTTTGGATGTGTATACGTAGTTCTGATGAAACACTATTTGTTAGAAATCATCACCATCTCTAACAGTGAAAATACAACTCCACATCTGCTCTTGATGCAAAAATAGCAGTAATAACAGTTATGCAAACTATTTTAGGTCACATAATTTCATCGTCTCAGTTTCATGCAATTGATTTCTGGTAGTGGTATTTATATCTGTAATTTAATCATTATTCACACACAGCAACATACCCTGTGATGGGTTTCGTCTGGCTTATGAGGTCAGGGAGTTTGCTGTTTCTGGTGTTTGGCAGCAGCATGCTAACCGCAGCAGCCATGATGCATACTGTGCCGAAAATAGTGTATGGTAGAATCTTGCTGTACACACCTGCAAACAGAATAAAAGGCACTTGAATTAGAATTCCCATTGATCCAAATATTTCCATGGGCTGCAGTCATTGTTCGGGCCCCAGCTGTTAATTAATGAATGACTGAATTCGCTGCCTCAGTCTCAGGGTCCTGGTATTGTGCATGCTGGCTCACTGTCACACTGTCAGGACATGATGGGACACTTGAATAGAACAGAGCCATTGTTGTTATGTAACACCTGTGCTTTGACTGTTGTGGAAAAGGCCTAGTAACTCAACTTATCACACACAGTTTTCCTACTTTCAATGCAATTCCATTCTTTCTCTCTCTTAAAGTACTTTGGTTTCAACAGTGTACACAAAAAAAGAAAACACTTGCCCATGTAGATCACATAGGGACAAATGATGGTGCCTATGCGTGCAAATGTGGAGGCGACCCCGAAGCCCATGCTCCTGACCACAGTGGGGATCAGCTCAGAGGAGAACACATAGATGATGCAGTAAGCAGCAGACACACCGATCTTTCCCACCAAGGCTAACGCCTGGAACATCACATGCATGTCTGAGGAAAACAAACAGGATTATTGGACACATTTTACGCGTGTCTTCTAGTACTTTCAGTTAAGTCAATATTACAGTAGACAGACCTTCAGGTACCAGCTTGATAATCAGAAGCATGATGCCACTCAGCATCAGCGTGGAGGAGAGGAGTATGGTCCGTGACACATATTTCATCAGCAGCCAAGTGGCTACACACCCCACGATGTCAGTGGCTGCTGAAATGAAGCAGTTGAGGTAGGCATTTCCATTCAGGTTACTAGTATTGAGAGAGAGGCCATAGAAGACCATGGCGATGGACGTCCTGCACAAATACAAAATCAATAAGATGAAAGGCAGTGTGTTTAAATGATACGATTGGGCCATATATACAAAATCTTCTATCCTGTTATAGATCATTTCATATCTCGATATATATCACTACAGCATGTTTTCATAATTCAATAAATAGATAGTTAATGTGAGAGCCTATTTTGTATACTGAATTAAATGCTTCATGGGTATACTAAGTTAAAACAGAAAAGGTATCTACTGGATACACCAGACAACCATTAAATCTATATCTTATTAATATTCACTGATATCGAATCACATGTGTAAAAACAGTTTATATTAAAAAAGTATATATATATATATATATATATATATCGTATAAGAGTTAACACTTTAAAAATGCAACATATTCATATAGTATACTATACAGTTATTTCAAAGTTGCTTAATATTGTCAAAATGTATAAGCATTGTGACTTATGCTATGAAGTTAAGTAACACGTGAAACTCTCCAATTGAATAAATCATAACCGTAAATGATCTTGTTTAGCATCCTTTTCTAAACTGCACTTGCGGTATATTTTGAGGACCTCCGTTTAATATTTATTTTTGAAGTCATGGGTGGCAGTCAGAGTGATGAGGAGTTACATTACCATATGAAAACATTCAGAATTGTAATATTCCTTATGTTACGAGTGCGTATCAGGTCCAGATAAGTGTATGTCTTCTCCTCTTCACCTTTATTTTGCTGAATTATAGGTAAGAAACAGAACATTGCATACGGTGTAAAGTAATGCAATGAAATTAGAGCTCCAAAGCATGAGAAGTAAAAATAGAGTAGTACCATTAGCTCTGAACACTCGGCAGCCCTGAATATGACCTCAGGAGCAGGGACCTTGTTTGTTTTGGCTGCATTGCGTATGACAGTCTCAGCCTCCTCCACCCGACCTTTCTGTAAAAGCCAGCGCGGAGACTCAGGAATCACCCTGAGGGAAAGAAGTTCAGTGATCTTTTTGGCAGTTATTTAAGAACATGCCACAGAGAATATTTGTATGCACACAGTGTGAGAAGTGAGATCAGTATGTGGTTTGAAGCTGAACCATAAAAACTAAAGAAAGAGACAAAAGGAAGCACAAATAGTGAGACGTGGAAGAATACACTGTGCTATTAATATTTTAGTTCAATTAAAGATCTGTTGCAATTAAAAGTTCTGCATTCAGACTTTTAGTAAAAGTAAAGTATAGTATAAGTATCCAAATATACTTAAAGTACCAAAAGTACTCATTAAGCAGAATGGCCCGTTTCCAAAAAATATATATTATATTATTGGATTATAATTATTAATGCATTTACATGTTTGTCACTTCAGTGTTGTAGCTGGTAAAGGTGGGACTGGTTTTAATTTATATTGGAATTTCACCCTTATTGATATGATAATATCACAATTCATTTATAGCTTATTTTTTGCATGAATAATCTGAATCTGTAAAGTAAAGATAGTGGAGTAAAATGTACTCTAATAGCCTCTGAGATGTAGGAGCATAGGAGTATAAATTATTATTATTATTATTATTACTTAAGTAAAGTAAAGTACCTTAGATTTGAGCTTAAGTAATATTTGAGTAAGTTTACTTAGTTACTTTCCACCATTGGAAATGGCTCGCTTTACTTAAAGACTCTTGTCTATTTTGAATTGGCTCTGACTGAACTTAGTTTTAATTGTTAGTTTTCTTTTTTTACATTTTATTTGGCAGTTGTCAGAGCCTTTATTATATAGGACAGATGTGAAATGGGGTGAGAGAGAGAGGGGGAGACATGCAGCAAAGGGCTGCAGGTCAGAGTCGAACCCGCAGTTGCTGCCCTAAGGACCTTCAGCCTGTTTACACGGGGCGACTGCTCTAACCACTCAGCCACCGGCCACCCCTGACATTTAATTGTGATGAACTACAGTACTTATTTATTTGCAAAAGTGGTGACCATTCTTACAAGAAATTTTGATTTTTTTGTATTTTATTTTTTGTTTTCTATAAGTCCTGAGTCTGTTTCTTTTGGTGCTGTTCTTTTTTTTTTTTTTTTTTTATAGTTTTGTGTTGGACAATTATGTTATGTGCATATTCTTTTATGACAAAATATCCTATTGGATAAACAAAAAAAAGTCACAAACAAAACAACAATCACTGACATCGAGCCCACTCAGTCTCAGAGACACAGCACAATTTAAAACTGTTGGAAAACAGGGGAATTTAAATCCTAGGCCTAACATAGGACACACTGAACATTGATATGTATCAGCCAACCTTCATCAGACTTACCACCATGCTGGAATAAATAGAAAGCCAGGGACAGCAGTAGCAACCAGCAGCATCCTCCAGCCTCGTATGAAGTAAGCAAAGAGCGGCAAAAAGGCATATCCGACATAAAAACCCAAAGTGTGGCCCAGCACACCATAGTTCACCCTGGCATTTTTGCGCAGCATCTCAGACCCTTACCAAGAAATGAATCAGGAGCATTAAAATAAGAACAGGTATTTATGGTATTAACTGAACAAGCAAAAATAAATCAGAAAACTGTCTGCTGCCCTTTTGCTTCCTTCAGCAGCCTGAGCACAAGGCAGTGACCCTGTACAGTTTGTCTCATGTGAAAACATCAAGAACACAAGTCAGCTACACTTTGTCACAGGAAGATATTGAAGAAGAGATAGAGACAGGGACTCTTGAGACTGATAGAAGTGCACGTGCTGTCTCACCCAGTACGAATGAGGTGATGTAATTGGATATCTGGCCAAGTCCTCTCAGACAGTTGAGAATACAGAACATGACCCAACTGACGGAGGTGGCCTGGATCAATGGTGTGACTGTCTGTAAGGCTAAGGTAAAAAAAAACACTGGTTTTCTGCCGAACCTGTAAGACAATGCACATGAATCATGAAATGAAAAGTCAGCCTGTGTGAGCACCATACATTTTAAATTAACATTCATATTTAACATCCTATGGGCCCACCACTTGCAGGAGGAACCGGGTGCACGGGTGATAGAGAAGGCGAGGGGGCCTCAGCAGACCAGACCTGGGCAGCAAAGGCTGGCTCTGGGGACGTGGAATGTCTCATTTCTTTGGAGGAAGGAGCCAGAGCTTGTGTGGGAGGTGGAGCACTACCAGTTAGATCTTTTGTGGCGTACCGCACGCACAGGATAGGGGTTGGACCCTATTCTTCTCTGGAGTCAGTGTGAGGTGCCGGGCGGTTGTGGGGATACTCACAAAACCCCGGATGAGCACTGCGGTGGACGTCTGTTATTAGACTTCTGTGCTAGTCACGGATTGTCTATAACTAACACCATGTTCGGACATAAGGATGCTCAGAAGTGTACGTGGTACCAGAGTACCTTAGGCCAAAGGCCGATGATCGATTTTGTGATCGTATCGACTGATCTGAGGGAGTATGTTTCGGACACTTGGGTTAAGAGAGGGGCAGAGATGTCAACTGATCACCATCTGGTGATGAGTAGGGTCAGAGGATGGAGGAAGATTCTGGACAGACCGGGTAAGCCCAAACGGGTAGTGCTGGTGAACTAGGAGCGTCTGGAAGAGGGAGATCTAACCGAGAGATCTTCAACTCACACCTCCGGCGGAGCTTTTCTGGTATCCCTGGAGGTTGGAGGCATTGAACCAGAGTGGGCAACGTTCAAAGCTCCCATTGCTGAAGCTGCAACGGTGAGCTGTGTTTCAACGTCTTATGTGCCTAAAGGCGCGGGTAACCCTTTAACACCGTGGTGGACGCTGGTGGTCTCTGAAGTGTGTCCGGGATATGTTATCCTGGAACATTTTTTTTTCTTACTTGCTCATGCATTCCTCTTTTGCTTGTTATAATAATAGGCTAATAATAACAACAGAAATTATCATTATTATTCCCATCACACAACAGTACTTACCGGTCTGAGAGGTGACCACTAACAAAGGATCCAATCAGGACTCCTAAAAAAAATAAGGAGGTGGAAAAAGGGACCTTCCATGCATTTTCACACACCAGATCCCACTGTAATTTACAGGAAACAAGACAATTATTCAGAGTACACATTTCAAAGAAATCTGACATTGAAGTCAAATCTAATGTAAACACATCTAATGTGAGAAAAGAAAGATTTAACTGACCTTGAACCGTCAGAAAGCTAAAGCAGATATAACACGTTTTTAAGTGAGAAATTGCACAGCACTGACTATATTATTTTCATTTTTTAAATGTGATTTATCATAGCATAATCAAAATTCTGGAAATACCTCAGACACAATTGTGGCGGTGTATCTCTCCGTGCTAAAGACCCATCCATCCAGACATGGCTCTGTGTCATTGCTGGGTCCAGCTGTCTCCGTCAAGTTTTCATTCAGTTTGTACTGGGAACAGCTGTCAGGTCCTATCCAGCTGCTCTGCTCTGTGTTGTTCCTTGTGAAGTTGGTCCATACCTTGCAGTGGTGCTCGGGTGTATCGGAAACAAAAACTACCATCATTCCCTCGTACCCGCACATCATTGCGCTTAAACTGAGCAGAACAATTATTAGACATTGAAATAAGCCGTAGTCTCCCAGAAATGACGTGCAATCATCAAAGTCGTCGATGTTTCCACCTGACATGACTGAAATCCGGCTGGAACACCAGGAATCTGTGTGACTAATACACTGCACAGAGGAAGAAGCTCTGAAAGCTGCAAAACCGGTTTTAAAAAATTGCCCCCAAGGCTATCCCTGTATTCTGCCTGTATCCTGTTATGTTGCTTGAAGAAGTCACAAGTAAACTTGTTTGTTGGAATCTGCTGCTATAGGCCTGCAGGAGATTTCTTTTACAAGTTTTATTGGTCAGGTGTAAGTTAAGTACAATGAAATGTGTCAACAAAATATCTTGTTATTGTGAAGACAATACGATGACAATACTAAGGTCAAAAAGTATTAATAAAATAGAAAGGCAATAAGAAAGTGACAAAAGTGGAGATAAGATGAGATGAAAGCTTATATGATTTACTAGATCTGTATGATGGTTGGGTATAAAAGTAACTGGCAGTTCTCTGAGCAGCAGACTTTTTCTCAGGAAAAAGAGCAGCTGGCAGGCTTTCTTTGTTGTATAAATGATTACATTTTGGGCATAAGACTGGGTTAAATGTTAAGATTAGGGTTATGGTTGACCTTAGGTAGCCTGTAGTGATTATAAGGATAAGGATAGGGTGAATCTACAGGGAATGAATCTAAGTCAAAGCAAGGTGTGTCTGAGAGAGAATGCAGAGAAGCAGAGCTTACCGTTGAATTCCTCTCTGTCTACTTCACAGTTTATCACGTGTCACAAAAAAGATGAGATGAGGCTGAAAGCCTTACAAAAGTCAGTATGAAACGCTGAGATTGGGAATATCTGATATTTAACTCTGTACAATGTTGGCAATCAACTTAATAGTTGATCGTTATCAGTAGGAGAGCAGTTTGTTTGCAAGTTAACACCGACAGAAGACATAATATAAAAACAGAACAGAGTGAAATCTGTGAATAAATAAATCAATGTTTTAATACTTGTAGACCACTACACTTTATCTTAGCCAAAAGGTTGAGAAGCGACCATAGTAGTGTACAACTCATAGAGGGTATAGGTACAACCGCCACAAGATGGTGCAACAAAGCATGAAATAGTCAGTGATGTGTTAGTAGGAAAAAGATGGCGCTTCTGCCCAGATATTCGTTTTCCCAGTCTAAAGGTCAGTTGTGCCATACATCTAAAGGATGAGATATAAGTAGAGGGGGAGTAACTATTCAGAAACTTCACTATAAAATCACCACGCATCATAAAATGGGAATAGTCAAAGTCCAAGTACACCACAAAAGTGTACTTAAGTGCAGTACTGGAGTAAATGGTTACATTTTTACAGTTTTACTCACAAAACAGATGAAATATGCAACATTTGAAGACTGACTTTTTGTGTTAAAAATGTAATTTCTCAACTGAAATGAAGAAATGAAGTCAAATCAAAGTTTGATCTTGACAACATCAAATACGTAATCAAATTACTGAAGTGCTCTTTGATAAATGGACTGAATCTATTTGCATTTGTTAGAAGCCTTGCAAGTTTGTGTGCAATCATATTGGCACGGCTACTAAGACGTTACCTGAAAACATTTTCCCCCAGCTGACACTGAATGCAGCTTAAACTAGTTACAAGAGTAACATCACATCACTGCTCGGTCTGTCCGCAGTGACCTCTCTCCTCCTAAACGCCACACCTTGCCATTCTTCAACCAGTGATGTTTCCATAGCAACGTCTCTGTCCAGCATACAGCAATGCCCTCTGACCCCTGGAGAGGAGACCTTTGGCCTGAGGGTCATCAAACGGGGTAAGGGGGTCAGCTCTGGCTAGAGGACAGTAAAAGCACTTCACTGATTGGTTATCATTCGCCCTTTCCATACCCTCATCTATGCAATTGGCGTATTGACCACCTGGCTCTTTGCACATTGTTAGCAGCACCTTATCCAGTTTATATAGGATGAAGTGTAGTGTGGAAGGTGTTGATATTTATGTGCCCGGTAAAAAGTGTGTATGCCTCTTCTTCTTGCTGCCACCTCAGCTCAACTGACGAAAGACTTTTGAGATTTTGTCAAGAACTTTGTGAAGCAGGTAGATGTTTGCTTGGCAACCACAGAGAGCTAGCTAAGTAAACTGATGTAGGGTGGTTGATAGGGAAACCCCTCCATCCATTGGGCCACCATCTTCTCCTCTCCTTCCTGATGATCCAGGCCCCATCACTTGTCAATATCTCTACATTAATTTGAGCGACTGCGTGGCTGCTCTAGCTGTGGGGGAGGGTTCTCTGAGCAGGTAGATCGAGGCATGGGGGGGGGGGGGGGGGTAGCCCACAGGAGACAAGGACATTAGAAGGAGAGAGCGAGGAGGTGGAGGAGGAGAAACGAGAGGAAAATGAGGAAATGGAAGCGGGATGAAGGATGGGAGAGCCAAGCATGGGTGAGAAAAAAGAGCAGGCTGTGTTTGGCCCATTAACCAATCCTATACACGGCTTCCCTCAAATATAGAAAGCCCTCTCCATTTGTCCAAATGAGCCCTGAAGTCAGCAGGGTCCGTAATGATAATGGCTGTTTGAGAGCTGAGCCCCAATGTGAGGAGAATCCATCATAGCTCGCCATCAAACCTCCAAAGCCCCTGCAAAGAGAAAGGAGAGCACAACGGTGATTCATGAGAGGAAAAGGATTGTGTGTTTTTTTTCATGCACCTGCACTACCAACTCCATTTTGGGCACTTCAACTCCGCCTGCTGTAGTAAAAGACTTCCGGTATATGGGAGCTGACAATAAAAATGATGGCTTGTTCAATAACCATCCTCTCCTCTATTACTCTGGCATCCGTCCTTTGGGCTCTGTGGTATTTGGTCAAGCCCCAAAGTGACCCTTCACCTCTCACCCCTCAACTCTGACCCCACCCTGCATAGTCCAGATTACACAGGGGGAGCATCAAACCTCAGAACATCACGACATCTTTCTCGTTGACACGCATACAAAGACACCTGCATGGAATTATATATGCACACGGTGTCATCCTTCTGTGTTAACGGATTTCATTAGCTC
Source organism: Echiichthys vipera (assembly GCF_963691815.1). NCBI lineage: Eukaryota > Metazoa > Chordata > Actinopteri > Perciformes > Trachinidae > Echiichthys > Echiichthys vipera. Next base: position 17,563,442 of record NC_139840.1, on the reverse strand, counting down.
ACTGCTAGTTCTCTCAGTATTCATTTTTCAGACTCTAATAACTGCTGTTCCTGGCTGCGAGCACACCCGAGGGACTGGGTGGCTAATAGCCATGTTTGTCATAATCTGATTTTTTTCCACACGACCGTATATCATCTTGCTATTTAATACTCTGAACAGAGAAAATTCGCCGACATGTTCTTGATTGCAACTTGTTTGTATTTTTAAAGCCTGAAATGTGCTAGAAAAAAAAAAAAAGAGGTGGAGATAGACAGCTTTGTTTCTTTTCTGCTGTTGTTTGCATTCAAATGTGTCACCTGTTTCTAATAGACTTATTGCAGAACATTTAAAAAGGCTGCAGGGTGAGTATTGAGTAAGACTTGCTCCAGTGAATATTTCTGCCTAAAGGAATTCTTTGAAGTAATGGTCTGTTAAGTAACTTCACTGCATTGAGCTCAATAGTTCCTCCACACTACTTACAGAAATGATTTTCTTTTGCATGCAGCCATAGTTGAAAAATCGTCTGTACCATGCTTATTTGAAAGTGAGAAATATTTGCAATATTCAGAAAATGCGTGGGTGTGTGTGTGTGTGTGTGTGTGTGTGGCAGGAAGGATTTCCACATTTTCCAGCTCTCCTGTAATCTAATGGGTTATTTGTCATCTGCAGAGTAAAGGATTTTTAAAAGTCAAGCTAGTACCGGCTCTTTCCCTATCCTTTCTCTCACCCTCTCACCCTCCCTCTCTTTCCCACTACCCCCCTGACACTCGCAATGGGAGATCGATAGGTTATTGATCAACTCTCTCTATCGCCAACCCACCAGACTAATCACCTTAACACCAGCCCAACTCTCTCTCTACCTTTCTTTCTCCCCTTCCTCATCCCTGTTGCTCTCTGTTTTCCATCCCTTCTCTGTTGCTCTGTGTCATACTCCGAGTAAACGCCACTTTTTCCGCATTAAGAGCTGAAAGACAGCCTGATGAGCGTTTCCCCCTCTGATGTAAACACACACACACACGCACACATGCACACACACACACACACACACACACACGCACACATGCACACACACACACACACACACACACACACACACACACACACACACACACACACACACACACACACACACACACACACACACACACACACACACAAACACACACACACACACACACGCACTATGTTTAAATTCTTCCAATATTAAATGCTCTTCCTTGTATCTCCTTTCCCAGTTGCCAATAACCGTCAAACACAATCTATGTCGCTGTGCGTTAGATAAAACAAGAAAATTTACCATTGTGGCAAGTGCTCTTCATCCATCTCTCATTTCTCTCACTCCTCCACTACTCTCCTCCGCTCCCTGCCTCCATCTCTCTCCGTCTGTCTTTGTTCGAGGGCAAAATCGATGGAGTGTATGAAAGCAGAATATTTCTCTGCCTCCTGCTGTAGCAGACCTGAGGAAAACACACATGGAGAAGGTGATTTAAAGTAAATCTGTACATTTCTACTTGTCTTTTAAATGCTTTTTTTGTTGCTCTTGGTTGTAATCAATCTTTTAAGCATTGTAAGCTCGGTTGGTAAACATTGAAGCGTACGTATTTTCATGGAAGAGTTTGAAAATCTAAGCTGCTTGAAGTGTGTTTTCATAGAGAGTGGTTTCTTCTGATTTGCCATTTCCACATCATGGTCAACTGTGACCTTCCCAGGCATAAACCAGACTCACTGTTGCTAACTTTTAAAAAATTAATATTCCTCCAAATCACTCATTTGTCCCATAGGGCATTAATATCTGTACAGCATACGACCCTCAATAACAAAATTGAGACAAAAAACTCAAGACACACAAAAATAACTCTTTTTTTTCTTCTGTTGAATTAAATCATCCAAAAAACTTTTTTTTTCCAAATCTCATCTTCAGTTTTACAGTTAAACAGTTCAACAACATGTAAAAGTCTTTTCAAGAACAACTAACTCCAGAGAGGTCAGGATTGTTTTTTCTTGTTTGTTTGGAGCTGTTTTCGATCCGGAGCCAGCGAATGATATCCAATGCGTCCCTTTTGGGTACAGGCTGCATCTTCCAGTGGTCCAGCTGACTAATAATCTGTTGCTTTTGCCTCTGTGTGGTGAAGATAAGAGTTTCCCCTTTATATAAGCCCCAAATTGCACTGAGTGTGGAGATGAAAAGCAGATAATCCCTGGAGCAGAAGCCAGGTGACCTTTGACCTTTGCATATAGCATGGCTGAAGATGATGTTGCTCTCCATATTAAGTGGTTGAAACAGAGACAAGTGTGGGGAGCTATCCTGGAATTTGTGACCCGATCGATTAATATCTTAATCTACATTCTAATATTTAATTGCTAAAGATAAAGGGATATTTCAAATATATGTATTTTGAAAACATGCATGTATTTTTCCAACAATAGTGCTGTACTAACACACACACACACACACACACACACACACACACACACACACACACACACACACACACACACACACACACACACACACACACACACACACACACACACAAACGAGAATTGATTGACTATTCTGTCTCAACACATCTCTCCTTCTGTTACTTAGCAACCGGTGTCTGAGAGGATATGCTGGAGGAGTTGTACATTTTCAGTTGATAAAGAGATATGATTAATGAAAATGTCACCGTCACTGTGTGGTGAAATGCTGCAAATAATGACTCAGGGAAAGAAGAGGAAATATGATCTTTAAGATCTTGAAGTGACTAAACTCTTGACTTAAAACAATTCCAGCTGTAGAGCCGCCTCATTTGGTATTTCAGTATTGTGCCAATTGAGCGAGTGGATTAAGTTGTTGAGTTGTTTTAATCAATATGATTTTTTTTCAGTTGTAAACCGCACCATATGTAAAAAAAAAAAAATTAATAATGAAACCCAAAATGTAACAATTGTTAGGCAGCTATCAGCATTGAGGTCTGGATTTTTAGACTTTTAATAATAAGATGTAAGAATGTTGTTTTTTTATGTTCTTTATGATATTGTTTCGTTTCCTTTTTGCTCTGATTTATGAGATTGTAATCATTTGTGCTTTCATATTGAGAAAGCTGATAACAGAGTTTCTCACTTTGTTGATACACACAAAAATGAACCAAATACAGTTACTGCTGCAGAAGCGGTGTGAAGCAAATATCCAGACTACAGCAATGTAAATGTTTATTACATATATCATATGTGTCAGGTTTTAAACAAAACACTCAGGATTTATTTTTTAAAAAAGACACACTTGTTACAGTAAAAGACATACACTAGCTTAATTGACCTCTTCTTATAACACAATCTGTCTCATGTGCTGTAATGACTCTGGGAGCCTTGAAAAAGATGAATTTCACTATAATGCATGAGTCAATAATCTGTGAATGAATAATCTCACATTGACTGACAGTAATGTATCCAATAGTAAGGGCGTTTTCACACAATTCATAACAATTCATATGTTTTATTTACTTTACAAACGCTAGTTCACTTAGTGCACAGAACATTTAGTAGATTTATTAAATATTACATATATATAATAATATAATATAACATATTTCTTAGTTAATGTTTTCGCATAAAAACTTTCTTCTTTTGTGGTTACATTTTTGTATTTTTTACATTTCAATATCCCTTTTTGGCTGTGGCTTAGTCATCTTCAGAAATGAAATACAAAACTCAATATTATTCTTTTTGTAAAAACATTCAATCCATTCCGTATATTATGTGAACAGACAATTTATTAGCACATAAATTAGCTGCAGTGTCACACAGTGCATTTAGGCACATTTTGAATGTTGAATGTTGTTAAATGAGATTGGTAGATGGCATCAGTCTCTCTCTAAAATGAACAAGTGGGGGGATTTTGCTGACAGGATGATTATGAATGTTGCAAAAATACTGAAGAAATCACAGACATGGTGGATATGTCAGAGAGACTATGACAAAAACGGCCGAGATTTCATTTAAATCTATAAAAAATAAATTATACACGAACTGCTATTGTTTTATTACATTACATTACTATTATTACACTTGAATCTCACCAAGTCAAATCTCAATATTACATTTAATCTATTTATATTACACACGCACGCGTCATGCACATAGGAACCCCATAATAACAAGTGCAGAGAAATGTGTTGAGCAAAAGCAAAAGACCACAACCATATGGTCTGATGTGTTACTGTAACACAGAGGCCTTCGTCGACAAATGCAACACAAATTCGATAAAAATAAATAAGAATAATGATATTTTTCCTTCCCTTTACCGAAATAACCTCTTGCCTGTGAACCACGTTAGAAGGTAAATTACAGGCCCACGCGGATGTCATTATTAACCTCATTGGAAAGAGGAGGAAGCTCGCGTTTTTAATGGCTTCTGCTCAATAAGTTAATACACATTTCTTTAATATATGTTCCTGGTGCCAGGCATTTATGTGCTACAGGTCAACGCCCAACCACTGAAACGATCTCACACAAATGCCTCTGTGTTTAGGAAACAACGCCGAGGGAGATTGAAGTGATCGATGATCAATATATTGAACGCGGCGATCAATTTCTGAACTTTAGGGGAAACAGCTCAACCACGGAGCTTTATGATATCCAGAAATACCGTGGACTTGTCCGGTTTTATTTAAAAACTTGGTTAGAATAGGTTTTTTTTCCGCCCCATGCTCCTAAAAACATATATTTGTGATTTAATATAAGTAGAATGGGTGCATTAAAAAGCTTCGGTTCAGTCTTTAGGTTTATGTTGGGATGTAGGACACGAGGCCGAGGTGTGTGTGTGTGTGTGTATGTGTGTGTGTGTATGTGGTGGTGGTGGTGGTGTGTGTGTGTGTGTGTGTGTGTGTGTGTGTGTGTTCTGTCAGTTAGGCTGTTTTTTAATTCTTAAAAATCAAGAAGCTCTAAATATTAACCTATTGAAAATATATTTTCTATTTAGGTTTTTTTTTTAAATCGAAAAATTGAAATTGAAATAGTTTAACATCCAATAGCAAAGACTCGCTTCTACTGTAAATTCATTTACAGTATTGACTAGTGTCAATAAGTTGTAAAACATCCTTTTGTAAAAAAAAACAAAAAACAAACTCTTTTAGCCTGTTTTTTTATTTTGTACTGTGGCTGACGGTTCAAAGGCAGCATCTGCAGTTCATATTCAATAAACAAACTCAATAATACGGATGGAAATAACTATCTTTATTTAGCATATGCAATTTATTAATTTGTCCTCTGCAAAAAAATCCGTCACTGAGAGCAATAAAGGACATGTATAAAAAATAAAAAGACAAAGACTTTTGACACAACAAATTAGCACAACTGCCTCTCAGATTTCCTTACTAAACTGCTCCCTCTCACACACACACACACACACACACACACACACACACACACACACACACACACACACACACACACACACACACACACACACACACACACACACACACACACACACACACACACACACACACACACACACACACACACACGCACGCACACACACGGACACTCAGATATGAGGGACTGCACCGGCACCGAGCCCCGCGTTTAAACCGCTGACAAACTGATGATCTGCAAATAAAAAGCAACAACTAATGTTTAATTGGGTACACAATACATCATAAATTATTATTATTAGTAGTAGAAGTTGCAGTATTAGAATTATTATTATTATTGTTAGTAGCAGTAGTAGTGTATATTATGAAAAAGCATTGTTAAAAAGTAATTTTAGATTACACTACAACAGTTTTTAGTGATCCGAATTATTGATTTAATATAAGCTCACAATTGATTAATTGACCTCATAAGTCAAGGAGATATGTGCTATTTATTTATTTATGTTAGTATTATGTATTTACGCAAAGTTAGAAGACATTGTTATAAATTATATTTCATTTAAAGAAACGGACCTCTTGGTCAGCTAAGGTTGAAGTCCACTTGGGCGATATATGGCTATGTTAAGTGTATCATAGAATAAATATATTTAACATAATATTACTTAGGGAGACATTTGTTCTGAGCAGCTCAGTCTCACTCACTGAACTTCGTCTCTGGACTTGGTGAACTTCACAAACCCAAACCAGCGAGCTCATTGGTCTGCAGCGCTGGGATCCTAACTCACTTTGTGACCTCCTTCACCCCCTCCCTACCCCCTTACTGGCCTGCGCCATGTCATTAATCTCTGTCAATCAATACTTCGATCAGGTTTATCACTAAGCGCATAAATGCAAAACCATACAGTCCGTGGGAAAACAAAGTTTATCTGTAAGGAACTCCTGTGTCCGGAAACTGATACCGACTGTATTTTACACAAAGGCTATTCCACGTCAGGCCATCACCTGTCTGATTGTCATTTGTAGGCCGACAGGTATACGCGAGCTATAAGCGCGTGCACACTCCTGCATGCACACAGCAGAGGTACTATAGACTATTTAAAAGATCCTTCTCAAAACTAAATGATCAGCGTGATTAAAAGCCGTGAGACAAAGGCCAGTTTCACAAAGACGTGTTTTCATCCCGGTGAGGAAAACTATTACTCTAAGAAAGCTGCTCGTACCCGCCCCACATTTTAAATACACAGAGGCGCGCTCCCATCTCTGACACGCGGCTCAGCCTGCTCTTAGTGGAAGCGCTGTTGGACCACAGATGAGATATAGCCCTGGAGAGCTCCCATCCACATGCATGCATAAAGCGCTACGGCGCCGCGGAGACGCTCGCTTCTGTACCTTCCTTGGAACATCCGAACTTATCTGCACCACACTGGACTGATCGGAGAGTTTAAATCAATGGATTGGTATTCAAACGGTTTGGTAATTTTATCGCTCCAAGAGGGCTAGGGGTAAGAGAGAGCACGCGTCCCTGAGTGAGTGTGAGAGACAGGAGCGAGAGGGAGAGACGGGGAGAGGGTGGGGAGGGTGGGACAGGGGAACATATATCCTTTCAGCTATGGAGCTCACCATGGAGAACCTTCACAGCATCTCCTCGCACTCCCAGGCGGGAGATCTCATGAGCTCTCCGCACGCGCGGCCGTCGCCGTCCCCCAGCTCCGCTCCCCGGAATCTGGTGTCACACGGTCCCGGCGCACGGTCAGCCATGGTCTCCGGAATGGCCTCGCTCCTGGAGGGCTCCGGTGGGGACTACCGGACAGACCCCTCTGCGCTGTCCGGACACCTGCATCCGTCCATCAGCATGTGCGAGACCGGGATGAGCCTTAGTAACACGTACACCACCCTGACTCCTCTGCAGCATCTACCTCCGATATCCACCGTCTCGGATAAGTTTCACCACCCGCACACTCACCACCATGCTGCCGCCCATCAACGACTCTCCGCTGGGAACGTCAGTGGCAGCTTCACGCTGATGCGGGACGACCACCGGGGGCTCGCCTCCATGGGCAATCTGTACAGTCATTACCCCAAAGAGATGTCCGTGTCCGGTATGGGCCACGGCTCGCTGTCCCCGCTCTCCAGCGGGCTGGGTTCTTTGCACAACTCCCAGCCGCCGCTGTCAGCCTACGGTCCGAGCGCACACCTCTCCACCGACGCTAAGATGCTCTCTCCGGTGACAGGGTTTGAGTCCCACGCCTCCATGCTTTCCCGAAGTGACCAAGAGCACCTGGCCAGGAGTTTAGGGGGCCACGGCCACGGTATGATCTCCAACCTCAATGGCATTCACCACCACCCGCACAGTCACCTCCACTCCCAGGCGAACGGCGCGGTAATGCTGGGGGGCCGTGAAAGGCACGGCCACGGAGCCGGCCAGGGAGTAACAGGATCAGGCATGCAGACGGAGGAAATCAACACAAAGGAAGTGGCTCAGCGGATAACGGCCGAGTTAAAGCGGTACTCCATCCCGCAGGCCATATTCGCCCAAAGGATCTTGAGCCGGTCGCAGGGAACCCTCTCAGATCTACTACGGAACCCCAAACCCTGGAGTAAGCTCAAGTCAGGCCGGGAGACCTTCAGGAGGATGTGGAAGTGGCTGCAGGAGCCCGAGTTTCAACGGATGTCTGCTCTCCGGTTGGCCGGTAAGATCCTGTCCTTTTCAGGGTTATTATTTCACATTAAAACGGATCAGTTTGAAATAACAGCCCGGTCACCATCCACCGTTAATAAACAGGCGCACTAAAGTTGCGCAGGCCTAAAAACATTCAGCACCACGGACAGTTCAACCGGCTGCAACAACAGAGCGCGCAGAGGCACAGCGGCTTCACCACTAAAACTAGAGCTTTCTTTCCTCAAACCTGCAACAAATATACATGTTTTTATAGAAAGCCAAAAGTCTAATTGTAGTGAGTTTAAAGCTCTATAAAACAAATGTGTAAACGATTGTTTGGGGCGTTTATATTTGCGTTTACGCGGGATGTTAGAATACATTTGCAGGTCTATATTTCTGATCGGCGCGAAGCAAATCGACATTGATTCACAATAAACCTTGAAATAGTTGCCCTCCCCCGACGACTTTCCCCCCCCCCCCCCCCTCTCCCTCTCTCTTTGCCCGACTATAAACACACAGCGGTGGTGGGGTTACTGGGCCAACCAGTTGCGCGGGAGAAGCGGGGTGACCCCAGGCTGCCTGATCAATACGCCAGTTCCCACTCTCCCTTTTAAATGTGGCACACGGATCAATAGTCGTATCGGAGCTGAAAGACGCAATAACCGCACGGTCTCTCCGGCTCTGCTGTCAGTAGGCTCGTCTGCACTTAAAAGCTCTAAATTTAGAACATAGACAGGTATGATCGCTGGTGTGATGCAGGACAGACGCTTCTTCCACTAAATGAATGATTTCACTGGATTAAAAAAAACCCGTAAAACACGTTTTGCTCAGCCAGGACATACTTTCTAATATTACAGAAGTGACAACATTTTTAAATATACAACTTCCATTGTTGGAAATCTATCTAACACTGCCTATGATCCCCAGATCTATTTCAAGGCGACGTATAAGCTTAAACTGCTCTGATGAAATATTGATTGCAACTGGGAAAGAGCTGGCTAACAGGGACCAGTATAAGGAATAGAACATGAGCAAGAGCATAATAGAGTTTTGATACTGAAAAACACAGAGGGCGAAAACTGTGAACAGCATTTGGTGTGTGTGTGTGTGTGTGTGTTTGAGTGTGTGAGTGTGGTTTCATTAACTTAGAAGAATATATATATATATATATAAAACTGTATTACAGTAAATGCACAGCTACACCTTTGATGGCCTTCTTTTCCGGCTATTGCAATCCATCACAGTTGATGGACAACATTAGATTTAGCAGAATCACTGTCTTTACATAAGTGATAAGACTATATAGATTGATATATATTTATATATATATTATAGTGAAGATGACTGATTGGTAGTTTTAATGTGTTACTGTTAAACGTTGAGGGAGTGGTGATGATGTTTTTTTTTTAACACTGATCCACAGAAAAATACCCATTTAATTGAATACTTTCTATAAGATAGATAGATAGATAGATAGATAGATAGATAGATAGATAGATAGATAGATAGATAGATAGATAGATAGATAGATAGATAGATAGATAGATAGATAGATAGATAGATAGATAGATAGATAGGAGGATTAGTAGTTGAAGCTGTGTGAGTGTCATTAATAGTGTAGCTCTGTCCTTTCAGTGTTTGCCTGGCTTTGCACATAGGAGATCAATAAGGCCGTTTTCCCTTCCCAACCATCTTCTCTCCCACTCCCTGGTGCTCTCTCTCTCTCTCTCTCTCTCTCTCTCTCTCTCTCTCTCTCTCTCTCTCTCTCTCTTCTCTCTCTCTCTCTCTCTCTCTCTCTCTCTCTCTCTCTCTCTCTCTCTCTCTCTCTCTCTCTCTCTTTCTTTCTCGCTCTACAGCTATGACAATAATATAATCTTTCACTGGTTAACCTGGCAACAAGCAGGCAGCCTGTTTGGCTTCAGGAGATCAGGCGCCACAAAACAAAACAAAAAAATCATTGACTGCAGGACGAGGATGAATGAGAGCTAAAGTCGAACAATGCACCCAGCCATTTTCCACTCTCCCTGACCGTCTTTTAATGCCCCATCAAACCTGCTTATGCCATTAAAGATTAATAACAGTCTGCAGCTTCTCAGATTTTCTGCAGAATCCGATTGGACTCAGTTGGGATGTACAAAACTTCATTCAACCCAGCTTAAGTGCAAAAGAGAGAAAAGCAAAACTGACATGTGGAAAAATAGAGCCGGGTGATGCCATTGATTGAGTGAGGGCAGGTAGGTTTGGGCTTTGTGTGAACAGCTAGATAGAGGCAAGGTAGTGAAAGGATCAATACCGACCTTAATAATTGATAAGTATAAGGGAGACAGAGGGGAGAAGTGAAGAAAGAGAGAGGTGGAGAGCGGCGGTGTTAGAGCCTGTAACAGCATCTTCTAGGTAAGCAAAGTCAAATTTGTGGTTAACAGCTGAGGACCGCACACCTAAACACCACGGCAGAGAGTGTGTGAGCGGTTTAGAACAACGCTGTTCACAGCCCCGAAAACATCCTGTGAAATGTCAACAGCACAGTTCTGACAACCACAAGGATGGTGTAGACTTCCAGAGCTGAAAAAAACAAAACACATTCATGAGGCTGGAAAAGAAGCCTCTCTGGCGATGTGTAACAAAAACAACTGTAATATCTGTCGTGAAATCAGGGAGGGAGGGCTGAACATAAACATGAAACACCCCAGAGCTTAAGAGCATCTTACAGTAGACAAAGAGCATCAGAGCGTCCATTTGCCTATCGAGTCGTAGTAATGAGTGCTTTCCACATGTCAGCGAATCCTCAAGCAATCCAAGGTTGTGATGTCATTTGATTTTAAAGGTTGCAATGCTTTATGGGGTTTGTAATACGCCTTTATGGAGGCATGCAAGCACATTTAACCCACTGTGTGCACACGTGTACAAGTGTGTGTGTGTGTGTGTGTGTGTGTGTGTGTGTGTGTGTGTGTGTGTGTGTGTGTGTGTGTGACTGGGTTATAGAGTGTGTCTGCACTATACATTGTTCAGGCTTATCTGACTCACTCTGAATCGGTATTGATTTCCTCTCCTCTGCTCTCTTCAGCTCTCTCTCTCTCTCTCTCTCTCTCTCTCTCTCTCTCTCTCTCTCTCTCTCTCTCTCCCTCTCCCTGCCTGCCTTCCTCCTTCCTCTTCTGGCTTTGTACCAGCATCAGCAAAGCAGATCCTTTACCTTCCATCCTCATTTCATTTCTGCTCTCTGGTCATCTTTCTCTTTAACGGACAGAGCTCACTTTGGGCAAACTCGGAGTGAAATATTTTGACACTCAGAATGAATGAGACTTTATGCGTTGAGACTTAGGAAGACAATGTAATATAGCTGATGAAATGAGATATTTGTGGCAGTTATGACCAACAAGACTCCTTTATATTCTAATCAGTCATATCTCATCATTTTTACTTAGCCACATGCTACATTTAGTTAAAAAGTGATAGCTATTGGTAGAAATATAGGATTAAATGCCTCCACTTTGCCTGGTATTGAGTATAAATTGCAGAAATTGCCCATGATAACTTGCATATTAGCATAAATATTTAAACAGGAAGAGAGAATTTTTTTGGTTTGGTGCATCTTCATTTGGTCATTCAGAGCTCGGTCTTACTTTGCTCTGGTAAATCTGACTTAATTGCCTCATGACAGTTTGGAAAAGGCCTCCCGTTCTCACACAGCAGCAGATTTGTGTTAAAAGGGACAATAAAACATTTAAAGAGCTGATTTGTCTGACAGTCAGGACCTAATTACAACTTTTCAACTTTAACTTTAACTTTAACTTTAACTTTTACTTCTCTCTCTCTCTCTCTCTCTCTCTCTCTCTCTCTCTCTCTCTCTCTCTCTCTCTCTCTTTCTGTTTATAATTGCTTTGAGGTAAATATCAGCAGAGAATCATTTCATATGTTGTAGTTACATAAGTTCCCATTTAGCCAAAATAATAAAATAAATGTACAGCAGGAGAAACAGACACAGACTCCATTTGAGTTATTTCCCAATTAAACTTCAGCTGGTAATTTAAAAAAACAACTTAGAGTCATGTTTAAAACTTTCTTTTGTCGTATTTTTCTTTATAGTCTTGAACTTCACACAGCATTAATAATCCTTCAAACAATACTGTCCCAGGCCGCACATTTCTCAGTATTTAAAGCAGAACACTTTTCCGGTTCTCATCAAATAAAAGCTGTAATGATAAATTATATTCTGATGATAAAATAGTTAATAGGCAGTTAAAACATTTAGAGACCTTGTCTGAGGCTTCAATAAAACACCTTCTAACACAAAAACCTAAATGAGTCATAATAGCCTAGACAATGTTTCATAATAGTCTTCTAATAAATGAACTATTTCTGAACGATGTGGTCATTACTCTTACATTTACCCTCAGCCAGTTTCGTTTGCATGAGTCACTCGTTTTATTGTCTTAAGCAGCAAATGTTAGAGGTAAAAAAAAAAGAAAAAAAGAAGAAGCCTGCGCTCTCTGGATTCAATTGGCCAATTTATTCTGAGTTGTTTCGGAGTAAATAAACTCCGCCATTTGGTTAGAGGAGAAAAGGAGACGCATTAAACAAGGTTTATAGACTACAAGCCGATATCTGATAGGCTGTAAAGCTGCGTCTCAACAGGACAACACGGGCTTTACATTGACAAATAAACGAAAGCTTTCAAATAATCCAATCCTAATCAATTGAGAGTATTTTTTTCAAAGGACGGTTTGGTTTGGTTTTCACCGCTGCTGTGTTAATGGCGTTTTCCTTTCCCAGCAATGAATAGGCCTATAATATGATCAATATAATCAATAACCGTACATCTGAGAGGTGTGACAAAGAGTGATTGACGCCAAACTGTTTCTCCGCCTGCAGTAGTCCGTCCAGGGCGAGAGAGGGCCCGCCTCACCGGACACAAAGCCCGATCTCATCCGTCCGTCCAGCCGTCGACTAGCAGCAGCACGGTGCGGTTAGTTCACCGTCTGCCCCCCCTCCATGTCCCATTCTCTCTCTCTCTCTCTCTCTCTCTCTCTCTCTCTCACACACACACACACACACACACACACACACACACACACACACACACACACACACACACACACACACACACACACACACACACACAAACACAACAGATTTAAGTTAAATTGGATATTAGTCCATTTATTTATTTCACAGATAGGTAGAAAACACCAGGCAGAGTCTTCAAAATCCTGGGAATGTTCTCATTTGTCCAGTTCATCGGTCTCCAAAATCATATTGTTAACTGGATCCTGAAATCATTGTTATTCATGCAAAATATTGTGTTTATTAATGACAGACTGCTGAAGGAGGTCATTTAAACGTCCCCCTCCACTCAAACACGTGTTTTGCTGCTTTTTAATTCATTAGCCCAGTGGTTCTCAAAAACTTTGTACATGACTACCACCTCAGAAAATATCAGGGTCTCTCAAGTCCCACCACTAAGAGCAATGTTAAAATACAGCAGCGTAGGCCGACACTATTCAGCTACAGACAGGAAGGTTTATTCCTGATCAGAAGATTATTTATTGTTGACACTCTTCAGCAACAGTGACGCTGTAGGACGAGGTAGCATCAGAACTGACATGTCAGTGTTTTCAAACCAATCATTTTACCTCTGCTCACCCTCTTCTATCACAGTTACGCTCGTAATATACTGCATGTCCGTGACTACGTAGGTTGATGTTGAAACACAAATATGACAGGAAATGCTAAACTTATTTTATGTTACATTTAACAGATCTTAAAAGTATTTTCTTAGTATTATATTAATTTAGTAATTAATGTATCCTTTTTTTATTTTGGAGAATCCTTCAAGTACCGCCAGAGAGAGCTTGAGTACCACCAGTGATACCAGTACCACAGTTTGAGAACCAGTGACTTAGATGTTTGAGCTTCGCTGTGCAGGGTGATGTATTGCAGAGTTTGACGCTTTTTCCCCTTCATCATGCTGAAAGTCTGTGTTTACCTGAGCCAGGAGGGTCGATATGCAATTTATACAAGTGTGACGTGGAAACTTAAAGCTACCAGCTCCACCCAAAGTTAAAGCGGACGTTTAAGTGATTTTTTTTTCTGTCTAGGAAGTTTTTTTGTGGGGAAAATATCTTACACTGTCTTAAAACACATCTGGAAGGGGATCTTCAAAGAATTATGATGGCTTGTTGCCCAATCCAGCATTTTCTTTGTCAACCAGTAGCTTTTCTACCGGGCTATGACATGTACTGTAATACAACAGACAGAAGTTAACCATCACCCCTCTGCTGCTGCTCCCATAAGTGCACAGTGTTATGGAAGGCAATGAAGCAACAGCCACTTAAGTGATAAAGCTCTTAACGGAGGTACGAGTACAACTTAAGATGTTGCGCATTCAGTGATTTAATCCTTGGATCAGCAAGAGCCTGACGTTAACCAAAGTACCTTCAGCATCGTTGACACCACGACACGTGAACGAGACAGCCCAAGAAAGTGCCACTTGAGACTATACTGAGCGTCACCACTTGTCTCTTCAGAAAAGCCCATTTGGTAATGAGGCGACTGAAGATAGCTGAACTCTGTGGTTCTTGTCTCAAGAGAGGTCGTTTTAATGAGCAGCTCCCTCTTTACCTTCCCCGTAGTCCTATTCACTGGCCGTTCAGGGGTCTCTTTTGAAACGGATCGACTGATCATCTGAAATATGTATTGACCGGGTCCTTGTGCTATAACTCCTACTCGGTGGGGATGTGTTGCTCTGTAGGCCTCACAGCTGAAGAGTTGCATTTGAGCTGACGGAGGGGAACCTGAGTGGTGTTGGCATTGTAAAATGGCCGCTAGCACAAGTTGTTCGAAAACAGGCATTACATATTAAATTATCACTATATTAGCACTAGCATTCAGTCATTACATTAGAGAGTATTGAGTTTGGTTTGAGACAGCACTTAGAGAGCCGCGAGGAGATTCTGGCATGGCTGGGCCTGAACCGATTGAATAAACGTTCCATGAAATGGTTCTGAAGTGAGGATCAATCAATATGGGGGCTATCAATCTGAGGGCAAATTAAAACAATTGAGAAAAACAACAAGAGGGAAACAGTTGAAGAAGTCCAGGAGGTGTTTGCGGAGGCTCTAATGTGGGGACAAAACGCATAAGCTACACTCTGCTGAGGGAAATATCTTAATTATGCTTCGCTTGCAGTAACACAGCATGAACAAAGGCAATCCAAACACACGCACGCATGCACGCTCTCACACACACACACACACACACACACACACACACACACACACACACACACACACACACACACACACACACACACACACACACACACACACACACACAGAGGCATGAATACACATGTGCACATTCATATTGATCTCCCTCCTCACAGTCAAATCTGTTTACTGCTGTTGTCTAAACCTGCTGTAAAGTCATCAATCATTTGCATACACCACCTCCTCACTGCAGCTAGCTTTACTCCTACTCTCTCCCTCCTTTTCTCCCCCCTCACCCTTTGCTCGTTTTTTTTCATCCTTCCTCTCCCATCCATATGCACAAACACTCCAAGACTGGGATATGGATGAATATAACGCCTCACTTTCGCGCGCACAGCAGACCGCGTCATGCACGCGCACACTTAAATCAAAAATAAAAGAATAATCTGTGACTTATTATGAGAAGCAGTCCTTTGTCCTGCTCCGTGAATGCCACTGATTTCCGCCACGTCTCCTTTGTTCTTCCACAGATAAACAATTTATTCTCCATCTGTCTGTCACAAAAGCGCGCTCCCGGACTATACTCCCCAATGCGAGGCGGTGCACGCGCCACGCACACACACTCACACACACACACACACACACACACACGCACACACACGCACACACACACGCACGCACGCTCACACACACACACACACCTCGGTCTCGCGGATCGATGGGGATTGATCGGGTGGGGAAGGGAGCCCTGATTACTGGACCACGTGTTCAGGAGAAAACCGCGGAAAATCGATCATTGCAGCTTTTTAGGGCAGCAGAACAGAACAGACTCCCTTCAGTCTCCACAGCTACAGCCGAGCCCACTGACGGCGCATCCAGGCACGGTACACCGCTTCTTTGTCAGCATTTCACAGCTCCTCCAGTTTCAACAACACTATTTATCCTCCCTAACATCTGTTTCTTAAGAGAACGGCTTCATTAGACCAGGAAAACGAGATTCAACTGTAATGGTTCGCATAGAATAATTAATAAAAAGAACAATTAAACTCTCAAACTCAACTTTAAAGGTCCCTATGTGTTTTGCATGTGGTCAACCCACTCAGACTACATGATTTTCAAAGCCTTCTGTAAGTTTTTTTTTTAGATTGATTTTCCTATCCTCCAGGCGGCCACTGGTTTCACTTCATTTCACTGCACTCTGAAAATCAACTTGTAGAGATTTGAAACTTGTTTAAAATAGGGAATCCATCCTGATGAACAATGAGTCTCATTAATGTTTAAATGTTTTTATTTATGTTATTGTCATGTTCTACTGCAGATGTTAGCAGGGATAGTTAAAAACATTATCCTTTGTGTAGCATTTAAGGACAGTTGGACATCTGGGTGTTGATATTCAGCTGCTGGAAAGTATTATTTGCATCCACAAGCTTAGGATACATGTTTGTTGTTTCTTCTGTGGGAAAAAAAAATAGCTGCTGAGTCTCAAATCTCGGATTGTTCTTGAACACACCAACACGAAGAGTTTTCCAACCTACTCTAGGCTACCACATTAATAATTTGACTTTGACAAGACCATTAAGACAACTCTTGGCTGTCAAGCAAATTTCAGATCTCCTCAAGTTGATTGTCATATCACAATGAAATAAATGGAAAACAAAGGCTGCCTGGAAGATAATAAATCAATCTAAAAACTTGAAGTGTACTTTGTCAAGTAGCACTGATATCAAATATACAATATTTTAAAGGCCGTAACCTGCGAAAGCCACAGTAATGGACATCAAAGGATCTCAAGGGTGGTCTAGTACTCCGCTTTGAAAGCACTGATTGAGGCAAGATTAAACGTCCTTTGAAAGTGGTACCATGATCAAATATCTCCGTTTCTACTTTCAGACTCTGAAAGTCAGAGAGACGTTTTAATTTTCTTTTTTCCACTCACCAGTGTCGACTCACTGACTCATTGCTTTCCTTTCTGCCTTTCCATTCTCTCTTTTGTAGCCCGCACACCCTCCTGCTACCCTCCCTATGTTACATGTAGGTACTTGTTTGTAGTTTGTTAATTTCCACCCCCATATTGCTTCCTTTCTACCTGCATCAGCTAAACACCTTCAACTGAAATGCAGCTCCTTGTTTAACAAAAAAAACATTCATGCATGCACACAAACACCTGCATCGCTCTATTTTGAACCTTTAGCTTTCATCATCTGATTTACCCTCTAGCCATTTTAATTGCCAGTCTTAAATTCTTTGGCATTTCCCTTTATGTCATCATTCAGTGTCTAAGGCATCCCACCCTTTCCTTGTAGCCATTCTATTATTTGTTAGTTCCCACCCAATTCTGTGTTTTGTGTTCAGTAAATTCAAAGGATCCTAGAATATGCAATAAAACTCCTTCCTTTTGTTCTTTCCTCCCCCCTCCTTTCCTCTGTCTCGTCCTTTAACCTCTCCAGCATGTAAACGTAAGGAGGAGGACCGAGGACGAGAGCGCAACCAGGTGCCAAAGAAGCAGCGACTGGTCTTCACCGACCTGCAGCGTCGCACCTTGGTAGCCATCTTCAGAGAGAACCGACGCCCCTCCAAGGAGATGCAGATCACCATCTCCCAGCAGCTGGGCCTGGAGCTCTCCACCGTCTCCAACTTCTTCATGAACTCACGCCGCCGCTGTACGGACCGCTGGGACACAGAGGAGAACAGTCACGGGGTGCACGGCCACGGCCACAGCCACATGCACACTCCCCATGGAAACAACAACAACAACAACAACAACAACTCCTCACCGATCCAACCCGGTACCTCCTCTGTAGCCACTTTCTCTAAGGTCTGACGGTGGCAGGACGGGTGGTTGAACAGATGCATGGAGGATGGAGGGGGCGATGTTTTTCACTAAAGCACTCCAATCCTGCAGAGCTACAGGGTGTGTAGCTTCAGACCACTCATCTGACTCATCTGTTCAGAGTGCTGATGACTTGTGCAGATGAATCAGATCTTCTAAATGTGTTTTCTTTAAATCTGAATGTTACTTTTAGAGGGATTGACATGCATTTAAAATTGTGGCTCTTTAAACCAAAGATCCAGTAGCTTTAAGGGAGTTGCCAGAGTTGCCCTCAAACAACCACATGTGGCTTTTTGTAAATCCACCTGAAACCAAAGAAAATCTACTCTAAAACGCACTGTGGGTCTGTGTTGAAGCTTTGAAAAGAGGGAGGGTTTTTGCTTTAGGATCCTCTGCAGGTTCGTCAGGATTTAAACGCACCAAAGAATCACTCATGACAGGGAACAGATAGCTTTAAGACAGAAAGCCTTGAGCAGCCGCACGTTGGTCTTCACAAATCAGCCCAGAAATCACACAGCAGATGAGTCTGCTGGGCCATCATCGATCACTCCTCATTTCAGTAAACAGACACTGAGGCTGATTGAGAGGTGCGTTTGTGTGTCAAGTGTCTTTGAAAAAAGCTCTCGGCAGGTCCTTTGACCCGCTAACCACATACCATACTTGCGGCTCTGCGTCACTGTGTGTGCGTAATGTTCACACGCTGAGTTTTGCTCCTGGAGTGTAATTCCTCTGCAGTGATTCGGCCTGCTCCACGTCAGAGTAACAGTGCCACCTGCTGCCCATTGAAACCACACCTGAACATGTTCTGACCGTGTATTTACAGCTCATGTCTCCAGCAACACAGTGGAGCCTGCAGTGTAGATTCATATCAAAATACCAATACTCCATGTAAGCAGAAGTGTAGCCCCGCAAACATTAAACAGAGACAAAATTATATGACATGATTACTCACAAACCCTTTGATACACATTTGAATGTTTGTTTCTTAAGATTCTGTCTACGGCGACATGGCCATAGACCGTGCAGCCGCTTGAGAGGTTATTTTCAGGTTACAAAAAGGAGAACAATCAAAACAGGGATGACACTCCCCGCATTTAAAAAAAGTGTTGTGCCCGAGTGTAGGGAGTGAGGGAGGGGGGTCTGCGCTGTTCTAGTGGCCAAATGCAGAGGTCAAATGTCACAATATAGGATCCTGAGTGCCAATGATGTTTGCCTCTTTATGATAATCAGAGAACAGGTGCAGCCCGCTCCGTCGCCATGCGCCCCGCTGTGTCTGGCCTGCGTCGTTACAACCGTCAAACTGCGAGCACTACGCGGACACGTTGCCTATTCCATACCTCAGAATAAACATTGATGTGAGCGACATGAAACACAATGAAAATGACTGTAAATACTATTTAATTTAATCTCATTCTCTCTCTATCTCTTATCTATTCTCTACTTATCTACTCTCTTGTTACCCCCCCCCCCCCCCCCCCCGTTGTGTCTTTCTTTCACTTTTCCCCTCCTTAACTATTGATGCGGGTAATAATAGTACCATAGACACATGGTTTCTCTCTCGTGACTATTGTGCTATGTTGTGCTGAAACTCTATGTAAAGAAGCACCTTGTCGACAAAATGTAAAAACTTAAAAAGAAGAGTCAACAGACTGATCCTATGCACAGGCGAGGAAGGAATATGATGAACTGTGCATATTTGTGAATACATGTGTGATGGAAGGACCTCTTCCTTGACCTCTGAACTTTGAGCCATTTTGAATTGGACTGTCACTGCATTCCTCTGCTGATGGTGTTTTTTGGTTACCATGGGAACCGCCTCATTTCTTTGTGTCTTTTTTTCTGGACAAAGCCACTTGTTGTGTAGCATCTTCTAGCGGGAGATAATCATATTAGAGAGGAGACAGGAGGAAGTAGGGTGCAGCAGGAGCATCAAGAGGCCCATCATCAGACTGGAAGGCAACATTTAAGTGACATTCCTCCATAGTTCGGGTTTCTGCTCGTGCACTATAGCAGATTCCCTGTTTGAGGTGTCGTTGAAGACGTCTTCTAGAGTCCAGAGGAGAAAACTGTAGCTTTGCAGCGCAGATATCTGAAGCTCAGACCCAAATCAGAGAGTTAGTGATGGGAAGAGTTGTGAGTGCGTGTGTGGCTACCTCACAGAACAGAGTGGACTGTGACACAGCCGTCAATACCAAAGATACTTCAACCTGCTGTGTTCACACTGGACCTGGGACATGCACACACACACACACACACACACACCAGACACACACACACACACATGCAAACGCTATACATGCGGATAGGCGCACATACACACTTCTACAGAGCAGGCGTGCTGCATGGCAAACACTTACAGGTGTTTGCTGTGTGGGAAGAGTTGAGTGCCTTTTTCCTTCAACCAGGGGTTGGACTGCTCTGCACACACACACACACACACACACACACACACACACACACACACACACACACACACACACACACACACACACACACACACACACACACACACACACACACACACACACACACACACACACACACACACACACACACACACACACACACACACACACACACACACACACACACACACACACACACACACACACAGACACAGTGTTTAAAGTGAAGAGGGGCACACACTGGGTGAAGGGGGAAGGAGGTCCTCATTTCAAAAAAACCCTTTTGTTTGAATTCACAGAGCACTTTTCACACAATGAGGGAAAAAAGATTGTTTACCACCATTTTTTTGTTTGTTCAGGCTGGTGAGTCATCTCACAGAGTCATCTCCATGATACACACACGCACACACACACTCCCACCAGAGATATTTTTGTGTAATTTGTAACCCGAGTGTAGGCGCGTGTGTGCGTCTGTGTGTATCTGACTGTTTACAAAGACCTCGCTCCTTCATTGGCTCGCATCTAAAACTTTAACTGAATGATCAATCGGTGCAGAAATAATGAGACCTTTTTCGCTCCAAAAGAGACACATGATTCCCACATGTGAAGCCCCTGCCCACCCATCCAAACCCTCTTCACTGGTCCCTCCGTCCAGAGTAGCATCACAACGAGGCAGGCACGTGTAGACAATTCATCTTGATATACCTCAAATCTTTATTGTAAAGGTTAATGTAGTAAACCAATAATGACAATGTTTAGCAATGAGAGTGGTATTAAAATCGCAGCAAAATGATTGTTCTGTTTTTTAAAAGTCTTCTTTAAAGGAGTGTGTGCAGTATCTTATGGTTTCACATCTTTTAGGTTGGTTAATTTATCGTTTTTAGCTTTGCACGTTGTCCTTTTTGGAGTTTAGGGAGGAGGAGTAAGAACAATTCAAAAAGCAGGAACAGACGTAATATATGGTGATGTAAAAATCCGACTATGAATACAAAGTAAGATGTAGGAATTAATAAAACTGTTAAAGATGAAGGTGAAAATGACACATCAAGGATGCACTAATTCCTGTTTTTCGCATCACTTTTTTGGCTTATTTTTGTGTTTGAAGATTGTCTCCTATGTGTGTTAAAGTGATTCCCATATTAAAAAAAAGAGAACCACCCAAAGCACCTCTGTCATTAGGGTTGGGATGAGCAATTCTTTTATGCATGGATACTATATAAGTGTATATAAACTGCAGGATGAACTGTACCTCTACAGATGGAGGAGAGGGGAAGAAACAGGGGAAAAAACAACTGGTTTTGGTTTCCAAGTACATTCTTTTTTTTATAGCTCTGTGTTTTGTGTGCCGTATGTGTATTTATATAAATATGCGTGTTTGTACGTGTATCAGCTTCATCACTGTGTGTCTTTCCTCCTGTTGTAACCCTTCCCTTTGTGTGGAAACAGTCTCCACAATTCCACGTCTGCATCTACCCTTTGTTTCATCGCACAGGTGTGAGTTCCTCTCGTTTTGTTCCTGTATTTCAGCTCATCCATATTTAATCTAAATTCGATCGGCCTGGGTGTTTGTCTGCTTTAGGAGAAGCGTAAACAAACAGACGGGTTTCTTCCAGTGCATCAAAATTGCGTCATTTGCGTTTTCCATTTGACAGACCCCAGAGCTCTAGAAGCCCCAGTGTCGATGTTCTCTCCCTCTTCCCTTACCAACCAATCAATCAATCAGAACCAAGTGTCTTTGTGATGGTAGAAGACAATCAATTTCAAATAGAGCAGAGACAAAAAAGAGGGAGAGAGAAAGAGGGCAGAGAAAATGACTGGACAGGAGGAATGGGAGGAGAGGAGAAAGGATGGCTCTCAGGGAAATCAGTGTGTGTGTGTGTGTGTGTGTGTGTGTGTGTGTGTGTGTGTGTGTGTGTGTGTGTGTGTGTGTGTGTGTCGGGGGGGTAACCTTTAACCTCTGCAGTGACCTTTATGGTGGGGGCTGAGGCACCCAGGACCCTCCCCCGGCCACGATGGACGGGGTGGTGGGGTCTGACTTGTTAAGTGGACATCTAATCGAAGATGTTGATCAAATGCCGACACACACACACACGCGCACGCACACACACACACACACACACACACACACACACACACACACACACACACACACACACACACACACACACTACACCAGAGAGCCTTTCTTCTGATCTTCGTCTCCCAGTAACACAGTTGAGTCATGTTGGTCTGCCTTCAGCCTGTGGAGGGAGACTCAAGTAATAACTGTAACAAATAATACACCAAAGGAAAACCACTATGGTTAAATTGTGTGTTTTGACTACAACAAATAAAGAAACGAGCAATTGGCCGACTGACTTCATTTTGTGTGACGGTTTCTTGCTGTGGCGCTCTGTTGCCATCTGGTGGTGTAAAAATAAAAGGTGGAGATCTACAGTATCAGGGCCATAAACAGGATTTTAAAAATACTGAGGCATCTCACGCCACCCTCCGAAAGAATTGAGCAGATTCAGAAAAAAAGATCTGTCCTCTAATTTTATATTTATTCGAATTTTTCATGTTAATTTCTCGGTTAACAATAATAATTGAATACATAAAGTATATGAAATATATTAATACCTACCACCTGGATATTGTTTTCTGAACTGTGTATTTGATGCTTATTTAGTAATGACATATTCAAGTTACAGAAAAATGCACATTTTCAGGGCATCACTGAAAGCTTGTTTCAGCCAGGAAAGACATTCTGGTGAGGAAATATTATATCCTGTGTGTATTAATTTATTAATGTATTTTTCTAAAAAAGTCAAACCAAATACATTGAATTGAATCTAAAAATATTTGAATCTGCTAATGAAATACCCATAGTAAGGTAAACGTTAGGTCCTGTGCAGCAGATGTATGTAAGACAATAGTATATTCCCAACGTCTCAACAGGAAAAGCGCTTACATGTGACGTAGGATGTTAATCAAACTGCAGCTTTAAAAAGCTACTTCCCATCAAAATGTTTTCCCTAAGATTCACTACTTTTGTTCTTTTCCAAGATATATTGGAGCTGTGTCACCACCACAGTTTATCTAAATGCTTTCTAGCTTCTCCTTCTTTGTGCATTGCACTGAGAGAGAATACACCAACAGCACACTCAGAAATAGACTGCTTTTACTTTATTTTGTCTCTTTTCTAGTGTGAACACATTACATGTACTCAAAACCACCTTAGACAGTATGTAATTGGTTAGGCCTAATTATAATCACAAACCTTTATCAATCAAGACAAACGAGGCGGTTATGTGCCAGTTATGTGAACGGCTGTCCATTCATTCAGTCTGAAGCAACAATCACACAAGTGGTTCTGGCCTGTTTCTCTTAATAGACAGACTCGCATTAAGGAATAAATCAGTCTTCTGTTCAATGCTTTTTTAAACAGCTGAAATTAAATAAAAAAGCCTGTAATAAACTTTATTTTTTTAAAAGAAGCAAGTTGAAATAATGTCAAAAATCAGTTTTTCAAGTTTTCAAAAAGGATTTCATAGTTGTATTAAAATTGCAATAACAGATGCTTTGGATACTTGAGACCTCCAAAAAAAACTGTGAACAGAACACAGACATAGTTTCACTCTTTAAACTAAGATTTCTTACTTATTAGGAAAGATTTGTCTATTTGCACTTTGATCAGTTATAGAAGAACACTGTTTTGGAGTTGTATTTTTTGTACACCTGGCACGATTAAGTCAGATATTTACTTTCTTCTAGCTCTCATTTTGGTCTCTACCAGCTCCAGAGGCTGGCTGCTGCGGCCTCAAATGATGCTGTGAGAGCACCGAGAGTGAACCAGAACATTAAAGTTGCCGATAACTAAAACAAGGAGCTTAAAGATGTTGTAAAGCTCTTTAATGCTGCAGACAGGTCATAATTCACTGGATTTGTCACGGGTGACCTTTTTCTCCGTCCCATTGTCACATGAAATTTCAAAATCTTGATTATAGCAGTTTTAAACTATTGTGTGTCTCATTTAATTAATATTCAGGCATACCACAGCAATGCTTCCCTGCAGCCAGGTCCTAACATCTTGTGGAAATCCTTCCAGAAGAGTGGAGGTCGTTATAGCAGTAACGCCTGTGGTTTATGAGTGTTCAACGATCATATGGACCATGTAGTGCAGCTTGAGAACAGACACAAGACACTTTTGTAGTCACATCATGCTTTTATGACGAAAAAGACTTAATTTACAAGACAGACGGTATATAAAACATACATTGAAATAAAAAAAGAACTCATATGTGTTTTTATAGACAAGTACATTATTGTCTCATCCTTTCCTTTGAGACCAAGCAGCCATGGGACTGAGCAAAAACATGGGTGATCCCTGGAGAAAAGAAGCAGCAGTTAAATCCTATTTTACTATACCTACACTATTTACAGTTCAACAGTCATTTTCCTCTGTCAGACATGGCAAGGAGGTCTACAGATTTGATGACATGATATGGCTAATAGATCTAATATGTACAGTTTCTGTTCTTCACATCCAAGGATCCACACATGCATGCAAAAATATTAATGTTAGAATTCAGGTACAGTCAGATGTTCTTGTGGCCAGAGGGGATAGGAGTCTAAATTTAGTCTCTATTATGAGCCAGTCATATACTTTAATGATTAATCAGCTGTCACCATTTAATCTGACAAGCGGAACAACTTGTCTTTATGTTAGCTCTGCATTTAATTGGAGCGCTCAGCACCCATTCCTAGGTTTCAGCAGGCAGTAACGACCGTGTCAACAGAGAGCAAATATGCATTAGTGCAAAAACTAAGAGTGGTCGATGAGAAATGTTCTGAAATGTTTAACGAGGTTGGTGCCAAGTTGATAGAGAGATAGAAAGACAGAGAGAAAAGAGAGAGAGAAAAGAGAGAGAAAAAGAGAGAAAGAGAGGAGAGAATACGTTTACACCAGCCAAATCTGATGAATAAACTATATTTCCATTAGAGGGCTCCAGCAAATGCAGAGCTATACCATAGTGACAGCTTCCTTGGAGAGGTAAGAGAGTCTCAGACCTGTGGAGGAATAAAGTCGAAATCTGGCACCATCTCGTTCTTAAAAGAGGAAAATCATCTTAAAAGCTAATGTGGAAACCTAGGAATGAGTGGCAACCAGGTCTGAAAGAGCTCTGTACATCTCCTCCTACTCCAGAGGTATTCTGAGAGAGTAGCAAGCTTTAAGACAGATCAATGAAAGTATGCCATTAATAATCCTATCACCACACTGCATTGATCAGTCCCACCATCCTGCTTGGAGTATCAGTCATTTTATCTACAGCTTACACATCCTCTGTGTGTGGATAGATAGTTAGGTGTAAAAGTACAATCATCCCAAGTAAACAAATGCATTTTTTGTAAGATGCGCACTTCTTTAAATATTTGCGAATGCAGCTGCAGGTGATTGTTTGCCCCTCGCTTTGTTTTGTACCAGATTAAAAACACTTTAATGGTCCCACCTGCTCTTACAGTAAGTCTGTTTCAACCAGTCCCATGGCCATCAACAATGGCGCCCATAGCTCTCTGTACAAGTGTAGGTGAGAGTTTGGCAAGACCAATCACTGTATACAAAAGGCATGCATAGATTAAACCTGCTAAGACCACAAGAAAGAAAGTCGTTTTTCTCTAGAGGAACAGACTGATCAGATTTCAGTCATATACAGAGAAAGAATGATGCAGTGGCGTTTTATAATGGTTTGTTATTGTTTGTTGTGATGGCGGCGAGACTGGCGGGGCAGTCAGAAATGTATTTGTCTAATGTACAGGTTCCAGCAAACCAGGTCAAAACTGTTGCTTTTGTATCAGACGGAGGCCTCTATTCACAACGCCCTCACAGGAGGCTGAGAGCAAACGGCGGCGAGGAGGTCACGCTATGGCTATAAGAAAATCAGTGAATAACTGACTTATGAAGCTAACAGTCAATTTGCTCTCTTTAGTGTTTCGCTGTTTAAGACCAAGAGCTGTTGGTTTATTTTCCCACCACATACATTAATACATTAGCAGTATGGTCCCATTTGTTGCTGTTACTCACAATAACCACTTGGGGTCAGTATTGCCACATAGAAAAGAAGGGCAGCTGCAAATGTCTGGTCAAGGTTAAGTTGAAGCAGTTGTGTGCGGTTCAAGGTGCTTTAAATAATCCTTCAGCGATGCTCTACTACATGTCCAATTAAACCTGAATGTCAGTTAATAAGAATGTAGGACCATCTCTCTGTCCAACTAGAGGAAACCTACCATATATTTATATTTCACAAATGTGTAAAAAAACAAAAACAAAGCTATAATAACACCATGAATCCAGCCTCCATATTTGTATGAGACTATTATGGAAATGGGACTTACGCCAAGTGATCACCCAATCAGCCGAGCTCACTTCTCTGTCATCCCATTACTTCGCCTCTCAGCTTTGATAATTCAACTCCAGTCTAATCCAATCGCAAACAGCAGCTGCAGGACCTGGAGGAGGAGATGGATTCATTTAGATCTAATATGGAGTCAGAGATGACAGGAAACCAAGGGAATGCATGAAGAAATGTAGCCTTTCTTGGCCAAACAGAGAGCAGCCGAATAGAGAACAGCCGAGAGGACTGTCCGTTTAAATGCCATGATTATTGATGTCTGTGGGTGCGCATTATTTTGGTCTGCGTCTTTGAAAAGTTCCCCAGTGAAAGGAATCCTAATAGTGAGGTTGCTGCTGCTGCTGCTGTAAATGGGGCGTCTAGACTACAGTACACTAACCCCAAGGCAAGGGCAAACCAGAGGAGGGAGCGGGGGTGGGTGGGTGGGGGGGGGATCTCTCAGCCTACTTTCTCAAGAATCACGGCAGCAGAGGACACAAATCAAGCTCAAGCCCCACTGGTATCTTACAAACACAGAGAGCCTGTCAGACTGACTGAAGCGATGGGATGGCTGCAGAGCCGTGTGTGCTGGCCCCTTTAAAAAAACAAGAAAGCTGATGAACAATTGTTTGGCAAAGTGGCACTATTACTCTATCAATTAAAGTGTTAAGTGTGCTTCTAAAGCCTTTGATAATCGATACCTGGCAGAAATTTAAAGCTGAAGGGAGCGGATGTTTTTAAAAGCATCTTCTAGCTTTCAGGGACTTTTTGGGTTTGAATACAAATGCTCATTTTTAACTCTGACCAACATGAAAATGTCTGTCTCTTCTTTGACAAAATGACTCAGTGAACCACTGTAGGCAGAAAGTGAGTGTAGGCTCATAGTCACGGTATTAAAACAACTCAATCCCCCCTTTACACATTTGTAAGTTAAAGTGTGACAAGATATCATCAGAGGAAATACATACAGTAGGCTACAGTCCGTGTTTTTATATCCAGAGAAAGATCCCAGAGCGGCACTGAGAAGAGCAGGAAAGTTCCAGAAGTAGGTTTTTCAGGAATGAGTAGGGAAATGAGAACCAATGTTTATTTTTTTATTTTTTTAAGGGAACCTGGGTCACCCCTTTCTTCTTTTGTCTCCACTGATCCAACCACTGCTCCGTGTTTGATGGCATCACGAGGAGCGACAAACACTGACAACACTGACTCACCAACCACACAGAACACGTGTCTACTACCACACAACCATAATCCAGCCT
The DNA here is from genome assembly GCF_963691815.1 of Echiichthys vipera. Taxonomy (NCBI): domain Eukaryota; kingdom Metazoa; phylum Chordata; class Actinopteri; order Perciformes; family Trachinidae; genus Echiichthys; species Echiichthys vipera. The sequence continues at coordinate 17,535,380 of NC_139840.1, read as the reverse complement.
AATACTGTGAACGGGGACAACAAGAGTGGGAAGTTTTAAGAAGACAGGACAGGAAGAGGGGAGGAGGACGGTAAAGAGGGGGAGCAGGAGAAGAAAAAACGAAAATCACCCTCATCTACGCTTACATTTGTGATTGATGTTTGCACAATAACGCCATCGACAATCACTACAGACATTCTCACTGTCTTCTAAACCTAGTTTTCACTTAGAAATACCGGGAAATGGAAACACAAAAGGGTCGGCTCAGGGAGAGGAGACGTCCATGAAGGCGAAGTCCTGTTCTCAACACAAAAATGGCCGCTGACACAATCACAGGCAGTGTAAAAAATCGAGGCCAATTTGTTCGTCTATTCTCATTTGGCCTTATGAATCTTTAACAGCTGTTGAGTTATTTATCCTGACACGGAAGTCGTCGCTTCATCATCCCTCACAAGGGACGAAAATGGAGTTTGCAGGATTTGTATTTCAAAAGTTCTGAGAGTTTGAGGCTCTCTTACCTGTGGAAAATAATTTCCAAACTGTAAACGTGTCTTCTTACAGTGTTGTAGATGTGCTTAACCAAGTGGTTTTCCACCTTTTCAGTGTGTGACGACCTAAAAACGAAGACATGTTTACTCCCCATGACTTGCTGCACACGTCAATAAGTTGAATAGCGCCAGCTCTTCGTAAACCCATCACTAAGTTTGCATGACCTTCATAACTTCTCATTGACTACTAGCTAGTTTCAAAAGGGTCCTTTGTAAATGTAATCTTTCTGCAAACATAGAAATGTGTTTCAGAGTTAGTGCTATACCTATGATTCAGAAATATGTATAATATATGGTTTTCTTTTTAGCAACACATCTTCATTCCAAAACAACACATATGACCTCATTTCGTAACGTTCCGAAATGGCCGCAGCTTTTAATACGTGGATAAGTTGGTTAAGTTTAGGCAGCAAAACTACTTTGTTATGGTAGGGAAAAGATCTTGGTTTGGATTAAAATTAGTAGTTGAATGTCTGAGGCGTACTATTGACACAAACAGCAGTCTCTTCGGTAAAAGTCCTCTGTTTGTGCTCCTTATACTACGTCACCTAATTTCATTCTTTGTTCTCGCCATAATTACTACGGCCACTCAAGGTCGCTGCCTAACAACGAAAGTAAATAAGCCGCTACACAGTTGAAGGATATTGTGTAAAAATATTCTCAGTTTACATTATAGTTAAACAGCATTTTGATCAAGTATCAGGTGAGATAAGTCGAACATATTCCAATATACTGTGAACGAGTCTAATATTAGAAAGCTAGCATTAGTTTAGCATTTATCAGTTAGCTATGCAACAGTTATACCTGGCTGTTACTATGTGTAAATATTAACAACTTACAACTAATCTTTATGTAAGAGTTTGTGTGGTGTAATAGTTAATCAATACTTTTAACTATAGGATACATTTTAAGTAGGCTAAAATACACAGGGAACGGATGTGCAGCAGGGTTTTTAACCTGCTACACAGACCCCATTGGTAGCATGTTGCTACTGCCGTCTTTACTGTGTGCAACTGAGTTTTAATTCAGTTGGTTCTGCAGGTTTAGAAGCTGTGCTGCCTCACATTGTTCTCTGGTACAATGAAGTATGTATCTTAATCATTTTTAATCGCTTTTTACTCGGTTCTGTGTAGCTGTTACCTGTTGGAGGGCCACATAGCCGCTAAGTAAGATAGAATAGAAATAAAAAAGAGCTGAGTCATGCGGCGCCCAGGGCCCATGTAGAAGCTTCAATTGAATATAAGAGACACACTCTGCTGTGGGTGTCCGGCGATAGCCATGTTGTGGCGTGCACCCAGCTCATGTAGTTTGGCAGTAGGAAAAACTGGTGCATCAACTCCAGGAGAGGTTCAAATATTCAGACGGCCTATTAATATTTATATAAAGTCAGAATAATAATATAATTTTGTCATGTCAACCATCTGGTAACACCTCCAATTTAACTTCACAGGAGGTTAGAGACCACCGCTTTAGATTAGGCTTTGTCTAATTTCTTGATGCCTGTTTCCAGTTGATGCACACTGAGATGTAAACAGGCACACGCGCCGTCTAGTGTGAAGGTGTTGAGAACAGAACAGACCCACATGGAGGACGGGGAACTTTAAAACGGTAAACAACCAAAAGGTCACGGAGAACAAAAACTGAGGAAATTAAAATGACAAACAAGAAGCAACAGAACACTTCAAATAATTTTTTTTGTTTTGTTTTGTCTTTTTTAAACCACAGTACTACTTTCCACTATACGATGCACATGGCGTGGGTAGGGTTAACACGACTTCATTTACATTTTGTATCCTCGATCTCCAGCCAGGGACCCCTCCCAAAGGAGGACCCAGTGGGGGTGTGTGGGGGGGTTGGGGGTGTGGAGGGGGGATGCACTGGGCTAGGGGGGCAGAGACATTCGCACACCGACCGCCTCAGAGGCATAGAGGGAGAGCAGACAGTGTCACTTTGTGATTCCTGTTGCGCTTCATCAATTTGTATCTTTATTCATGTGTAACTGTGATTGTTCTTCCTATCAATCCAAGTCACCTTGATGAGGTTTACCACTTCTGTGTGTGTGTGTGTGTGTGTAGGGTGCAACTTTATGCAAGCCCAGCAACAACAGATGGTCTTGTGATCATCACACCAGTTTGTAAGATGGCAATTGTAATTATTTTAATTATATAATTGAATCATGCAGCTACTATATGTATATATATATATATATATATATATATATATATATATATATATGTATATATACATATAGTATATATATATATATATATATATATATATATATATATATATATATATATATGAAAACAACCTACACATGCTATGGCTTTGTTTTTCACTCAAACATTTACATCAGTTCTCTCTTAGAGAATGAATTTTGGCTTTATGGCTCTACATACAGTATTGCTGGAATGTTATATTTCAACAGAGCTTAGTTTGGTAGCTTGGTTACACTCACTCTGTAGGCTAGTTATTTCACTTTTCCTGAGAAAAGGTGCTATATATGTTTACGTGTTGCTTTCTGTGTTTCCACCACTAAAATGAATGCATGTGACCGTGACACTATTGCTGTGTGTCCTCTGTCTGCCTCTGAGTATGACCCAACTCTCCGGGCTGCTCCCCCTGGCAGCGCTGGGAAGGTCAGGCATTCACCAACACAGCAAAGAGCAGGGACCGAGGGTAGAGGCCGACAGGTTGACCCTCTCTTGTAGATGAAAGAGCATGAATTGTGAGCTCTTTGCCCCCTCCCTTTTCTAACCAGCGACCCTCTTGCGACCACCAGCCCGGTGCCAATTGCTCTCTGTTGTGTGGTTGCTATGGTTACTGTGGCTGCCCGTGTCCGGTGGGCTTGACTTCCTAACCAAACCCTCCGGGCCACAGGCAGCCACGGCAGCTCTCGGCCAGTGCGCTCGCCCCAAACTCACACAGCTAACGTCGCAAAAATCTCACAAAGAAGAAAAGGTCAAATCTTCAGTCTGTTTGTCATTTATGTGAATGGTCCAAATCTAGTGCTTTTTTAAAATCTCCATCCATTGAAGTTGACATATGTTAATGTTGATGAAGAACCGTCCTTACTTTTCAGCCATGGTCAGATAAAGCAGGCTGCAATATGTTCTATAGAAAAACATATTCAAACTGTCTTTGAAAACAATTTGTTTTATTTGGTGGTGTGAACTTACAACTTAACACTCACCTGCATTTTTATTCATGCATGATTCTTAACAATGCAAACTTTAGAAGAGCATAGTTCAAAATTCTATAAATGGATGGTAGCCAGGTCCCCGTGCATCACATTTCTTTTAAAATCCCTGACTGCACAGAATACAGTAAAGGGGACTTTAAATGAAAGAGGAAGTCTATTTCATTATCTCATTAATATAATAGAGAGACAGGGCTACCAGTATCTCACAGCTCAGTCATCATGCCAATTTCCAAAACTTATCTTCTATGATACTTAACTCTATTATTCTTATCAAGCATGGACTTTCAAATCCATCAATACTGTAGTTCTCCAGTATCATTCAAACAAGCTGAATAAAACAACTGAGAGATCTGCATTTTTGTTTTCATTCACAAACCAAATCGAGCCATGGCTCCGGTTTTGATGTGGACGTTCAATTTTGAATAGAGCCATAGACGGGAAACTTATATTGTGCTTTCGCACTTCTTTGCGAGTCAGTGGCTGTGTGTGTTTGCGTGTGTCAAACACGTTTTAGGGACGTGCTCATGCCTCCCCCGAGGGACCCCTGGCTGCGTTGTTTCATATCATTTTCATATTGAACTTCCTGGTCCCTCCCGAGGCGCCGCCGGTGGCGGGTTCAGATTTCCGGAAGGAGTACTCCACTGTGAAGTTGTTCTTGCGTTGGCCGCGTCCCCGGCTCCACACGAACAACAGCAGGAAACAGAAGAGGACCACCCCCAGGAAGGTGATGCAACCCATTGCCGTGGAGACCAAGATGGTGGTCAGGTCCAAAGTGAACTTCAGGAAAACACGGGTGCTGTTCAGATTTGTGTCGTTGAAGAACTCGCCGCTGTACAGCGAGCGATTGAGAAAGAAGGCTGAGGCGGCATCTAGTGGCTGGCCACGCACTGTGAGTGTGGCAAAGTAGGTGTCATTGCCTCCGGCGTTACTGGCGATGCAGATGTATGTTCCGCTGTCAGTAAGCTGGGCGTAGCGGATCTCCAGGGTGCCACTAGGGAGAACAGTAATGCGCCCTGAACTCTTAGCTGTGATCCGTCTGCGCTGTGGGGAGATCCAGACAATAGCAGGCACAGGCTCTCCTTCAGCTCGACACAGAAAACTCACAGGTTGGCCCTCACGAGCGATCACCTGTGGGAGGTGGAGGAAAGGAGTGCACAAACTAATAAATTCAGCAGAGTCAGAAAAACTACAGAATACACTCACAACAAAATATTACAGCAAAACACTTAAAGAAACCTCAGTAATCAAACCATGAACATTTCTAAAGTATCTGCTAAATATCAAACCTAAATGTAATCATCTTCATTACCTGCTGTAGTTTACGGTTGCGTATCTTAGGTTTCTGGCATGTAAAGTGATCGAAGAGTGCAGAATCGGTGAAGGTGCTGAGGCTGACCCCTTGCACTTCCACCGGCCCCGCACACACCGGCACTCTGCCGTCAAAGTTGAGGGTCTTGCGTCTTTGCAGGATCCACAACAGACGGCAGTCACACATCAGGGGGTTCCCGTCCACTCTGAGGGTCTCCATACTGTTGACAGAGTGGAAGGAGCCCTCTTCAAGAGTCTGCAGGTCGTTAGAGGAGAAGTTGAGGACCCGGATCTGTCGAAGGCCTCCAAGGGCATGGAGCTCCACGGTCATCAACCCAGTGCTTACCATGATGAGCTCTTTCAGCCTCAGCAGGTCCTTGAAGGCCCAGGGCTCCAGTGTGGTGATAGGATTGTAGGACAAGTTGAGGTGGGTGAGGTGCACCAGATTCTTGAAGGAAGCGGAGGGGACAGAGGTGATGTTGGTGTTGGTGATTGAGAGCCAGTGGAGGTCCAGGCCCTGGAAACTAAAAGGGGAGATGTACTCCAGGTACAGCCAGTGATCGATTTCCAGACCCCGCAGGTTGGAGAGCTTTCTGAAGTTCTGGTCCTCCAGGGCAGTGATGCTGAGGTGACGGAGGTGAAGAGTGATCAGGCTGCGCAGGTAAGACAGTGTCTGGCCAGAGATGGATGTCAGGTTGCAGCGCTCTACTGTGAGATCTTCCAGCCCCAGCAGACCTGAGAATGCCTGTGAATCAGGAAGATAAAGGGTTTTAAAACCTAAAATAAGATGCATTTTCAAACACATGTTTTGCATTTAGTTGCTGTTAAGAAATTGTAGGAGCTGCTTGGCTTTATTCGGAACCACAAAGTATATTCCAGGTCTATCGTTATGAAAGTGTGATTGCCTGGGATGTAATTTCCTGTGATTTCAAAAGATAAAATTAATGTTCTTCCATCCATTTCTTTATTAGGAACACAGAGCTTACCTTGTGAGAGATATAAACCAGGTCGTTGTCTCCCACCTCCAAATGTTTCAGACTCCTCAGATCCTGGAAGGTGTAATCTAATAAAATAACCATCTTGTTCTCGCTCAGATCGAGGCTGGTAAGATTGCCCAGCTTGGCAAAAGCCCCCATGGGCACTAACTTCAGCTGGTTTCCCCTTAACTTCAGCACTTTAAGACTCTGGAGGGTGGCGAAGGCATTGGGCTCTAATGTGGCGATGAGGTTCTCACTGAGGTCGACTTCCTCCAGCCGGGGGTACGGTGCCAGGTCACCTGATTGCACCCAGCGGAGCCGGTTCTTGCTGAGGTCCAGAAGTCGTGTCTCTGTGGGGATGCCCTCTGGGATGTTGGTGAGCCGCCGCCGCTGGCACGACACCGACCTCAGCTGAGCCGAACACTCGCACCGTGGCGGACAGGCCTGGCTACTTCCTGGCATCGTTGATGTTATTATGGCAACCAGAGAAGCAGCCAGGACCCATCGCCACACCCTCGGCCATGGCACTAAGGCACGCCCACCAGGGCCAGGAGAGCCAATCATGGCCCTGGTCCTCTGACTCCTCGCCTGTCGTAGGCAGGGTCAGTGCACCATGCACCTGCAAGATGAGATAGAGAGAAGAAAGGAACAGAATAGAAGCAGAGAGAGAAAAGATATGAGATGAATGAATAAAGACATGACACGAGAGAAAGAGATCATCCCCCAGGCTCATAAAAATTACATCCACTCGGCTGTAAATTATCAATGCTTCTTGCAGTTTAAGTAATATACTGAAAGCTACGGAGATTTGAGACATATCATGACACGGTACTAAAATACAACTGAAGAGACCCCATTACAGGAATGGATCTGTGTAAGATATTTAAGATAATTTGTCTTTTCACTAATTCATCTGTGCTTTCAGTTGGAGAACTAGGACACCGGGAGCCATGCAAGGCGAGGGAGCTTCTTGATTCAGCAGAATTCATGCATGTTGCATCTCCTCAGCTCTCCTTCGCAGCACTGAGACCGTCTGCTCCATTTTGACAAACACAGTGAATTTATTATCACCACGCATAAACACAGACTGAGCTCCTCAACAATCATATCATGACTGAAAGCCATGTGTGCCGCGGCCATGTCATGTGAAGGGAAATATGTGTTTGAATCACAATGTACTCAAGTCACATCATGTGTTTGATCAGGTATGTGTTGATGCATGCATGCGTAGGAGGCGACATTTTGCCGGTCATTAATTAAAATCGCTTTGGTCCTCCTTGTGCAGAGATGAGATGAATCACTTGTGCTTTAACATTCCTCCAGGCAACCTGTCATCTCTCCCACACACTGTTTCAACTCAAAGACAGTCAAAGAGCACCTGGCATCAGATCTGGAACACAACTCGATGTCCATCCAGTTAGCAGTAAGTGGTCATACTTTTATGCTTGGAGGAAAAAACTTTTTTTGCACTTAAATGTTAAACTCTTCACTATCTGCTTGGTTGTTTTTCAGATGAAAAGGAAATAACAGAAAAAATATCATCATAATGCTGAAATGCCTTCTGATGCTGACACTGGAGGAAGGCAGAGCTCAACAGATTAATAATATATGGGTTGATTTATGCTTACTGGGCAGTGCTCAAAGCGGGAGTCACATACTTATAAAGGGCCAGAAGTCGCCAGACTTTATTTGCTATGGGCTTTGCCTCGAGTCTCTTTCTAATAAGTTGGATTTAGAAAACAGCCTCTTGAACCTCTCATCCTATTTGACTGTTTTGATGCGTTGGCATCAATGGGATCAAACAGGATGAAATGGGATTTAGGCTAAATTTAAATGATGGCAGACATAAATTCTACACACACATACCTTCACACATGATCACACATACACAGAAACTGCAGTAAAACCTCCAGAGATTGTGTCTCATCTACTAAGCCTCAGGGTGGATAAGTCCCACAATTTTTTTGACAGGTCTGGAAAACACTAAACCATATCTGAAGAATTTGGTTGAAATCTGGCACAATTCTGTTACCATTGGCTGGGAGACAAAACGCAGGCAGAGAGCACCTGCTGTGCAGACTTCTGCACAAACTGACCCAGTTCTCAGCAGTAACTCAGCCTCGCACTGTTAAACCGGCAACAACTCACCATGACCACAACAACAGAGCAGCAAACCTCAGCGTGTCCGTAAAGAAGAGCCTGGGAGAGTAACTGAGAGATCTGGCAAACAAACACAAGTAGATCCTCTGACATAACAAGCTATTTATAAGATGAAATTAAACAAAATTAGCGTCTGCGTCCCTGCATCAGCTAGATAATTTTTCTGGCGCTGACATGATGATACTTTTTACTCCTCATGGTCCTCAGAGGGTGAATCGAACTGACTTTGGTGACTTTTCTACTAGTGCCGTTAATGAAGTTGAAATTTATTATTATTGAGATATTCAGACTTAAATATCTCTGCAACTATTAGATCGACTGCAATCGAAATGTGGTACAAACATCCATAGTCTCCGGAGGATGTCCTGTGCCCCCTGACCTTTCATCCACACTAACATCAGGTCAATATTCTTCAGGTGTATATTGCATAAACTCTTAGTCTTGTTGTATTCTGAATATATATAGTGTCTGTGTGTGTGTGTATCAGTGCACATCTGCCCAGCTCTTAGGCAGGGTGATGGATGCAGCCTGTCTCGACCCCCCCCCCCCCCACCCCCCCCCGGAGAGTCATCCTACGGGTCAGTTGCAGAGTCGCAGCATGAATCAGTGATCTGACATCGTGGAGGCAGACAAGGTCCTCACTGCTGGAATCAAGGACAGACAGGAATCTTTAACACACACACACACACACACACACACACACACACACACACACACACACACACACACACACACACACACACACACACACACACACACACACACACACACACACACACACACACACACACACACGCACGCACGCACACACACACACACACACACACACACACACACACACACACACACACACACTTCATCAAACACATGGACCCAGAGAAGTCCAGTGTGCAGACCAATAAATACACACCTTTATTCTCACTCCCAAGGTAAATACAGCAGATAGCCGGCAGCCGGTGTCTTTATTCTGCTTCAGAAGAGCTCAGGGTAAGTCTTATAGCTTGTTCCTGCATCTCCACAGACAACACACAAAATCACACTAGGGCTTCCCACAGCAACACTACAAACTGTAAATTAACATTTACCAGATGTTACGGCAACAGCACTGACAAGCCCAACAACTATCCAGCCACTGGCCAGCTGTCAGGGGAGATCGACTTTAGAAGGATAGGAGAAATATCAGACTGAAGGCTAAAAATAACTCTGTTTTAGATAAATGACCTAATGAACAGATGTTTGGGAACAACATCCCCGTGCAATCACACGTACACCATGAGCCTGTACAGGCACAACACTGATGATCATGGCCAGATGTTTCAAACACCGGCTGTCTTACCTGATTTACACAGACAGGATAGCCTCATTAAAAAACACCATGTTGCCAAAAAAGACGCTTCCCAGATAACCAATATGGAGCAAAAATAAGGTTCCGGTCATTGTCTGTTTTGCATTTGTGTGTTTGTGTGTCTGACCGTTAATAGGCCCTCCATGTTGACTGGTAGCCTTTATAAGCCTTTATATTCATCCAGCAGAGCATCTCAACCCCCATGTCCCTCCTTCCTACCACTACACACACACAAACACGCACAAACACACAAACTCAATAAAAACAGCCTCAGTGATGTAGGTGCAATTGAGCAGTCAGCAGGTTATTAGAGTAAAGCTTTTACATTTTATTGTGGCAACCTGCAAACCAGCCAAGATGCAAACTTGACATGTTTTTACTTTCCAGAGGAGAGCTGACAGCTTGTGCTTTCCATTGCTAAGTAGCTATAAATCCAATATTAAATCTGTGCTTAGTCACTCCATTTTAGGCACAAGTCAAGTGTGGAGTACAGCTTAGCAGCTCTCTAATACAGCTGCATTGAATGGGGAGAGAAAAGGTAAGACAACTGTGGTAAATTTGTTCAAAGCAGAAATATATCTTCTAATATAAATACTAATAATATCAACTAGTCCAAGTCAACATGAAAGTTTATTCTGCAAGTCTGAAAAGTTCAAAGTTTGAGTCTCAAAAAGATTTCAAAATGTCCTCTTTGTAATCTAGTTAGTGAAAAACAAAAACAACAACGCCCATACTTAGACCCTGATGATAACAAAGGAAAACTGTCATTCCAATATCTCTCCTTAATTAGGCGGGAAAAAATGGAGGAAACCTTGGGTGGTGGCTCACAGAGCAGGATCCCCACAGTGACGAGGCGTCCAATGCTCTGAGTGGGAACACAACGATAAAATATGAATAAACAACTCGAAGAAAACAGAAAGAATTGACAGAATACGAACACTTGGTCAACAACCACAACGTGACCGTAAACCACCGTTTTGAATGTGCACAAAGAAAAAGATTTTCAAAGCTGGAATCAATTCAGTGGGCTGCAGTGATGTGAAGGACACTGCAGTTGTTTTCAGTTTGCAAAGAGAGATGATACTCATGGTGCTTGTTACCATGCAATCCTACTGTAGCTGCGTCGTCTTCCTCTAAGAACTCTGAGTCACTGAGGCAGTGAGTGTGAACTGATTGAGACTGACATGCTGCCTGATTTGACCTTTAGCTGATTAGAGCCAAAAATACAAATCTTAGACTTGACTGCTGCAGTAGTTTTTCATTGGACAAGCTCATGGTCTATCTCATATTTAAACTATAAAGTCAAGAAGTTTCTGTATCTCCTGTAGTTAGAAATAGGGCAAATGAGGGGTAAACACTTCTGATTGGCTATTGCTCTGAACCTACTGCTGAACTTAAAGAGCAACTTAACAACCCTGAAAATCTTGTTGTTGTTGACTTTTTTATATATTAGGTATAGTGGAAACAGAGCATGTGTGGTTCATTTGTTGGCCTTTGTGGGCTTCATTTCTCAGCCAACGTTAGCTAATGTTACACACTGTCCGCTGTGGAGGAGCTGAAGAGGGGCAAGGGGCTCTTGGAGAGAACCTGGAGCATGCAAAATGTCACATCCTTGCATACAGAGTCATTGCATGCATGTAGATGTTCTGCTGAGCTGAGGATGCAAGATAACATATCTACACTGTCAGTCTCAATCCTCTCATATACTCCTGAGAACTTGAGTCTGCAGCACAGCGAGGCTGACAGCACATACTCACACACCTAACCAAGTACACACACACTTCATCATCCTTTGGGGAAGCATCACCCCTCTGCTGCTGACTGTCTCCTCATACAGGATGCTTCACAAAGTCAGAGATGCTTTCTGACTCATCCTACTGTAGTTTCCCCTCCAACCGGGTGATCCCTAAAATACTTCACAGATCTCTGTGATTTCTCTGAGCTGATGTCTGTATGTCTGCATCTCTCCGGAGAAGCACTGCAAAGTGACAAACCACCAATATGCAGAGAGTTGCTGATGAAGCCAATCCTTTGTTTTCCAGCTGCTTCAAAATCCGCCAAAATCTGAACATCAGCGGAGGATGCACAGTGCATCAGAACAATGCCTAACAGCCACAGAGGAACAACAACACAACAAACAAAAGCTAAAACAAGCTCAGATAAAAGAACAACAACCCACAAGACAGAAAAAATAAAACTATGTGCTGCTTGTTCATTAAGGAGTAAAAAAACATATTTTCCAGTCCTCAAATGACTTCTTCAACAAACATCTATTTACTTTCATTATGCTTAACACACACACACAACACTAAATGTCCCTGCATTCAGACAGGAGCTGTCTGAGTTGGTGTGTGGGCTTTAGATAGACAACGCTAGGTGAATTAGAAGGGAGATGAGCCCAAAAGGTCATTTCATCCTTGTGTCTGTGTGTGAGTGTGTGTGTGTTTGTGTGTGTGTGTGTGTGGGTGTGGGTGTGGGTGTGTGTCACTTGTCACATACTTTCACTTTGAACTCCACCAACACTGAGACCTCAGTGAGGGGTGGCGGGCACAGCAGTGAGTCCTTACTGACAAATCCCATCACACTGATAGCACTGGTCTGTATCAGTTTCACTCTGCTTCAGTGCAGCAGAAGTTACTCAAAGTGATTAGTCACAAGCAGCTGATCCATAAAACATAGAGGCAATTAATCAATACTATTACTGCAATGGTTTCAAATGTCTCTGTGCTGTTGAATTCATCCAGAATGAGTCTGATCCACACTTGGTTGGTACAGAGATCTAGCTGCTCTCGCTTGTTCCTGTGGTAGTTCAGCGGGTAAGATGTTGCACCAAAATATGTCACAGAGAACATGGGTATTGAGAAAGATATAAGATTTCTGCTTCACTTCTTTGATGTCTTGTGTTACTTTGTTCCTTGCTTGATTTTGTTCCCACTCAATACGAGCTTTTTTATTATTCCTCTCAATCATAATGAGCAACAGTGCTGTGCAGTCCAGAGCATCAAATCCATGACAAACATCAATGAAGTATGTGTGTGTGTGTGTGTGTGTGTGTGTGTGTGTGTGTGTGTGTGTGTGTGTGTGTGTGTGTGTGTGTGTGTGTGTGTGTGTGTCTGTGTGTGTGTGTGGGCATGTTTCAATCCTCTGAAGTGATTGTATCTTTAGATTTTCTGCTGTAATTATTTTCTCCGTGCTCACTGCAAACGAGAACAGAAAAAGAAACTCTAAACCATCCACCATCTATCTGTTCTGTTGCAGTTGATCCCGTCTAGTCAGTCAGATTACAATAATAACTGACAATTGAAGAAAACATTAGCACAAAACTAAACGGTGGATAGTTTATTTTTCTCTTTCTTTCTCTTTCTGTCTCAGCTTTCAAAGCAGTGGTATATCAACCTTTATATGAAATCCCCTGTGTACCTAAAATAGATTAGACTGGAATCCTACAGGAAAAGCTACACTCTCTTTCTCTATCTGGCTTTGTTCCATCACCATCTTATCTTTCTGGGTGTAATCTGACAGCCAAAGAAAGTCCTGTGTTTGACAGTTGAGATGAATATACACCGAGGGATGGCGGGATTAAAGGGAAAAACAACAACAAAACACTGCAGCATCCAATGAATCACTTCAAAAGCTGTTTGTTCTCTTGTGAAACATACACACATGATGAAGAAAAAGATTGTTAGACCTGTGAAAAAATACATGTTTATATTCACAAAGACACATATACACACGTACACAACAGGTGTCAGAACTCAAATCAAACTGCTCACTGTAACATGAATATAATATATAACAGATGAATGATTTTGGTTTACAAGGATATAATAAACGCACCACGCTTGATAACAAGAACATTAATATGATCTAGAAAACATGTTGGTTGAAATGATTGTCCGAACTGCAGAAACCACCAGAATACTATCATGTGATGTCTTGATGATATTTTTGAAGCAAAATCCTGGGTTCTCCAGGTTGAAAACCCCAATATTAAAGGGATAGTTTGGATATTTTGAAGTGGGGTTGTGTGACATACATACTCATTGTCAGTGTGTTACCTTCAGTGGATGGTGGTCAGCACGCCCCCAGTTTGGAGAAGCAGGCAAACAAAAAAAAAAAACATGGTGGAAGCATGGACGGATTATGACACAATGGGCCCCTGGGTACAGACGGCTATGGAACAATGGACCCAAATTCAAAAAGTCTACTTCTAGTTGTTTTGGGTCTCTTTGTGGCCATTGTGCACTTATGACGTTTTCTCTTTGTGATCATTTTATGTCCATTTTTAGTGCTGATGTTGATGGAAATCTTAGTTCTGGCCAGATTACAAATTTTGTGTTGAAACATTTCACTAAAAATCACAAATGTAAACCTCATGATGGCGCTAGAGGAAAAAAATATAGTAACACCAAAGTCATGAGGATCCTCAGGAACGTCTGAACAAAATTTTGTGCCAATCCATCTGATAGCTGCAGATACTTTAATCTGGAGAGATTTTTATTAATGGAGAAGATAAATATTTGATGTCCCTTCACAGTAAACAGCAGGTCGGAACTCTAAACCTGTAATATGTTAAAAACAAAGAGCATTTCAGTCAACACAGATCTTTTTTTGATTTACTTGAAGAACTGGCACGTTTAATTAGCGGTAGCTGCTCTGATGATTCTCACACCCTGCAGTGTTTTGACCTGCTTTTCTCTGGCTCAAACCTGAGCACATGGCTACGCACACGCACGCACACACACACACACACACACACACACACACACACACACACACACACACACACACACACACACACACACACACACACACACACACACACACACACACACACACACACACACACACAGGCAGATACATATACGCTAGGTCTAGTGTAGTAAACAAACAACAAAGGGCGGCCTTGGAATTCAGCTTATAAGAAGGATAACCTTGCCTGTAACCATATGGTCTCTGCTCAGGTGTTATGTCTGTAAGTTTTCACTCGCACAACCACGTACACTATTTCTACCATGTGATGTCACCTTTTTCCCCCACCCAACTCTTAATGAAATCATGTGACCCGGAGGTTCAGGGGTTACGGCGTTATCATAAATCATAAGCCGGCAGACATTAGTGAAATGCCAGGGCTAAAAGGGGCACAGGTTGGTTTACGTCCCAACAAAAGTCACCCACACATTATCACCAAATGTAAGTCTGCTTATGCCCCACACACATTTTCACTGATGTCACAGGCAGCTCTTACTTGCATACATGCACATTCAGAGCAATTAACATGCACATTTTAGACAAGCTTTTGGGCAGGTCCTTAAGAGAAAAAGAGAAAAACTTTATCATTAGCCTGAACTTTCTTGTACTTCACTTACTTGTGACGTGGCTCACAAGTAAGTACAGTGAATGTTTCCCTAATTGAGGGATTTTCTTGCCTACATATTTTAACCTCATTCACAGTATAACATGTGTACTCCTGTTATCCAGGATGGGCTTAGCCTCATTAGCGAGCCGGTTGGAGCAACTACAGAGCCCATTTCCTTGTGCTGAAAGATGTACAGAATCACCCGCTTGGTCTTGGTTCAGATCTGAGCCGAGTCGCTGTGATGTGTTACGATGACATGTGTGCAGGTCGGTGTGATAGGGTGCTATACAGTATGTGCACCATATGTTTTATTTCAGGAATTATGAAGAGTTCACTCTGCAGATCAGAGGTTTGGAAACCTACCAGCTGGTAGCCAGATAGAAGACTTACAAGTCATTAAGTCAGGTACGTGCACAACTGAAGCTACACAAATCAACATAAATTGTGCCCATGTGCACACGAATATGTTTACATGGCTTTTTAAAAGTGTATTTAGGAAAAGTATTTAGTGTGGCAGTTGTTTATCATGGGGTGTAATTAATCGGCAAGTGCAAATATTATTACCAACGGTTCAGATCCGATGTCAGGATTTGGGGGGACACAAAAGTGAATCTAAAATGGGAAGAATATTAAGTCTGAAAATACATTTGTTCAATTTTGAATATTTCTGCACCCATGATTATTATACTATGAGCAACAGTAGAGAGAAAGAGTTAAGAATAGCAGGGGGGTAATAATTTAATCAAACTTGACCTGTCTCTAAGAAAAAAATCTTCACACATGCAGACACCAATAATTTTGAGTGACACACAATCTGACAAGTGACTGAATGGCCTTAAATTAGTCTTGGCCTATGGGGATCTGTGGCCTTATTACTGCCGTTGATTGAATTGACTCATTATTTATCCCACACATGCTTCCAAGAAGCTTGGTCACCACTGTGAGCTTCATATATTTACGGCATTTCCTCACATTTGTAAAATCCTACGCTGTGATATTTCTTGTACATGTCACTGCAGTATTGTGAGGGTCGTGCTGAGGAATCAGGTCTTGTATTGTTGAGGACAAACCTCCTCTTCATGCGAAACAGTAGACTCTGTCATCTCAGTTCTGATTACCGGGCTTGATAGGATATGAAGGGAGTTCATTTCTGGTGTCATTTCCTTTCTAAAGGCTAATGAGTTGCCAGATAACAAAATGGTGGGGCGATCCCAAGGTTCATTGGGAAGTGAAATCACGTCTACTTCTCAGCGCCAACGGAGCAGCCGCAGATTACGATGATAGCCGGGCGTTTCAGCATTTCCCTGGAGACATCTCACCTGAAAGGCAACGGCCCCTTTTTCACCCTGTACAGCTCAGTGTATGTGTGTGTGCATGTGCATGTTTGTGAATTGCAGGGATTGTGTTTTTATATCCCTTCGGTATGGAGAAGAAAAGAAATTAATTCAATTCTTCAGCTCGTTAGATAGGTGAAAGCCAAACAGGGAATTTAAAACCAAGCCAGCCGACGCCTCTTCCATATACCGCCATGAATAAAAGGACTGCAGGAAGAAGTGTGATAAAAAGGAAACTGAAGGGAGGAGATTGAAATAGATAAGTGCAGAGCTGCATAATATAACCACAATGTGAGCGATGGATAGATTTGTGTGTCAGGGGAGAAGATGATGGACATGGAGGACAAGAACAGAGTGAGAGAGGAGGGAACAAGCGGGCGGGGGACACTCTGTTTCACTTTGTCACTAATGATGGAGGAAGGTCAAAGCTATTCCACAGTTGAGAGAATATAATGATGCAAATTAGGTCTGACGCTCAGTCAGGTGCCAGAATAGAGGCTCAGGAATCTTCATGTTGCTCGATAGCATGTAGAAATTTTGTATTTTAATAAATATCGTCAAGATGTCAGCACCATGAAAAGACCACTTCTCTCCAAAGAACAAAAGAGGAAAACTGACTGGCTAAGTGACCGGTACAAATATGTATCCGTCTGTGTGGCAAGTTAAGAGCAAGAAAAGGAATGAGTTGGAGAAAGAGGGGGGAGGGGAGGATTGTGACAGCTTTCCATCCCCAGTCTTTGAGGAGCAGCGTGCTGCCGGATTCACATGGGGGAAAGAATTTACAATTAATATGTACATAGCTTTGACCTGAATGCATAAACTGATTGCAAATATATGTTAAACTGCACTCAGACTCTGACGCAGTTTCTATTTTTATTATTGTATAAAAATGATCCCCCAGCCTCTAAAACGACCTTCCCCTCCCAGTCAAGCTGTTGTAAATAAACCATATACCCACAAAGGATGTTCATGTATTGTAGAAATGTGCAGTATGGTACAAGGACGGGGGAAAGCATATGCATACATGGCAGGGATGTAGACAGCAGAGTAATTGCAGTGCTTCATGGATAATAGTGACCCTGTTAGCCCGAAAGCTTATTGGCTGCCCGTTTCTCTGATTCTGTCAGTGCAACCAATAGGAGCTGTCACTACCGTTTCAGATGTGGGGATGAAGGGGCAGGGAAAGGGGGGGCCGGCACAGAGAAAAAGAGGTGAAGACGGAAAAGAAATCTGGGGAATGGATGACATGAGGAGAGAAACAGGGAGTGACATGGATGGAGATGCAAAATAAAAGAAAGCAGGAGAGAGCTGAATCCTTTGTACTGAGGAAACAAAGGCGACAAATCCTGAGCACTGATAAAGCCGTTCAGCTTGTGGTTTACAACAACAGAGCATATGTGTGTGTGTGTGTGTGTGTGTGTGTGTGTGTGTGTGTGTGTGTGTGTGTGTGTGTGTGTGTGTGTGTGTGTGTGTGTGTGTGTGTGTGTGTGTGTGTGTGTGTGTGTGTGTGTGTGTGTGTGTGTGTGTGTGTGTGTGTGTGTGTGTGTGTGTGTGGCTGGTTTACGTGGGTGTGTTTGAGCAATGCAGCTTGGCGTATGTAAGAAGATTGTGCTTCACAGGACATTAGGTGATCATCACATTTCCTGGATCCTCTTCTCGCCAGAGATCCCAGGGGAGGATAAACAAACCCCTATATACACACGTATGGATACACACATGTGGTTGTGAAGGCTTTGTAAACACTGACAGAGTGAAGGTGGTAATAAGAAACAGATCATTGTGGTGAGGAGGAGGAGGAGGAGTAGGAGGAGGAGGAGGAGGAGGAGAAGAAGAAGTGGGACCACAGGGGAGAAAGTTGCTGGAAAGGTCATAAAAGCGGTTAAACAAATAAGGGATTTTTGGAGCTATAGATATAGATAGAATGAGGATGAGAAAATAGATAAGAGCTGGAGAGCCAAGGGATGGTGAGTTTGAGGAAGAGGAAGAGGAAGAGGAAGAGGAAGAGATTGAACAGGTTGCCAGGTTTGTGGAGAGTTCAGGTTTGTTTTGTTGATTGACAGCCGACTATCTGGAATCACAGCACTGTGACAGCCTCGATTAGCCTGTGTCTGCGCCTCCATGCACACACTCTGACAACAAAAGTCCAGTTTCATATCATCTGGATCTTATTTTCATAGTTTTCACATTATCAATATCTGCAGAAATGGTATTGTGCTATAGCGAAAATAATCGCTGGAAATATGTCTGACTGAGAAAGAAACATGAAATGTCACACAGGTTGTTTTTTTATTTAACACCATTAATTGTGAGTCAACAGTAGGAAGATTACAGGAAATGAAAGATGGAGAACAACATGTAAGAAAGGGGAGCTTGTGTCTCACGGTCCAGCCACCAGAGCGCCTACAATCAGACAAGCTGTGAACAAACTCTCCACAAAAGGGAGTAAGTTCCAGTAAAAATTGAGACTTCATTCTTGACCTTGGAAAATAAAAAAAAACCTTTTTCAAGGTCAAGCATGAAGCAGAAGATCAAGTGATACAATCAAAAGCTCCAGAGCAGCTACTAATGAGATTGCTTTGTAAACCACTGTTTTCAAGGTCAAGGATTAACTTTCAATCTCAAAAGCAAGAACGTTTTTTGTCCTGAAAAAAATGGCTGGAAGCTTGAAAAACAGTGATTGTTTGCCATCCGTCAAGAAGCTTTATGTTTCCGTCTGTGTGTAACCCAAATGAAATGAAACAAAAATCAAGCTGTGTGCAGTGCTAAAGGACACAGACCCCTATGAGCTCCAACGACCTGGCTCCAGTAAAATGATGCTGTTGGAAATTAATTGAACTCACTGGAGCTCAGACAAGGCCGCATGTTGAAGCATGTCTTAGTCTGGTACAGCCTCAAGCCTTGATGTTGATTTCCCTATACAGATAATCTGGCTAATTCATTCTTGCATTTTTAACCTACCTTCAACATAGCCATGATGCTGTGTTCTCAACAATTACCTTGGTGAGTGCAATGTTGTCACAACTGACAGAAAAGGCGGCTTAAACTACAAAATATGACCCATATTGCAGGAAATTCTCTTCAAACACATACGCTACCATAGGGATGATGTAGTTGGAGCCCAGATCACATTACTGATAACTGATAGTGACATTTTTCTTCTGGTACATCCTCTGCCCACGAAGAATTGGCTGGAGGAATGTCATTATCCACTGCTAAAACCAGATACGAGACACCTTTCGTTACTGATTCATCAAATGATTTTTCTCCAGAAAAGAGAGCCAGAAAGTGAGGGAAGGCGGACAAGCTTCCCTGACAGAATATCCGAGCAGTCAGGGTCCTTGAGCTCTGAAAAGGAAGCTGTGGGACCCTGGCACTGAAGACACACAGAGATGATGGGAGCTCTCCCCGGGGAGCATCCGGTTAAAATTCAAGGACACACTCTGTCTCTCATTTTTGCTCCCTCTAATACTCATCGCCCTCTCCCTCTTAGCGAGGTCACGGCTGAAAAGTTTCAATGATGCCCCAGGAGGCTGAGAATAATCATCCGAGTGTGAATCTGCATCCATGTGTGTGTGTGTCCAAGCGCATGATTGACCTTATGTACGCACAGAGCCTGCGTGTCCGTCTTTTTGTCCCTGTAATGATCATGTATAGACGTGTAGGTGGTTGACCGCTCGGTGGCCTCTGTCGCACCCTCTCAGGGTCATTACACCCCCTGCTGCAACATTTTGCCTCCGAAACAGGGCGTCTGGTGTGAAGCGATGAGCAAGTATCATGTCGTGTAAACTGAGAGCTTGTGGAACTCCTTTCGGGGATTCAATAGCTGTCACTCCACGTCTAAAATGGCAAACATCAGCTGCAAGTCAAATAGAGTGAGATGGCAAGCACTCCGTAATGGGATCAATGGCTGTCTTTGAGGGAGAAAGTTGCTGAAATAAACTGTCTGTTGCATATTATGCCATCAAAGCTATTCTGTAGAAATCTGCAAAAACAGCATCCATAATCACCACTTACATACTGACAAACAACCTTCACGACTGGTACTGGAAGATGCATTTTAAAAGACAAAGACAGCCGAGAAAAAACGCACGCCTCAACCATACAGAACAAGAACACAAAAGAACGAGGCTGACTTTATCCAATGCCAATCCCATCCTATCTGCTTAATACGCAGTCCTTCTCAAGGACAGAGAAGACAGAGAAGAATCTGTTCTATCTTCATGTGATAGCGAGTGAACCGGTGGGAGGAATGATAGAGAGCAAGAAGAGAGGGAGAAGAAAGAGTGAGTGCTGCAGGAAGGGTGCTGACAGCTCGCCGTTCGAAAATAGCCTGAATAGTACGGCTCCAAAATAATTCCCTTTCACCCCCCGATCCTAACTTCAACCAGTAACTGAATTATTCATTCTAGACCAATGGCATGCAGGGACTGGGACAAAGAGTCATTGCTCTATTTTGATTCGCATAATAAATTCATGACTCAATGTGTAAAAGGAGGGAGGAATAGACAGAAGAGGGGAAGGAGGGGGGCTCAGGTGAGGTTTTGTGAGTGCCAGGAAGTGTGACACAGGAAGGAGCAGAGGGAGCGAGAACCAGGAGGAATAAAGACTCTCAAATGGAAGTAGAGGGTTAAATACGTTAAAGTAGCTTCACTGAAAAAAATCCACAAACACATGTTAACACATGCATGTTAACTCAGGACCAGCTGAGAAAGAAGCTGCAAGCAAAACCACCAAAAGGGAAGATTGAATGAAAAGTGCACGAGTACGACAGAGATATGAGATATTATTTTTATGTTGTATTTGAGGAATAGATGTTTCTTAATGTGACACTTTCTCCGACAGTTTTTGCATGATGGGATGTTTGTTGCTGTGATGTTGCAAGGTTAGCAAGTTTCTGTGTTGTCTTTAGAGTTAAAGTAACTTTTTTTATCCCAACTTGTCACATACTGCCATTGTGTCAGAACCCTTTGGTGTCACTTGTCAATGCCCCATAGGTAGGCCCGCATATCAAAAGCATGATGCTCTTGGTCGCTGTTTTAAACGCAGGGAAAAGGTTGTTTACTTTTTGGACTCTCATAAAACTTTGTGGTTAGATTTAGGCAACAAAACCACTTGGTTGGGGTTCGGTAAATGTCTGATCTTTGTTTGACCCTCCACCGCCCAAACCTGCCTCTTTACACAGGGCTTGGCACTAGAGCACTTTCTCTGAATGTCTTATATCACCATGGATGGGTTTACAGTTGTGAGCTCTGTGCGAGGGTCGTGACAAAGCCGTGGTATTTAGGAATGAGAACATGTCATGTTAGTCCACTTAAATGCTCTCTCACTTCAGAGTTTTAAAACTCAATCCTGCAGCACTCTATTGGATATTCTACTACTATTGATTTGACTTTCAAACTAGCTATGTATTCCCAAATCCTGGGCCCACCACTTAACATCTTACAATGAGCACAGAAAAAATTTCTGCTTTCAGTAGATACATGTCAAAATCTCCTTCTTGTGTCAAACTCTGCACAGTTGAGCTCAGACATCCGACAGAAGAAACAAAAAGAAAAACATATTTTTGAGTAGAGGGTGTCTTTTATTCGGGCCAATACAGTTAGTGTGCAGAAAACCAGCTACCAGTTAAAAACATATCAAGAAAGAAGAAAAGACACTTGCCACAGGCTTTTGTCCTCTCTAAACAAACAGTCACTTTAACAAGCCGAATCAGGGGACACACATCTCCACAGTCAGTTACGCAAATTCATCCACACTCCCTCTCTCCACTAGGACTATGAATGCACATCAATAACGCACTTGCATTTCGAGCAAAATAGGAAGTTCTCCGTAGATGAAACCCTGGCTGCCTTGCTAAAGGGCAACAAGTCTCAGACCAATTTGAATGTTGAGAAATACAGAAGTTAACATACAATTGAGCACATGATTCGGGAGAGTTTCGCTGTATAAACCAGAGGAGAAGCCAAGCAAAGAGTGATTTCATTTTGAAGAGGCGACTAACCTTTAGCTCTACAAGAGCCTTAACAGATACTGTATACATTTACTCAACTGGCCTCTTTATTGTACGTGACATATATAAAGGACAAAGCAACACATATGTTGGCATCCCCAAGTGACTTCCACATGCCTCCAGTGCTGCGGGGAGGGTGAAGCACATGTGTGCCTGCCTGAATGTGTGTGTATCTATGTGAGTGGTGAACAGTCCCGGGGCTTCGGCAAGCCTGTTTGTGTAGCAGTGAGGCAGAAATAATGTCTGAATCTGTGCTCCCTCTGAGCGAAATGTATGTAGTTTGTGAAGGACATTACAGAAAATCTGTCCATCTACTATCACCCAAACACATTATTCCCACAGCACGATGGAGGATATTTAATGGGGAGAAAATGTAGAACCAGACAGAAATCTCACACTGACAATCAATGCATACCAGCGTCTGTTCAAGTCAAAATTACATTTAAATTGTCCCCCACTGTTTGTGCATGGAAATACAAACTATAATGATGATAAAACACTGTATTTTGGACATATTTCTGGAAATGATTCCTTTGGGTGAAACGTTTTCAACAGCAGCAGCAGTTGACTGACATTTGAGAGCCGATGTTCTCATCTTGATACACAACATTGCACATTAAAACACCCATGTAATGGAACTTTAATGCTAAATAAACGCATTCTTCCACAATGATGTAAAATTGCCTCTTTAACCTAATTTCAACTTGAATGCCAAAGCATCTTTTTTCTCTCCTGACCCTTTCATTCGATCTTTCATGAAGGCGCCACATTTTAATTTCAGCAGGGAGCAGAGAGCAGTGTTCAAGAAATTATATTTGAATCATTAAAATCCAATTTGCAGGACCGGGTCACAACACTTCATCACAGCTATCAGCTGAGCCCTCCTCTCCACGTCGCAGGAAAACGTGGTTTCTTTTGCGCCTGAACAAACTGAGGGATCAGAGGAGAAATCAATAGCAATACAGCATTCATTAACAGAGTCCTTACGGATCAGACAACTGCTCATCCACTTAGAATCAGAAGAAGGATTGACGGAGAGAGAGAGAGAGAGAGAGAGAGAGAGAGAGAGAGAGAGAGAGAGAGAGAGAGAGAGAGAGAGAGAGAGAGAGAGGAGGAGGAGAAAAGTGAGGCTTACTAGTGAGACCGCTCGACCTTATGTGTGTAAAGAGCACACACACACTTCGGTGGTGCTCTGGCCTCGAAGTCATGCGGCTAAAGTTAATGAATAACACCCCCCCTGCCCCAAAGGTCTGTTCTACAGATGGCATTAGACGGTAATACACACACACACACACACACACAGACACACACACACACACACACACACGTTTACATGCACACTATAGGCCATGGGGCAACAGCAGCAAATGTGAGTGAATATTGAAGTTTCAAAATATGGTAGATTCTCACACCAATTCAGACCAAACCAGCGTAATAAATAACTATAAAGCGGTTTTTCACACACGCACACACGCACACACACACACACACACACACACACACACACACACACACACACACACACACACACACACACACACACACACACACACACACACACACACACACACACACACACACACACACACACACACACATTTGACTTGGCTTGCCTCCTGGGGACAGTTAAAGTGTTGGCTTGTAATTAAGGTCACATTTTGTGGTGGAAAGTGAAAATGGGCAACTCAACAGGTTGAGTTGCATTTGTAGCAATGACAGAAAAATATTGTGTAAAAAACTGGTCACAACATAAAGGTCAAAATCATTTGAGGTGACTCAAACATCACGCCTCTTCACATTTTTATGTTAAGATTGTAAATACTGTAGGAGTGATCAATTTATTCTTGCACCATTATCTGCTGCTTGACAACCAGAGAAATTACATCACAGAGTCTCGCAGCAACAACATGGCTGTGTCTGTTCAAGGCTTATAGCTCAAATGCCAGTAAATTGCCTGCTCCATTGTTTCCCTTGTAAGAACAAAAACTGGATTTTTGTTGTTTTTACTCTGCTTTGTAGAGGCGGTTTGATAATAATGGTTGGTGTCACAGTGTAACATTAACTGCAGTTTATGTGATGTTGTGGAAAAGGGCTTTTTGTCTCGAATAGTTTATTTTTCAGCTTTCTGGCGTTTGAACAGGGAACCTTATTAAGGAGGCTCAGACTAAGAGTAAGAAGCTTTCTTCTGAATGAGACGAAGCAACCAAGTGCAGCTGTAAACAATCAAGCAAAGTTTCTTCAAAAAAATGGATTTGAAAGAAAAAAAAACAAACGTGGAAGTCTGTGAAATGAGACCCCTTATCTTTTAAATGAATCTGTAGCTCTGTGGTCACAGTGGTGTTGAACTCCTTTACAGGAAAATGGGATAGATAAACCTTCACGGAATCTGTATCTGGTGAGATTTTTTTGTAATTTGAAAGGAAAGATTCAACCATCACCCACATCAATTTGAGAGTTTATTATAAAGAGATTGAGAATGACTTCAGGGATGGTTACCAGACTGAATAATGGAGCAAAGCTAAATGCTAATTCATTACGAGTGTTAGGCGAGAGATACCAGGTGACCTTAAAACTCTCCTATCAGACCCATGCAGCCGAGAGAGAGAGAGAGAGAGAGAGAGAGAGAGAGAGAGAGGGGGGGGGGGGGGGGGGCACAGGTTAAGGAGGCAGACAGATGGACCATAAGCAGAAAAATGAACAACAGAATCTCGAGGCACGTCTGAGAAAATGCAGCCAGGAAAGTAAATTAAAAGTAAGTGAAATAGAAAGTGAAAAGGCAGGATGAGGAAAAACAGGGAATGTATGAGACAGAATAATATATTGTGAGGGGGAGAGTGAAAGAAAGAAAGAAGGAAAGAACGAAAGAAAGAAAGAAAGAATGAAAGAAAGAAAGAAAGAAAGAAAGAAAGAAAGAAAGAGAAACTGCAAGAGGAAGAGGAAGGGAAGAAGGTCAGGAGGTCGTAATGCAGCGTGTGAGACTGCAGAGGAGTCGTAGTTCCCACCTGCCGGTTATTTGCCCTAAGACAAGAGCCCACTGGTTCATTATTGACTGGGATCAAGCCCCTTATTCCACACTGTACATGTGCGACAACACCGTGGCGTCCAGCATCTATCGATAATGAGAAACCACCTGGTATTGATAATTAATGCAGATAGAAATCTACTCAGGATGGTAGCAGAATACATTCTCCACTTTTATATGCCTCATCTTTAACCAAAGTCTTGAGAGCAGTACGTTAACTTCAGTTTTATGAGTGACCTCTGATGCAACTGCAAGGCTCTGTACTGCAATTCCACTGTTTAATAAAGACTTGTTTTTTTGTGTGTGTGTTTGTGTTTGTGTGTGTGTGTGTGTGTGTGTGTGTGTGTGTGTGTGTGTGTGTGTGTGTGTGTGTGTGTGTGTGTGTGTGTGTGTGTGTGTGTAGATAGCTGTGGCTGTTGTGCCCTTGTCCATGCACACACCTCAATTACCATCCAGCAATTTAATAGCAGCAGCCCCTCTACGCAGGACATCGTTTAAGACCCTTGATGCATTTCTCAAGGTCAACCATCATCCTCTCTCTCTCTCTCTCACTCACACACACACACACACACACACACACACACACACACACACACACACACACACACACACACACACACACACACACACACACACACACACACACACACACACACACACACACACACACACACACCCACACACTGACTGAGATCAAAAGCTCCTTCAACACGCCCACATACCCCCGGTCACCTTCCCAATCAAATCCTCTCACCACCATAGCTCCTTCCCTTCTCTCATCCTGCTCACATTTTTCTCCCTGAAGTCTTAACCTTCTGTGTCGCAGGAACTCCCATGTTCCCTGAACCCCTCACTCTGCTGAGGCGTTTCAGCCTTAAAGGGAAAAAATTCCGGTCTGTACCTTATTTTCATAGCTTTGACCCTCATACCTTTCGATTGCATTGAAATGGTACTCACTATTTTTAACATTCCTAGAAAGTCGTCAGACAGGGCGAGAAGATTGGATGATCACACAGGTTTTAGTTAAATTTCACAATGTGGAGATGCTTTTGCTCTTCAGCTTGGTCGCAGTTTGTTTTAAAATGTGTCTGTTCTATCTTCATGTGATAGCGTTGCAAACCAAACAATCTGGCTTGTTTGGTTTGCAACCTGTTTGATTGTCCGACCACTCACCTCCCCCACATGAGCACAGCATTATCATAACTGACAGGAATGATTGCTGCAATTACATAAAATGATCCAACTTGTAATAAACCAGAATTTTCCTTTAGGGAAAAGCAGCAGAATGATTTAAAAAAATAAATCAAACACACAATGCTTCCTGTGGCGATCTATGTCTCTCCATCCCTCTCTGTCTTGTTACACCTTTTTTCCCCTGGGATGACTGAAAATCACTTTGCTGCTGTGTCCATTAACAGGAAAAAAGACATAAGCAATCACCTGTCAACAACACAGAGGCCTAACACTTTCACCCACATTCTCCCATTTTTCAATCACTGTCCAAACTCTTTCTGTCCCTTTGACTCTTTACCTTATTCCATTATTGCCTCAATCTTTTATTGCCACTATTCCCATCGTCCTCTTTCTTTTAATTATGACACTTCCCTCTTATCCTTCTCATCAGTGGTCCTATAATGTCTTATTTCTCCAACTACATCTTTTCACACAATTTTACAGGCTTGGCAGCAGTAAGGACAGTGGTATTATCCTTCAGGTATTTGTCACACTGCTGTGCTAAAAGGGTTTTACTGCTGTGTGGGAGTGCGTGCCCTTTTTTATGTAAATCTATGCGCTTCTGTTGCCTTTGTACTGTTGTAGTAAAGAAATTATAAGGTGGGATCCTTACCAGCGAGGTTTAAGGAAAGAAGACAGAGAAAAAGACACAGATGAAGCTATAAAGGAAGGTGTTTGGATACATACCCTTCCCAATTGTGACTGGAAGGGATTAGCTCTCTGGCAAGTCTTTCCTCTCTCAGACACCAACAGCAAGTTGGACCATATGATAGGAGCAATGCCAACTCTGTCTGGGTGAGGTTTTATTTATTATCTTTTCAGGAAGACGCGATTACGAACAGCGATAAAGTTAGAAACCCAAACAAGTTAATGAGAAGCAGGAAAAGTAGGAGCTGATTGCATGATTAGAGGCATAATTATTCTGCACTCTGAAAAGCCCCACAGCTATTTCCTATTTACATATATTTTCTAGATCTATGAGAGCAGTAATAACATGAAGTGGCTGCCGTCGTCAGACTTCACGAGGTGGATCGTTGCTCAGATTTGTGCCACCAATAAGAAAACAGCCATGAAATCACCACCCATCCTTCACTTTGATTGTTGAAAAGGTGGACAGGAAACTAGCCAGCCATGCTGTCCGGAGGGGCAGAGTCAGGTAAAGGTAATTGCTTAGCAAGAGAATGAAACAGAAGATAGGATCAGGAGGAAAGGGAGAGAGGTGACAGCCTATAATTGGAAACAGAGAAAGGAGGACGACGATGGTGGAAAAAGAGGAAGAGAGAGAGAGAGGGTGAGGGATGGTAAGAAGGAGAGAAAGAGGAGTGACTGGCTGATGCACCTCATGCAAACCTGCTGTCATAAGCCATATGCACTCTGCCACAACGTGACATAACACATGGCCATGCATGTCATGTTACCGCACATGGCATCCTGCAGTGTAGGGTAGAGCTATACATGTCTCTGACCAGAGTGCACAAACAAGCCCTGACTTCAAGTTATACCTTTCAGATGTATAATTGTGCACAATTTATGAGTGCACACTGTGTGCCAAGCAAATAACTCACGTAGAAAGTAAATGTAATGAGCAATGTTATAGTCACAAAAACAACTGTTGAGACGGAAGAGTGATTGTTTAATTTGTCCAGCGAAGTGAAAAATAGCAACACTCCGCCAATGGAGGTTTATTTACATGCATCACTCTGACAGCTTACGAAACCCATTATGAAATGCCTCCAGTGCTATACAATAATGTTGTAACAGGATATAGATGTAAGAAAGAACAGCCAGGCACATTCAAACACACGCAATCTCTCTTGGTCATCCTCCTTCCTTTGCTGCAAGTATCTGAGGGCAAGTAGGGAGACTTGTCAGGGTGGGTAGTCGTCAACCATGAAGATCTGCAAACATGCACTGTTGCATTTCAAGTGTTTCTGTGCTCTATTGGTGAAAAACGCAGCAACCACTGGGGGTAAACCTGTACGTGCCTGTGAGTGTGTGTAGTATAAGTGGACATACCCAGGACTGAAGCGTGGTCCCTGATGCCTCCTCATCTGTCCAGCTGTGCGCGAGTGTGAATTTATTTTTCTCTCCTCTTGACCCACAAGTTGCCGACACTGCTCCACACGTGCCAGCCTTCCACTCCTCAGTCGGTCTCTGTCTCACACTCCGACCCTGGCATCAGCAGCTGTACCAAACATGCCACTCACCCCCCTCTTTTTCTCTCTTACTCCCTCCCGCCTTTCTCCCGCCGGCAGCCTCGTTTGTGTACACACCTCCCTACTCTCCTTGTTGATTATTGTCCAAAAAAAATAAAAAAAATAGGATCCAGGAACTCACAGGAGGGGGAGTGGGGTGAGGGGCTCGTGTAAGATTTTCCTCTCCTTTAAATGGTGCTCCTCAGCGGGTCAGGGCGCCCTCCATCTCCCTCGGCGTGGAAGTGGGATTATGAGAGAGGAGAGGGAGGATGGGGAAGGAGCGTGCTGTTGCTGTAGCTGTTGCCTCTGTCTCTTTCAGTGTGAGAGTCTCTCTCTCGCTTAGCATGCCTTTCATCTCTCTCTCTCTCTCCCTGCTCTCTCACTCTGTATCTCTCACTACCCCCACCTCCCTCCCTTTTCTCAGTCACTGTCTATCTGCTGCTGCTCCGGCTGTTTGGCTTCACAATCCAGTGGGCTTCCGGGCGTACTGTTGAGGGAGTCTCTCTAAACAGCCAGGCGAGAAGAAAAACGAAGAGAGCGCAGATTTAGGAGGTATAAAAACAGGAGACAGGGAGATGATTGTTTTTTTAGTCTAGAAGAGAGGAAAGTAAATAATGATGATTTTGCAAAAGACAAAACCAAAGAAATGTTAATATTACAGTTGAATAAATATAGATTAAACCAAAACAATACAACAGTAAAAACAACAATGCAACTCAAGCACAAAGCGACATAACCCTTGTTGGTGACATTCATGCGTTATCATCACATTTGAGTCCAACAACAGGATCATGCCTTTTGAGTACTATGGTGATTTGAGCTAAATGCTATTACACTCTCAATGATAATGCTAACCATAGACTGTATATAAAGATGAATGACGCGGCTCCACTTCCTCCCACTGTACAAAAGTGTAGCCAAAATATCCCAGATACAGGCGCCGCCATGTTGTTATTTTGAGTCTGTGCAGTAGCGATCGAGCGGTAGATAGATAACTTTATTTATCCCCGAGGGGAGTGTCACGTTAGCGAAGTGACGTCCATACGGCCGTCGATCACAGCAGTGAATCATGACATTTCAACCTGTTTTTATAGCAACAAATAACAAATAAAACCAAACATATGAGAAAAAGGAACACTTATATTGACATGAATCATATTTGGGAAAAATGTATTTGAGGTTTGTGTTTTTAGTCTGGCCCATGTCCCATCCGCTAACATGGAGCGGCGGGACTTACGACCTTTACTGCAGCCAGCCAGCAGGAGGCAATAGAGATACTTTGGCTTCACTTTTGGTGGGCTGTGCATCTATATACAGTCTATGATGCTTCCATGCTGATATTTAGCAAGTATAATACTTACACTAGGTCTCCTTAGTTTAGTGTGCTAGAATTATAACACTAAAATAAACGTACAGCTGAAGCTGATGGGAGTGACATTAGTTATTTTTCAGTATCTTAATTTATTACATTTCATCCTGAGGTAAATATGAATGAATATGAATGTGTACCAGATATTATGGATATCCATCCAGTAGTTATTGAGACATTTCACTTAAAACCACAAATGCCAATGTCATGGTGGCACTAAATGAAAAAAATCTGCCAAATGTAATGAGAGTACATCATCTGGGGACCATGAATCCGAGTTCATGGAAATCTATCTAATGTGTGCTGAGATATTTAATGATGCTAATAACAACAACATATTGATCTTCTGTCCATCTGGTAGAAAAAATATTTTGTCTGCTGCACAGCATTTTTTTTACCCAACCAACAAAATCCAGTTTCATCATGGGTAAAAAAAGGATTCTGGAAATATCTCCGGAACAGCAGTAAGTGTTGTTGAACTTTAAAGCTTCTGGTTTTGATAAAGATCGACAGGGATTTAGCTTTCAGAGAAACAGAAGCTAGCACTGTGACTTGAATATAAAGACAATACACAAGGCACAAATCACTGCTAAATAGCAACCACAAAACGTTCTTAGGAGCGATTCAGATAAAGATACTCAGGATGAAGAACTGCTTGATCTACTCCAACAGGTTTCTCCAGAATCAAGGCACGGCAAATCCTCAAGCTCATATGGGGTTTGCATGTGAAAAAATGGGAGCCAATCCCGTAGGTAGTCATTAAGATCGTAAAAATCCACTTGTCCAGGCTACCACTGTAGCAAAGCTTAATTTTAATATTACACGCATTCATAAGGGTCTTGTGAGTAATCTGTAGCATTCAAGTGGCACCAAACTGCTCCTGTCATAGTATTATGATTAAAACACATACAAAAGGGGATTTAGGCTGCAAAAATTACTCTTTGTGAATGGCATTCTTCCAAAGACTTTGTTCTGTTTAATCATCTACCCCATTTCGCCTGAAGCATACAGAGAGAGGGAGCGAACGAGAAGGAGAGAGAGAGAGAAAATAGACATTTTTATTGTTCAGTCCTGTTGCCTTGTCAGGATAAATCGGATCACAGGGCACTGATGTTCCAACACACACACACACACGCACGCACGCACGCACGCACGCACGCACGCACGCACGCACGCACGCACGCACGCACACTCTCTTCTAGCCTGACTGACTGGCCCCTGAGGTCAGTTAACAGCTCATCGGAGGAAAGAAGAAGTCTGGCCTGTGAACCCTGAAGCCGGGGGTCGGGCGCATCATGATGCCTGGTAGAGGCCAAGTAGCAAACACCTCCCACTCCAACCTCTGAGCCAATCTCACCCTTTTAAATGCTTTCACCTGCTGCAACATTACTACTCTCATACTTCTTATCCACTCCTGCAGCATAACCCACTACTCCAATGCATGTCCAGTGTGCTCCAAACACTCATATCACTGCCACAATATGTCAATATGCACCAGTTTCATCATCTCATTCCTCACACACACATCAAGGGTGTTAGTAGTAGCATTAATGACAGCTCTGATCTATTAGTGGCCCAGTTAGCCATGACAGGGAGCCAGCATGCACAATACTTGCCATCTTGACTATACGTAGCAGAAGCGGGGAGAGACCGCCAAACTTGTGAAAATGGCAGGAAGCTAAAGCGGTCCCCAGAGTGGTGGTACCTTGAACAATGGCAAAGATGGCTGCAAATATAGCAATGTAAGAATTTGATACCAGCATGGGTCTTAGCCAAGTAACAGGCTCCTTTCTCGAAGCCCCACTTTTGGGAGGACTTTCATTTGCACTGACATTTAGGACAGAATAGGATGACATTTGAGTTGTGGGTGTATGTGGGACGTGGGTCAGACACAGAAGTATCAGATGGCTCGGGTGGAATATATAACAGGAACTAACAGGTACAAATCATACCTGTCTGAGAGCTGAATGAGAGGAAAGTCCAAGTAATAAATGGACGTCTATTTTTCATCATCATCAAAGTTAAGTTTTCATTTCAGTTACTGTACGGGAGCGATTCGCGGTCACATTTACCTTTGACTTTATGTTTAAGTACCTCAAGATATGCAAATCAATTCCTTAATAAATGCAACTGAAACAGGAAATTGTATTTAAACGTGAATACTATATAAATGTCTTGCTCCCTTTCAGCAGCTGTGTCATGAAACCAATCACAGCCTTGTTCATTACTGTTGAGTTTGGCAACTTCTCTGCATTTCATTCTGTCCAAGAGGCAGACGGGCGAGAGCCAAGTGGAATTACATATCTGAAGCATGGTCACACTCACAAAAATACCAAACG
This sequence comes from Echiichthys vipera, assembly GCF_963691815.1. Taxonomy (NCBI): domain Eukaryota; kingdom Metazoa; phylum Chordata; class Actinopteri; order Perciformes; family Trachinidae; genus Echiichthys; species Echiichthys vipera. Next base: position 17,503,000 of record NC_139840.1, on the reverse strand, counting down.
CTTCTCATATGACCTGAGCTATTTCCCATCAAGTAACTCTATACTGAGGATGTGGCACTCTCTGAAACTCCAAAATTGAAAGTGATTTCTAATTAAGTCCTAAAAAACCTTGAAGAATAGCTTCAGATGTTTTTGAGTGTATCAAGATTTATCGGTTGCTTTAATCTCTTAAACTGTTAAAGGATCCCTTTCTGACACAACTACAGTGTAAGAGACGCAGGGCAAAGTTCACAAAGTTCAGCTCAAGGTGAAATGCATGAGTCAAATCAACTGCATTTGTGTTTCGCTGGTTGCAGCAAGTCTGACAGCAGCTGGACTGAGTTACAGCTGGCGACACTAAAAAGTAATTAAAGTTTAAGAGTTATTTTCAATATAAAAGTGGCAGGGCCAAAAGAATGTGTGTCCTTTTTTAAATTACAATATGACAATAATCCTAATATCAAAAAATCTCATATTGTAACCTCCTTAGTGCCACAAAAGTCTGAAGTCTCAGATGTGCGGCTCAGACAGAAAATACTTTATCTGTGTCTGACAATAATGAACTGACCGCCCTGTAGCTCAGCCTGTGGTCACAGATAGAGCAGCTTATTCACCACTGTCTCTACCTGAGCCGGTCATGACATGTCAGGTAATAACTTCGTTTTCAGTGCAGCCCCCAACAAAATGGGTTCACAAAAAAAGAAAGAACTTTTTGTCCTCTCTTCTTCTGTGTTCACATTCTCCCCCTCTTTTTCTCTCTGTCTCATCTACTCACTGTTGCTATTTGGTGCAGAGTGAATGATCACTGATGACACGTTCATTAGTGATGATATTAGGGAAGAGAGGCATAGCAGTTAGCGGTGATGCTAACTATGTTGGCAATGCAACATCGTTATCTTTTCCTCTGTGCGTGTGGGTGTTACTGAGAGTCTTATCAGTGGAAACAGACCTGGACGTGAGCAGGGTGGCGAGCAGAAGGATGTGAAGGGGGGGTGGGGGTGGGTGGTTGGAGAGAGGTAGAAAAGCAACAGTGAAATTGAAGGATAAGAAAAGAAATAGTAGACTGGAAGCAGGCAGAGATGTAGAGATGGACGATAGACACGTGGAGGATATCATGAAGGCATAATGCGTCGTGAACGAGGAGAGCACAAGATAAAAGACAAAAAAAGGAGGATAGTGGGAGGAAAAAGGACGTGATCTGGGTGGAAAGTGGGAGCAGAGGGAGGGACTGAGGGAAGAGGACAATAGAAGTTGGGTGAGGGAGAAGATGCCTTTAAGGTGATAAGGAAGACAGGTGAGGGGAGACAGCAGACTTCAGAAATTAGGTTTTTCAAGGACTGATCTTCGCTGCTCGTGGGTGGGCAGATGCCACAAAAATCTCACTTTTGTTTCAGATTATTGCCAAGGTGGTTTACAAACTGCTCAGCATATTCTGAAGCTTTGTATAAAAAGAATCAGATGAACCAATCACAACGCATTATCTCATACGGGGCGGGTTTAAGGCGATTACTGACAGAATAGCATCATGCTTGAATGTAGTTATCCAACATGACTGCCATTTTCCATCCAATGAAACGAAACTCAGGTCAAACTGTCAAACTAGGCAGCACTGATCTCATATGAATCAAGATTCTGCTTCTATGTTGCCTATTTTCTCACCCAAAATGTCTTCAGAAACACATTTTAGTGTATTCTTTAGTTGTAATTTGAGAAAGTGTGTGAACCATTTTTTCCTTTTTTAAAATTGGACCAAGCTCCGCCACAGCTTACATGTGTTGCTCAGTGCTACTTCGTTCATTGCTGTGACTGGTTGTAGATCTATCTAATTGCACCCAGATGCACTTTGGTTTGTTTGGTTTAGTCTGGTGTTGCCAGGCTGATTAAAAGATGGTGGCTGCTTGAAATTACATGAAGCACTCCGGAGCAAAATTACTCCTATTTGTATGTCCTGTGTCTTATGAAGTGCCTTCAGATTCTCACGAAGGCACAACACTTTTTTTTGCCTCCAAAGTAGAATTCAACATTAGTGACAGGCAGCATCCCTCAGGAAGACATCATTTATTTATCCCCTAGGGCGATGTGTATCCACAGCACTGGTACCTCACTTCCCACAGTTACAAAGATGGAAATGTTACAGTTCTGTATGACTGAGCGGGTTCATGATTCCATGTTCAAACAGCCCGAAGCCTGAAACATATCAGAAAACAGTTATGTGTGTGTGTTGGTGTGTGTGTATGTGTGTGTGTTCTGATCCAAACAGCTAGTGTAAAAACACATGCATATACCTGTTTAATTTGTCCAGAAGCTGTTATGTAGAAGAACCAAAAACTTTAAGTGTGATTTATTAATTCACACACGTCTACCATCTGCTCTAAACAAAAAGTATTCTTCATTACATTAAGAATGGCATAATGTTTGGAGAACAGTCCCACCTGTAGGTGTTGTTACAGCCAACCCATTCAGGCCAAGCCCCCACCACAGCGACTTCCTGGTTGATACAACACGGAAGTGCCAAAAACGTCAGTTCTCTGAGTGTCCACTAGGAGTAGTTTGCACAATAGAGCACTTTCTCATTGACCCCTATGTTAAACTGGCTGATTTCACAGCATAATTTAACCTATTTAGGAATTGTTTACAAAAAACCTTCTAGTCTGTATGTTCAGGTCATATCGGAGGCTAGTTGTCAGGATTAGCATGCTAACTCCATCATCTCGACCCGGTCAATCGTGTGGTGGTGTTACTATAAGTGACAAGATGGTTTGCTTTTCGATCAACTGAGCCAACAGATCTGTTTTGCTAATTAAATAGCCGCACATGCACAATGACTTGCAGTATGGCCTACTATGGGCATGTTACTGTGTTGAATATCAGTTTAAATCCCATATTATAAATGCTGGCTGCCTGTACTTCTATCTCCGCTAGAGACACAGGAAATTAAAAAAAAAAGCTCCCTAGCTCCCTCATGGTGGTGCCTATGTTGTTAATTCACTATAGGTCAGGTATATGTCAGCAAGATGGAAGTATCTCCCTCCCCCCAACGTCACATCAATGCCCTTTTTTGGTAAAAGGAAATGAGGCGGAGTTAAAGTTTGACAAGATGGCGTCTCCTAGAGGCGAGTACGACCGGATCGAGTTGAGAGAAAGGGCTTTGACGGAGAGGCTACATCCATTTTTTATATGGTCGATGATTCAGGCTCAAGATTCTAGGAACTACTACATCACAAACATCACTGTCACGCTGTCATGTCCACTCCATATTTACCAAGCAAACATTGTACGTGACAACAAAATGAAACCATCTCCATGTAAAGTTCACACGCTTGATTGAGCTTGACCATATCACTCAGTCTCCATTGTCAGATGTAGTGGTTTGCTCAGCTGTCATTGAATTCAATTTCGGATTTTCTATTATTCTTTTAGGACTTCTCAGTCAACATATAATTCCATATAAAATTCATCATATAGATATGTTTAATATATATATAAATGGGACCGAAGCAACACTTGTAATGATGTATAGTTTAGATTTTAAAGCAAAAATGTTGCTGTATCTTTTTAGAAGTATGTTTCAGCCTTCACACATGGGCTTCACACAGACCTTCAATACAGGCAAGACTCTGGATTCACTGCTATGCAATGGCTCTAAGGTGTTTCTTTGCTTCACCTGCACATCAAACTCTCTGAACTTAATGTAAATCTTCAGCATGGCACATATGCATAATGTGGTTTTCTCAGTGGTATCATCAGAGAGAAAAGGGCATTATCAGTGTTTTGCCCTAAAATCGTTCTGATGAGACGCAGCGCCTTGAAGGCACTACAAACACACTCGCCTCACTCTGAAGCCACAGCAGGCAGCCAGAGCCAGTGTGTCTGAAGTCCTACAGAAAGTCACAAACAAAGCCAGGACATAAAAAGACAGGTGAGGAGAGGAGAGATGAAAAAGGAGATGAAAAGGAGTGTCAGAAAAATGAGTGGGACTCAGCTAAAGGGTATGGAAATATTTTAGAGGAGATTGATAAAAAATTAGAAAAAGAGATTAAGAATAATCATATCTGGAAGGGAAAGAAAGACAGAGTGCCTTACAGAGATAAGTGGAGAGAGGGAGGTAGAGATGGAGTGATTGTGTTTGTGTGTGAAAATGGAAACAACCCTGCAAGGTGGAGAGAGATGGAGTGAGTGTGGGAATTAAGAGATATGGAGATATGACAGGAGAGGCCTTGCGAAAATCAATACAACGATGACTGGAGAGAGATAAAGTGGATTGAGTGAGAACTGGGGCAGCGGAGGAGGGAGAACTGTGACAATGACGCTGAAAGAATGGTAAAGGAAGGGGCGAAAGAGGGAACGAGAGGATGTAAAGGAGAAAAAGAGAGAGAGAGGGTGTGATGGATATAAGAGAGAGCAAGATGATGTGAGAGGAGCTGTTGTTTGTCCTCAGGCTGCTCTCTTCGAGGAAGGACAAGGATGTGGGGGTGGTTAGTAACATTTACTGACACAAAACTGTGAGCCTGTGTGTGTGTGTGTCTGTGTGTGTGTGTGTTCATTTTTCACAGCAACCAGCCACCAATAACATTATATAAGGATGATCAAAACAGAGGAAACCATGGCAACAGTAATCCAAATGCTTTACACACATATATGGGAACACACAATGTTAGGTGTGACAGGGCAATTAAAGATTATATCTCTTCAGCTGTAAAGAAAAATGGGCTTTTAATAATCCACGACTGATGGTTTATTTTTTTTTCGTCATAATTTTCATCATTGCAGCCTAACAGGGAAAAGATGTTTTTATCCTGCCACTGCAGACCAGGGCTCTTAGTCAGAAAATTCCTGACGGGAACCCAGACAGTGAGTGGCATTGCTTCTGGGGAGATGAGCGTATTTCAGGCCTGAAACAGAGGCTTGATGGACAGAAGATCAGGGCGTCTGGGTCACCGCCATTGACTCTCTCGCTTCCAAAAACTAAGGCACGAGGCTCCGACGGCTGTCTGAATCCCTAGCTTAGGAGAGGATGAGGGGGATAAATGAGGTAGTTCCAGAGAATGCTGCTTCACTAGCTGCAGCTTAAAAGCTCATTTACATCTGTTTCACCCTCACACAGGGCTAAACTGGACCACGGATGGCCTGAATACCAGTTACCCCACCTGTCTTTACTCTTCGACCATCAGATGCTCCGGCCATGAGCCTGATTGTTTGGCCTCAGCAGAGTATGCAGTGAGACGGTGTGCACCGAGTCCAAAGCTAGTTTCCACAGGTTGAGTGCCTCAGTTTTTATGTAAAGCTGGTATACCATTGGTGTCTGTATGTCTGTGAGAGTCCAGTTTGGTTCGTGTGTCATTAATGTTGGGTCCAGGCTGACCTTTAACAAGCACCCTGGATGTATTCATTGATTGATTCTAATGATCTGCTCATCCTGTCGTTGACCAACTTTACCTGGCTGATAATGAGACTGGAGATACCTAAAAGCACGAAGGGCAGTAGCTCTCCAGGAGCCAGGATGGAGGCCACTGCTATATAAAGTCTATGTCGCCAACACAGTAATGTATTTATGGGTTAGTTTCAGACTAAAAAAAGAAAGTTTTGGCTACATCTTCATTTACATATTGTCTCTTTAAAAGTAAGGAAATAGCAGCTGGAAGGTAACGTGAAGCCTTTTATGTGATAATTGAAACTTTACTATCAAATCTGAAAATCGCTCAATGCCACTGCAGAGAAGAGAGCATCAAAGGGCTTTCTGATGTGTTTAGATTTCATCCGTAGGACACGTGGATAATTATCGTCTGTCTCAGCTTTTACATCTTTATTGTCCAGCTTGAGGTACATAATTGTCTCTGAAAATAAAGTGTGTGTTAGTGGGTTTATGCTGAGGTCGTAGCTTGTCGCCCACCTCTTCAACATCACCTGCTGATTTAATTTGATCAAAATTGTGGCGGGAATAAACAGAAGGCATCCATTCAGAGCCAATAATAAAGCATCTGTCACAGTTGCTCATACGATATTCATCACATAGTCGCTCCAGACCATATGGATTATAGGCAAATTATGAGTATTTAACCAAGCATTTCATTACAGTATGTTGTCTTTCTGTGCTTTGATTGCAACAGAAGTGATGGGGGATGTGCCACAGCACTCGATACAATTTACAATCAACTCACAGACATGTTTTCCATTTCCTGCTTGTTCTGCGCAGAATCACAGGGGGTTGGAGCCTATCCCTGCTCATATTTGGTGAGAGGCGAAGTACGCTCGGGTATTGTTGAGTACCCAATAGCAGCACACAATCAGGCAAGTTCAGTTGGTAACAAACTTTATTAAATGACAAGGGACAGGCGAAAGGAGGTTCAAAGCAAGGCAGGGAGTTGAGGAGCTGTTGCAGGGACTCACCAAACAGCTCAGGGTAGAGGCTAAAACCATGGGGCAGAAGATGTCGGTGATAACCAGGAAGACAACGGAACAGCAAGGTCAAGGGCAGCCAGGAAATCACTGAAGCGTCTTGCATGAGCGCTGAGAACAATCTGGCATAGAGTGAATGGTGAGGGAGTCTATATTCTGGGTTAATTGGTGATCAGAGGCAGCTGAGTGCAACAGGTGAGGGGAGTTGAGCTGATGAGGGGGAAGTAGCAGGCAGGCAGGTGAGTGGAGGGAGGGGCCAGTGGAAAAGTACTGGGAGGTGAATGAGATGAGAGGGTAGACTGTGACACAAGGCAGATTGTTGTCTGTCACAACATATAAAGGATAAAGCAGACATTCATGCTCACTGAGTTAAAGCTATTCTATCGGCATGGCTATGGTCAGTCGGTCCATCCAAATCTCATGGATTGCCATGAGATTTGTAACAGACATTTATGCTAAACTTAGATTGTTAACATAGTAAACATGCTTATTATCAGCATGATAGCATTGTCGCTGTGAGCATGTTGGCATGCAGCATTGCCTGTAAGTACAGTCACACAGCACCGCTAGCATGGCTGTGGAAGAAGACATATTTTATAATTATGCTGTTATTTTTTACACATTACACATATGCAGCGCCCAAGAGGCAAACTGGCTACCAATGCACACTCCTTACTTGGTCCATATGGAGACTTGAAAATTCAGACTGAGCTACTTCTGCCCTGTGGACTCTTAGTCTCCAATAGACGGGAGCGGAGACTGCATGGAGATGATTTCTTGTACACGGTGGCTGGAGATAAAATGAAAGACAGATGAGTCAATTAATGGGACGCAACAAAAATAATGTCTTTTGACATGTGGAGTGAAGTGTGAGGATCACATATTGTCACTGCAGATGTAAAAACAAAAAAAACACAATTATCATGTGGCCGTGCAGCTCTACAGTGTGTTGACACTCTGCAGTGTGTGTGTGAAGAATCATATTGGTTGCTCCTCATATTAGATTCTCTTGTTTTCTTTATGTCACGTGACACGAAACACGACTCATACCTGAGGCTGCTCTCACCTTCCCGGAGTTTCATTTTTCCACAGCATATCGATCTGGTTCGGACTGCAGATGTGGAGGAGAAAGTGAGAGAGAGGAGCAAGAAGAGAGAGGGAGAGTTGTTGATTTTCATTGAGTCTGAGTGTCTAAGCATTATCTGCTTTTTAGAGGCTGTTGTTGTTCAGAAGCAGCGGCTGGAGAGCCCTGCCAGCTAATCAGAACCGAGAGCGTGACTCCCTGATTAAAAACCCCAAATGAAAGCATGCACACACACAAACACGCACACACACACACACACACACACACACACACACACACACACACACACACACACACACACACACACACACACACACACACACATACATACACACACACACTCAGTCCATGTCTTTCTTTGGTTCATTGAAATGCTTAGATGAAAACACATTACTTTACAGATGCACAAAAAATACACTGCTGTATCACACAGAGTATAATCAATAGTCTATTCTGCTAGGTGTAAAGAATGACTCTCATTTACCAGGAACCTTGTCTAGGGAAGGTATGCACTGTGTAAAATCAAGAGTAAGGTGCAATCTTTCACGGTGAAGGGTAACACAGACACGTTAGCACACAATGTGGTTGTGGCTTCAATCCCAGAACGGCTAAGGAAATCTCTAACAGGTCTTACTTAAATAATAAAATGGTAGTGATATTTGACTGTAAATTCACAAGAGGGTGCGTGGAAATGATTACTCTATGTTATTTGGTATTAATCACAGGGGAAATGGAGACATGGACCAGTAATTCAATTAATTATTTAAAAAAGTAGAAAAATATTATTGTTATAAATCCTATAATATACAAATGGAGAAATGAAGAAAAGGCCAATTATTTTTCACAAACGTGTCAGCACTAAAATGTGCATTAATGTGTGTCAGTTCTGTTGTTACTGAACTTGTAGAATTAGGTAATTATGTACCCGTTAAAATAAGTTACCGATGCTTCCATGTGTAAAGATGAAGCAGATGACATATCCAAGCCCATTAAGCATTCCCTGGATGAATAAAGGTTTAAAATGTTTAACAAATGCCAACACACACATAATGATGGCTGCGGATAACTCGTAGCCTGTTAGCAAAGGACAAGGTAGTTATTAATCATTCATCTTCATCACTCTGCTACCTCTCTCCACCTCTCTTAATTTCAGTACATCACCCTCTCCCCAGCCCAACCTTTCATTCTCTGCCCTCCTAGTTTTGCGGCTCTCAACCCTGTGGTCACGAGTGCTGTGTGTGAGTTATGCATAAAAAGAGAAGGGTAGGAGAGGGAGAATTTTAATTAATTTCCATGTCTATATCTTACTCCATCCACCTGCTCTAATAGTCCTGGCAGGCAGAATGTAACCTGGAGTCAAGCCTAAGCCTCCATGATGGGGAGAATTGCAATTATTTCTTCAACACTCTTATCATACCTCATAACCACATTCATCCACCCAAGTTCTCTCTTTTAAAGCCTTCATCCAGAAATTGAGGGTTGAACGCAAATACTCTTTTCAATCAGTGCTTCAGCTTAAACTTCAACTTCCACAAGGTAATTTACTCATGCCTCAGTGTTCCCCCATGTGCTAAAATTCTCCATTTACTACCGCACAGCTCTAGATGCTGGAGTAGTTGGGGATTAAAAGACCGATTAAGTTAACTACAAATTGAAAACATTTTAAATCGCTAGGCTACACGGCTTTCCTATGCATTATCAAAAGCATGTGACACAATAAACAACTCTGCTTTATTTACACTATACTGGGAGCTTTCTTTTTTTGGAGACCATGGATGTTGTGACAAGAAGTTATCTCATTACACTTTACAGAGTAGGTATAGACCACACTCTATGACTTATTTATGATGCACAACGACCCAACATTTCCCCCTTTGGTAAATGATGGTTCTATTGTAGTTTTGGCAGGTCATCCCCGTCTACTGTCTCCTCCTGTCCAGTTCTGCTGAATTGTCAGTATCACCTAATTTGCTTTGAGAAAAGCATCTGCCTATGTTCCAACTATTGTGTCCATATTTTATAATTCTGCACCTCACGATCTAGAGTTCTCGTCCATACACAGACCTGCAGTTAATGCTTGTTTATAGTATATAATCACGATCTTGCTTACCTGTACCGATTGATTTTCATTCTGTTGATAAATGAGTGGAAAACAGCAGATGTTTTGAAGGATGGAAAGATATATACAGTTTGTTTCTGGCTTACCAGATGTACGGTGTGGGAATAAAGCCTGACATCTGCTGGACATGGCTCAGAGCCTGGATGTCAGACCCCTTCCACTATCTCTGCTATCTGTTTTGCAACGGCGCCATCTCTGCATCCAGGGTTTAGTGCCGCCAAAGACGCCAAGAGCATTTTCCCCCTATACCAGAATGTTAACTCGTGCAGCCAGACAGTGCTGCTGTGCTGGAGTATGGTCTGACAATGCAAAACTAGTATTTGACATACTTAAACAAAACAACTGGTACTGCCCTTGCTCAAGGGCACTGTATAGTTGAAATTCTCTAGTCAACTCTTCCACCCACACTTTCCAGACAGTGTAATGATTCCTTTCACTTTTACTCACCCTTACACCTCCTCTGCTGCCCTGCATTAGGGGAACATTTTCTGCCATGAAAAGCCACAGGTACTGAATGTCAATAGGCTGTGCTTTATCCAACATGGACAAATCGATACATTTCTCCACTGAAATAAGTGGGAGCAATTTATTTCATTTACTGACTTCCTCGTTCCTGCTACCCCACTTCCTGTCCTTGTGCTGCCTTTCCCCTCCCAGGATGTCCGATCTGCATGAGGGGAGAAAAGACAATGTGCATTAATCACCACTGGTACAGCTCACAACTCCCCAGACAATCTCTGAACCACACACATGCAAATATTGAAGATACAAAACCGCACACACCCTAAAGCTCTCCGAACCCCCTCAGAAAAGCGATACAGTTTCACACTCTTTAAGCACTTGGGGCATCTTACAGGTTTTAGAGAAGGAAGGCTTAGAGCCAGGTTGGAAGAGGTCAGGGAGGAGGGCGCCGATGGATGGAGCTGAGAAAGAGGAAAAGATCCTGGAAAGGAGGAAAGTGAAATGTGGGGATTGGAGCAGCAGAGGTAGAGATTAATCTGCCCAAAGGAAGGCGGTCTAAATGAAAATATATGAAGCGTGAAGTAGAGGAGGATTGACAAGTGAGTGGGCAGAAATGAAGGGAAAATAGAGGCTTTGGCAGAAATACCGTATGAAATTGGTTGCAGAATTAGAGTGCATTTGGAGACACGATGGCGCAGAGGCCAGAAAATGAAAGGATTGTGCAAAGAGGATAAGGGAGAAGGAAGGTGGGAGACTGTTGAAGCTTTTGGTGGTTACCTTCGTTCACCTCAGACTGAAAAATATATCTTCTGCTAGGCAAAACAACACACCCACGTACATGCGTTAACTCTTTCTCTTTCACACACACTTAGACACACACATGAGGTGGGATGCTGATCCCTGGACCCTTGACTCAACATTGAGTCTGTGCCACCACACTTTCTCTCTCTGTCTTCATCTCTCTGTCTCTCCATGGCTGAAGTGAAATCAGGCCTAAGAAGATTATTGAAGCACACTGCAGTTTATTACAAGAGAACCACGCTCGGCTGCAGGAGCATCAACACTTGACTCCTTGTTGTTTCCCTTTCGGAAATGATTGTATGTAAAGATAAGATAAAATAAAAGGTAATAAGAAGTTAACAGTAAAAAACTAAAAAAGACAAGTAAGCAGTAGAAAAACAGAAAAAAACAGTACACAGTAAAGGCAACATATAAATGTAAACAGACTGAAAGCTTAAATACACAGACCTCACAGTATTGCACATAGATAATATTGATATTTATATTGCACAGTTAAGTAAACATTGTTATTACATGAGTTGAATTGGACCAGTGTTGATTTTAGAAGACTAAACGTAGATGAGGCTCTCCACCAAGTGAAGAGCCAGTAAGCATATGGCCTGCAAACCTTTCCATATACAGAGACAGAACGTAATCGGCAGTATCTGGTACACTGTACATTTAACTGCACTGTGAACTCACTTATGTTATGTAATGCAGCATTATTTTTGCTATATACCTTGAATAGTGTGCGGCAGTATTGCAGTACAGAGCTACGGTACAATATGGCGCCATAAAAAAATGTACCGGGACATTTGTAGTTCATTTATAGCCCTCTAAACCATAAACAGGCAACAATTTATGGTATGTAACCACAATGACAGTCATCAATTTCTTCTCCAATAACAAACTGAGATAACAAGCAATACCCTCCTTCACCTGCGAAGGCTGCCCCTGGACGAAAGCAGACCAACATGGCTGCTGGTTACGAAAATAGTTCACCAAAATGTGTTTCCTGTGTATGTCAAGCTCTAAAAACTTTTGATCCTACAAAACCCATAATGCAACTTGACATCGTCTTTCTGCAGCCCCAGTTTGTAATGCAGGCATTCTGTTATAAATCTGAATGTAACTCTGGATTCTTCGAGCCCCAGGCCGAGATAAACCTGATGACATCACTATGACATCATCAGGGCTATTTTTTCAGATATGGCAAAGCTCCCTGCAGAGCCACAGAGGACAGAGAGGCTCGGAAAGTGACTAGGAAAGTGATATCAATATTTGAAATTACTACCCCTTTAACACGATATTTACCATCAAGTTAACCTCTATAACCATGACAACAAGCGGGTTTTCTGGTCCTTTTTAACATTATGTCTTCTCCCATGTGTGTATTCGCATTAGAGTGTGTGTGTAATGCCTGGGTCTCATGTTTTCCCTTTAGATTCCTTAAAGTGTATGTTTGTGTGCTCATTGTATGTTTGTGTGCAGGGGTCCGTAAGTGTTGTTGTGATGTGGGCAGTGATGCATGACCCACTCTTCATCTGTGCAGGACATGTGATAATAAGCCAATCACAGAGGCTTATGGAGAGGGGTGAGTGATGAGAGCTCTATCTCACGGCGGAGCATGAGACTGAGGGGGATAAATGAGGTTTTCTGATGCAGGGCTGGGCTGCTTTTTTTGCCCAGCATGACCAGCAAACACCTGAGACCAGGGCCATGGCAACACAGAAAGCCACAGCTGATACAGGCCTCATTGTTATAGAGAGCACATATACAGTGACTTATCATCTCAGCACAAGTCCTGCCAAAATAACCACGTAAAGAAAACAGTTTATTTTATAATGCATCTCATCTGCAGAAAGGTTGATTCTGGCACAAGGTAGGCTAAGTCTGAGCTCTGTTTATGTTCACATTGGACACCGATTATCTTGTGATATATTAACAAATTAACAAGCACTTGGTCAAGAATCATGGCGTTTAATGCATACAGGAGAGACACCATTGATAAATGAGCCTCAGGGTTCCAATAATCAGTGCACTCTAACTGCACTGAGAAAGTAAATGGTAATCTTTTTTATTTTGGCACCTGGCGTGTGAATCCTACGCACAGCTGAAATCTGAAACCGTCTTGGACTTTTATTATGTGGCAAACATTAACATCACCCTCTTATCACCAGCTGCAGATGCACAAAAACAGAAACACACAATCAAGCACTTTCATTATACATACAATATACGAACAGCCGGTGACACATCGCCCACCTGTATTGATCCCATATTGATTAGTACTTTTTGCTGCTGTTCCACGTTGAACTGGGCTGTACATCTGGCTCCCTGGAGGACTGTAAATGCCAAATAGCCTATGCATAGATAAAACACAATTCTAGAGCACTTAAGAAACACAAAAAACAGCTTTGTATGATATATTATGAAATACTATGACAGTCTATTTAACGCTTTGAAATGGTGACCGGTACATGACCCTGATGGTTAACTTTAGGCACCAAAACAGCTTAAGTATATTTTGGCATTCTTAACATTACATCACCTGATTTTCTTCTTTTTTCTAAACTTAATTTATATAGTAATAAATATTTGGATAACACACATATTACACTGCATTACTTTTCGTAGGTACAGTACAAACAGTGAATGAGGATAGCCTGAAAAAAAGACCAAAATATCAGGGATGATCTGTGATGGCACTACAGGGTCACAACCATGCAAAAAGCCCAGTGGGGATGAATCAAAGGAAGCGGCAGCAATCCTTCTCTATGCAGCCATTCACACATGCAAAAGAATATATTCAGCTGGACAGAGGGTGAATATTTGGCTGGAAGCATCTTTTAGCCAAAATGTCTAAAATATGTAGCTGGTTCCTGTTTTTTTTTTTGCTGTTGTTTTTTTCTAAAGAATATCATCATTGCACACAGGCATGTTCAATGTGCATATACACTCAACAGACAGGCAATAAGAAATCCACTGTCAGATGCCAAGCAAACACTCAGTGGGCATAACACATATATGAGCATGAGCCTGCATGGGAAATCAGAGTGCCTGCAGTGGTGAGATAAACAAAAAGCGAGGCTTGCCCATTTGTCTGTGTGTGTGTGTGTGTGTGTGTGTGTGTGTGTGTGTGTGTGTGTGTGTGTGTGTGTGTGTGTGTGTGTGTGTGTGTGTGTGTGTGTGTGTGTGTGTGTGTGTGTGTGTGTGTGTGCTGTGCGTGTGTGTGTGTGTGTGTGTGTGTGTGTGTGTGTGTGTGTGTGTGTGTGTGTGTGTGTGTGTGTGTGTGTGTGTGCTGTGCGTGTGTGTGTGTTTGCCTCTGAATCGCTGCTCTACCTTCCAGGACAAGCGTCAAGGAGACCAGGTGCACGGTTCAGTTCAATAATCGTATACTTGCTGCCATCTTTCCCCCCATGGTTCTTCTATCTCCTGCTTCTCCTCTGGTCGCCTCATTTCATGGCCCATAAATACAAATTGAAACCAGTGACAAAGCAGCAAGAAGGAAAAAAAACATCCCATCAGTGCACGCACCAAAACATATAGTTTGTATTCTTGTTAGCTTGCAATAATGTAATCTCTGTTGCTTAACAACGATCTGACTGGACTGGTAGTTTTTGATTCCTAATGTTTTTTTTTTTTGTGTTTTTTATAAAGTTTATACAAAAAGAAAAATACTGTCAATGAAAAACGAATGCTATTCATTCATATGGGCATGTGAGAATTGCATTAAGATAGCCTTAGAAATATTACATTCACATAACAATACAACAACACCCTATACTCCAGTTCAACCATCGCCCTCCTCTGGACAGTTGGTCACCCTGTCCGTGATGTCACTGATGTTAGTCAAGGTTATTTTATTCTCTGGCCCCACAGTGGTGCAATTAACCTCTCAAGTCTGCAGTGCCACTGCTCCACTGTGCAACAGGCTAAAAAAACTGTTTGCCTTGACATCACATGCTAGCACTTCCAACTTTTGATGCCAACTAGGTCTCGTTCCTACTGAGTTTAGATAGACAGCCTTTTACTGTCATTGCACAATGTACAGGACAACAAAATCGAGGGTGCTCCCACAGAGCCACAATGCACCACAAGATAAAGGGGGACAATGTAAAAGTAAAAACAGTGAAAAGGACATATAGATACAAAAACAGAAGGTATAACAGAAAATAATAAAATATTTAAAATTGTACATTCAAAAGATGCTGTGCTGTTACAGTGAGTTTGTTGTTGCCAAGGCCTGTTTCTATCAAATGAATGTCATTAAATTGCAGTGTAATGACTTGAGAATTGGCATTTACTAGATGTACGTTTATGTCAACAAACAATGTTCAGAGTTACTGTATATGTTAGCAAGTCACGTGAGACAGATGAAGACTAAGAGTCATGTTAGTAGTGAGAAGCTGCTAGGAGGATGTCCACAACACTGCTGTATTTATGCTGCTTGAATGCAAGTAATTTTGTTTAGTTACGACACTACAGTAATGTCATCCAGCAGCGGGTTTGGTGGTTTAATTGTAATGGGTTTATAGCCATCCAATTATAATTCTGTTTTTCTTTGAACTCAAACATTTGCAGAGGAGTTGGGAGACCTGTTAGCAGCTCCTTGAGTACCAACAGACACATCCTTATCCCGCTCCTACTTCCAATTTCTGTCAGCCCGGCATCTCCTTTCATCATGGGGACAATGTCTGACAGAGCCTTATAAATCATTCACTGAATCTAATCATAAAATATAAAAAAAAATTGCTTTGAACTTTTGGGTCCACTTTGAAAGTATGTGTTTCCCATGTATGTCAAGTGAGAGTCAGACAGAAAGAGTGTATGCGGGAGAGAAGCACAAAGATGGAGAGAGGTAGAAAGCGTGTTATAGTTGTCTTCTTTGATCTCTTGCTATCATCCACATCTGCCTGTGGTCAAGTATAGAGTTGTCACGGCTCCCCATGAAACAAGGAGACAGACAGAAAGGGTGAGGGGGGTGGGGGGTCCTGTTGAGCGAGGGATTGTGATGGATCCTCAAGTGTCCGCTGTCACCGCAAATAATGCAGCTTATGTAAGCAGGAGGCAAGAGAGGAGGGAGGGAGGCAGAGACGCAGAAGACAATGAGCAGAGAAAAGAAAGAAGGGGAAGAGAGAAAAGTGTCAGGCAGTCATTGAGAGAAAGAGAAGAGAGCTGTCATCATAAAGAGTCTGACTCATTCCTACTGTTCTGGATATAGCAGTGAGCTGAGAGGCATGTAGCTAATGTACGACAGCCCGAGAACAATTACATTTCTTCAGACCAGAATTAGTCTCATATTGTGTGAGAGAATGGGCCAGTCCCTGCGAAACTACTCAGAGAGAGAACTCAATTTCCACTGAACGTTGTTGGTTATTCCTCAATTTAGAATCGAGACATTCAGCGCTGATATTTTTGAATTAAAAAACTCTAAATGACATTTTCATTTTCAACATTCCTGCTTGAAAAAGGGGAATCGTTTTCTATTTTAATTCAGAACATAGAGACAGCACTTAATTGTTTTACAGAATACAGGAGCGCTTTATGTGTGAACACCTCATAACACCAGCATCGGTCAGATATTTATTTCCCCGCTCCTGTGTAGTTATTCAAAAGAGGCAGTTAAGGGCCTCCGCTTGGCATGTTCTCCCTCTGTAAGTGCCTGCAGAAAAGGACTGGCTGTGAAAGCTGCAGTCAAATAGCTGTAATTATCTACAATCAGGGGCCGGCTGAAAGGCTGCTTGCAGACAAACACAGCGGAGGGAGAGAGGCATCGAGGGTGCACAAAGGGTAAAATATCTCCGGAAAAGAAAAGAAAATGGCAGCAATTTTAGTTTCAGAAAAGAGAGACGGCACGGTTGTGAAAAACATGTTATAATTGAGATCACAAAGGAAGCTGCAGCAGATGTGAATACTAATCAGAGTAGAAATGACAACAGGACTTGTGTTTCTAAAGCCTTCTGTCTGCTTCAACACCTCATGTTTCTCTCGGAAAACATCGTCTTTACCAGAGGTTGTTGTTTTGAAGACAAGATTTTACAAAACCTACTATACATATTTCCTTGTATACATTTTTACCTAAACAGCATTTTACTCCTATTTAAGTCAGATATTGAGGTTTTGTCACAAGACATGTGCAGGATATTTTGTCCCTCTTTCCCTAAATGCTGACAAAATATAAAGCCTTAGAAGATAATATACCTAATGCACAGGTTGAACGTTGTCACCGCTGGCTCAGACAGGCAGAGAGAAACTAAGTGCAACTAAAGGTATATGGCTGCATGCTGAATTTCAAAAATCCCACCCCTTCTGTTTTTCCTCCATCTTCCTGTCTCACTCTCACTGTGTGGAAATGAAAGCTTGACACTGGAACAAGTTATTGATTATACAGGCCTGTGGCAGACAACTACAACAACTACATGCAAGAACATGCACATCAAGAGTAAGAGCTGAACACCTCAGTAAAGACAAAAAGTGTTTTATAATCCACGATATCATGTGATCAAAGCTCAAAACTGCACACGTCCACACTCACGCAGTCATCTGCAGAGCAGCAGTAATGTATCATACTCTTCCTGTGCGCATGAGGTTGCACATTACTCCTCTCCCACAGGCACATGCGCTTCTGCTGGAGCATTAGGGCTGTGACAGAAGCTGTGAAGCATTGGCCTGGAACCACTGCTCTGGAGTACGCTGAAAGGCTGAACAGCGTCAGATGAATAGATGTTAATTAATACACATAGCACCCGGGAGACCGCGATACAATCTCAGGGCAAATTAGCCCATCAGTAAAAGGGCCCACAAGCACAATGAGAGATGGAGATTAGGGAAGGAGAAAACTGTACATATTTAACCAACACATTTGGGCCAAGCAACTTTAAGAAACATAAAGGAAGATTTAAGGTAAAAGGTAAAACATTGGTAGGAAAAGTGATGATAGCATGTCTGCATCAAAGTTGCATAAAACAGACAATGGGCTCTGTAGCAAGGAGGTGATAAAGTTGAACGTAACACTATCAATTGGATTTCCCCTGCCTTTTAAGAAATCCAATATCTCTAACCAATTACTCTTCTCTGCTCTTTGCTTCTCATCTTCTCTTCCCTCTGTCCCATAATGATGAAACAAGGCTTCAAGATATTTGGAGAAAAAGATCAATGGGGGGAAATGCACAGCCTACATGATGAAAATCCTTCGCCTAATCTTCTTCTCATATTATCCCATCCCTTTGTGGAAATTGTCATCCACCCATCAATGTCCCAGCGTTCCTCTGGGTCAGCGTCTCACTACAGCCCCTTTTATCTCAGACGTATCTCTCTGGACGTTAGACCTCTGCATCCCCCTGCAGCAATGGGTAAAATGAGGAATGGTTTATACATCACATCACATCTGAACATTTATCTGCCTGAGGGCACGGTTGCGGGTTACAGCAGAGTGCCCCCCCCGGTGAACTTAGCCGGACTCACACTCGTGATCCGGTCGGTTACATGTTGTGGTCTCTGAGCGATCAAAGGCTGAGCGAGCCGCCTGAAGAGATACACAGAAACCAAATGAGTCCCACAGTGACTCCAAGAGAAACATGAAGGCTTTGGTTTTCAAAGTGAAAGGCGAGCAGCACCGAGACATATGACTGAATCCTTGTGGACCCGGTGTCATCCCTCTTCAAATACAGGTTTTTACACTGTCAGCATATCTGAGGGGAGGGAGGATGTTTAACACACGGGCAGAGCAACCATCTGTGCTGGAAGGCTTGTGAGGCTGTCTGGTAGATAAGGGGGAGCCTGTTCAGTCCCACTGACTTTGACACTCATGATGGCAGCTGCTTGTTTTGGCCATATTTATATGTTAATGTTAAAGTTAATGAGGCAATACAAATGCCAGAATAAATAAAAATGAAAGTAAAAAGCAGCTTCAATGCTTTGCATAGGATAAATAAAATATTCAGTATAAAGTACATACATATTAAGTCTAAAGTCTATAAAGGGGGAGATGTACTGCTGGGTCAGCAACATAACCAGCACAAGCGCTAAATGCTTTTTAAAAAACAACATACATTATGCAGAAACTCTGTAATGTAAACACATTTTATTTCATATTCCTCATTCGGACATACAACCTATCCTTGAATTAGAAGTGCTGACGCAGCTGCGAGGCTGTTTCATTAAAGAACAAGATTTCTGGAAAGATCCAGAGAAGATAAATCATTTTCTGCTTGTGTTTGGCAGCTTAAGCAGCCTCATCCCCGTCTCTGCCAGTGTCCATTTATCCACTGTGCCAACCCTAGATCCTTCTAACCCATCTCCAATGTTTGTGATCATGTGTCCATTTTCCTGTGAGAGCTTTCATAGTTTCGTGGCACTCTGTCCTGAGATAACTTATATTATGCTTTGATACTATGAATTGAAGTTAACTGAAAGTCCAGATGCAGGTCTCCGAATGCTCACCATTCAAACAACACTTTTGAACATTTCTTTTTAACCTCCAATCAAGGCCCACTAGCTTTTCCTGGAGCTAAAGTATCAGAGTTGTAGAAAATGTTTTATGGAACTGTCATTTCCCAAGGTCAGGATCGAACTTTCATGCAAAAAAGACCTTGTGATACGTCTGAGGCCCGTGAGAAAGGTCTTTGAGTTGTGAACTGTCAAACTTTGCAAGAAAGAACTCAAGTCCTTATGTATTAATAATTTTTCTACAGCTACAGCTTGCACTGAGTCTCTTTTGAGACAATAGGCCTAACGGTTAAATATTTAAGGTGTGTTGGCATAGAGGGTCTCTTTGACTTTGTGTTTTTCTATTCCACGTCAAAACACGAGAATGGGCCTGTCTTCTAATCTCAGGTCAAGGTCAACCAAATATATTAAGCAAAAAAGGTACATACACTTCTTCCTCAAAAAGCTTTAATAGTGGTGTTCAACTCAGGTGTACACATGAAAACTGGCGGACGTAGAATGGAAACAGTGAGCTTGAGAGATACATCACTTCTTAAGGACGAAGCCCTACTGATGTTGGGAAGGTTTAAGGTGTTTCACATTAGAGAAGCATTTTGTTTTGAAGCATACTGTCTCTACTTAAGTCTGTCTCAAGTTAAAGTCTCATACCTACAGACACATCATCTGTCAGCATTATAAAGACACATCAGCTCTTCCTTTCCAAACACGATAACTCCATCCAATATGAATCAAAGTCCCTGTAAGTCATTCAAGCCTGTGAGTTTGAGAGAGTACAGGGGTAATGTTGTTAACGCTCCACCATCATCAGTGTATATGAGGGCAATAGTGGGCTGGACGGTCAGTGCGTCCTCTGAGCACAGTCCCCAATATGTAAGGACAAAAGCTTCACCCACCTCTGATTTCTCCAGTGACTGAATTTGGAACAGAAACGCCCGCGAGCAATGTTTGCTCAGCTTATTGGGCACGGCGTGTCCACACGGGGCTTGTGTTGCCCTTGACACATTCTTTAAGACTTTGGCCCAAACTTTTCAGTTTCACTTTTTTTTTCAAGACCTTGAAACGTGTTGAGAATAAGATAGGAGCTCAGATAGTTGGCATCAATAAAGAAATATGAAGACTTAATTAATTTATTCAAATAAAATGGGCTTTTCAAATGGTACTGCCTCCTCAGATGATGCACTTTAACTGATGCAGCTGTATCCTTGAGACTACAGAGTAAGCACTGACAAATCAGTGGGGTGAGAGTTTGCCCTTGGTCAATTAAGTCTGCAGACAAGCTCATTATAGGCGAGAACAGTAAATAAGCACATGATGTCACTATAATATTCAGTGTATGTTCTCTGTGTATACTGGAATATGAGAACTTACAGCATGTCATATAAACACATGTGCATAACATATTGTACACTTTTCATCCGATGTTACAGGGGAACATAAATGTCCATAAAACATAAAAGATATCTCAGCCTGGACCAAAGTGGTGGGCCACCCAGTTTTGATTTTAAAAAAGCACAACAACTGACAGGTTTATTGTGTCAGTTTTTGCGATATGATGCATCCCGGGGTATCATTTAAGACCTCGGCCTTCTCGTGGTCAGTCTACCCACGGCGAAAGGTTACAGAGCTTATGTCCACTTCAAAGTGATAACTACTGGGTATAGCAGCGTGTGATTCAGCTGGAAATTGAGCAGAGTCCCAGCAAATGTGTGAGTCATCAACATCGCCACAAGTACTGTTTACCAACACTTCCTCTCTCACATGAAGGTGGCCTGCAACCACCTCGCCCTGATAAAACCAACCATCCTTACATCTGTTTACAATGTGGGTCTTAAGTGTTTGATGTAGAGGGCGAGGCTCCTGGTCAGATCATAAAAAAGATGTGTCTGACAGACTACAGACTTCCCTTGTGGAGCAAAGCAGACTGAAACGCCATCTTTCAAATACGGGTGGCGCCCTCTGCTGGTGACATATGAAAGAATGTCCATATACAGTAATGTCCACATTTTCAGACCAAAAGTGGGAAAGCTTTTTAAAGTTAAATCTTTACCATAAACAATTCCAATTGTTTCCAATTATGTCCAAACTGTTTTTACAGTTTTTATTTAGTTTCTCAAAAATCTGATACTGACGGACTGATATCAAATACATTTTGATTTCCTTTCTTAAAAGTTTTTTCTAATATTGGTAGTTTTCCAAATCTTGGTAAAAGGAGTGGCCTCTCTCAGGCCTCTCTTGTGATTTGACAGCTGTATGGCACACGTCAACCCTCCCTCACTCAACACCTCTGACTGACACTCTTTTCTTTTCTTTTTTTCATTCTCCGGCACCTGTGCGAGACTGTCAGACAAGCTCACAGTGTGACTGCTGCCATCTCTGCAGAGGAACAACAGGCTGTGTGACAAAGGTTCCCCGTCGCTGCCCGGGGGGACCCCAAATGTCCAGGCAGGTAGGTCCTTATTTCACTCAGGGTTAAAGGTTAGGCTTCATCAAGGAAACAGGGTAGCCAGGGGTATAGTTGTAACATCAACCCTTTTCTTTTTTTGGTTATTCATGCAGTGTGTATCCATCTGTCTCTCCAGTGGCTTTGCGCTATCTATTTATAGGGCTGCTAGGACATTAGCTCAATGTCTGTGCAGAAATGTCATGTAAGACATAAGGGCCTCACTGCATTCATTTGTAAATGTGAAGGTCAAGAAACAGCTTCAATTTTATTCTTAAACGAGAGAGGTTGACCTTTTACTTGTATCAATTTGTGCAGCCAAAGTGGAACACTGATAACATGGAAATGACTTTTACAAAGAGGAGGATTACTGATAAGAACAACTGTAAATATAGTGGGATCCATCAAATCATCTTGTTTCTGGAAAATAAAATCCACCGACTGAGCTGACCGCAGCCAGGTTCATATGAAAATCTTTGTGTAATATACATACATGCCTAAATCAAACAAATTCAGTTTATAGCCACGTCCATCTTCCTCCTTCTCTTTATCTCAGGGAAGGGATGGAAGAAAGCTATGAGACATTTGAAGAGGAGTTAGGGCCACCAAGGGTAGATCCTCCTCCACAGAAGCCTGTTCGACAGATCCGCAGACCAGGTGGCGACACACACACACACACACACACACACACACACAAACACAATCTGTATGCCTGCACATAAAAGCCTTCATCCATTGTACATATATTATACAACTCTATAAATACTTAGCACAGGGAGCCACTGAAATATGACTCCTGGTCAAAGGCAACACAGTGATAATGCAGCTCAGCCATGCTGAATGGATGGTGGGTGTAATAAGCCTCGCTCTCTGCAAACACACATAAAGTCCTCCTTGTGGTGAGGCAGAGCTCTTAAGAGTCTAAAAAGACCACGTGGGAGAATGTATTTTTATTTGCCAGCACTTTGGTCCAGACTGAAATCTTGTACTTTAGGTGGCACCCTAAGTTTTTATCTACAGTGTCAAATTAGTTTGCCCTATCATTTTATTGTCCAATGATTACAATTACGACAGAATACCTGCAGATATATTTTAATTCCCATCATTGGCCTCAGCTGTACTTTGTGTTTAGTGCTAATTATCATGTCATTGTCTTTCGATATAGTACCTTACGTTTTAGCTTCTGTTTAGCGTTTCTACCGCGGGCAGTACTCTTAAATGTAGGCAGAGTTATTACCAGATAGTGAACTGAAAAACCTTTTCATTGGTTGTGTAGATGGTAACCATAGATTTGTGAAAACTCGCAAAAACTCGCTTTCCGATAATCTACGTATATTAGCTTTATACATTAGATTTCAATGCTGAACTCTAACCATCTCATGAGACTTGGGGGTTACCATTGCCTTCCTCACTGCTCTATCCCACTCTCGCTGTATTTGCTCTACACCAACGATGCAGAGGAGCTTCTGCACCAATCACAGACTTGTAGCTCCACCTTTTAGTGTCGGATCAGTGTGCTCGGTACCTCAAAGGCTGATGAAAAACCGTTCGAAAAACGATAGAACCGAAGAATTTGTTGTTATCGTACCCCTATGTATATAACTCTGTCTTGTTCTGTTCTTGTCTATTTGCATACTTGTATTTTTGTGTGGAAAATAATTGCATGGTTAAAGAATAATGAAATAAAGAAAAAGAATACTGTTCTAATGTGAACTGAGCTGAAATGAACCAGAGTGCTCAGTGGAAACGGGGCTATTGTCAGCATGTTGACTGGTGTTGTAGCTCCATGCACAGCCTCACATAGTCGCCAGCATGGCTGTAAGATCTCAGTTAATATGTCTTTTAATAAAAAGAAAGGTTGGCACGGTACACTTGTATTTCATGTAAATGAGAGTCTGTCAGCCAACGACAATGTGTGAAGATACATCAAATTAATGGTTGTTGTATATGATTAATGATATCACCCCTCAGTAAATCTCCATCTGTCTTTTTCAGAAATGTACGCTACAAGGAAAGCCAGAGAGGTTAGATGGAAAACATCCAACATCAACAATATTTCACTGTGTTTATCATTGATACATCTTTCCCTCTTATCTACATGTTGTTCTTCAATAGGAAATGCCTCCATTTCCACAGCAACCAAGAGCAGAACCCAAGATTTTACCCAGGGAGCCCAGCATCCCCAGAACAAGTGAGTCTTCCCCTTCTCTCTCTCTCTATCCTTAACCCCGTCATCTTTCATTGTTTACAGTACTGAGTTGCAATAAAAGCTTCCACTCCTCTTTCTTCCGTTTCCTTCAGCATCCTTACATAAAGCCTCGTCCATCAAAAACCTGACCCAGATTGAAACGCCGTGGGAGAATGTCACCCTTAACCGCTGTCTGTTTGTGGCCATTACCATCCTGGTGCTCACCTCAGGCTTTCAGAGGCTTCATGGCAAGTACACTAAAAGTAAAAGCACTGTTACAAAATGACATGGCCACTCTGACTAAGTGGTCTCTTTTTTAAAAACAAAACAAAACAAAAAAAACAGAAACTCTGCGTGGTCCGGGGATGGCAGAGGAGGAGGAAGAAGTTGGACTGACAGTGAGACAGTTAGGCCCCTTACGACACAGAGGACAACCACAAGAGGTAAAGACAGTAACAAGTAACTTGGACTCTCCTATTTTCATCCAACTGTACATGAACCATAGTTTGCACTGTGTCAACCGTATGCATTCTCCCTCTTCCAGCCCGAGACAACTCTATGGGAAGTCATGTTTTGGTGGCTCCCAGATCTTGATGATGATGATGAAGAAGATGACGATGATGGACAGGTCAAAAGAGGAAAGTCAAAGGGCAGAGTGACAGCACGAGCATCACAAGGTCTCAGAAACAAACCAATGCCAGACAAAAAACTCATGAAACAAAGAGAAGGGAAGTTAAAGGACAGGAGAGCCAAGAAACCCAGGGACAGAGAAATCAAAGAGAAGATGGAAAGAGATAAAAAGGAGGAGCCTGAAGCAGCAGACAAGGATGAAAGAAACGAGGAGACAGAACCAGAGAATGATAAAAAGCCAGAGCAAAAGAAAGAGAAGAAAAAAACTCAAAAGTGAAGGGTTGATACTACTGTGGCGAATCATTTTCTAAACAGTTTTCACCCGGATAGAATTGTTAACATTTATTAAAGGTGGTTATGTTGAATTCAGTAATAGATTTTCCGTCAAATCTTTCAAATAGGTAAGCACCGCTGACACTCATAAATACTGTGTGCTTCAGGTTAAACGACCTCAATGTCAACGTGTTACAGATTCTTGTTGCTTTGTTTGACAGATGTGTTTGGTGTGATGGAGCAAATGAGTTAGCTGTAAAGACAC
This sequence comes from Echiichthys vipera, assembly GCF_963691815.1. NCBI lineage: Eukaryota > Metazoa > Chordata > Actinopteri > Perciformes > Trachinidae > Echiichthys > Echiichthys vipera. The sequence goes on along the minus strand of NC_139840.1, from coordinate 17,477,933 downwards.
TTTCTTTTCATTTAATGTTCTGGCTGCTTTATCGTAAATCCCCATGTGATCATTTGATTCACTTTAGTGTTAAAAAGATCTACAGCTTCAATAAATTGCTTGTCAATCGTGCCAGCTCAGTTATCTGTCAATAGTATGTAAATTAAGATTGATATTGGGGTTAATGTAGAATAGTCCAAACTTAGCCTGAGGTCATCTGAGAGCCCAGTTCAAGTGTCTTCTCCCAGAGTAAAGTCAAGCTTTTATCCTGATCAGCAACCTCAAGCCTAAACACGTCAAGAACTTCTGCAGCATCGCTCTCCTATGCCACATTCATATGATCAAGCGATACATCAGTTAATCTTTCAGTGTGTAATTAAACAGACACTAATAGGCAAAGGTTGTTTTTTTCTCCACAGAATTTAATTAGAAAAACAGAATCTTAAAAGATGAGCTATTTTAAATCATAGCTCCATATCCAGAATCTAAGCATTTATACAAAACAGTGTGGTCAAACGGGCTGCCCTACACATTTACATAAACAAAATGTCATTGAAAAACACCATGAGAGAAATCAGCCATGATTAGCTGGTAGGGGATCAATTATTAGACATGAGGCCGTCAGGGGGAGGTGGCCTCATTGGCATGGGGGGCATGGGCATCTGATGGGGCATATGAGGGGTACCCGGAGCACCTGGTGGGAGAGGGGGCATCCCTCCTGGCGGTGGAGGGTGCATAGACTCATTTGGTGGGCGAGGTCCCCCTCCACTCATGAGAGGAGGAGGGCGCTTCACACCTACAGAAGGTGGGGGTCCGCTGGACTGGGTGATGGCTTTCTCCACTTTGAAGTGGAACTGTAGGAAGAACTGGGCGGAGAAAATAAGGTGAAAGACAGGTTTAAACACAAAATTTCCACATTGCAAAATGATATACCCAGACTGGCTTTGAAGCAACAAATATGAGATAATCAGATCATCAGTACCTGTTTAGTTTCTCTGTTCCAGTGGGTCCAGAAGCGGTTTTCTGCTTTATCAATTTCTCTACTGGGGACCTAAAAGAGAAAAGCTGATCATGTTATGTCACAGCAAGGAGACGCATGCTACAGAGCACAGCAGAAGTGCAGTTACCACTCACCTTAAAGGCAATAGTCTCATATGGTTCGGCAGCCAAAAGCAGGTACTGCCAGCGACGATCAGGGGGTTCGATACGCTGCTCATAAGCAGACATGAAACGATGCCGGGGTCCAATTCCTTCAGCGATCTCTGGGTAATCAATCTAATGAATAGAGAGATTTGTGTTTGAAAGTCAGGCCGCAACAATTAAACACAATATTTAGTCATTACTACTGCGGTAGAAGGTTTTGCAGGTTGAAACACAGGGTGATGCTTTGAATCTGAGATGATTTCAGTTCTCAGCCACTTAATTCATTTGGCCAACAGGACCACATTTGTTTCATTAACTCAGGAAAAACCACAGGTATGTGACTGACTAGAGTTGGCTAATACATCAATATTATATTGTACATGATATGCCATTAGATATTACCTTACATTTTGGATATCGCATTATCACATAAATACTGTCTTCACCTGGTTTTATAAGGCTGCAATACATTAAAGTGATGTAATATTCTGAATTCATCACTCTTTTCTAGTGTTTGCCCACTTTGTCATTATATCCACATTACTGATGAGTGTCAATATTTAGTGAAAAGTCCAGTATTCAACTTTACAATAGCATCGCAATATAGACAGTTTTATATGTGGCCAAGAGCAAGTACTGACTTTAGCTTGTGGCTCTGTATTAAATTGATGTTTCAGACTAAGAAAAGGTCCGTTTTTTAGAAGTACAGTATATAGACATCCGTGAGAGAGCAGGGATGTAGAAGCGGGAGAATATGTTTACAGCTGTTTCAGTGGTGAGACAAGATCACATAAAAGGCAAAAGTAATGATTTAAGCAAAATCAATAACCTCTGACTTAAGGGGAGCTTTAATATTAATTTATTTTGTTTAGGAATCTTCTCAAAACAACAAATGATATTCAAGTCAACAGACTTAACATTGAGATTCCCAACAATCACACTCACCTGGAAAAGTAAGGACTGCTGTCCGGTCTCTGGGTCCCTCTGTTTGGTTACTATAATAAAGAGGAAGACATGGGTCATACTGTATGTTAAAATGCAAACATTTGCAGTGAAACCACGATCAACATGTCTGCAATAATAAATAACAAGCTTACCTTTGTATCCTGGTCGACCAATTTTGACAAACTTCTTAACCTCAACTTTCACTTTTGCTGGAGCTGGCTGAGCAGGAGCTTCTTTTGCCTCTTTGGCTGCTCTCCGTGCTCTGAAACAAACAAAATATACAGTTTTTTTTACTTCATGAACACACAGGGCTGTGTATCTGTCAATTCCCAGCAAGTGGAGGTGTGTGAGGTGGACTAAAATCAGCCACAGAAAACACAACATAGTGCACTTACAAGTTAGTCTGATGTTTCTTTCCTTGTGTGTGAGCCAAGTAGCTTCCCTATAATGCAGAGGAGAGCAGTTTGTCAGGCAAAATAGTCAGACAACAAGACATAACACCAAGTTCAGATAACATAATCTAGGAATGCGTCAAAATGTGCCTCCTCACCTCATTGTTATGAAGTGTCAAGCAAAGTTTGCACTCGTAGGATCCTAAATGATTCTTCATAAAGTAGGGATCTTTGTTGATGTCAATGGTCTCCAGGGCCAGCTGACGTAACCGCTCTCGCCTATCACGGTTACTCTCAGAGGCGGACGCCACCCCACCGCTCCCCGTCTTCCCTCCAGCTCGATGCTGGAAATCCATCTTTGCAGGGTGATGGGTTCAATCACGCAGACACCCGCACGTTCGCCCAGTTAACACTGGACAGGTACTCAAAGTAGATCCTTGCTGATTATCTGAGGAAAAATAAAGCACACACAGTTTCCAACAGTGCAAATAAAGAATAATGTTAATTTATTATTTACCATCCTCGATTATGGTGCAAAACAGTAGCATGTACAGAGTTACACTTCCACTTGTGAAAAAATAATCTACGACTTGACTCTGTATTTGCTGTGTTGATAATTTACCTAACTGCTGAGAATACTACAATTTGAATTTTCGTCATGTCCTCATGCATGTACACTGCTTGAGGATCAAATTAAGTAAAGTAAATGTACCTTTAATTTCATAGGAAAAGTTAAACAACAAATACTACAGGGACCTAACGCAAAAGGCAAGGTAAAGCACCTTTCAACAAAAAGGTTATTCAAAGGGCTTTACATAAAATATCTAAAGCATTGGAAAAAAAAAACACATACAATGAAATGTTTCTTTAAAAAATACAAACAAGCGAATTAAATCATTTTAAGTCAAATAAAACCAAGAATATCAACGAACATTAGTTTCAGTGCAGTATAAGCAGTCAGTAAATGTTTTTGTTTAGTAAAAGGGTGACGTGTCCAGCCAAATAGCTCAAATTACTTCAGTTAGTTTACCACAGGTAGTAAGCAAATTAGTTTTATACACACTAAAATACACTGTATTCTATCGTGATCTCTACAAACTCCAGTTAGCTTCAGCACGTTAGCATAGCGTAACGCTAGCTAACATTACTGAATCAAAATGCTAATGCTAAGCTAACTGTGTTACCAGCTAGAAATGGGATTTTTACAAATCTAAGAAAATAAACAACAAACAAAATAAGTATCTGAATATTTGATAATACGTTTTTTGGTTTACACGGCGAAATGATAACTCATAGATGAAGGGATATTGTAGCTAAAACAGTTTACTTTGCTCAAAACACTCACCGATTCAACAACGTTAGGCTCATGCCGATGTAGATGTAGGGCGCACTGCGCATGCCCAAGTCACTTCTTCTTCTTCGGCTTTTGGCGGTTGACAAACGGCTTCAGGAGCATGACCGCCCCTTCTGGACCTGGACTCCCCTGACAAAATCTACTAATCATCAGGTTAACTCATTTTCTTTATCAATAAGACAAATACCCACTAACAGCCCTCCCAGCACGCACGCACGCACACACACACACACACACACACACACACACTTACTTTATATTATATTGTAGCGACCCTGCAGTAATGTGACTTTATAATGGTTGTGTTCTAAAGTTCTGTGATTTCCGATTGTCAGTGAACGTGTTTTAGGTAGACAGGTATGTGGTTGGATGAGTGAGCAGGGGGCGGGAATGAGGTAGGAAGTGAGTGTATGACTGGATGTGATGGAGAGAGCGCTGGAGACGAGCTCAACGCTGTTACTTTTTGTTTTGGCGTAGTTACGGCCGACAGTAACTGTTCGTTCTAATAATAAAGAAAGGTGAGACCAACTCCTCCTCATTCATCTTTCGTCCGGTCGGACGTTACATTGGTGTCAGAAGTAAAAAAACCGCCGGAGTTTGACTTGCTACCATCCACCGCGGCTAGCCCCGTCACAGCTAACTCTGTGGTCAGCTTGCGGTATGGCTGCGCGGCGGGAAAAGACCGACGCTCGTCCGAGAATCAAGGAAGAGGTGGTGGATGATGCTTATGATGTGTGGTCGGGACGTGAGGCGGAGTTCGACCGTGCTTCTTCGGAGCATGTTGCTCGCCTGAGACAGACCGCCAGGAGGCTAGCTGCCGATGCCGGCTTCGGCTCGAACGCCGGAAAGAGCGCCGGCGGGAGAATGTGTGCTGGGGACATCGCGGGGCCGAATGTAAACAAAGATGGCGGTAACTTCCAAGTGAAGACGCCGAAATACTCCGGTAAGGCGGACTGGGAGGCCTTCCATGCCCAATTTGAACTCTTAGCAAAGGCGGCAGGCTGGTCAGAGGACAGTAAAGCACTCCAGCTGGCCCTGTGCCTTACAGATGAAGCTTTGACATGCTTGCTGCTGCTTAGCCCAGCTGAAAGAGATGACTATGCGGCTTTAGTTGGTGCGCTGCAGCGGCGTTTTGGACAATGCAACCAACCCAGTGTCCTACGCTCGGAGCTATCAAATAAACAGAGGCAAGCCGGGGAGCCGCTTCGTGGGTTGGCTAATGACATTGAGACAATGGTGAGGAGAGCATACGCCCACATGCCCACTGAAGTTCAATGCGAGCTGGCCAGGGACCAGTTCATCCGAGCCATAAAGCCTAGGGAACTGCGCATTCAGACACAGCTAGCGCACCCCCGCACTCTGCAGGAGGCACTGGAGCTGGCCTTGGAGAGGGAGGTCGTAGGTGAGGCTTCGGAGAGCGACCACGTCGGGGGCAGCCCTGTTGTGAGAACTGTGGTGCAGGAGGGCCCGGGCCAAGAGAAGCCAGCATGGGTGAATGAGTTGACTGAGCTCATCCGTGCTGTGTCACTGCAATCACAGCACAACAACAACCGTCCTCGCCGGGGCCCTCCTGTGTGTTGGACCTGTGGCCAGCCTGGCCATATCAGTGTGCGGTGCCCCAAGCAGGCTGGTGTCCAGGGAAACGCCCCGGGGTCTGTGTAAAAGGGACGACGCAGACCCTTGCTCCTGTGTCCCAACATGCCACGCCTCCTCTGGACGGAGCCCAGCTGTACAGACGGGGGAGCGAGGCTCCACTCCCCCCAGAAGCAGACGCCACCGCTGAATCTGCGAGAGTGGTGGGCTGGACCCACGTGGGAGGCTTTTGCCATGTTCCCATCACCCTGGCAGGCGCTCCATGCATAGCCCTTGTTGACACCGGCTCCACAGCAACGCTGATGAGACCTGACGTGGTCCCAGCAGGGATACAGTTGGAACCTACTGTGGTAAAGTTGCGAACAGTGACTGGTGAGTTAGCCCCTATGCTTGGAAGAGGGGTGGTGGCTGTGCAAATTGGGGGGCTATCAGTGAACTTTAAGGTGTGGGTTGCGGCAGTGCAGGACCCCTGCATATTAGGACTGGACTTCCTGCGGGCCGCCTGCTGTGTGTTAGACCTGGGGAGGAACACACTGGCCTTTCCACGGGGACCCACAGTTGAAATGGTGCACCCCACACAGGCCCAAAGACCACACCCACCTACCTCGCGAGCAGCAGAGGCACGTCATGGGCCAGACCCCCCACTCGAAGCTCACCCCCCTACACCCTCTCCCCCCACACGCCGCACCCCAGTTGATGTGCAGCCCCCTGCCCCCGACCAGCAACCCACGGCGAGCGGAGTCGACAGACTGGCAGCAGTACGAGAGGTGTGGAAACGCAGCTGTGGTAACTTGGATCCAAGACAGCAGGATGAGCTGTGGCGGGTAATGCTGGACTTTGAGGACATTTTCGCCCTGACGGAGGAGGAAGTGGGCCTGACACACCTGGTGCAGCACGAAATTGACACCGGCGATGCGCGGCCCATCAGGACGCGCCCCCGCCGCCTTCCCCTGGCACACCAGGCAGCTGCTGACAGCGCTATTGACGAGATGCAGAAGGCTGGCATCATTGAGCCATCTGACAGCCCCATGGGCCTCGGGGGTTGTGATGGTCAATAAGAAAAAGAGTGCTAAGATGAGGTTCTGTGTCGACTACAGGCCTCTAAACAGTGTGACCAAGAAAGACTCGTACCCACTACCCCGCATCGACGAGTCTCTGGACTTGGTGACCGGCTCATCCTGGTTCTCCTCATTGGACCTGCGCAGTGGGTATTGGCAGGTGCCCCTCAGCCCCTCAGCCAGACCAAAGACCGCTTTCTGTACTGGCAGAGGATTGTGGCAGTTCCGAGTCCTCAGTTTCGGCCTATGCAACGCCCCGGCCACGTTTGAACGGCTGATGGAGAAGGTGCTGAGTGACATCCCCCGACAGGAATGTCTGGTCTACTTGGATGACATACTGGTCCATGGGGGCTCCTTCCATGCAGCCTTGGGGGCCCTGAGACGTGTCCTACAGAGGATATCGGCAGCTGGTCTGAAACTGCACCCAGATAAGTGCTGCTTCATGAGAAAGGAACTGGAGTTTCTGGGGCACAAGGTTGGAGTAGAAGGCATTAGCACATTAAAGGAAAAAGTGCAGGCAGTGAGAGACTGGCCGGTCCCCACCAACTTGCGAGAGCTGAAGAGCTTCATTGGACTAGCATCCTACTACAGGCGGTTTGTGCGCGGCTTCTCATGCATAGCTGCGCCCCTCTTCCGCCTGCAGCGAAAGGACAGTGATTTTTCCTGGACACCTGAGTGCGGGCAGGCCTTCAGCTCTTTGAAGAAAGCCTTGACAGAGTCTCCCATCCTCATTCCCCCGGACCCCAACCTGCCGTTCGTCCTGGACACGGACGCCAGCGATGTTGGGATGGGAGCGGTATTGAGCCAGGTGGGGGCGGAGGGGGAGAAAGTGGTGGCGTACTTCAGTAAAACCTTCAACAAAGCTGAACGGCGCTATTGTGTGACACGCAGAGAACTTCTGGCTATTGTGAGAGCAATAGGCCACTTCAAGTACTATCTGTGCGGTCTGCCCTTCACTGTCCGAACTGACCACTCTGCCCTCCAGTGGTTAATGTCCTTCAAAGAGCCAGAAGGACAGATTGCACGCTGGCTGGAAGAACTGGCGCCGTATGTCTTCAAAGTGGAGTACAGGGCTGGAACTCGCCATGCCAATGCTGACGCCATGTCCCGGCGCCCCTGTGCTCTCAACGGCTGTCGATACTGCGAAAAGAGGGAGGTCCGTGAGAAAGAGCTCCGTGTGGAGGAGCAAGGCCACGTGCATGAGGGAGAAGGGCCTGCCTGCAGAGAGATGCAGGTTGTTAACCCACCTGAATGGAGACTGCTGCAGGAGCAGGATGCTGATCTGCACCCAGTGCTGCAGTGGGTGGGTTCAGGACAAAAGCCACAGTGGAATGAGGTCGCTGGGTGCTCGCCTGCCACTAAAGGACTGTTTGCAAAGTTCGAGGATCTCCGGGTAAAGGATGGAGTACTCGAGAGAGCCTGGAAAAAGCCATCTACAGGAGAAGGGAGGTGGCAGGTAGTGGTACCAACGGCACTGAGAGAGACGGTGCTAAAAGCCTCTCATGGAACTACTGGGGCATGACACTTTGGAGTCTCAAAAACCCTGCGTCGCATCCGGCAAAGTTTTTACTGGGGTCAGCTGAGGAGAGACGTTGAAGACTTTTGTCGCCGCTGTGACCTATGCACAGCACACAAAGGTCCCCAGGATCAGTCCCGCGCCCAGCTTCAGCAGCTCGCAGTGGGGGCCCCGATGGAGAGGGTGGCCGTGGACATAATGGGCCCATTTCCTCGCACAGACAGGGGCAACCGTTATGTTCTAGCCGCCATGGACTATTTCACAAAATGGCCAGAGGCGTATGCTATACCAGATCAGGAGGCAGGGACTGTTGCAGATGCTCTGGTTGAGGGCATGTTTTCCAGGTTTGGGGCTGCTGAGGTCATTCATAGCGACCAAGGAAGAAACTTTGAGTCAGGCGTGTTTTCTGCCATGTGTGAGCGGCTAGGCATGCAGAAGACCCGAACTACTCCTTTACACCCGCAGAGTGATGGGCTCGTCGAACGATTTAACAGAACCCTGGCAAAACAACTCGCCATCCTCACTGCAGAGCATCAACGGGATTGGGACATGCACCTGCCTCTCATCTTATTGGCCTACAGGTCAGCGGTGCAGGACTCCACCTCATGCACACCTGCCCTGCTCATGTTGGGACGAGAGCTGCGGACGCCAGCAGAAATGGCTTTTGGCAGACCCCCAGACTCGCCGGCGGTGCCCCCGGGACCAGAATACACCAGAAGGCTCCAGGACCGAATGGAGTCAGCTCATGCCTTCGCTCGTGACCAGTTGCAGAAAGCGGGCATGAGACAGAAAAGGAACTATGACATGAGGGCTAAAGGGAGAGACTTTACGGCTGGAGATCTTGTGTGGGTGTACAGTCCAAGGAGAAAGAAGGGCCGGTGCCCAAAACTGGACAGTCACTGGGTAGGGCCTTGTGAGGTATTGGAGAAGCTGGGTGAGGTGGTATACAGGCTGCAGCTGCCACCTAGGGGAAGACGAGTGGCCCTCCACAGGGACAGACTGGCCCCTTACAGAGGTGATGCACGTCCACCTCAGCGCCCAGGACCCCCACCACCTTCCCAGAGGACCCAGACAGCCGCACCCCCAGGTTTATTGTCTGTTTCCCCTGTCAACCCCCCACATTCTCCCACGCCCCTAAACTCACCTCCTGCTCATCAGCAGGTTGCTCCAGGACTGCAGGCGCAGCCGCTTTTGTTCACTCCAAAGCGGCCTCGGAGGAAGATACGGCCCCCAGGCCACCTCAGGGACTTTTTATGTGAACCCTCGGGGCGAGGGTCTTTGTAAGGGGGGGGGCAATGTAGCGACCCTGCAGTAATGTGACTTTATAATGGTTGTGTTCTAAAGTTCTGTGATTTCCGATTGTCAGTGAACGTGTTTTAGGTAGACAGGTATGTGGTTGGATGAGTGAGCAGGGGGCGGGAATGAGGTAGGAAGTGAGTGTATGACTGGATGTGATGGAGAGAGCGCTGGAGACGAGCTCAACGCTGTTACTTTTTGTTTTGGCGTAGTTACGGCCGACAGTAACTGTTCGTTCTAATAATAAAGAAAGGTGAGACCAACTCCTCCTCATTCATCTTTCGTCCGGTCGGACGTTACAATATATACTTATATTTCCTGCTGCATGCCATCACATTGTACAATAACAGTTAAACCTTTCGGAACAAAACAATCAGAAGCACCTTTGTTTTTCTCATAATCTGTCCACTGCACCTTATATTATTATATGTTTACATTTGCACTACAATTAGACCATTTATTTATACATTTAATGTTTTAGGTATCTCTGATATTGTATTTCTATATTACTGTTTTGATGTGTGTGTGTGTGTGTGTGTGTGTGTGTGTGTGTGTGTGTGTGTGTGTGTGTGTGTGTGTGTGTGTGTGTGTGTGTGTGTGTGTGTGTGTGTGTGTGTGTGTGTGTGTGTGTGTGTGTGTGTGTGTGTGTGTGTGTGTGTGTGTGTAATGCTGCTGTTACACTGCACTTTCCCAGCTTGGGATCAATAAAGTATTTCTATTTAATTCTATTCTATATTCCACACACACTCCCACCTCCCCCCATGCCAACACAACTTGCACATACCACTCTATATAACGTGGACGTGGCTGTGAACTCGCCACTCACATATTTGATCACATTTGCAGTTATCAATCTCACTCATTGCCCATTTGCACCTGTTTAACGTGTACATGTTTGTTGTCTTTCTTTTTTTTATTCTGTTGGATTCATAACTTATTTATCTATTTATTCTTTCTTTCTGTCATTGTGCAATGTCTGCTCTACTTGCCTTAACTTTGATTATCCCCTGGGGATAATTAAAGTGTTCTTGAATCTTGAAATATATAAATAGGCTAAATCATAGAGTGTAGTTTAAACCAGGGGTCTTCAATGTTATTTAGGTCAAGGACCCCTAAGCTGAAAGAGAGATCCCCTACTACAAATATTGTATTACATTGAGTTGTATATTAAATTGGTCCTAACAGCTAGGGCGGCCTAAAGCCTGTACACACAGCTTTTTATGCTGCATACAATACTAAGATATGACAATGATCATTATTGAATTATTCATATAATTATGCATCATATTTTAATGTTAAACATACATTTGGAAGGCACATTGAATCATTCAGCTAAATTGCATCTGTGCATGGCTAGTGGCTACCTTAGCTATATGCCTGTCATCAAGGCTGTGTATTGGTAACTGTATTAAATTCAATTTATGTTATTGTTATTATCCATGTTACACAGACCTACTGCATATACGTGCAATTAATGGAGAGATGTCAGAGCGAGTGGGCCGCCCATGGATCAGCCGAACAGTTGGGTGTTTGGTGCCTTGCTCAACGGAGATGAACCAGTGCACACTTCATTCTTGGTCCATACAGGGAATTGAGCCTAGTCCCATTGATAAGCTACTAAGATTATCAACCAATTTAGCAGAACCCCTGCAGTGTGAGGACCCCCAGAAAAGTGCAGAAAAGTGTCCTAAGTTAACTTTTATTTATGATTTGACACTGTCGTGTTCTTACTCGAGGAAAGCCAGAATACTTCTTAGAATTTAAAAAGTTTATTAGAAAAACATCAGCAAACAATTTCCAGCTTCGCCGAGGTCCTCTCTGGGGTCATCCTGTTATCTGCTATCTCCAAACAGTGAAAAATCCCTGAGTCCCATCCACTCAAAGAATGTATAGCGCAATAAAGTTCATGAGTTGTTGTGATTGGTTCAGAATGTTGCTGAAGCGGTCATCGGTTCAAACTTTAAAATGTCCATCACTGCCAGACTGGCTCTCATTCATTCACGAGTTGAATCCTCCGCCCCCTGGTCACACAGATCCTCCAACGAACCACCAAGAACACTCCCTACTTTAGCTTCATTTCCTGGTGGGCTGACCCTCTCTCATGTTACTGCCCATAGCTTTAAACTGGAGCTTATCTGCAACATCCTTTAATTATGTAATCTGTGTTAAATTGAGAAATAATGTGAAAGCATGCTAAATATTTTTTTATTGAACTTCTATACGTGCACAGTGAGTAATAACACTACTTCAATTATATTGTGACATAAATCAATACTTCATGCTTAAAAATCTCCATAACACTATAAATAAAACGGAATTGAAAAAGCACTAAAATTGCTGTGTTGAAGCTGTGCTAATAAAAAAAAAAACATGAAGATGGTGCAGTTACAGAATAGTTCCTGCAGGTGGCAGCAATGCAACATTGCGGTTGCCGAAAACGAAGAAGAAAAGCACCGTTCTGCTAGTTTGACCCTCACTGACTGCCGTACTATCACCAACCGAGGAGTGTCAACCAAATGAGTGTGTGTGTGGACGTGTGTACTTGTGTGTCCGGTGTGTAGTGTGAAGGAGAAGTTGTCTGTTTGACCGCAGAGATGACCAAACACGCTCCGTCACATCTCGGGAACACCAGATAAGGAGACAGCGACGTTTAACCGACCGTTACAGACAACAGTCACTACTGTTACTGTTATCTGACGCCATTATTATGTTGTCGGTGTAAATGGATCCGTCGTAGCCAAAGTACCGTGTGTTCTGCTGCGTCAGTGACCGTGATGCGTTTCAACGAGAAGGAGCTGGTGTCTCTGAGCCGCCAGCCCTCAGAGATGGCAGCCGAGCTGGGGATGCGAGGACCCAAGAAAGGAGACGGTAACACGGTTTTATTATGTACCGACCGTACCGACTCAGCGCTTAACGCACCTACTTCCGTTTCATGTCACGTGTGCAGCTGCTGGGTCAGCACCCATCAAGAGATACTTTTTATGTTATTTGTTATTTTATTTTTGTTTATTTTTGCTTTTCTACTTCTTTGTTTTTGTTTATTATATGATTTTTTGTTTCACAAATGTTATATATATATATATAACATTTGTGAAACAAAAAATCAAGAGACATTTTATGTTCATGTTTGATTAATTTAAATTTTATTTCAAACATTTATTTTTTATTATTTTATTTTCCCAAATCAACCACATTTTCTTTAACGTAACTTAACAAGTATTTTACAATCTACAATTGATTTCTCACATATTCCTATCAAATATATATATTTGTTATATATTATATTATATTATATACTTGTTTGTTTTTGTTTATATTTTTATATCTATATATTATTTGCTTAGAAATAAGTGACTTATTATCTTTTTTCTAATATATGTAATGAATACAAAGGTTAAACAACAACAAAAATCAAGAGACACTTTATGTTCATGTTTGATTCATTTAATTTTTTTTTATAAAAACAAGAGAAAGTAATTATATTTTTTCTCTTTTATTATTTTATTTACAAACTCAACCACATTTCTTTTTACTTAACTTAACAAGTATTTTAAAAAATACAATTTATTTCTCACATATTCCTATCAAATGAAAGAATATTATACTTGCATATATATGTAATTTGTTCAAAAAAATATATTCATACATGTCATTCATCAGCTGTGTACTTTTCTGTTGTGAATAAAGAGTCTCATCTCAGTTCCTACTTTGTTTTACAGTTGTAAAGAAGAGGCTGGTGAAACTCGTCGTTAACTTCTTGTTTTATTTCCGAACTGATGAGGAGGAGGTCAGTTGGGTTTTTATTCCCCATGTGTTTATTGTCCTCATGAGAAAGTGAAATAATCAAGTCATTATTGTTTATTTGTCAGCCAATTGGAGCTTTGCTGCTGGAGCAGTGTCGGGTGGAGAGAGAGGACAGCCAGACCTTCTCTATTGGTGAGTTACCCTCACTTTCCAGTTTGTTGACTGGTTTCAAACACACACTGTGGGGTTTCATATCCTTTTAGTCGGTGGAAATGACTGTACACTCACGTTTGTCTTGATGCTATTCAAACTGCTTTTTTATGTAACTGAACAGCAATAGAGAAATGTATCAAAGTCCATTACGTGTGACTTTATACTGCAGTTACCGTTTGTGCATTTGGAATATGTTTTTCTGAGTATGTGTTTCTCTTTGTAGCATTTCTGGATGAAGCAGAGAGGAAATATCTGTTCGAGTGTGACTCACAGGAGCAGTGTGGGGAGTGGGTCGACTCCATTATCAAGGCCAGGTAGGACTGACTCTTCAAGTCTTCATAGACACGTTGGTGACCTAGCAGTAACTGAAGGAACATTTATGGATTGAAATGTTCAGTATCAGTGATTTCAGTAAATTATCAAGTAAAAATAGCAGAATTCCACCATTACAAGCTGACTTATTGAGTTATATGACTCTTAACACAAAAGCATTTGATCACTTGAAGCGCTTTTTTTTTATTTTAAAGATCATCGTGGGTTTTAAGGAAACTAGAGACTAGTGTCCCATTTCAAAATCGGCCCTTATTTATTAACTGCACACCTATAAAGTTTTGTGATGCTATCACAGTGACAAAATCTGTCTACAAACAGACCGGCAGACGGAAAAGCATACAAACACTTGTAAAACACTCCAAACCGCCTCTGTGGTAGTTCCCACTACAGTAGGTGTCTCCAGGACCACATTTTGCCACGATCACATACATACACACACACACACACACACACATACACACACACACACACACACACACACACACACACACACACACACACACACACACACACACACACACACACACACACACAGACACACACAGACACACACACACACACGATTTTGAGGTCACAGTATATGGTATAGTCTGTTTTGGACTATATCTAGAGTTAACTAATGACTGCCTACTATAATTTTTTGAAAAAAAGTACTTTATGTCCCTAATTTCAACTTAACAACAAAACTATGGTCATATGAACAAACACTGTAGCAACTGTGTTCTCTACAGCTGAATATGGTCACATATCTGCAGCAATACACGGCTTGGCAGGTCTTAATGTGCAGTGAAATACTGTTTGAACAACGTAGTAAAAGAAATTGAATTTCACAGTGTTTTAGCCTCTAGTAAAAGGCAGATATGGATGAAACTGTCACAAATAAAATGACGCACTGTTAACAATGTTACTTTTGTTGAACAGCTTTCAACTGATTCATCACTACCTGGGTTTACTAAGAAAAAAAGATTCCTCCCAAACACTTGAATGTCTAAATAATGTGTCATCTCATCTCTTGCAGTTACGAGTTCATGAGGAAGAACCTGATATTCTATCGAACTGAAATCCACAGACTCACCGGCAAGGTGAGGCCTGTCAGCACCATGGTGATGCACTCAATCCCACACAGATGCAGCTAAAATCCAACAGTGTTGCACTAAGAACGACTAAAGTGTTACGTGCCATGTGAAATGCACAGAATCATCAATGTCAACAGAAGTTAGATGAAAATATCAGTATAGGAAGATTCAATCATTTAGGTTTTAATCTACAAGGGTTTGCTGGTGAGATTTATGACACACCCCTGAAAAATAGATATAATAGAGATATGTGGAATTTCATTTGTGGTGCTCAAAGCTTAGGTTCAGTACTTTAAAGCAATGTGTCTTTTCAGAAACCATTTCCCAAGACCTTGAAAATAGTTCTCAATGAAAACTATTCAAAGCAAAGTCTGTGAAGAGGTTATCAAGTGTAAGTTTATGATTCTATAAGATACTCTAAATTAGTGGTTCTCAAACTTTGTACATGACCTACCACCTCAGGAAATATCAGGATCTCTCAAGTCCCCACCACTAAGACCAATGTTAAAATACAGCAGCGTAGGCTGACACTATTCAGCTACAGACAGGAAGGTTTATTCCTAATCAGAAGATGATTTATTGTTGACTGTCTTCAGCCAAAGTCACACTGTATGAAGGGGTAGCATCAGAACTGACATGTCAGTGTTTTCAAACGAATCATTTTACCTCTGCGTACTCTCTTCTATCACAGTTACGCTCGTAATTAATGACCGTGACCATACAGAACATAACAGGCTGATGTTGAAACAAAAATATGATGGGAAATGCTAAACTTATTTTGAATTACATTTCAATGATCTTAAATGTATAAGTATTTTCTTATTCTTATATTAATTTAGTAATTAATGTTTCCTTTTTTTTATTTTGGAGATTCCTTCAAGTGCTACCAGAGAGCGCTTGAGTACCACCAGTGGTCCCAGGACCACAGTTTGAGAACCTCACCTATGCTGTACTTGAGTAAAGTCTCAAAGATCTCAAAACATGAACTAACCATTCAGTATAAAGTGTGATTCTGCTTCAATAACAGGGATTTAATTCAATTCAATTCCATTTTATTTATAGTGCCAAATCATAACAAAAGTTATCTCAGGACACTTTACATACTAGGTAAAGACCACACTCTATGACTTATTTATGATTTACATAGACCCAACAATTCCCCCGTAGAGTACGGTGGCAACAAAACCCTTCCCTATTAGCTTGGTACACTCTGAGCATTTGTTTTTCTCGCAGTCTTTACTCATCTTTTCCTTTTTCTCCTCAGGACCCCTTGGAGCAGTACGGTATATCAGATGAAACTCGCTTCCAAGTCAACAATGGCCTGCAACTTATGCCCAGAGATACCTCATCTCTGTAGACCAGATGTACTTTAATATCATTTTAGTTTGCACTGCCATTCCAACATTCACTCCTCACTATAAAAAAAACCTGTCATTACCATAAGCACATCAGCTTTTTTAGATCTGCACTGTTCTAAATGTCTTTAGTGCAGCTCCAGACTGATGCAGAGGTTCTTGTGCAGATGTTACAGCTGAGGAAATGTAACGCGATGGAGCGATTACACTGATTGTTTCTTTTATGTCAATCATTAGAGGTAACACAACTTATTTTTGGATAAGGGGATTTTACATGCCATTTTCTGCACCATTTTCAGACTTTGCCTTCTTTTAATTAGTTGTCTGTATAAAACATGTTTTATACTATAGGTTTTCTACTGGATGTACTGTACTTTGAGACAATGTGATTTTGAGAGCGTCTGATTGTAGTTGTGCTGTAGAGCTGTGACTATCTTTCAGGACTATTTGTAATATGAGCATGACTGGATTTAACAAGACTCAATCCAGGACATATGAATACTGTTAATCAAGTAAATGCATGCTGTTTGAAGAAGCTAGTGATGATTTGACAAAGTGCCCAATTTATTCACCCTTCGACAGAATTTACTGCCCTGATTTTAACTGCATGGGCCCTTTGATCTCTAAGTTGAGCTACCCATTTCACTTTATTTTTACTTTATTTTTGCTTACAGGAGATTTATTTTTAGCTATCCCAATATGTACGTATCATCTAGCCGATTTAGACTGTTTATTTTTTTTTTAAACTATACTTTTGCACATATTTCTTTGGGTGTTTATTTCTGTTAGAATTTGAGTATTTTAACTGAACCTACTGTAACTTTTCTGTAGCACTTTGAATCAGATTCCTCTTAGATAAGCTGTTGGACCAGCTTTCTTTCTATGATCTTTAAATATCTGTTGTAGCTTACATTTCACTAACCTGCAAATTTGTAAAATATTGATTTCAGCTGTCAGGAGTCTACCCACAAACAGGGTAATTCATCGAATGTGTTTTTAATTTTAACTTTTGCACATGGATTTGTGTGTTAGTCTGTTTTTACTTCATGCTAGAGTATATTTGTCTCACTTCCATTTCTCTCTCTTTTTTATACTAATAAAGCCATTAAAAAGATACTTTAAATTGATTCAGTGTCATCTGTGAACCAGAATTTGTTTGTCAACACCAATACGTTATCCTATAAATTGTGGAACAATTTAATTAGGGTAAGTCCAACAATAGTACTGAACAGCTGGCAATGATGCTGCAATACGTGACCATTGCATTGCACCGCTGTGAACACTTATCGCTCCTCATCACTTATTTAGTTTGTACTTATTTTATTTCAATCTGCTGCTAAACTGCACGGTGTGTATTGTTGTATATTGTATATACCTACGTTTAACCACAATGTCTGTTGCACTCTGTCACATTTAGTTATTGTTTGATTTATTTTATGTTAGCTTTACTTCTTTTTGATTTATGTTAGCTTATTGTTACTCTGACCCTTCCCATCTTTGTATTGAAACTGTTGCACAGTCATTTCCCTTTGGATAAATAAAGCTTCTTGAATCTTGAATTAAATACATGAAGTATGACTTTTAATAAAATTAGGGATATCAAGCCACATGTTGCGCCTCACTGTGTGATTTATCATGAAACACGGTCTTTATCACTAATTTGTACCGGTTCAGTTGATCTTTTAATACGTCAATTATCAAGACGTCAATATAAACAACTTAGTATCACTAACCCTCAATAACTAATGAATACAATGGAAATAATACATTTGAAATTATATATTTGTGTTTTTTGTTTCACATGATTTCTCTTCAGTGCAATCTGCTGAAGATTTGTTCTTTTATTGAAAAGATTCAATACAAACATTTCTTTGCTTAGTTATTCAGTTATACACAATGCCAGCAGATTATTTCTTAATGTAGAAACAATAACATAAATTAAAATGTAGAAGAAAACTTACATTTAAAATGCCTAAATAATTTAATAGTTGTTTTTCATAGTGGTCAAATTTTAATTAAAACCTGAATCTTTAAAAATACAAAAGGAGGGTAGTTATTAGGGCAGGTAGCCAAATTATTATAATTTTTTTAATTTATATTTTATACAGTATTTTTTAAGTAAATGTAGTTTAGTTTATTAGGATCCCCATTAGCTGCAACTAATGCTATCTCTGTTCTTCCTGGGGTCTGACACATGCATACAATTATAATCATCAATACAACAAAACATATAATAATAAAAATGTAATTTAAATCAAAATATACAAAAAAAAAACATCACTGCACAGACAGTACAGGTAGTGTCGCCATGCAAATTATATAAATATAAGTGATTTTATACTATAAACTCTGTTATAAACACTTTACATATTGTGATAAATTACAACCATATCAAAACCAACACATACCTATCCTTTATATCACATTATTATTAATATCAATATCACACAATCATACTACATATTAATATCGATATCAAAGAAAAGTATCACATTAATTATGTATGTTTCATCTGCCGAATATTTGGGATTATAAATAATTAGTGATAAATCCGTCTTTGTTAAATCTGTTGAAGACGTTGGAGACTGCTGACACGTCTCCTTAGCAACGCAGAATGTGTGATTCAAAAAACAGCAACGTCACGCCCTTCCCGTGATGCTTAGCGAAACCCAAATTAAACGTTCGGCAAAAGAAAACAATTGCATTTTTACATGCTCTTGTTTTTAAGAGTCAAACGCGTAAAATCAACACATTACGACTGGAATTGACACCGCGAAGAAAAAACTATTCAACGACGGCTTTCGTGAAGAGTTTATCCGGGCACGGTAGGTGTTAAATACAAGAGTAGATAGTGAACAAACAATGTTGCTAATGCATTTAGCCGGACAGCTAGCGTTAGGTCAATCAGCTGAGCTAGCGTTAGCATTAGCGTAGCGTTGTATGATGAATGACTGACTTATTTGGGTTTTAAGTGTGTTTAGAGTCACCATTGCAGATCAGCCATAACCACCACAACTATGTTCTTTGTTTCCTGTTGTCAGCAAGTAAATACCTGCAGTTAGGATGACTTTACAGCTAATGTAAACACTGGCTGCTAACGTTAGTGCTCACAAAGATCATTTCAGTGCTGTTAACAGAAGACTGAGCCAACCCTCATCACATGCATTATAACTAATGCCATTGACATTCACAAAATTATATGTAAGCTTGTTTAAATGGGATTTACATCGATGCGCTATGGATTATATGGCCTGTCAGTTCAATCGTATCGATGGGATTTAAATATTTTGTTTTAATAAACGTTATTTATATCATACAAAAATGCTGCTCAAAGTGCTTTACATTAAACGTTTACAATGAGAAGACAGCCATAAAGAACAGCGCGCATAGCATTGAAAGGATTGACCGAAATAAAATAATAGGCAAATTCAAATAAAACAGAGGAACAAACAATTAAATAGTCGAAAAAAAGGAACCGAAGTCACGAGCAACCAAGGTAGAAGCAGACACAAGTATTGAGCAAATCATACAATAAATCACCGAAATATAATAAATGCCATGAAAGGAATAAAATGTCTTGAAAATGGTAGGATTCGACTTTTAAGTCAAACATTACAAATAACACAGGGCCATAAAAAGATCTAGGATTGCTCCCTGAAGGTGACTGTTCATTTTGTCTTTTCATTCAGTTCCAATGTAATGTCAACTTAATTGCTGTTATTTTATTTACTTGATTCCAAATATTGTATGTCAATATCAGAGAAGGGTCTTCTGTTTTTATTGACAACTTTAATGTTACTCTTTTTGCCATTATGGAATTACATGCCTGCATTTAGTCACAAGTGGATCGCTCATTCATTTTGTTATGTCAAAACATATAAATAAACACTGCCGTATATACAATACACGATTGCACAATGATTTGCCATTTATTGGTCATTCACTGAAGTAGATTTAAAGCAAAATGCCAAACATTTTTGGGTGAATATATGTTTAAAAATCTACTTTTCTTAGTTTTATATTTTTAACAAAAATAATAAGTAGATCAAGATTAATTGATTTAAATGAATCAGTTAAAACCCCTACACATGGGCATAATATATTTTTCTCAACAGTCATTTATGAGCTAAATAGGCTTCGCTGTTAGTGTCAGAACACCTGAATAGAAATCTGCGAGTCATAACTATAATAAGAGTACATCTGATAGTCAACTGACATGTGTATTCAGGGAATTGCTGTATGACATTATATATGTTTTGATCGGTCTTCTACTGTTTTCAGGCGTCATGGATCAGGACTATGAATGCAGGCTGCTCAGACAGATCAACATTCAAAATGAGAATGCAAGCCCTATAGTAAGTAATGCTACACACACTTGTCTGACTCACCGCATGCTGGGATAAATCGGATAAACTCGGCCATTGGTCGCCTATTTCAGATGGCAATCTTCTCCCCTTACTCTAGCTCTGCTTTCTATTTTTACATTTTTAAAGGAGCTGTATTTTCACTGTAATTTGAAAAAATAATAAGCATCATCTGTCCAGGGTTTACAGTCTTTACTAGTATCACTAGTATGATAATAATAGTAATAGTCTTTTTTATAGTGTGATGATAACTCCTCCCAAAATGGATTATTAACCAGCAAAGGACTTAAGAAGGGTGGAGACAAGGGCGTCACTCTCCATGCATTGGAAAAATAAACGGTTTAGCTGACCAGGCCTATTTATTTTGACCATGTCACTAGTGTTGAGTGTAAACAAGACCTCACCCGTCAAATGACTGGGTTTTGTGAATGATGCCTCCTGTTAACACCTCAGACAAAAGCACCATCTGCCACTTAAATGATCTTCCTGCTTTGTTACCAAGTTTTCTGCATCACTGTCCAAAAACTGTTTGTGTTTGGCCTCGAGTCAGAAATTCACTTCTCCTCTCCAAACTTGTGTAGAAAGCAGTAGGAGCAGTGCGAGCTCTGACACCCACCAGCTCCCCCCTGTCCTCCCCTAGCAAGCATGGTGATCGCTTTATTCCCTCCCGGGCTGGAGCCAACTGGAGTGTCAACTTCCACCGCATCAATGTGAGTCTGCTGCAATACACCCAGGACCTGTGTTTCCTACCAAAAGAACAGTGTCCTCAACATCAAAGTGTTGATTATAGCTTATAAAGAAAAAAACTAACCCTGTGGCATTCTTATGTTGCTCGTCTGTAATTGCTTTCAATCACTGCTTATTTATTCCATTTTCTGTTGTAGGAAATTGAAAAGTCGCACAATCAAAACCGAAAAACCAAAGATGGCACAACAGACAGCAACAAAGGTAATCCATATACCTTTATATCCAGAGACTAGGCATGGGACAAGTTAATATAATAATGAACCATGATACAGTGTCTTGCAATATGTTATTGGTACACTTGCACTAATATAAAATATTCTGCGCAGCTTCTGAGGCACAGCTGCTTCATTCCTTTACTGCAGACATCTGAATTCGTGTACGACAAGGATAGTATTTCTGTTTTTAAAAACACATTTCACCATTTTCAGGGTGTATTTTTCTCTTTATATTTATGGCTATGGTGATCTATTAAAGACAAAGGCTAAAACTAACATTCATTTTCACTTAAAGGGGTGATTTGGATCTTTTGAAGTTGGGTTGTATGAGATACTTATCTATATTCAGTGTATTACCTTGCATGAGATGGCAGTCAGCATGCCCCCAGTTTGAGGGGTATGCTAGCCACCTAAAAATAAATCAATATTAGTTTAGGTGTAAACTATATTTAGAATAATTTCACTGCTTTATGTTGTCAGACAGCTCTTTCTGATGGGAAACTGTCCCCTTTCAACTAATTTCTCTAGGCATCTCTGTCTGGTTCAGTCAAAGTTGATGATTTGACCATCTCTTGTTTACTAAGCCTGGACAGTCTCCTGGAAACTGGAGATAAGGACGAAACAAAGCTTTGTGAAAAATTCTCACTTATCTTTAAAGATGTGAGAGAGACCTATAAAACTGCAGGGGGAGAACAGTGTTTGAACTGAGTCACTTTGTGAGGCCTAATTTGATTTCCCCTCCGTCTCCTCCTCTGCCTTTAGCGGATGGTCTTGCTTACTCAGCACTGCTGAAGAACGAGTTGCTAGGAGCGGGCATCGAGAAAGTCCAGGACCCCCAGTCAGAAGACCGCCGGCTGCAGCCATCTACTCCTGCCAAGAGAAGCCTTTTTAGTGTAAAAATAGTTCACATGACTGCAACTTTTAATATATTAGTTTCTTGGGGATTTTTTTCCCTTAATGAATAACCATCTCTCGGACTGTTTTTGTAGTATTCTGTAAGTGCTAAGAGAGCTCTGCCTGAAGAGGATGGAAACACAGTCTCTCCATATTCTCTATCACCTGTCAGTAGCAACAGGTAATATGTTTTCCATTTCATTTCTCAAATCTCATCTTCATTTTTGTAGAAGCAGCATCATATGTCTAAACTTAATTGTGTGGTTCATTGCAGCCAGAAACTTCTGCGATCGCCAAGGAAACCTACACGTAAAATATCCAAAATTCCTTTCAAAGTCCTGGATGCTCCAGAGCTTCAGGATGACTTCTACCTCAACCTAGTGGACTGGTCCTCTCTGAATGTTCTCAGTGTTGGACTGGGTACATGTGTCTACCTGTGGAGTGCCTGCACTAGCCAGGTGTGTGATCTGTTATCACAAACAGTGCATTGAGCAAGCGTCTTCTCTCTCTTAAATACTGTTTCTAATCACACTTTATCTCTGAATTAAAGGTTTAACTGGTTTTTATCTCCCATCTTTTTAGGTGACACGTCTGTGTGACCTTTCTGTAGAAGGGGATTCTGTAACATCAGTGGGCTGGTCAGAGAGGGTGAGTTACTTTGTCATCTATAATCATATTTTCAAGTTGTTTTCAGGTTACATTTAAGAGCATCTCAAATACGGTTGTAGTTTAACCTGCACACCAAAACTCTGTTAACATTTTCAATAATCAGGCACAGAGTTAGTGACAAAGTTACACAGATTGACCTGACAAAGATCGTTCATTGAAAGGGCTGATACTTAACGTTTGGTAAAGATGCAAATCAAGTTTTGGTTGGTTTGGATTTTTCAGTTGTCAGTGGTGTTATTCTACGTGTGCTGTTGATTTTCAGGGTAATCTGGTGGCGGTGGGGACCCATAAAGGCTATGTACAGATCTGGGATGCAGCAGCAGGGAAGAAGCTCTCCGTATTAGAAGGGCACACGGCCAGAGTGGGTGAGTTGAGTAGATGGAGAGCTGAAGGGGGAGACAGCTGCAGGAGTAAAATATTACAACCTTCATTAATTTTCACACAGTTGTTTAGCAACATCCCTCATTCATGGTCGGTGAATCCCCTTCCCTTCGTTTTCATTCTTTGCTGCCAGGTGCGTTGGCTTGGAATGCGGACCAGCTGTCGTCTGGGAGTCGCGATCGGGTGATCCTCCAGCGGGACATCAGAGCCCCTCCTCTTCAATCGGAGCGCCGTCTCCAAGGACACAGACAGGAAGTCTGCGGGCTCAAATGGAGCACAGACCACCAGCTGCTAGCCTCAGGTGGAAATGACAACAAGGTATGGCAACGGAGAATCTCACCTGTCTATGAGTAATCTCTTTAAACAGATTCTGTAGGCAACAGCAAAAGTTTTGGGTTGTGGAAGTGACCATTCTGTGGAGAAGATTTCGTTTTTAATTAGCTTTTTGTTATATTTATTTACATTCATATGCAGATATCTGTTTAAAGAGGTGTCTTGCAACTCTAACTCCATTATCGCGGCTCCAGTTGCTAATCGGACTGTAACCAATGACCACTGCTTAGAAGAGAGAGTCTTGGCCTGGATATCCGCTCTCTACACCGGAAATCCCGAAATATAATTTGTCGTCATTAAGCTAATTGAAAGGGTCTGAGATTGATCTGTGAGCTACACATCAGTATGAGGACCACTTTTTCATAAAACATCTCTTTTCTCTACCTCCTTTCTCCTCGTTTCAACCCGCTGTCTGTAGTTGCTTGTTTGGAACCACTCGAGCGTCCTCCCGGTGCAGCAGTACACAGAGCACTTGGCTGCAGTGAAAGCCATCGCCTGGTCTCCCCACCAGCATGGCCTGCTGGCTTCTGGAGGAGGCACCGCCGACCGCTGCATCCGCTTCTGGAACACTCTGACCGGCCAGCCCTTACAGTGCACAGACACCGGCTCCCAGGTCTGCAACCTGGCCTGGTCCAAGCACACTAATGAACTGGTGAGTCACCGGAAGTTTTTAGATATGGACACATGGTTCTCTTTCTGTTTTTAAATGAAAGTGAAGGTTTCATTCATTCATGTACAAGGATGCGTTCTGAGAATCTTAATCTTGGCTAGCTGTGCATACAGCATCTTAGAAGTTAAGTTTTAATTATTACGTTGCTATTTGCACACTATAGTAACTCTGAACTAAATTGAGGTGATTCGTTTGCTATCCAACAAGATGTAGCCTGTAATAGGGTTGGAGGATATGTTCAAAAAATCCAACCACCCACAGTCGGCCCAACAATCATCATCCCTGTAGTTTCCGCTGGAAGATGTGTTCGAGTGGCAAGTTTGCTGTGTTCCATCTCTAGTAGCTTTTTTAAAAATGTCTTCTTCAAACTTGACAGAAACAAAATAAAACTCACCAAAACAGTCTTTAATAGTCTTTCCACTGTCACAACAATCATCAACTCTGTGTTGGTCTAAAATAAATACTTAATTTACAGAGTTAGTGAAAGTGTTCTGGGTCTGCATGCTGTTTTTCAACTCCTTTCGCTCACTGAGCAGCGGCTCTCCTCTGTTCTTTTGGAGGCAGACATTATAGATAAACAGCCAAAAGAAATGACAGAAATTGCTCACAATTTAAGCGTTGTTGATAGGTTGACTGAAGTGAACAGGTTACCCCCTCTTCCAATCTTTGAGCTAAGCTAACTACATCTCTGTGTACTATCAACAGAGTTATTGGATTGTTATTGGTTTTATTTGACAGTATAAAAGCATGTGTTCCAAAGTAACAATGTTTCCTTCAAGTCTAAGGTAAATATGTGTTTGTTTTCTGCAGGTCAGCACACATGGTTATTCCCAGAACCAGATCCTGGTGTGGAAGTATCCCTCTCTCACTCAAGTGGCCAAACTGACTGGACATTCCTACAGAGTACTCTACCTGGTTAGTTTATACTGTGTGTATTTATGTGTGTGTCTGCAGATCAGTATCCCATGTGCTCTTGTAAAACTGAAGCAAAATACTAGGAGCTAAAAACATTTGCTTAAAATGTTTTTATTTTCTAGCAGTGCATGTGTGCTCACTGAAACTATGAATTTGGATAAAGAAATGTGTTGATGAAATATTGTGTTTCTCTTTTAATATCTAATTCAAAACAAGGACATAAAATTAACTATGGCAATAAAGTGTCTGCACATTTTCACAGAAGTGAAATGACTGTAATACTGTATATTCAGTGTATAATAATGAATTTATGTGCAGGCCATGTCCCCAGACGGAGAGGCCATTGTGACGGGAGCTGGAGATGAAACACTTCGGTTCTGGAACGTCTTCAGCAAGATGAGATCAACTAAGGTATTTATTCCCTCCATTTGTCTTTCTCTTTTCCATCTATTGCAGCCCCTTATCTGTCTGTACGTTTTTATTCCCAGTGGTCTTTGTCTTACCTCCTCATTTTGTCCACCTCCTTCTTTTAGGAATCAGTATCGGTGCTGAACCTCTTCACCAGGATCCGGTAGTAAAACGCCTTTGTACTACAAGGGAATAGAGTCCTAGGGGCGGGGCTCTATTCCTTTTGTTATTAAGCCAAGTTGTGGCTGGAGGTGTGAGGGAGCTGGAGAGATGCACAGCTTGAGTGTCGAGGGCAGAGGAGACACGTATGTACAGTATTCCACTTCCTCCTGAGCGATGGAGCCACAGTCTCTTGAAACACACCAGTGATCTCTGAGGACGAGGAGAATTTGGGGGGGTTGGGGTGTTTCTCTCCCCATGTGATTATGTTTTGTTTACAGACTGACGTTGTGCTTACCTGCCAAATATTGAGTTTGTCCTTTTTAATTGTCTTATTTAATTTATTTAGGGTTTTATTGTTTGTTTGTTTGTTTTTTAAACAAAAACACAGTGTGGTTTGTTTGAACGCTGGTAGTTTTCCTTTCATGTGTAATTGCAGTTTTTGTTCTGATCTGTGGACTACATTTGGCTTTGTTCAGGTTTGCAAAAAAAAATCCAAGCTTGTCTTTTTGTATTTTACTGAGACAATAATGTTTCTTGTACACCTCTAACCGATTACATAATCCTGTGCCATTTCGAGAACTGCTAATGGTAAACAAGGGTTGGAAGAATAGGGCTGATCTCCCTTTTTCAAATCTTTTATGAAGTTCATTTTAGTCTCATGGTGTTACACAGGCTCGCTGTTTTATAGGCTCTCAAGAAAAATCTTGTAATGGCATATGGCAAACATTTGGTGATACTGTACATAAGAACAATTGTTTACAAAAGTAATTCAAGTGAAAATGAGAAGATTTTAATGTGACTTGTGTTGAAGCTTTTCAATCATCTTGTTTCCCTACTTTCTTAAATGGAAAATCAGGCACGGAAAGTAAAAATGAAAACACTTTGTCTTATCAGTATAGTTTATAATGGCAACTAAAGCACACAGTAGAAACATTAGGGGTTGAGATGCTGTTCAGTGCAGAGCTCCTGCTTTGCGCTGTGTCTGCTAAGATATTCAAGCTCGGGGCACTTGTCTTTTGCTACTTTAGACCATTACTGTGTTGAGCAGTCATGCAATTCTACTTTGTTTTTGCTTTTTATCTGGAAAAAAATACACATTTAATATCATCTGCTACATTTTGTCCCAATTTTGATTATTCTTTTTACCTGTTTGAATGTTTGAGTCAACTAGCGTGCCACATTTAAACAAAATGCTATTTATTTGTGTTGTAAAGAAAGGTTGTACAGAAATGGCTTGTTTGTTTACTGATGTTATCTGAGTGAAGTCGATGGGCGGTTTCACTGCCTCATTATATGGAAATTTATTTTAATGCCACTTCAAAATCGAGATAATGCTGCCAACTTGAATTACACAGAGAATGTTAAAAAGAAAAATATTTCTGTACTGAGATAATCAACCATTAAAAGATCATATCTTGTACCTCATGTTATTTCTGTTTTATGGCCAATAACTGGAGGGTAGACGTCTATAAAATCAGTCTACTGCTGTGAAGATCATTCTATATCATTATAAGAGTCTTTCTAGTCCTTGCAAGACCATTGAATTAATCTTGCAAACAAGTATTTGGTGTGTAGCCAAAGCTATTTGGCACAAAATTGAGGCACTCGGCTGCACTGTGTGACATGTTCATTCATGAACACTTTATTTTCTCATAATTCTGTTTTGCGAACATAATCACTATAAAACCAAACGTGTATTTCTCTGCAGCTGAAAATACTCCACAACAAATGCATTATTTATTACTGTTTAAGTAGTTAAAAACTACAGTGCCCAGCTGTTGTCTAAATTGCCTTTTAAAAAAAGAAATTAAATAACACATTTGTGACGGATTTATTTATCTTCAGAAGGAACCAATGGGCTCAGAGCGTTAAGGTGTGGGAAGTTCGGAGAGACCAAAGTGTTGCTGGTTTTGGGCTTATTATGGGATTCATTGAATAAGATGGAAACAGAATACCACTGCACTTATCCTTTAACTTTTATCTAAAGATCCCAAATGGGATTCATCTGAATTATGGAGTATTTTATTTTTCCTGTTTTTCAAGAGCACGGAAAAAGCTTCACATCTATTTATCTGTTAGTGGTAGCATTCTTCTGTGAGGCGTTGGGATCTGGTGATTGTGAAAAGAATGTAATTCACATCATTTACATCCTGTTCAGAATTATCTGTCTTCATGTTTCTTTCTCCCCTCAGTTATTCTGGTTTTTCCTTACATTTGTCACCTGTCAAAATGCTTCGGCAGATGTGTTTTCCTGTGTTTCAAAGTTAACAGTAGAGGGAGCCATCCTATGAGCAGATACTCCACTGCTGCTACCACACCCATACTATCCACCCTTATCCATGTTACCTCGAAGGTGAGAATCTGATCAAACGCTCTTTGAAGAATATCCTGCCGGTTATGTTCACTGACTTTATAACACGGATTGTATCTAGTTTCATTTTATCGGCACCGCATTTATCAGAACGAGAGTTTTTAACGTCCACAAATATCATGTGGCCTCAACTTGTTTCATGGAAGTGTGCAAATGTTCATCATATTACCAGTAAGTCCACACAAGCAGAGTTTTCACCCAGAGCATTAAATATGATGCATGTTTATCGCCTCCCAGAGCTCCTACACCTCTGCGTGTGCCCTGTGGCCTATCCAAACTCACTCTTACACATTTAAGTAGCAAATGGATTTTTATCATTGTACAAAAAAACAACAGCTGAAGGGTCTAAATACATGAAGAAACAGGGGATCTTAAATTATTCTGCTCCTGTGGTTTTGCAATAATTTACAGACAGAAATCAGAAAATGGCTAATATTGAATACTGGCTGACTGCTAATGAGATGGACTGGGGAAAAAAAACACCACTGCTAATTTAGTGACTTCAAAAACCGAAGGTATTTAGTTTTCCCCGTGATGAAGATCGGGTGCCGCAGGCCTCCGTGACTCAGCTTCTCTCAGCGCCAGAGACCCCGAGCCTTTCTCCCACTTCAGACACCTTTATAATACCATCTGAATAACATACAGTATGTAGTCCATTATAATGATCAGATAAATCACTCATTCAACATAGCCCAGCTCATCTGTGTCTCTTGGTGGACAGAAGCCCTAAAAGCAGAGGGGAGGACAGAGAGAGGGATTGCTAATATGCATAATCCTACCTCCTGATGGTTCTATCAAGAGGCACAGAGTGCAATGTTCGTTATACAACCAAAGCCTCAAACACAGAGAGCAGGATCTTCCCCCAGCCTCCACCCTAAGCCCGACTCTTGAGTTGTATTGATAACCGGCCTTAAGGGGTATCAAAGGAACAAGGCTTTTGTTAGGACTAATGGCTGCAGCCACCCAGGCTTCTTTTTGGTATTTCTTTTCTCATGTGCCTTATTCACAAATAGGCACTCTCCACATCAGCACCTTTGCATTTATAAAACGGGTTATTAAAGGGTGGTCTTCCACAGCCTGTAAACTGATATGAAGATGCTATTATCTATAGCTGAAAGAGGACATCAGAGCAACATACAGGGTCACTTCTGCCTGAGGCTTTCTAAGATTATGGTTGGAAGGGGCAGGAAACATCCTTGTCCAGGTGTCCTCCTTATTAAATCTTCTCTGGAAATTAAATAAAAGTTAGAACGCCCTTATACTGAGCCTCATTGTGACCACTGCTCATTTAATTGATTAATATAAAATAAACAGGTTTCAGTTTATTCTTAGAGAATAAACATGCTCAGTACAGCTTTGGGAATATATGAAGAGTTGCTCCTTTTTATCTGCATTTCACTATAAATTGAATACCGAAAACACAATTTTACAACATCCCAGAGGGCTTTGGTGACTCGTGAAGAGATTTTGAGCATCATTTTTTACATTTTCTAGACAAACAGTTGTCAACAGTTGTGAGATGGCACTCTAAAGGACTCACATGGCATTATAAACAGGATCTGTTTCTATTGGTTTTCAATTCCTCATTCAGTCTGCATGGTGACAGTTTTTAATTTTCTTGTAACAGTATGGTGCGGAAAGATTCCTTCATGAGGCAGATGCCACCTAAGTGTCTAATTGCTGACAAAGCTTTTTAATACTCCATGGCTCGCTGATAATGATTGTGAACTCGTTCACAAAGTGGTAAAATCGAATCTTTCCATAAAAAAAATTAAAAAAATCAAATTTCATTTGTGATTCTGTGTAAAAACATACTTCTGACAGGTCTTTGTTTGGCAGTTTCTCTCTGGTTCAGACAGGATGAGTGAGGAACGGGCACCACGGGCACCACGGACACCTCCGCTGACTGTGAAAACGCTGCTCAGTTTTACAGTCATCGCTGTACTGCCGCAAATAATCCAATAATATACCAATACCAACACTAAAGCCAAAGTCTTAACAAATGCACATTTCACTTAAAAAGACCACGAGAACAAAGATATGGGTTAAGAGTAGTTGAATGCACATCGTAGGTGGAGAGCCATGAATGGATGTTGGGATGAGGCTTAAGAGATGCAGGGATGAACCTGTGTCATGGATTGAGGGATGGAGGGATGATGGTGTCACTGAAGGCGGGAAGACAGGATGGAACTGAGGGGGTCGAGACTCAGAGTGGGGAGTCGCTCAATGTGCACTTATGTCAAAGTGCTCCCAGTAGCTCCTATAGAGAGAGAGGAGACAGATAAAAGAAAAAAAAGAGGTTTTGGGGAAGGGATGCAAAAACTGAAATAAAGAGAAGGGAAAAGCCGAGGTGTGCTTGAATACTTTTGTGCAGAAATGGGATGTGTTCGATTCGTGGTCTTTTGTTCCTGAACTTATAAAACTTCTTTCAAATTGCACTCAACCAGCCTATAACTACAACTAAACTGTCAAGCACGTCAAAATCAATGAGTAACAACATAATTGTGTAACTGTTTTGCTTTTTGAAGCTATCACTAATGAAGGACTGACTTGTGATTATCATCTCCCAACCCAACGCCTTATTAGTATCCACATGGGAATATCTATTATTGTATTATTATTTTATGCATAAAGCTTTTGACTTTGGTCATTTTAAGTTTTTACCACTTGTTTTATGTCTCTGTGTGGTTACTGTGAGTGATAGTTGTGTTTGTGTTGTTTGGAGAGATCAACAGGGCTTTCAGTGTGACTGAAAATAACAGAAACACCTATAACTCTGGTGTGTAAATGTACAGTATCTGCAGGGGATGAATGAAATTGTATTCAGCTCAGTTATTTTTCCCCCCAAAGAAATTCTTTTTTTTTTACCATTTACCATCTCCACCGCCATTTAGCTTCAACATTCCTCTCTTGTTGTTTCCCTCACAAATTAATGTTGATGCATAATCTTGATCTGCACAGTTTAATTCAATTACATCTGAGCTCCACAGGTGCTCAGTCTTTTGCACTCTTGGGTCACATGATTTCAATTTAGGTGTGTGTGCGTGTGTGTGTGCGCGCGCATGTGTGTGAGGTGTTTCCTCCATAAGATTTAATTCACGCGCTGCATTGATTCAACCCTACAGTAATCAGTCCTTAAATAGAAACGCAGGTATTTTCCATCGACATACATCCTAAGCCTCACCTTATGTTTAATTCATATGCATCCTTAACCTTCATATAATGTAATTTGGCTGCTGGTTTGGGCCGCACCCTTAACAAGGTCTAGAGAGGGGGGGGAGAGAGAGAGAGAGAGAGAGAGAGAGAGAGAGAGAGAGAGAGAATCCACGTCAATAGGCCTCCCATCGCAGGCGTCACTCCACCTCGTCCCGCCTCCGCCTCTTCTTCTCCGGGCAGCAGACGTATATAAACACGCTGATCCATCTTCCTCCAGCTTACCCAGTAACATCATGAAAACCATTGCGTGGAGCTCAGATCGGAGGGCGCAACAGCCTCAGATCGTGCAGAAAACCCGGAGAGACGCAGCCTCGACTACTCGTCCCCGCTCCGCATGACATTATCACCTGTTGTTCCCGTCGACACACGGTGAGTCCATCACTTACAGCCCCTGTCCTGCTCCTTTTTTTGTTTTCAAATGATGCAAATGCATAGGCTATTAGCAGGATTTACATGTTTGCAATGCTTTTCGCTTTTTTGCACTTCAGGTTTGAAGGATAAATATGATGAAGCAACAAAAAAACAAAACAAAAAAACCCCTCCGACGTATAAAGGGAAACACGAATAGGCTATCTTAAAAAAAAAAAAATCCCGACTGCGTCTACGGGAAATTAAATGACAACCCTCTTCCTCCTCTTCCTGCCTCGTCTGAGGGGGGGATAAATGTTTATCATGTCGTCATGTTTGCCGTGTTTTTTTACAGAGAGAGAAAAAAGACCTTACTTTAGATCAGGAGCAGGGGGGCTGCACACTGTTACGTGTCAGATATCGGAGGTCTTTTTGGCTTTATAACCTCCTGAGAGAAAACTTCGGTGCAGCAACAGGTGGCGTGTTTTTTTTCCCTTCCCGGGCCGGAATCGAGGCGAGATGCTGAGGAGGAGGAGGAGGAGGAGGAGGAGGTGGACGTGGAGGAAAGTAGGGCGTCATTTCAGCACCGAGACACTGGACAGCTCCCACGTCGAGGGCTGTACTCGCTTCTCCTTTCTCTTATCTGGACGGAATAGCAGTTTTGTCACTTTTGTGGGTTACATATTTCAAATCGTGTTGACATATCTAGTGATATTAACATAACCTAATGGTCAGCATTCAAATGTCCCTGCTGCTTGGAAACTATACATACGATTTCTTTGAGCGGCAGATGCTTGAATGTGAGCCTGCAAGAGCAACACATGAAGTAAATTGTTTTTAATCAATACTATATTGAACTGACTTTAGTGAACATTATGTATTATCTCTTCTAGTGTCTCCTCTTGGTCCTTGGTCTGAATAGAGTGTTTTCTCTGCTCAGCACTCCTCTTTTCTCTAGTTTACACACAAGCCCCCCCCCCCTTTCCCTCCTTATTCCCTTCCTTCCTCTCACTAAACTGTCCCCATCTTCCCATCCCCCTCTTCCACTGACTCCCAGTCTTGTTGCATAGCTACCAGCTCAGAAACATACTGGAGATGGAGGACAACCTGTCTGTCTCTCTTTTTCTCTCCTCTCCTTCTTTCTCATTCAGTCCAAATGTGATGTATTGGAAAGAAAACATCGCAGAATTTATTGCCTGTTTGCGTTTTTTTCCATTTTCTCAATCTAAATTGCAAATTGTACACAGCTTGGGGGGGTTCTGTTCATTGCATATGATGAACAACATTTATTCTAAGTGCTGTGCTGTGATCCTCTCTGTTCCTCCCCTCCTCCTCCTCCTCCTCCTCCTGTCTCCCTCTTTTGAGAGGAGCTGAAAGGTTGGCATTACAACAACAAAGGAAGGATGGAATGTCAACAGGCTTCAGAGAGAAATGGGTTGAGGGAAACACAGACACGGGGATGGCATGTAGTGTTTCCATCTCCGACATCTGAAGTTCACAACCTGTAAGCACACCACTGGTCAGTGTTTGGGTGCTCTGCGACACCTGTGGCACATGCATATCCTGAAAAGCTGTAACTCTGACAAAATTTCATTCATCATGTTTAACAGTGGAGGGAAGATCCAGACTTAAAGGCCCCGTGATGACACAACTCTGTCTTTCATTACAGATTTAAGAGTCGGACGTGGAGCGCCAAACAGGAATGAGAGGATGCTTTGGTTAAGTGTTGGTAGTGCTGAGTGGAAGACTAGTGATTTTGTTGTGCCGTTGGTCAAAGAACAACAAGTCCCAGTCTGCCTCTCAGCACACGCAGTGCTCTTCAGTCCACATCAGCTTTAAGCTGCACAGCTCTTCAATTCAGAATGTGTTCACAGTTCAGTGTTGGCATTGAGTTTTCTTGTTTATTCAACTTCAACAATATTCAACCTGCCCTTACACAAAATGCACTTAAAATGTTCTGATTTACCCCTGCTTGCACGCCCCTGTTGACTGGGCTTGATGTCCCGTGATTATTTTCATTTACTCGCAAAACAGCAATCAAAAGCACAGTTTAAGCACTCGTTGCACTGAATCATGCACGAAAACTGCTCAGAAACCTCAGGGATGTGCTGTGATAATGGCATACAGTGGCCCACTTTGTACAAAGCAGATTGAAACAACCCAGTATTACTTATTTCCCTCCCTTTCTAATTGTTTATTTTACAATTCACTTATTTTAAATTGTGTACCTTGATGTTCATTGTTCGTTAATTAATCTGAATTTGAACTTTTTTTTCTAGCTTTTTATATTGGTGAAATAAAACCCAGATGTAAACCTCTTCCATATTTTTCTGCATTTCCTCACATCCTTACCAACGTGACAGCATTAAATGAACACTACACGACACACACCATGTGCTGAGGTCCCAAAGAAAAAAAAAACACACTCTGGTCAAACCTGTTCTTGTGTCTGACTAACTGCACTCTGTTCTACACTAAATATGTAACTGCTCAGTAAAGCTTTCTGATGCCAGAAAACTTCTCTTCACTGCAGTAATACACATTAGCCATCAATAAGATGGGTCTAAATCTCTCTGTGGACTTCAGTGGCTGCCTCAGTCATCAACGGACAGTGGACAGCACTCGTTTCCTGTAGTGCTTTAGCAGTTCCTTCCGCATGTGTCAGAGTTTTGAGTGACCAGGTTAATGTAACACAACCATCAGGAGAGTAGGATTGCAATAATATGAGTCGTGTTAACGATAACATCTCAGAATATATCACTATATTCGATATAACACTGATTATTATGAGTTACAATGAACCTTAAAGTAATGAAAACAGAAACACTTTATAACTGAAAACAATATTTTATTTATTTTTAAAAAGGGAGACTTTTTACACACGCTTCCTTTTTTAAAAAAAAATGTTCAAGTTTCAATACCGTAGATAAAGAAATATACACGGTCTGATAACCGTCGGTTTTTTAAGCAGTGTACCGTTGCAACCTACAGGAGATGTCATAATGGGGGTTTGAGAATACATGAATGCATATAACTAAAGAGTAATGCTGACCAAATGGTGAAGATGTCACAAAACCAACTATGCAGCCTAATTATTAAAAGAAGTGTTGGGAGGCTGACCTGACTTTGCATGGTGTCCAACACGTTGCTATGAAGAAAGTATTCAGTGTGAACTTACCGCCAGTGCTCAGGGCCCATTTAGACATAATTAGGGAATGAGTCTCTTACACACGGTACCCATCGCTTTTTGTAAGTTTTTTTCTTTCTTTATTACACTTCGCTGCCAGTATTTGGCCTGTGTATGGGGATGGATGCATTGGGGATGGTTTACCAGTAAACAAACCTGAGCAAATATAAGATACTATGAAGTTTGAGAGACACACTCACACACAGAAGAAGATATAAGTCCGATAGATCGTGATCTCTGCTTCAACGGCCAAGAAAAATATGTAGTAACAGACATAAATGGACAATCATGATGCTTCAGCATTACGTCAAATTCTACCAGCTGTGCTTCGCTGTATGAAAACCTCTGTTAGAAAAGGAGAATTTAAAGGATTGGATGAAGATGATGGAAAAGGCTCGAGACACACCACAGACTCTATGTGCCTCTCCCTCCCCCAGGATACCTGCATGAGTGACCTGACAGGATTCCCATTTTACTTACGCATGACAAACAGGGTGAAGTCAAGCCCACCTAAAATTAAGTAAAAGCACTTTTTTTTCTTTTCTTTTTTTTAAAAAGGCCCTGTATTAATGTCAAATGTTGTTACACACAAAAAGTAAATATTGTATGATCACTGAAATCCAAAACTGACATGAAACCAACATGTGAGTTGAATCTGATCATCTTTATCTCCACTGACAATGAACGTAAAAATCAATCTTGTCACCATCTCCTGTTAACAACAGACAATGGTTAAAGCCCCTTTCACTCAGAAAAGCTTGCAGCGTTTTAATTAAATATGCATCGTGGCTGGTCTCATTCACACTGCACCCTGTAAGTCTCCAGATTGGCGGCATGCTGGTTTTTCATATATAAAGCCCAGGGACCGGGATGCGTTGCTAAGCAACACAAAAGAGTGCATTTGTTTATTGGCCAATAAGACTGCAGACGAACTTTCAAGGTTTCAAGGAAGGTCCTGCAATAATCTAACTCACAATAAAATAGAACCAAAGGTAATAACTACACTGTCATACACTGTCTTAGAAATAATGTGGCAGCTATTTCTAGTTGATTATATATATATATATATATATATATATATATATATATATATATATATATATATATATATATATATATATATTTAAATAAAATCAACTCAAATGTATATATTTGAATATATTCACTAAATTTATGTATGGGTTAATTAAAGTGGTAATGCAACTGGATAACTTAAACGTAATTATATTGAGTAAATCCACTGCATTTTTGTTTTAATCTATTTAATTTATTATTTCACAATTTATTTATGTTATCATTAGATTTATATATAATTTAAGTTCAGGCCTTCATTAAGAAACTGCTTATTTGCACTGTATATTTGACTGAATCACCTTAATTTTATATTTTGTGATGTGTATTCAGAATAAACATGATACAAAAATACTTCCAAAACATTTATTCAAAGACACAAATCATCAGCAGAACAGCAACATGTCCACATGTCTATGAATCTAACAAAATGTTGTTCTTTTTGGATGACCCACACTGATATCTAGTGACTTCCAGTGCATTTGAAAATGTATCTTTAATACCACAGTTTCCTGAGTCACCAAATGTGGTTCAAATGAATTGTGTATACAGTACATGTTGCCTGTAGACTGCTTTAAGAGCCAAACGCAATGAGGAATCTGCCGAAAAGCCTCAAAACATTTACGTAAAGGTCACAGTTTATGAAAAATAATGACATCAGTTTGACACAAAGGCAATATATATAATAGACAACATGTCAAACCCACTGGTATTGTCTTTTAAAGGACTTTGTTGATTTTCAGCTGTATCTCTATCTGCATAAGGAGACAGTGTGAAACACGCCTGCAGGTGTTTGCTATGTTCTCTGGGTCTCTGGGCGCAGCTCAGCGCCGACCCTCATAAAGGAGGGAGTATAAGCCTAGAGTCCTTCCACTGATGCACTGACTTTGGCTTTCTCTAGGCTTGTACTTGGTATGTTAAATCAAAACATAAAAGAAACAGCCAAGGAGTAAAAGACAGAAGTGTTGCAAGTGCATCGTAAAATAAGCTGCTGGCTTTACTTCCAACACTTCCCTTTATGAAAATGTAAAACCTTAACATGAAATCCAACATACTTATTCATAAGGATATACTGGCACCTTAACAGCAACTGAATGATCGTTAAAATAAAGTCTGTGCTTCAATCCATATAAGATTCGTCCAAAATGCACAATGCCCTGTTTATAATGCAGTGCAAAAACATCACGCTATTATGGAACTTGGCTCCATCTGTAAAACAATGTAAAGATCTAGAGATCTCTGCCTCTCCCACCGTCTGCTGACATTCACACCGTGCAGTGAGTCAAAGTGGTGAAAAAGACATCAGCTGATTCTATGCAAACCATATTATATACATATATAAATGTATCATTTGAGACACAGTTTCCAGGTTTCTTAAGGTCAACCAGCTAACATTATATAGCATAGCATAGTATAGTATACCAGGCCTATAGTATTTTATAGTAACATAAAATAAACTCACCATTCGCACTCTCTTCACATGTCTTGTGGTGAATGACAGGTAGATTAAAACCTGCTGGACTCAAAAAAGTGCACTTACAGGCAGGACATGGTCACATAAAGGTTGGCTATACTCAATATTCTCTTTGTTTGAAATTACATAAACAGAATGCTAAGTTTTTATTTCATAATAATAAGCTGACTTAACCACAAAATCAAGGATATATTTTATATATATAGGGTATATTTTACCAGATAGATGATGTAAAATCTACATGACCACAGCATCATGTATTATAAATGCATACTTTTTACAGAGCTCATAAACAGCACACAGCCTTTTTTAGTAAGAGGACAAAAAGTGGTTTATTTATTCACCCACAATACCCGTTTGGCTAAAAAGAAAAGAGAAAGAGAGAATCGTCGAACATAATTATCCATCCACCAATGATGTAACCTGGACTCAAAGCAGTAGACACAGAGGCCATAAAGATGTCTAAAGGGTCAAGAAACTGCTAGATTTAGGGTCTTCGAGTTAAGGGCCAGTACAAGTCCAAGCCTGAACAAACAGCTGGACTATTGACTGCACCTGTGTTAGTTATCCAGTGCTACCCTGATTGCCTGGCAGCTGACACCACTTGACAAATCTGTGCACTGTCACTTGTTTTTACATGCCTAAAAAGTGGTGTTGGTTATGACTCATTGATCACACTGCGACGTACAAGTCTAACCTTTCTCTTTGGTCTCATAATATGTCCATGGAGCCCAAAGACCACCTATTTTTGATACCTGCATTTGTGAAGTAGCAGCAAATCTACTGCTATTTGCTCTCTCTGGGTGGTTGATTTACTAAAAACTACTGAGGTGTAAAGATGTGATATGGTTGCTATAATTGTTGTTTGGCCTGGTTCAGGTTAAACCTTTTTAAAACAGGAACAAATACATACAGAGAATGAATGTGGTAGAACTTTATTTTATTATGTAGTTTGACTGTAGTCAGTCATATTAAAAAAGAACAGAAATAAACATAAATAAATAGGGCTAAATTAGATGGCGTTGGATCAGTGCATAGACTCACATACCGGCATTTTAGGCAGTATCAGAGGCATTTCTGATACTGGTATCAGTAACAAAACAACTCTGGTTGGTCAGCAGTGAATCTTAAAGTAGACTCTCTGGCCTATTGTGCTTTTAATAAAGAAAGGCATTAAAGCAGTAAAACATGCCCCCTTACATAGCTGACTGGCCGTTTGGGTCCCCAAGTTCTTCTGCCACCCACATGATGGGGACAGAATCACTCATCAAAGCCATAACCAGACACGTGGTGTTTTATTCATCCTGTTTCCAAAGCTACAATGACCTTGTGAGATTTAATATTCAGAAATACTTTGAGTTTATAATTAATGTCTGCATAATGAACACAGTTGAGTCCAGGCAGATGGTTTTCCAGAAGAAAGAAAACAGT
The DNA here is from genome assembly GCF_963691815.1 of Echiichthys vipera. Taxonomy (NCBI): domain Eukaryota; kingdom Metazoa; phylum Chordata; class Actinopteri; order Perciformes; family Trachinidae; genus Echiichthys; species Echiichthys vipera. Next base: position 17,439,080 of record NC_139840.1, on the reverse strand, counting down.
GACGGATGTGTAAAAGCACAATAGGTGAAAAACTGCATCAGTCCCATTCTCAAGAGTACAGACCTTGTGAAATGCATGTACTCCCGCCTCGTTGTTATTACTATCTGGGCACCCAGCCTGGCGTGATGGTATGCCAACTGTTCCCCCGCTGTCTGTACTGGCAGCCGTCACCAGCACCCTGGCACCTCGGAGAGGCTCTGGGGGAGGGAGAGGCAGTCAGCAGTCAGCATGCGGCAACATGTGTGGTCAGGAGGAGCGGGAATCAGAAGAGAACATGTCTGCTCGTCATCACAGCGAGGCTGACATTTGATGAGCAGACAAGGATCAGCCCTGATATCTGACATAAGCTCCACCTCACAGCAGATTGTGCCTGGCATTAAATAATAACAAATATATAAAGCAGGGTCATCTCTAATATATTGCTGATAATAAATAATTTAGAGTAGGACAAATAACCGCTAGAGAAAAGCTTTACACCAACAAAAAGACCTTTTGCTCGGCTCATGTGCAGCATCTTCACCAGCCCACCATTTAGGTAATCAATAAGGAACATGACCATGTTTTACATTATACATAGTGTCTGCTGCTGTATGAATAAAGAGACATTTAGATGATTCTAAAACTAATGTATCAACTGCGTAAGTTAATTGTTTCTGCTCCCTGATTTCATTGGCCTTTAAATACAGCAGCTAATCAGGAATCTGATTAAAATGGACGACAAAAAAGGGAAGCAGCAGAACTAGGAGGGGGAATGTTGAGTGAAACTGTATCCAGTTACTTAACTTAATAAAGCATGACATACATCACTGACAATGTTTTTTCCTTTTTGTTACTTTTTATTTAATGTGTAATCGCCTGTTTGTAACCAATATTTATTTATTTTCTTGGTTCACTGTTGAACATTGGATAGCTAAAGTGTCCATGTCAGAACCGAGCTGCTTGATCAGCTAAAACAAGAAGACAAAGCAACCGTTGCTGACCTGGTCAAGGTAATCCATCCGCAACAATAAGGTCATCAGCATGAAAAGAAAAAATAAACCCCTCTCACACAATAAACAAGCTCTTGTCCAGTTTTCTTTGTTGAGCAGTTGCAAACATTTCGCTGTACTGCGTGCTGGAACCTGGCATGTGTCTTCTCAGTTCCAACTTACACGTACATGAATGTACTTTTTAAACACGTTTTTTATGCAGGGAGGTTGCTTGTTCCTCAGCAATTAAAGGTGTTTTAACACTCAATTACACAGTCACACCTGAGCTGCAGTTAACAGATTTTGTGTAGTGAAGTTTTCTTGCAAAGACCAAAGTAGGCTGTTAAATCTGTCTCATAGTGTGCTCTAAGGTTTTTTGCACTGTAATGTTTATGTTGTTTAAAAGATAAGAAAGTGTATTGGGATGCTGGAGGAAAAAATGTGTATTTTATTTAATTAATATTTGTAGTTATTTGACCATTGCAAGCAGTCATCTCAGAAGGGCCCTGGTTTGATCCCTGGCCTTGACAGTGAATCCGCTCCTCCACCTTGAACGGCAGCTTCTGCCATCAGTGCATGAATGTGTGTGAAAGGCTGAATGTTATGGAGGTAATATTTGAGCAAAACAACTGAACACTTACATTGAATTTGAAGTTGTAGAAAATAGTCACAAGTGCATCAGTAAATTTGAAGTCACAGAGAAAAATGCCTCGTAGATTTTTCTCTCTCCCACAAACACCCTCTCAAATTCCTCATTGGTGGCGCACATATCCTCTTCTACAAATCACAAATAAATAAACTCATACACTCACATTTTTGCTACAGCTGCTGCAGGGAATATGGTGCAAAACACACTCGCACCTGTATCCAAAAAGGTGTCGGTAGATTAGAAATGCAGTCCATTTACCATCTTTATCGGTTATGGATTCTGAATTCAAGTAACATTTTTGATAAAATGTACATTTGTATTCATTCACTACTCCAAAGCTATCACTGCATTCAAAGAACATGTCCTCCCAGAAGAAGTAAATGTATAAAGAGGGTGATTTCACATTCAGTTACAGGGTCAATACACTCATGAATCCTATACATTTAATTCTAATGATATTCACATTCTGAATGCGTCTTTGTGGCACTATTGTATATCAGAAATGTATTGATGGGCACAATGCTGGAGGTCATATGGTCAAAGCCTTGGATTATGAATTAAAGCTTTACGTAGCATGCCATAAATAAGAATAAGAGATAAAATAAATAAGAGAAGCACAATGGGATCACCTCAGATAGTACAATCACAGTGGTAAAAATATGCTAATCTGATCAAATCCATGGTTGAACTCATTCAACACACACAGCATTTAACAATAACGAAGCCAAAATAATTTTCAAGCAGATTTACGTTCATAAAAATGTCTCCGATTATATTTACAGAACAAAACAAGATTAAGGTCACAGGGAACAATATTTTGAAGCCTGAACACATAAATCACATCATTCATTTTTTGGCAAACAAAGAAAGACTTCAGTCCAACATACTAAACAATGTTGGTAGCCAATTTGAACTACATAAATAGTGTGTAGCACAAACACCGTTTAAACAACTTGACATAAACATCAGTATTTTTTATATATTATCATAATGTAGAAAACTTGGAGTTTACATGATAAAACAGAACAGAAATATGATAAATGACTTTTAGAAGAAACTGTTTTTTTTTCACTCCATGATGTGAGACACTCAAGTCTCATTAATGCTTAAACAATTCAACTGAAATCAGAGTTCACCGGGATGGTAAAATTGGCACACTGGTTGAATGAATATTACATCTATATTCAACAAACTGAGGTCTACCCAGTGACACATAAAAAGCACAGAAGACAAGTTTTGCCAAATGTTACCAGCAGATATTCCAAATGAAATAAATAGCACTGGCATATAAAAGTGAAATGAAACATGAGTAAAACACAAAGAGGTAAAGTTAAGACAGCTGAATTAGTTTTTTTTTTAGTTTGATGTGTTGCTTACAAAAAGTATGAATTTGGAGTTTGAAAGTTGCACTATACAAGTGTGGTTTAATCAAAACAAACGTCTAGCTCCATTTCATCTGCTGGGCTATACAACTGTTCTCAGACCTTCTTTATTTACACTGAGGTTGACCCAACAGTCATACGTTAAGGTCAACATAAAACTGAGAATCAAAAACCAAGATGTCTGGCGATGGATCAATCAAAGAAACCCCCGGAGGCCCCCCAAAAATTCAAACAAAATAGACGGCGCTTGTGATCGTTGGCACATCGCCTCTGATCGTTGGCACATGGCCTCCTGCTGGAGGAAAACTGAAATCTGTTAACACTTTCACAGGTAACGACTGGTCGGGTCAGAGATGAGCTGAAGATGAAACCAGACAGTCAGCTCTAGGTGGTCTTCACCAGATCATAGACGTGGATGTGAACGTCATCGTCATATTTGATGTAATATACTGTGGGCTTAGCCGGGACCTGGTAGATGACCAAGCCCGTCCTCTTCAGACCATTATCTGTGACGTACTCCACCTGTTTGCCCACGAGGCTCTCTGGCTCCTCACCTGGCTTCCTGTCTGCTGGCAGCAGGTGTTTGTTCTCTGGGTGACAGACAGGTAAACAACAGCCAGATAAGTCAGTGAAGGACAAAAAAAGAACAATGTAACAGGAGTGTGCAGTTTTTCAATGTTTAACATTTGCAAAAAAAAAAGAAACAACCTGCCAGATTAAGATAGTAAATCATCTACAATACGAATTTGAACCTTGCTCCCTAACAAACATGCATGTACCAAATTATTGATTCACCTCCTCGTCTCATTTAATTCCTTGTAGAAAGCCTTTCCTCGCACAGGTGCTCATAAGAGAACACACTCTCTCTATTGAATCAAGCAGAAACTCTGCACAAAATGTTCAGGGAAAAAAAAGAGGGTGGAATAGAGATTGGAGTGTTTTGTAATGCTGACTATGTTAATTTGTTCTGCTCTCTTCCTCCCACCTTTCCAGGAGCATCTGAAATATGAAGTTTTATTCACATAATACAAACAACACCAAGGCTCTAATTTCTGTACCTGATTCAGGCAGGACACGTAGATCTCCGTCCTTATAGTCGTCCCAGAGCTGGTACATGTACAGCACCGGGTCCTTCTCGTATGTGATGTAGTACCAGTGGGTCATGATGGGGGCTCGGGACAGCACCATGCCTCGCCACTCGTTTTTCTCACCATCTTCCTTCTCAAACAGATGCTCCACAGCGCGGCCCACCAGCTCCTCCGCACCGGGAGGCACCTTGATCTTATTGTTCACTGCGGAGAGAAGACACTTCTGTAAGCCTGTTCACTGGAACAAGAGATTCAACGATCCCATACCCGGATCGGATATCGGCTCCGATATTGACTGATTAGCTGGATCGGATATCGGATGAATGAGGCCGATCCAGTCATTTCTTTTCAATTAATATCATACACAGCAATACATTTACAGCGATCTAGTCACTTCAATTCTGTGTTTGCAACACCAGTTAGGGTTTTATATTACATTTAAAAATATCTGTTTGCAGTGCACTTTACATGGAAGTGTTATTTATTTCTTTTTGCTGCTAATGTTCACTTTATTTGTTAATAAATAATATCAAGTATATAACATCAGTGTTCATTTGCAACCTTATTTTTAAGAAGGCTAAATGTTTACGTCAAGCCTGGTGCCTTCACTCACATGGCAAGGTTTACGTTTCATTCATTCAACAGTAGTATCCGGTATTGGCCGATAAGCTCAGTCCAGGTATTGGTATGGGATTGGATCGGAAAAAACTTGATCGGTGCATCTCTAACTGGAACACTTTGCAGATCCCAGTAGAGTAGGACAATAAAATATTATTATATGCTTAATATTCTGCGCAAGAGAAATTGACCAGAACAAAAATTGTATCAGACGTAACTAATTCTTCTCAGGCAGCAGCGTTCACACCGTTATCATTTCATGTATTAACCTATCACATTCTTACAAAAATGATTGTCTATTTGGCTATTTTCTACAACCTATTTATTCATACACAGGCACAAAATAAGTGATACGTTCCATGATTCTGTCAGACACAACTGTGGTGTATTTAATACAGATGTAATATAAAAAACACAGAAGAAGAACTGGGGGGGTTAACAATACCAACGATAGACCCACGATGAGAAAAGACCACAATAGTGCTGTTTGACTGCAAAGTGTTCCTGAATGTACTGCAGAAACACACAGTATAAACGACTAAGTGTGACCAGAATAGTTACCACGATGAACAACCTAATATTGAAATGCACGGTATATCTATTAATTAGATATTAAAATTCAGCCCCGTCCGTCGAAGTGTTGTCGTTCTTTATGTTGTTTATTTGTATTTTCTTTTTTTCTCTATATCGATGCCAGGGGACTACAGATGAAAATGAGCCCTTTGGCCAATTCTGGCATTTTTAACTCATGCATGATCATGTGTCTTATTAATTTGCACTGTCCCCTTCTTAAATAAACTGAATTGAATATATCAGTACTGATAAATCACTGGATGATAATGGGTATTTCATATTATTATGTGTGATCCCAACAATGAAGTTGATCATTTATCCAAATTGCTTTCATTGACTAAACAAGCACAGCGTCTACACACTGATACAGAGGGCGGTGGCATGCATCTGAATTGACCCACTATGTCAAAGCATTTTATTTTAAATGAAAACATCCATCAATACTTTTCTTTTAATACAGAGGATATTTAGTCTGGGACAACAAAGAAACTTGGACCTCGGCTGTGTCAATGAGAATTATGAACGTGCCCACAGCCTCAAATCCCTGCAGCCATCACACTGAGGAGTAAGTCATAGCTATCTTTTGCACAGGTGTTTAATTATTGCAGATTTTTTTTTATTTATTTGTGTACTCAGTTCTGTATTTATATCTTTTCACATTTTTACTGTATTTCTCATTTTTACCCATTACGTTTTAACAACCTAAACAATTTTTTACTGATTTATTTGTTTTTATTTTTATTCTATTTTTACTATTAGGTTTTATATCTTAACATGGGATGTTTGAATATACTTCTGGACCTGTAAGAACTTTTTTTAATGTGCCATTTCCTTTTAATTTCCACTAAAGGAGGACTAAGTTGGATGATCACTACTCAGTATTTTACGGTTTACAATATGCACACCAAAGTAAAGCAAAAATATGTCCAGAATTACGGATTGTCGTTGCCACACTCACCGACTTTCTCTGACAACACCTGCAGGTTGGACACCCGGTTGTCTTTGAAGAGCTCGATGCCATACACGCAGTCAAAGCCGTCATATTTGACCATGTAGAGGGAGCTGTTCACAGTTAGGCGCTCTAGAACGGTGCCTTTCCACTTGGTCACATTTCCCTTCTCCCTCCAGGTGTGCTGAATCCTACGGCCCAGCAGGTTGTCAGGGTCTGGGCTCAGGGTCGATGCCGAGCTCTCACTCAGCTCCCCACTGCTACGCTTCCTGTGAACATGGAGGGAATGTTCTAGTTGTATATCTTAAGGCCTTTTCCAAATACTCACCGTCATATTTTAATATTAACAAGTGTCATGCTGTCAGGGGAGCGGTGCCACGACTTCAAAGTGCTACAGCTTATCCAATTTATGTCCTGTTTAGTCATCTTGCCACTGATGAAATCTTGCTTTAGTGCCTCTAAAGATGCTATTATTGATACGAACATGGCAGCGTAACTTCTCCAAGTGCCTGCAAACATGACGCAGCGGGAAGGGTAGCAAACAATCACTGCGCGGCTTTTCCTGAGCCAATAATAATGCTGTAAAATAACAGCATACATGTTGGTTAATCCAGCCAGACTTCATTTATCTTATTAAAAGTGTCTGACAGATAAAACACATCATAACCAAACTTGACAGATGTTTGGAAAGTTCATCATTACAGACTCATGATGTGTTTACACAACACAAGCCAAACCCACATTTTTATTCTGATTATAATCTAAATAAAGAAGATTATAAATATGCCAGACTGAATTAGAAAGAGCCGATCACCTATGCAACATACTCAATTTTAATTTGATACAGCTTTCATAAAGAGCTGAAACCAGTAAGTGCATAGTATAAAAGATGCTAAACTGTTTCAGAATAATGTTTTATCCCGAGCCACTGGGCTGCATGCTGGAAACACTGGGATTAAAGAATTGATTTCAAAATACCCTCCATGTCCCCAGAGTCAGTACTGAACATGAAGAGGCAGCTTCAGTTTTTTATTCTCCACATATCTGGAACAAACTTCCAGACGTTCAAGTTCCTTCAAGACTGAAGCCCTTTCAGTAAACAAAACAATTTATTAATTCCTTATACTTATAATTTGCTTGTTTTTATTCTTTATATTTATTTTATCTGAATGTCATTTTATACGTTTCTTTCCAGTGCTTTTAATGTTTTATGTAAAGCACTTTGAATTACCCTGTATTTGAAAAGTGCTACACAAATAAACGTGTTAATAAAAGTGATTTCTCGCTGTGTTTAGAGGAGGGTGACCAGTCGTCCCCGTTTTCAGTGACCTGTCCCCGGAAATGTCCCAGGTTTTCACTGTGACTGAAAGATCTGAAAATGGAATATAGTAAAAAATGACAAAACTTAAATGTTGACCAAATGACAGGTACAGTTGCGCACCCTACTACTCACTGGCCAAAGCCAAAGTAGTTTGACATCTCAAAGACAAAAGATAAGGAAATATAATAGATTTAAGTTTTGTAAAAATCATAAAAAATCTTTAAAAATATAATATTCAAACAATAATGTGATACATGAGAAATATTAGTCTTTGGCATGATTCAATTAAATGGTTTGAATGCAATAGTTTTTATTCCGAATATCAAATGAATGTTGAATATCCAACTGACTTTTTACACCTCTAAACCAAAAACTTAGTAAAAATGTCTCAAACAATGTCTCAGAGTCAAAGGAGTTTAATGTTTAATGTTTAAAGTTGCATGTGATCCTACCTGCCCCGTTTCTTTGACATGTTTCCATAAATTCACACAACCCTGTGAGACACAAAACAGTCCAGTTAGTGAACATGAAAGGACATTAATCACCAACCTTAACGCATGCATATATATATATATATATATATATATATATATATATATATATATATATATATATATATATAGTTTTAGCAGTTAAACAGACTTATGTTACTCTGCAGCTGTGAACTCACTCAACCACAGCCATGCAAATTAGCCAACACAACCGGATGTAAACAAAATAAACTGCGACGTGCCCGATGCTAACTAACGTAGCTCAGTGCTAATAAAGACTACAGGTTATATATTTTTTTATGGGGCTAATAAATGGGCAACTTCACCGACACTAGCTGAATAAATGTGGACGTGTCGAGTGTCGTCGGAAACATGCAGCTACAGTGAGTCTAAAATAGCAATAACAGTTAGGTAACCAACGTTAATGAGTCCTTTCAGTCACCGTTTGAGTTTAAATGAGTAACATGTCTGAGAATTTGTCTTTTTGCATTTCTACACACATAAGCTAGCCGAACAAAAGGAAACCCATCGCCATGTAAGCGCTGATTTCTGTACACTTGGTTGTAGCTTCTGGATTAACGGACAAAATGAGAAATTACACTGACATTTTTAATACAATCGATGCATTTAATAGGCTGGAGTCCGACCGAATAAGCTGTTTGCCCTACCTGATCAATATTTCCACATGTGTTTGTCTGTGCAGAGCAGATTCCTCCACCTAACGTTCACACACAACACGGAAACAACCCTGTCCCGATATCTGGACTACAACTACCACAAGGAACTCGCGGGTCGCAAAGCATTCTGGGAGTTGAAGTCCGTTTTTTATGCAGCTTACTAACGAGGACTAAACATGACTTGAACATAATAAATACATGTATAAATAAATCAATACAAGAATAAATAAATAAATGCATAAATATATATAAACGAATAGATAAATAAGTAAATATACATATAAATATATAAAATAATAATAACTATTATTGTTGTTGATTTACGCTTATTTCTAGATTTTTTTCTACCTACATTTATTTGTTTCTGTATTTATGGAGGTCCCACTTATTCATGCATTTATTCATTTATTATTTTATTTCAGCCTTTATTTATTTATTATTTTTATTTATCTATACATTTATTTATGCATTTATTTAGTTATCTATTGAAACTAAAGTTATGTTTATTTATTTCTGTATATGTTTATTTAGTCCTGGAATAAATAAAAGATTTACGCTTATTTCTACATTTTTGTTTACCTACATTTATTTATTTTTGTATTTCTGTCTCCATATGTTAAGGACGTAGGAGGCCCCATTTATTCATGCATTTATTTATTTATTATTTTATTTCAGCCTTTATTTACTTATTTATACATTTATTCCTGTATTTATTTATACATTTATTTATGCATTTATTTAGTAATCTATTGAAACTTAAGTCATGTTTATTTATTTATGTATATATTTATTTATTCCTGGAATAAATAGATGCATATCTAAACGAAAAGATAAATAAATAAATGCATAAATAAATGTATACGTGAATAAATAAAATAAAAAATAAATGAATTAAATTTCTACATTTCTCTATACCTACATTTATTTATTTATGTATTTCTATTTCTTAATGAGGTAGGAGATCCCACTTATTAATGCGTTTATTTATTATTTTATTTCAGCCTTTATTTATTTATTTTGTATATATTTATTTATTCCTGGAATAAATAAATATACATTCATTCATGCATTAATTAATTTATTTATTTATTTATCTATCTATTGATACTATTTATGAAAGGCAAAGCTAATTATGTACAGCCATTTGACATATTGTAAAAAACACCAGTGTTTGAATATTTGAAGACTGTCACAAAATACTGTGGAAAAGGGGTTTCCAGTAGCTGAAATGTTCATTTCCACCACAAGATGTCATACTAAACACAAAATCTCTGCCACACGCTCTTTTAACAGACTTGAGATGATGGACTGACCAGTGTGGAGAGTGAATGATGCAGTACCCTTGGGTGCCTGGCTAACAGCTTTTCTTTTGGTTTTAGCTTGTGCCAAACCAATCGCGCGTGTGTGTGTGTGTGTGTGTGTGTGTGTGGGTGTGTGGGTGTGTGTGTGTGTGTGTGTGTGTGGCTCACCTGTGTGTGGAGGTGAATAAAAACACACATCTTAAACCTCAACCTCCTGTTACTGGTAATCACGACGCAATTATCAGAAATGAATGATTGTGTCTCCATTTCTTAAAAATGTTTTTGATTTGCTGTCATTTGTTAAATGCCGCCGACTATTCATCCATTTATTCACCCATTCTGTTGAGTTCTCTCCTTTTAGAGTAAAATGAAAGTACTCTGACACACAACTACACACACATAATACATCATTTATGACCAAACAAAACTGTAAGAAGGAAAAAAATTTCTTGGCCTTTTTTCAAATGTTTTTTCAATGTTTTCAGTTAATTCATGTCTTTGTGAGCGTCATGCTTTTCCCCACAGAGAACCACTGAACACGCTGAGATCATGTTTTTATGTCCCTGGCAATTTGTGAGTTTATATTTTACTATTAAATCTAAAAACATGATGGGTGTTTTAAAGGCACATTCCAGTATTTTTAGCCTCATCATGTTTAAATTGTAAAAAAACAACAACCTTTGGACTAGAAACAGTAAATTAATTATTCAGTATCTCAAATCGTATTCCTGGCAGTGTGAAAGCTTTCCAACAGCCTTTAGACCTTCATGTTGGTGAATGAATTTTACAGAAACTAAAAAGTTAACAGCATAAATAAAATATGATAAATGTTTGACCTCATTAGTGTCAGGCCCAAATGTTGTGATGGATGTGATGTTGGGGAAACTCAGGATGTACTGTACGTATGTCTATGTCTGCCTTTAAAGTTGGGGGAATGTGGGGGTGGGAATGTCTTAATGGATGTAAAGGACAACATAAGTGACAATTTAAATGGTAAAATGACCCAAAGACACTAACAATGACCAGAAAACAAAAACAAGAAAGGGGCAATGACAATCAGAGCGGGACAAGCAGAACACAGCACAAAAGTAAACAGAAGCATAGATAATAACAATAATAACAGCACAGACAGAGAAACAGAGCAGGTACTATTACGACATTATTCTGAAATTCTCAGAACAGTGACCCAGCTCTACCATTTAGTTATTATTCATGCTCTACTTTGCAGCTGTATTAGAGCAGCTTTTGCCGTGTTTGTGTCATCTGTCAAAGTGTAGCCTCAACATTGCTTCTGCTTTCTGTTTGGTAGATTGCAACCATTGCTTATGAGGTAGCAAACTTCCAGTACTTCACCAGAGGCATTGTTGTGTCTATCAGTGAAGTTCTAGCAGTTCTTCAAAATAAAAGTCCTGTATAGCACATATGCCCCATGGTATCTGCAACCTTGATCTTAACTTATAAACTTTACAATGGTGTGGTTAGTGATTTTCAGTTTAACTTCACCTACACTTCCTGAACTCAACACCAATCAGCCACTCGGGGTTGAAATTTCACTGTGGCATTTGAGAAACTGTATGCTCTCAACTAGGTCTATTAATTCAATCATTTTACCCAGAGAGACTGCCATTAGCAGCCTTGGCGGTCTGAGTGGTCACAGCCAGGGTTCGCCCATCCTTATAATCAAGATCTGGATTAAAACAATGTGACCACAGATACGTCAGATTAGTTCACTACAGACAGAACAGCTGTGAGTCAGTGTTGGTGCTCTGTAAAGCTGACAGCCTTCTGGAGAAAACCAGTGTTGTATCGACACAAAGCTGTCCAGCATCCAAGGTTGCCTCCTCTTGTCCTTGTTGTCACAGCAACAGGAAAGGCCTGGATGTTGGAGAAATGGGCCGGCTTCAAAAGGAAGTATGGGGTGAGACTGCAACTCAGCACATTCCCAAAACCAGTTGTTACGTCTCTGCCACTTGAATTTCTTGTTTTATACTGACTGTAATGCAGCTGCAATGCCCTGAAATATAAACCCTTGTGTTTACTCGTCTGTGACTGACATCTTCTGCTCTCTGTCTCTTGCAGGTTTCTCCAGTGCTGCCATCTGAGGAGGGGGAGCCCACAGCGGCCCTCTCCCCTGGGACACCATGAGAATACCGTCTCCAAAAATAGAGGTCTCCTTCTCTCCGTGTTACTCTTCCGCTCTTCCAGGTATCTGTCGCCTCCGTTTGCGTTTCTGCATCGAGGACGCGTTCACAGAACATCCAAACATTCCTGCACCCTGCTGAGAAATACCGTTGATGAAGTATTGCAGGGAGATTGCATAGCAGGCCTGTAAAGTCAACCCAAGGTTAATGTGTGTGCGTGTGTATGTGTGGGCATTGATTAGACATCTCTATTATTAGCAACATTCCTATGCAACCTGAACTTAAAGGGATGGCATATCATGGCTGCTTCATACATGTCTGGAGGTGAATTAAGTGTGTGTGTGTGTGTGTGTGTGTGTGTGTGTGTGTGTGTGTGTGTGTGTGTGTGTGTGTGTGTGTGTGTGTGTGTGTGTGTGTGTGTGTGTGTGTGTGTGTGTGTGTGTGTGTGTGTGTGTGTGTGTGTGTGTTTGTGTGTGTGTCTGTGTGTGTGTGTGTGTGTGTGTGTGTGTGTGTGTGTGTGTGTGTGTGTGTGTGTGTGTGTGTGTGAAGCAGGGTGTTGGAGCTAAAAGAGGAGTGTGCTGCTGATGACTGTTTTTAGCCATGTTAATTAGCAGGGTTCTGTTTCTGTCTGGATCACAGCTCACCTTTCCTCTCTGAAGACGAACTGACAAATACGAACACATTCACAACAAATCCGACGAGTTTCCAGAGACCGTGAGGACAGTAGATACAGAACAACACACGAGCATGTGTATTTGGCTGCTGCTGGCTATTCCTGTGTTTTTCTTTCATGTTTAGATGAAAGCTAATTCCCCTTTGGTGCAAAGATTTAATTTTCAAACACAGCCCGTCTGTCCCCGGAGAAATATTATCCATATACATTTTTTCACAAAGGGGTTCACACCTGCCTTTTGCTTCTTATCGCCAATCTTCATATATATTCAGACCAATAAATTCAAATCCCAAAAGTCCAAATTCACTATTTCAGGTGAGAGAATGAATCCCCTTTGGATTGTGTCACTTAATCTCTTTAGTACGTGTGAAGTAGAAATTGAATTTCACTACACTGTACTTTACGATTGTATGTGAGAAAAAAAAATAAAGCTTCTTTTTCCTCATTTTTGGTCCTCCCTGAGTCCTCGTCCTAAGCTCATGTGTGAACATGTAAGCCTACAAGATTCGCTGGGCCTCGTACAAGGTGTACAATGCAGTGATTGGTGTTTCCATCCTGTCCTACCTTCTGATTGCACATGCTGGGGATTTATCTGGTCTGATTGTCAGATGATTCAGGTCCTCACCAGCAGTTTTTTCTGCAAGGAGTTGATATCTGTAAAAGACTCAAGCAAGAGTATACCGTTATATCTTTTTTAAAATAATTTTGGCGAACACATTTTATATATCGTCTCACACAGTTACAGCTGAACTACTGATAATGATAGCGTATTTTTGAGACTTTCCATAGGGCACAGCTAAAGGTTGTTTAACAAAACGATGTTAACACTGCCATCTAGTGTCTCAAGATTGGAGTAGCAGGAACAAAACATAATTCAAGCACTCAGGTTGCCAGGTTCATCAGACCTGGCTCAGTAGCCTACAGGAGGCCGGAGTCTATTTGAGCCTGTTTGAACCCATCCCCTCCAGCAAATCGCACCATAAAAACAAGTATTGAAGAGGAGTTTGACTGACACTTACCATTACAGCTAAGTAAACGAGAAAGTTAGCTTACGATCAAGGAGAAACCTAGCCATTTCGGCATGTGTTTTAATGCCGTTGAACTCCTTTATCTCAGTCCATCCTATATTGAGACTTGTTTTTGCCCGTCTTTGGTCACTCAGCTGCTGGGACAAATAAAACAGCTGCAGGATTGGAAAACTCCATTTCACCCAGTGCCAACAGACAACCCTGGCAACGCAATGCTGGCCGCTATTGGCGGGTACAATGTAAACAGAACGTGACAGAAAGTCATTGTCAAACCCATCAAAAAAATGTTTTTAATATTATTTCAGACAAAATATATATTTTTTTATTGAAAAGGAATATGTTCATTCTGTACCCCTGAAAACGCCCTGTGGGTTCACCAGAGATCTGTGGTCAAGAATACAAACAGCCCCATACACACGCATATCTACATATATGTATATCTGTATATCTCTCTAGTTAGTATGTAAAGTATTTCCAAAGTAAGAAAAAACACTTGACTGTCTTAAATAACTATGGCTGATGTCACAGTTAATTAATAAAGTACAACAGAAATAACGACATGATTACAGTCCTTTCTGAGAGTTAAAGGTAGCCGTAACATCTGCCACCCAGCACTTAACCATAACACTAAATGTGTCAATGTAATTATATCAAGTCGGTGTGATAATAAGTAAGCCCTCTCATTAATTGGGTTCTAGGATTGCGAAGCTCTTGCTGTCACAGCTAATTGACCCCAAGAATGAGGTATCTGCCTTCATTCATGCACGACTCTAATTAACAACACCACCAAAACCAGAAAAGGACAAAGGGATGCATCTATGTGTGCATGCGTGCGTGTGCGTGTGCGTGTGCGTGTGCGTGTGCGTGTGTGTGTGTGTGTGTGTGTGACATGGGATCTTTTGACCCCAATCAACAGAGCTAGACCATATGGAGAGAGAAGCAATGTAGCTCAATCTACAAACAAACTACAATATAAACTCTTTTCATGTTCCATTTTATTCGTGGCTTATCATTCTGGTTTGGGGGGGGGGATCCGGCTTGTTTGCATTTCTTTAAACCAATCACAAATGTCAAAATGGAGAAAGGAGAATAGGAGGAGAAAGCATGGCTTTAATAATGTAAAACAATCTGCGGTAACTGGTTTATCTGGCTGGTTGGGACCTGTGAAAACAAGCAATAAACACAACACTGACATTTTAGCACCTTTTTAAAGTTGATATGGTGAGCTCGTTACCTCATTTTTGGTCACAAACTCCCTAGGGAAACATTTGTCTCTTTAGCTGCTAATTGCTCAACTGTGTTCCTCAGATAGTTGCTGATTTTATCTGCAGTTTGGTGCTGAGGTGGTGTACAGAAGGTTTCTACAGCTTTTTCTGTAACGATACCAATGGTGAGAATAAGTGGAAACGGTAAAGTCAGTGCTCCTGAGAAACCATAACAATGAGTTAAAAGACTGGAAAATAAAATGAAAATCCACATTGATCAGCTAGTCGTACTTTTAGTTTTTTTTCTGGAGAAACTCTGCTTTTTGAAATTGATTTGAAGGTCCATTTACTGTCCGCTCCTATCCCAAGTGACTTAAGAACACGGGAGGTTTTGCATCTTGCTCAAGGACACTTTGACGGGGACTCTGTGGTATTGATGGACAGAGACGCTGTGGTGGAGATGTAATCTGACACTGTCTGCTTTCGGGACAGCCTCATTCACCACGAGGCAGCCACCTCGAGAAGACACAGATGCTTATCTGTTCACTTCCTCACGCGTCAAGTAATGATTTGAGCTTTGTGTTTCTCCGCTGAGATAATAAACAGTGCTGAATGTTCGGTCACTCTAGGGGTTTTATTGCATCTGATGGTGGATACAGTTTATTTAGATGTGTAACAGAAGTGTGTTACTCTCAGCAGGTTACTAGACTTACTGGACTCTCTATCTGTCTGCCCACGCTTTCTCTCCCTTGTTCCTCAATCCTTTAATCTCTGCATAAACCCACTCTGACTTCATAGCTCTGAGTCATACTGTATCACAAGAGACTCCTCTCCTCTCCTCTCCTCTCCCTCTCCTCTCCCTCTCCTCTCCTCTCCTCTCCTCTCCTCTCCTCTCCTCTCCTCTCCCCTCCTCTCCTCTCTTCCCCTCTCCTCTCCTCTCCTCTCCTCTCCTCTCCTCTCTCACTTCTCTTCCCCTCTCCTCTCCGCTCCTCTCCGCTCCTCTCCGCTCCTCTCCTCTCCTCACAATATCTTTTGGGTTTTTCATAATGTGTATGTTCTTCCTGTCACTATTACACAAACAGCAGGGGGCGCTGCTCTGTCTTTGTGTATTACTCTTGTTGTGAGGACATAAATCTGTTTATACAGTCACAACGCAGGGACTCAGCTTATTATGGGGACAAAATACAATAACGTAAATCATTTTAGGGTGAAGACTTTAGTCTGTGTAAAGCAATAACAAAAGTCGGATCTGAATTTATCACACTACAGAAAATGTGACGAAGAAATAAGGTTTCAAAAGTCTCCAGGAAATAAGAGTAAGTCAATATAATGTCCTCTATTCTCAAAGTGCAAAGACCAAAGGAACTGATGGTAACACTTTACAATAAAATTTGAGTAGTTCATTGAGCATTCATTCATATAATCATGTCATTTCTTTAATTCGATGCAAAGTATATTAATTCTGACCGCAAAAAATGATGGGTTGGTCACAACAGTCATAAAGAGCACATTAAACATCTAACTTTACCAAGTATCTTAAAGTAGAGAAACTGAAGTGTTAAAATAAGTGAAAGTCCTGCATTCAAAATCAAAAAGGTGAAAGTATTAACAACAAAATTTATATAAAGTTTCAGAGGTAATCCATGATGCAGCAGAATGTGTCTTCTCAGCGTTTTATTATTACTTTTATTAATACTTAGCTCAGGTTAATTTCAATCTCAATGTGCAATACTAATATTGCAAATGCCTTGAACATTTACAAATACTGTATATATTGTTCCTGTTATTCTTATATTTGATATTTCCCTGTGTTTATATGATATATATACAGTATATTATTATATTTTTCTAGAATTTATGGTTTCTTATTGATGCTTCTTCTATGTTTGCTATCAACGTTGCTGCTGTAATAAGGAAATCTCCCCTTTGTGGGACTAATAAAGGAATATCTTATCTTGTGAATTTTGTTATTTGATTATTATTAATAGTATTACATTGCATTATTAAGGATGGAGCTGGGGAAGGAAACTACTACAACTTTATATACTGTTGGTAGTTTAGTCTGTGACAATGTATCACATATTAATCACATGTTACATCTGTCAAGTAAAGTAGCATAAATGGGAATACTCAAGTTAGTACCTTGGAATTCTATTTAAGTACAGTACCTTTGAGTACGATTGTAAACCATCACCTCCCATGAAAGTGTTATAATTGCATCACATCAAAGTCAAGTTTGTTTTAACTTTTCTGTTGTTGTTTTTTCACGAGAATATAATCAGGTTTGTTGGCAGTTATTTATTTTTCAGTAGTATCTTTTCTTCATGCTGCTGTTGTTATGTATTCACTGATGGCAAGTTCTATTATACATATAATCCATCCTGACCAATCAAATAAATGTTTACTGCCCACTGAGCAGTGTAATAGATAGGATTATGAAGCTTTGCACACACTAATTTCTGCTCCGGGGGACTGCAAACCTTCTAGTAAGTGGAGCATGTGAGGTTGATTTTTACAGTCCAAGGTTGTACAGCCACAGCACTACATACGAGATGGATATAGGGCAAATTTCATAGCGTCCTGCACATAGGGCAGGCACAAAATGAAGATACATGCAACAGTGATGTGCTCAAATCATTAAATGTCATCTGCAGTCTGACTTATCGGATGTAAAGTGCAGGGGTAATGCCTGATGAGACACATCGAATGTCAGGCATTCTCCTTCACTTCCACTATATCTGCAATCTATTTTGCAAGGGCACCGTCGCTGCATCCGGAGCTTAATGCCACCTAAGATGATTATGATTGATTTAAAGAAGTGCAAACCACTATCCCAGAATGATATACAGTGTGGCCAGACTCCAACGTTGACATATGCGTAGCTCTGATTATATAAGACCACCTGCAATCAGATGCGTTGACTATTACATGTAAAACAGCATTAAACCTTCATCTTGCTTTTCTCTGGTGAATACTGAAACCTGCAACAATGTGAAGCCCATATGGGATATAAAAAACACATCAGGATCTGATGACCGCAATCTGCTGCTTTAGTTTTGAACACATGTTTTGTTTTTGGAGTGCAATCTGATTTCTTTTACGAGTCCATTTGCCGGTAACGATTTTGTAATAACAATATTCCTCATTCTCTTTCCTGCGCCCCTCGCTCTCTTAGGTTTTGAGCAAGTGTTTGGTGGTGAGGGTGGCAAAGAGGAAGAGAGCTGTAACTTTACTCTTCTAGTGTCTCAGCAATTTCAGAGATGTTTTTTTTGTGTGTGTGTGTGTGTGTGTGTGTGTGTGTGTGTGTGTGTGTGTGTGTGTGTGTGTGTGTGTGTGTGTGTGTGTGTGTGTGTGTGTGTGTGTGTGTGTGTGTGTATGTGCTTGTGTGTGTGTGTGTGTGTGTGTGTGTGTGTGTGTGTGTGTGTGTGTGTGTGTGTGTATGTGTGTGTGTGTGTGTGCGTGTGTGTGTGTATAATAATCCCCTCTTCTCATTTCAGCTCTCTTCACTCCTTATCCCCTTTTTTGCCCTTTTTGCACTCTATCACCCCCTCTTTCCTCCTCGCTCTCAATAATCGTTTATGTCTCATTACTTAATTGCTTTTGTACGTAAAAATAACCTCTCATCAATGTAATGACTCTCAATTAGAGAAAAGAGGGACAGCACATTTAAAAACAAATCATCACACATCACTTGTCTTATCACTCCTTTTTCGAGAACAGCGATTGAGGCGGGAAACATAATCTGGTGAAATATAAAAAAAAATGGAAAGTCATTATTTATATTCTGTTGGTTCACGGTAGGATCTTCAGCTGAACACCCATCACTGACAG
The DNA here is from genome assembly GCF_963691815.1 of Echiichthys vipera. Classification (NCBI taxonomy): domain Eukaryota; kingdom Metazoa; phylum Chordata; class Actinopteri; order Perciformes; family Trachinidae; genus Echiichthys; species Echiichthys vipera. Next base: position 17,420,185 of record NC_139840.1, on the reverse strand, counting down.
CCCTCATCTGTTTAGTGCCGAAAGAGATGTCAGTGGGACTTTGCTGAAAGCAGAGGCGCAGCGACAGAAATAGACCATACTGGGATATCTGAGGAGAGGAGGAGAAGGGAGAGGCCCTGGGTACTCTGCCATCCTAGATAACACCGACTCTGGCATGGTGGGGTGGAGAATTAATGCCAACAGAGACAATAAGGAGCATGAGAGCGCACTGGGTCATGCACTGAAACTGTGTGTGTGTGTGTGTGTGTGTGTGTGTGTGTGTGTGTGTGTGTGTGTGTGTGTGTGTGTGTGTGTGTGTGTGTGTGTGAGCAATGAGGTGGTCACAGCAGCGGTGGTCTGACAGAAGAGAGGAAGAGGAAAGGAAAGAGCTTCCGATTAGATTAGGAAGAGAGTCTGTAAGAATTACTGGAGAACGTGAGTAATGCAACAGAGCATGTGTCACACGGGCATACATGTATGTAGCAATAAATGCATACTCAGCAGAACATTATTGTCTTCATTTGCGTAATTTGTATCAATTATCATCACATTTTGGTCTGAATGACTGGATGTTAGCCTGATAATCTGACTGCTGTTTAGTTTTACATCATGGTTCAGTCTGACATCGTGTTCTTGTTTGCCAATTTCTGTTTAGTGACTGATGCATCTGCCCACTTGTGTTCAGTCATCACAGCTTCTAGAGACATCAGCTGAATAAATATTCCCTTTTAAGAGTTGTTACTTATGTAAATCGACTTCCAACCATAGAAATAAAATATGGACATAGTCTCTGAGGGTCACCCAAAGGTTCCTTAAGAGCCAAAATAAAGCTCAGTGATGCATCATAAGTTTCTGCTTGCTTCCAAAGAGTCTAGCGGCTCTCTGAGGCTGTATTTAGGTACAGTGGTGATTTAATGCTAATGTCAGTCTTCTAACACTCACAATGACAATGCTAACATGCTTATGTTTAGCAGGATATTACGATGTCCACCAGTGTGTTAGCATAGTAATATTTAGTAATTAGCACTAAACACAAAGTAGCTGAGGCTAATGGGAATTATGGGAATTTTGCAGGGATTTGGTAAAAAAAACAAAGTACTGGAGAACAGTTGCGCCTAACGATGGTGCTAGAGGAAACGCCAGGGGATCACAAAAAAATAGTAAGATCCGACCTCTAAGAACCCAGAATGATTGTTCGAAAATTCATGGAAATCCATCCAACAGTTGTTGAGATATTTCCGTCTGAGTCTGTGTTGGACTGAATGACGCCACTAGCATAGTTAACATCCTGTACAGCTGTTTCAGTTTCATTCATGCTTGTGTGCTTGTGGCCATTTATAGGCTGTTGTTTTTCTGTCTCTGGATCAAAAGTTTGATTGCCATGGAGATAACTCTCAATGAGCACAAAAAGTGAAAAAGTTGGATATGTGGAAAACAGGTCTGGGATCTGGAAAGGGACTAATGTTTCACATGTTGTAACCTGTCACACCAGTGAGCCGGGCTCACATGCCCTCACATTGGAAATTCTGTCTTGCGCCATTTTAGTCCAAAATCAGTGGTTTCCTCACATTTACCACGTCAGCTTGAACAATGGTTCACTATGACTCGTTTGACTTTTCCTCAAAGCTCACTGTGCCCAGACATCACTCCCACTCATTCCCATTACTTACACCACTTATTTGTACTGCTTTGACTTTTCATGTGAAGGCCAGGTATGATGTAGATGATTGTGGATGTCTCGTGTGGTTCTGCTCGGACATGGACATGGTTGAACATGATGAATACAGCAGAAATTAATCAGTAATTTACATGTTTTTTTTCCCACATCTATTCTCTAGTTATCATGGCTGCAAAAATCTGCTTAAAGGCTGCTTAAATCACAAATATCTGAAACAATAACCTGTCGATAACTGATCAAACACTCATGAGATGAGCCATGCATCTCAAGATTTATATTAAATACAAGAATTTCAAATAGGGGACATTGGTAACCAGTCCAGATACACAATATTAAAAAATTTCACTTGTGAATCATCTCTGTGAAGCAACATTTGAATGCCATGACAGGACGCAAAAGTTCCACCCTCATCTTTAATGTATAATTATCTATATTACTTAAGTGTAAGTCTGGCAAAAATTGACCTAAATACATCAAATAAGCCATTAAGACAAGAAATCTGGGAGACGCTAACAGCCCCAAAGAGCTAACACTGATTAGCTCGGGGCGGTGTGCTGAACATATCCTAAACGTTGTTTTTTTTAACTACTAATATTGCTAAAAAAAACATAGTTAGTGAACCCAGAGTTTATTAAAAAGGCCGTTTCATGCCTTACCAGTAGGTCCATGTTGACAGGTAGTCCGTACAAGTCGATTACCGAATGCACTGGAGTTCAGTTCAAGGAGGACATAAACTCTTAACTACGTTCGCTAACTACATTGTTGGCGCTTCGGTTTATGTGTAGGGACCCTAATCATGCTACTGCAGAGGTTTGGTGCTATTTTGAGCAATATCAGTGGTTAAAAAATTACATTTTGGATGCGTTCAGTTCACCACCCCAAGCTAATCAGTTTTAGCCCTTTGGGGCTGTTAGCGTCTCTCCGGGCATTCACTATACACGGTTGATCAATGAAAAAAACTGTCTCCATGGCTTATTTGATGTATTTTTATGCCAAAGAAGACCAGGGGGTCCATTTTTCGCCAGACTTACACTTCCAGTCCCCCTCCACTAAGTTAGACACAAAAGAAAGACAAAGCTTCCTTCAAAAGACCATGTCATGGTGAGAAACAGCTTTAGTCAGTTTTAACAGTGCAGGCTATGCTGAGCACAGAGCCTCACATGGCATTTCTACGACATTTGTTCGTCTCAGCTGGACTTACCCGACGTATGTTTGTTCCCAGGTGAGAGAGAGAAATGAGGGTGCTGTTAGGACCCAGGGCTGCTCTGTGTGAATATGATGTATGCTGTGAGGTTTCTCTATCCTCCTTAGCCGTCACTGCTTTAACCCCCCTCACACTCAGAAACAGTGGCCTGCATGAGACGCCTCAGCACACAGTCATCAATCTTTGCTAAGGCCACTTAAAATCACTGCCAGAGATTATGTTTCTGCACAAAGTGCTGGATTTCACTAGAAAATGCAGGACCTCAGAACTGTATACTAGCGATTATTTTCACATAGACAAACACAGTGACGGAGCAGAACAGACCGGCCCTTCGGCTGATACTGCAACAACACAAGGCCTTACACAGCCAGGATTTAATAGCTCCGTTGAAGGGTAACTGCAACAAATAGTTTGTCTTGTTTATAGTGTTTCTCTATTTTCTGTCACTTCCCCTCTGGCTCCCCTCACATCATCTGACCTGTTAGTTAATAGTTTTCACACATTGAATCTGCTTAGGAACGGGGAAAAATATGCAGTGATTTATGCAAAGATCATTTTGTGATGCTGTTCATTTCCTCAAATGAAATAAAGCAGTTGCTTTAGTGTCTTCCATAATATGAGAACAAGATGTTTATGAGTAGTTTCACCTCAAAAGAAAATTCTAGAGATCTGGGAAAGACGGGCAACTTATATGCTCCTAACACAATTCCCAAATAAAATAAAATAAATAATAATTCAGGCAGCTAATAGATCCCTTTGCAAATAGCTACAACAGCTAATTTCTGTTTTTTTTTCAGACTTGGAGATAATCATTTGAAATGATGCGTTTCATTTCAAAAGTGTCAGGAGGCGGATGTTGTTTGCTCTAATAGGCTTTGTTTTTATTTTAGTTATTGAGTAATATATTAAATGAAGATGTTACCATTTGATGAATTGCACCGGAGTTAGCTTAAAGCTAATTTTCATCTGCAGTCCCGTAGTGGGTGATAATTAGGCAGAAGCAAACACATCATACAAAAACACACAGTTCATCACATACACCACACACAAATTAAAAGCAGGAATATTTGAATACAATAGCTTTAGCAGACTATTTTAATGTGGCTTTAAAGCTTCTGATAAAACTGCAGCTGGTTTAGTTCAGTTGCCTCAGAATTAGATCTTTTCCTAGTTAGCTAATTAAGAGGCTGATTTCCTTGTTTACTTTCAATCTGACACAAAGTGTTTGAAATGTTGTATTTAGGTTTATTTGCAAAGTCTTAGGAGCAAAGACTGACCCACTCAGAAAAGACCCAGATATGGGAATATATGTTATTATATTATATATAAAAATATGGGATTTCTTCTAAATTAATGCTGTGCTGTGGGATTTTTGTTTATGTACATTCAGTGTTTTTTCCCTAGCAAAACACATTGTTGTGTGTTTCCTTGAGGCCTAACAAAGGTTTAAAATGTGTCTCTTTTCTCATAAAACATTTGCATTTTAAATCATGAATTTGCCCAATCACCAAGGTCTAAGGCCCTCACCGACTTATCTAACATCTCCTGGAAAGTGGTTGAGTCTGAGAGGTTGTACGGGTTTAAAATCGTATAAATGGAAATGAGACAGCATCATGTGTGACTTTTTTTGTATGATTTGAAATGCCTTCAAGACTCTTTACAGTGAAGGAGTCAAATGATAAAAGTACAATTTGTTGTCAAAACAGCAGCACTAAGCCACAAAACGTTAAGAATTGGTTGATTAATCATCCAGATGTGCATCCGTTCCTCTGATTTCATGTGTTATTTAACGTGGAATCTTAAATTCTTAATGTTAATGTTGCGTTTGTGTAAATGTAATATGCCACGCTGAACACTCATGTGCCAACCCTCATTACCTTCTTCAAAAAATTGCCTCCAGGCTGCCCACGGTAACCCTATGTTTTAATGTCACAGTGCTGTGAATTGTGGGTAATTACCTCAGCCAAAATCTAAAACAAAAATGCAGACTTGTGGAAAGGGTTCTGTGCACTTTACGACTGGACAGTGGGACAGCCCTAAGCCCTCATCACATACCACACCAGGATCATTGTGATGGTTTGCATGCATGTGTACCGTGACGTGGGCTTGATGGCAATCTTCTTCTTCTCTGCCTTTGTCGGTGCATTGTTGCATGACCTGTCGATCAGAGGAATAGTGTGAAACCTTTGACTGTAACGCGTGGCATGTCACTCACATCCTTGTGTGTGCACTATACTAACAAATCAGGGGCCGGCTCATAAAGCATTGCTCCAAAACTCCTGTAAGTGGTCAAAAACACCACAGGATGTGTTTAAATGTAACAGATATCCTGCCTGCAATGACATAATTACACACTGAATCACAGACATAAAGACTGTGTGGTGACTTTATGTGCTTAATAAAAGCTTTGCAATGACGGGCACACTCGGATTGTGAATATTTTAGTCTTTCACTGTGTGTGTGTGTGTGTGTGTGTGTGTGTGTGTGTGTGTGTGTGTGTGTGTGTGCGTGCATGTGTGCGTGCATGTGTGCGTGTGTGTGTGTGGTTGTGTGTGTGTGTGTGTGTGTGGTTGTGTGTGTGTGTGTGTGTGTGTGTGTGTGTGTGTGTGTGTGTGTGTGTGTGTGTGTGACATAGTGTGTGAATACGTAAGCGTGTCTGCTCTGATGAATAGCCACAGTGTCACTGAGTACAGACCTTGACAGAGCAGAACAGATGAGATGATTCAGAAGCCAAAGCATTGTCCTGGCTCTCATCACTTCCTTTGGCGGCCTGGAGCAAATATTATTGGTGGAAGTGGATGATGGAGCGGAATCGTTGAGCGGGAGCCTTTGTTCCTGTCGCAAAACAATCACAGAAACAGCCTAAAGACCTGAAGGAGATTAAATGTTTTGCAAACAAAACAATGTACTCAGAGAAAAGAAAAATAAGTATTTGCCTGGAGATTTTTTTTCAGTTTCCTCATGAATCATATTTCCTGTTCTCTATATTATACTATATATATCACAGATTTGTTTTCACATCCTTTTCTCTTTTTTTTTCTTTTTCACTCCTCTTCTCTTGGCCGGAGGGTTCATGGACATTTCTGGGTCGTCCGTAATGGGAAGTGTTTAGCAGAGCAGATGCATGAGTGCTGCTCAGGCCAGCTGCTCACAGAGAGCCCAGCAGCCTTTCAGCGCCTCTTCTCTCCTCTGCTGCTGCTTTTCTATTTGCAAGAGAAAAACATTCAGAGGAGTTGATGAACTATAGTTGTACTTTGGAAACATTATTCAGAGACTTTCTCGGGAAGCCACATTTAAACGGTTCACGATTTACATAAAATATTGTGTGTATGTGTTGCAGACTGAATGCACGATGTGCCCTTGTTACTGCTGTTGCCCTCTTCTTCTTCTTCTTCCTCCTCCACCTCCTGTCCCCCAAGAGACACACTGCTCATTACATAAGTTGTTGCTGTAAGCACATATACAGCACTGGATAAGAAACAGTGTTAAATTCTCGACTTCAGCTGCCAATTTTACTGTGAAACTTTGCATCACAAGTCTGAAATCACGTCTCACTTTTCAGAAACATTAAATAATGGATTGAGTGAATCTAAGGGGAATGAATTTCAAACCTAGAAATATATTTGTTAGATTCATGCACTGAAGTGTGTAACAATACTGATAAGAAAGTAACCATAATAATATAAAACAGCAAATAAAAACTTAGCTCGGCTACATTTTAATAGTTGTTTAGACTTTTTAATGAGTTGTCTGTTGCCACAATATAAGAAGCCACAATTTCAATACAAAACAGTTACAATACAGTTGGATTTACTGTATATGAACAATGAATGAAAAATGTTGTGTAATCCATATTTGAGCAGAGGTTGTTTAATGGCACAAACGCTGATCGTAAATTCTTGGATTACTTGACTCTTTGCTGTTTCCTGTCTTTTGATGTATGTGTCCAGTAAGTGTGCCACTGAATTACAGTTGCGTTAGAGTCCCGTGATTTATAGGCCATGTGTCCTTGGATGAAAGCTGCATTGATCAGTCAGAGGAAAATCTCTCGTTTTGTCTGAATGTGAAATAAAACAAAGTCAAACAAAAACCCCTCAGGGACCATTGAATTACATTAGAGGACCAACAAATTAAATTCAACTTAAATCGCAGCTTGTTGAAGAACATGTGACTCTTCCCTCCTGTCCCTGACTGCATGTTTTTCTCTTTATCTTTTCGGCTTGACGCACTTCTCACTTCCTCCCCAGCCCACTGTCCAGCAACTGTGATGTTTCCTGCGGCAGTAAGATGATTTACTATCTCTCTCTCTCTCTCTCTCTCTCTCTCTCTCTCTCTCTCTATCTATCTATCTATCTATCTATCTATCTATCTATCTATCTATCTATCTATCTATCTATCTATCTATCTATCTATCTATCTATCTATCTATCTATCTATCTATCTATCTATCTATCTATCTATCTATCTATCTATCTATCCATCCATCTATCTATCTATCTATCTATCTCTCTCTCTCTCTCTCTCTCTCTCTCTCTCTCTCTCTCTCTCTCTCTCTCTCTCTCTCTCTCTCTCTCTCTCTCTCTCTCTCTCTCTCTCTCTCTCTCTCTCTCTCTCTCTCTCTCTCTCTCTCTCTCTCTCTCTCTCTCTCTCTCTCTCTCTCTCTCTCTCTCTCTCTCTCTCTGTCTCTCTCTCTCTGTCTGTCCGTCTTGCTCACTGACTCATTCATGGACTCAGAGCTTGGACCAAATGCTAATCCTGGCATTCAGATTTGAGCCGTGTTCTCTGGATGCTCCCGGTGCAGAGAGACAAGGCCAAAGCAGCTTCGGCACAAGAGAAAATGTTAGGGCAGAAGGGAGCGAACACTTGTGCCTCTGCTTTCTTTCTATACACACACATACTGTTGAGTTTCCTGTGCACACCCACACCTGCGAATGTTACAACAATGATAAATCGCACCTGTCCTTATGAATCGCAGAAAAAAAAACCCAGGGGACACAAATGTCTTAGCTTCTAAAAATGGGCTAAATAGAAGGTTTGCTTCCAGTCAAGGAGCAGGGAGAGGGAACTGGAAGAAGATGGATGGGAGGGGGGACGAGGATACCAGAAAGCAGCTAAATAAGCAAATTGCCCTCTGGAGGTAAACATCCTGGGGGGGTAGTGAAGGAGATGCTGATCTGATTAATTGAAGTAGGACAGCCAGGGACACAGTAGAGGACCGGCACTGCAGAGGAAACCAGGTAGAGGACAGTCCTCTAGCCACATACAGGATGAAACTATATACTCAGACTACGTATAGCTTCACAACTTGGTGTAGTATCTGCCTGCAGCCACTATCAGTACATTGCTTCCTCATTGAATTACGCACAATGTGTGTGTGTGTGTGTGTCTATGTGTGTGTGTGTGTGTGGGGGGGGGGGTATGTCAGTATATTGGAAGAGAGAGAGAGAGGACATTATGTCACGTCAAGGTAAAACTACGTACACGCACTGCGGATGGCCTCACCCACATTTGTACCAGCGGCGCGTAGATAGGAGGAAACATGAATGGTGTAAAGCTCTATGTTGAACTTCCATGTAATTTTAATCTTTCTATCTTAGTGTGCTATGCATAACCACTGAGGTTCCAGACAGCAGTGTGTGTGTGTGTGTGTATGTGTGTGTGTGTGTGTGTGTGTGTGTGTAGGAAAAGGATATAGACAGAGAAGGAACGGGTGCTGCTCCCAGGCTGCTAGAGGAGTGTGTCCTTGGACTGCCCTCATCTCTGACGCACACTCCCACCCTTTCTCAACCACACGCATACACTCCTGCCGCTGGTTCATTTACTCTCTCTCTCTGTATCAGACAACTACAAAACTAGCACGCACACGCTCTAAGGTACAGGAATAAATACACTTGCTACTGTGCTGTGTGCGTTCATACACACAGTGGAAAGCTCTTAGACGGGGCTCAGACACCTCATCAGGGATGCAGCAGAGCCCCTGTCTGCAGAGAGAGAGAGAGAGAGAGAGAGAGAGAGAGAAAGAGAGAGAGAGAGAGAGAGAGAGAGAGAGAGAGAGAGAGAGAGGAGAGAGAGAGAGAGAGAGAGAGAGAGAGAGAGATCTCATCTGATGTGGGGTAGAACGAGGGTGGAGGGGTTGTTGGCTGTGTTTGGCAGTTACTAGTAGTAAGTTAACTGTTCACATACGCTGCATTCAACGCAGCATGCCGACCAACAAAGACACACTAATAAATAAAAGTCCACACAAAGAGGTTAAGTATGCCAATGCGCTCATCTTTTTATTGCACAACAATGTATCGTCTTTTTACGAACGCTTAAACGACATTGCCACTGACTGACAGACCAGCTTATTGAGAGAGACCAGGGTGTGGCTCTGTGTTCTCGGCCAGCAGAGGTGGTGGACAAGACAGCCTTTTGGACGCAGGCTCAAATCAGTCCCCGTGCCCGTCACCACCAGCTGTGCATCTCAGTCTGAAAGGACTGGATGGCGGCAAATATCACCAGCATCCCAAGTATCCCCCTGATCCTTTGAGATCGATTTGGAAGTGCTGCGGCTCGGGCTGGGAGCTGATTTGTCCCTGGATTGTAGACATCAACTTAGACAGAGCTGGAGTTCTGAAATATTTGAACCTTTTTGTTAACAGCAGAAGCAGAGCACAGCCTGAGATGGTTGCAGATTGGCCTCCAGAGAGAAAGAGAGAGAGGACACGTGTGTCAGATATCTGTGCTGTTGTCTACATGGTGCTGGTAAAAGTGTGTCTGGATGCCCACACTGAGCTGCTCGTGCAGGCTGTGGAATGCTACTAAGTCTAGAGATGTGCTGGAGTCTTTTCTAAGAGCATTAAAGTGTTGCTTTTTTAGAACAAGTGGAGTTGTGACCATGTAACACTTTCCAGCTTGTACTGGCGTCTCTCTCAGCCTCAGATGGGTTTCAAACCCCTAAATGGCATCATATTCTCAAGTGGGACCAACATTATAGAAGGAAAGGCACAGGAACACACACACGCACACACAAACTCAAGCACACAATACACAGAGTCCTGAAGCAGAGAGAAGGCTTAGGTAAGCTAAGCAAGTTACAGTAGCTACGACACAAAGGTTAAACTGTTAAGACTAAATAAAATCATTGTACAGTAGTTGGTACACAACAATGTCTAGATTTGAAGGTCCCACTAAGAATCGTACACAGAACTCTGCTTAGATAAGAAAAATACAAGCATGCACTCTGCTATTACCTGTCAAGGTAACTCAACCCGGGAGTCAAGCTCGTGACTACTGGGGCTCGTGAGCCAAATTCAACCTTGGAGAGATCTTTTTTTCTTTTCTTTTTTTTAAATGGCAAAATAGATCAGTGGGCTACCAGCATCAGAGTTTAAAGACCTGTGCAACTATATGGTTTGAGAAAGATTTTCCAGCATGTGCTCAGTCTACAGTTTTGTTCTTGTATTTATATTGTGCAGACTTCTCCACAGTTGTATTTACTATTTTTGGCTCTGTGCAGCAAGCAAGTCATCTAAGCTAACGTCTAGACTGCCGATATCCACCAGAAGCCTGTCAGAGCTCACCCTCTCACTGTAGAAAATGTTTCTTATACAGCAGGTTGTAAAACACAACAATGTGCCCCACATTTCTGTGTATACCATTATTTACAGAACATGAAAGTACAGAGTACAGCGCGCATGGTGTTGGAAGGCTCAAACCAACAAAAATGTGCAATTTTGTGTTTCCCAAATCAGGGAAAATTATATATACTGACATTGTCATTTTAATTCAGCAATACTATTCTTTATCTAATGTTTTTACATATATTGCAAGTTGAAAATAAAAACACATATTTGCATTTTTACAGGCACATACATACCACAAAAATAGACTATGTGGAAACTAGATATACTAGGCACAAGGTATATACAGTCCGTGTGCATGGGGCACATCGCAAAAACAATTACCAAACAAAATATACCGATAAATCAAAGACACTTTTACAAACAAAAAGAATACCCTGATTTGCTAACGTATCAACACCAAGGCATTCAGTACCTTTAATATCTGGTACAGCAAGAATGAGAGGTTTGAAACTTAGATACTCTCAATAATTGTCAGTCAGTGTCAAACACGTATGGGGGATTTCAATCCCACTTCACAGCAAGGTCCAGAAGAAGAACCATTAAACAATCGCACTTTGAACCCCCCGTCATCAGGCAAATACAGCACTACATCACATACACACACAACTTGACGGTGGCTGGAAGCCAACTGAACGAAACACACTTGTGACACAGACACAAAACAGATAACTGACAGAAGTATGTGCTTGGCCAGGGCTGTATCAGCCTCATGGCTGAGGGTTGAAACAGAGTGGTACTGATCAAAGTGTCTGGGACGCCATCTTTTGAGTGGGAGTGAATTACACGCTACAGTATCTTATTGGATGGATGCAATGAAACAAAGACGGTGCCTGATATTGCCTGAAACGTTAGCTCTTTGACTCTCCTTCTATCTTGCTCTCACTGACTGTGGACTCATTCAAATAATATCAGCACAGTCCTGATAGCAGCTTAATAGGGCAAACTCTGGTATTAGCACAAAGGAATAGGGAGGAGGACCAATTGATTGCACTTGAACAGTATTGAAGCACACAACAGCTATTGACTCAAATGGACTTGATTCATTCACAATCGTATTGGCATTTTGGTATGTACCTTTCCCGTAGGAAATAAGCAAATACAAAGTTCCTTCGTTGCTGATGGAGTGGGTTGCAGCACTGTGACCCAGGTACGACAGTGAACAAGGTTTAGTGCATGTTACGGATCAAATGGGAAGTGACAATGAGCCAGGGTTTACAAGCCATATAATGAAGCCCTTGGATAAAAACAATCACTTACACCTTGTTTCGAGATTTAAACAACTCTCAAGTGATCAAAACAAAGCGGCAGCGAGTTTTGGTAATAACAATCTGAGGGATACGACTCCACTCAATAAATCCTTGTTTTTCTCAGCCAATCAAAATTCAAGGGGAATCTTTCAGCATTGCTAAATCAACACGTTGATTATGGGAGGATGGACAAGTCTACATAAATCAATAGGCAGCCACGCTGCCGCAATCAATACATCTCTCTGGAAAGGTAGCAAACCTGAGTGAAATGTCCATCGCATCGATTTTACAGTTTGGCTCTGGGTCGATGCTCAGAGCTGAAAAAGTTGGACGCGGTGTTTATTAAACACATTGAATCAGCTGCCGGTTTTCTTTCCCAATTGGATTCACTTTTCGTCCTTTACAGTTTAACCAGATAATGGGTCCAGCAGCAAGTACTGCACCCCGTTTTATGAGAATAGAGCATCAATTTTCATTTTGATTACAAGATCGAAGAGCAACACAGGGTGCTTGACTGAATGTCCTCAGTGCTTGTTTTGGACCGAGGAGTTCAAAGTGTTTATGACTCAATCACGTTCACGCCAACCTCACGCCTAAATTAACTAAAAACATGGATCCTCCCGTGTTAGATCTGGGGATAGGGTGTAGGGGTAACATACAGGTTAAATACAGCAACGCTCTACCCAGAGAAGCATAATCAAACCAAAAAGATCCCACAGACACTCAGTAACACATACAGCAATGCCCACAACCCCCTTGCATCATAAAAGCCTCTTTAAATGTCCCTCTGTCCCTTTATTTACATGGCAGTTTATATCTGATTAGCTGTCTTCCTTCTCATATGGCATACATTCAGCAAGAGAAGGCTTTTAGGTTCAACAGGATCAGACTATTTAGAGCAAATACAACCACAGCCTCAAGAAAATCCCGAAATTTGAACAATAGGTTGTTGTTGGATCAAAATGTTGAGACATTCATGGGGAGTTTTGGGTGATACGGGGCACACAGAGACTTTGATATGGAGCAAAGAGTTTTTACACAAGTTAGGCGTTCTTGCCCCATATTGCCCAACCCCATTCATCTTACAATTTAATGTCTTCAAATGGGCTTTAAAGTGACTGTTTTGAGGATCTGTTTAGCTGAACCCCTGTGACTTTAAACCAGTTTTTAAGCAGTTTGTCCTGTCTGTGTTTACGAAAACAACACTGCACGTCCTCTCATTCCCTCCCAACATTTTTGGTTAAGGTAACAACATGGTCACTGGATTACAATACTTCAAGTGAAGCCACAATAGCTGCTGGATTCTTTAAGATTTCACATTAAAAGAAAACAAAAGGAAAACTTTCCTGTACAGCATATGTATAGATATTTATATTCATATATATTTATATATATAGGCGGGGTAAAGTATTGCAGAAGTATATTGCATGTGTTAATCAATAAACCTAGACAAAAACAAGCAAGTGTACAGTATGGGTTGTTCACAAATGTTTCCTTTCGATAAAGCTCAGATAATTTAACCACCTTTTCCATCAGGTTTACAATCAGTGCGCTGACCAAACAGCTGACCGCCTCCCAGATGTTTCATGAATACAGGTCAGTGCCACCGTCAGCATGTCAAACCAATTGCGCTTGACAAAGCAAGTGTAGAGTGTGCCAGTCCATTCTCTGAAAATAGAACCAAAACGTACCAACAAACTCACACGCACAAGCTTACACCCACATATATACATACACACAAACCAAATATATGGCTTCTAACGTTGAATCAAGGCAGTTAAATAAATGGCATTTTCTTCTAGGTTTATTTTTTAGTTGATACAGACACAACCAGACTTTGTGTTCAAGCTCAACTTTGGTTTGGGTAGATACAATGAATATAATATCCTTCCGTACTTTTTTCATCAACTATTTACACATCGATGTAAGATCGACCAGCGGTCTAAAACTATTTTCACTACTATTTTAAACAATATGAAGAGCAATGTGTTCTTTTGCTACGACAGCTTATACGGAAAAATTACACTCGCTTAAAATGTCATTGTCATTTGACCTCAAGTCCCTGATTTTCATTTTTAAATCCAGCTCCTGCTAGATTGCATTGCATGGATTCTACACAGTATGCAATAGTTACATGAATCATACTTTTCTCCATATCTTTACAGTAAAGACAGCGATATACAGTAGGTGTTTGGAAGCAGAGTGTAAGGGGTGATACTAAGACTAAGGGTGCTGGCACAGTAGACTAGACCAGTTCGACCTTAAGTTATATTAGTTTAATTGTATAGACTCCTCCTAGCCAAAGTGTCTCAAGACTTTGAGTTGCTCTTTTCCCTCTGCTGACACCAGCACACAGTGCATCCAGGTCGAATGACTGGTGGCTCCGGCGGTAGCTGATTGGTCATTTAGCAGGCTGACAGATCAGCTGGACTGACCTAAAACAAACAGATTCTCCTACAAAAAAGGCCTCTTTCCTGAACTCTACCAGGGTCACAAGTTGGAAGACAGCCGGGATCTGGCAGAGTCTAGCTCTGGAAGGCTGACAATTGAATCTTTCTTGGGAACTCCAGAGTCTGGAGGTGCTGATCCAGCAGCTGCTGCTACTGCCCCCGTTCCAGCAGGTCCACCAGGAGGGGGTGTGGAGGCAAAGGCCACCTTTTGTTGAGCTCCTGCCGATCTCCCTACCCCCGAGGGCCCTGGAAGGCTGGGGTGAGATGGCTGAGGGGGACCGATGGAGTTGTTGGAGGTGCGGGTGGATGCTGGAGGGCTGGGGGCTGCAGAGGCAGCTCTTGATGTTCCCTCCTGGGGGAGTGAGAGCTGGGATTCAGACAGGGCCCGGGTATCCTGGCTCAAGCTACCTGCATGAAGGGAGTGGGTGCTCTTGTGTGAGGCAGGCCTAAACTGGGTCTGTGTGGGGCTGGGGGCATGGTGCTGTACTAGGGACAACTGGGAACCAGAGGGTCCTGCGCTCGCCATGTACTGGAAAGTCCGTCCTGACGCTGCAAGCGGACTTTGGACAGGCGGGCTGGAGATTGCAGATCCAAACGCACCTCCAAACGCCTGAGGGGGTTGAGACTGAAGCGGAGACATGGAGACTGGGCTGGCCATGTTCTGCATCACCTGGAACCTTCGCACCATACGAGGAGACTGCAGAGTCCCTGGACCCACCAGGGGACTCGCCATTTGAGGACAAAAGCTCATAGCCACGGCCTGCTGAAGTGTGGCGATAGCAGAGCCTGACTGCTGCTGGCCAGGGGGAGCAAAGATTCCACCAATGGAAGGGGTCATAGACATGGCCCGCGGTCGCTGCAGGTCCACCGGCTTCACCATCTCACGGTCGTACTTGACAATCTCCTGGATCATCTCGTTCTCCTGGTTGTTGAAGACACCAGAGTTGAGATCGTGCTGAACTTTGTGCATGAGGATGGAGTTCTTTTTACCTGCAGAAATAAATAAATAAATAGATTGACTATTAAATAGGTAAAAACAGAGATGGGAAAGAACGGGGCAGAGGACAAAAAGCAGAACAACTGAAGACAATATGAGTTAGATATAGCATGTGATGTCCTTCACTCCAGGTACATCCTCCAGCAGAACAAGCCCTGAGGAAATGGATGTGTCACCGTGTACTCTCATCTACTGTTACAGTGTCCTGTGTCATTCTGAGGGAACAGCACGACTCATCATACTGCCTATTTCAACATTAATATTTTTGAAAGCACAATAATATTTAGTTCTCTGTCCATGGGGTTCATTTTAGAGTATTTTTATTTTAAAAAGAGCTGTATGCAGAGACTTATAACAATGCAATACAGGTGTTACATGCTTTTGAACTGCTAGTCATATGACTGTGTCAATGTGTTCATATACTATCCTCTAATCTGTATGCATGCACTGGAGGAACTTTTTACCTATGCGGTCCAGACGGTCAATGGCAACAGTCTCGAAGGCGCGTCTCATCATGGGATATTCTTCCAGCACCTCATTGAAGTGGTCAACAGACAGAGAGTAGAGTCGACAGTAAGTCTCTGCTCGCACGCTGGCTGTTCGTCGACCCCTTGTCAATAAACAGATTTCTGAAACGAGAAACGAGAAAGTCCATTAGCTTGAAAAAATAAGCTAAAAATGGTACAAGCTGAAAAACGATAAGCCATGAACAGTCCTACCTCCAAAATAAGAACCGTCAGAAAGTTTCATCGCGAGAGTGCCCTTAGTGATGACGCTGCAGACTCCGTGCTGAATGAAATACATTTTCTTCCCAATGGTGCCTTCCCTTATGATGTAATCGTGCGGCTGGAATACCTCAAAGCGCAGCTTGGTCAACATGGCCGTCACAAAGTTCGGCTCTGCGTTGGCAAACAGCGGCATGGATGCCACCAGCTTGCGACAGTTGAAGTTCACAATTTCCTAAGAAAAGACATATTTAGGAGACATATCAATGTAGAATGTGCAGCTGAAGCCCCGCACTGTGGTCAATGGGCTCCTTCTGCATGCACTCATGTCTGATGAGTTCAGGGATTGAGTATAAAAAGGAATCTTATACAGAGGGACTGTGGGAGTAATGTTGGTTTTGTTTGTACTGATCCAGTGGAGAATGATAGGTCAGTCCTCGTTTTTTTTTTTTTTTTGTTTCCTAATATATTTGGGAATTTTTGCAATGAAGGCTACTTTGAGAAAGTATGCTTAAAGGCACAATAGGTTGCATATTAGTCAGGGCCCTCTCAGGTTACTTTCGATTACAGGAGGGGGGTTATCAACGATGCAGAGCAGAATTCTTCTGGACGCAATTGGATAGACCTCCAACTAAACAGAACTGTAAAACATGACCTACAAGAGTGACAGAGTTTGGTCAGTGGAAAACAATGGCGGACGGGTCACAAACTTTCTGAAATTACAAATAAACACAGAATATCGAGTCATATTTAATCAGCACTGTATGGTATGACAGTTTGATCTGTGTTTCGTATTCCTGAAAAACAGATCTGCAGACCGGGCGGTTATGCTGTCAGTCATCGTCTTAAACTCGTCCCACACTGGATAAACAATTGTGATTGGTCCGTACAATATCAAGCCGCTGTACAGTAAACCTGTCTACAGGAACGGGGTCAGACATATCTGCCAGAACAAATGAAGCATGAGTTTGGCAAATTTGTCTGGTTTCCAGGCTAACAATGAGTTGGATTTTCCTTAAAAAAAACAATATATCATATTACAAAAATCACTAGAAGTGTTGTGCGGCATCTGTATCTGCAGCGACCCTGCCCTCTGCCTGCATGTTATGGATGTTTCTGGGCCTCAACTTATATACAAACGAGCGACCAGATGTCAGATTGTTGACATATATTCAGCAAGAGAATACTTTTAGGTTCAACAGGATCAGAATATTAAGAGCAAATACAACCACAGCCATAAAAACACAGTGAATAATTTTAATTCTAAAACACAAAAAGTAATCTTACAGTACAACTTCATATGTGGTAATTGTGTGTTTTATTGTACGTTTATGTCTCACCTCTCTGAGGGGTTCGCTGAGTTCTCCCAAAATGCTCTCCTCATCAAACATCTTGCCCTGGTATCTGTGTTCGTAGTAGTCGTGGATTTTCTGACGGAAGTCGGCAGGCAGTTTGTGGAAGGACATATACTGCTCCACTTGTTTGTACTGAGAGGGAGCGGGACAGAAAGGAGATAACGTTTTGTTAATATAGTGCACATAATTCTGAAAACATCTTGTATACATTTGAAATGTATTGCCGCTGTTAAAGAGCAATATGGTGATATTTTGTATTTTTCTTATTTTCAAAATGCCACAAAGAGGATGCAAAACCACCAGTGTAGTGATCCCGACAACAGGTGCTGTCTGTGTAGTCAAAGCCTGATACAGCTCACCCGGCACTCGTGCAAATATATATAAAAAAACACATCAATGAGCCACAATGTTCCTTCATTATGTTGGAAATGGGCACTGTAGTTTATTTCAAGTTAATCCAACAAGCAATGAACCGCTGCTGTTATTAAATACTCACTAAAGAACCAAACGTGTATTTCTCAGCAGCTGAAAAAAGGCCCAACTAATGAGCTATTTACTCTTGTTTGAGTAACATTTACTAAGAACTACAGTAGCTAGCAGTCTTAGGTGTAATCATTTAGCCTTTTAAAAAAATGAAAGCATTAATTAGCAAAGAGTTAAAGACAGGGTTCTTGGCTAATAAATATCAAAATATATAGACTACTGCCAGCTTTATCCTTTACATAAACAAAACATATAAACTAAAAAAAGATAAAAGTTATGAATAAAAGACAAAGTCACCCACTGACCTTGAAAGGATACTTGTAAGGTTATGATAAAATTGGTTAAACATGTTTTAAAGCACAGCATCAGATCATGTGTCTGTTTATACACACAGCAGATCTGTGGATATGTTTGTATAAAGCCACCAAAAAAGCACAAAAAAATATATTCTTTGTTGATACAGTATATTCTTTCTTCTTGTATAATATTTGATATTAAGTATTAGTATATACTGTAAGTACTCAGCTACACATTTGTTTTCTGACACTCAGCTGGCAGCCCGGTGCAACAGCCTGGCAGTAAATCTTACCTTCATGAAGGTTATTGTTCCCTTCATGTTGAAACTGTTTTAGAGAGGTGCCTGACTCAAATTTATGGCCATTTTGGAGGCTGGTGCTCATAGGTCTGTTCAACTACATTACATTACATTCATTTGTGTTGTTCTTTGAAAAGCGTAACCAGAAAAGCAATATATAAGTCCAAAGTATTATTATTATTATTGTTGTTGTTGTTGTTGTTGTTGTTATTATTATTATTATTATTATTATTATTATTATTATTATTATTATTATTTAGCTGACACATATATCCAAAGCTACTAACAATAAGTGCATTCAACCATGAAGCGCGAGAATCATGTTAGTACATAAAAATGACTTGTCAGCGGGGCACTCGGAGCAAAACAGGCAGGATGTTACACCGTAGTGAGGGAGTAAGAAGTCGCTTGGCATGTAAATTGAATTGAAGTGAATGCATTGTATTACATTATCCTCTTTCATTTTGGGGTGGACAAAATATGTAAGTGATCATGTACAACAAGTGGGTCATTAATGAATGAATGTGTGAATTAATGCAGAGGTAAGCGGAGTGGTGTTGAATCCCCCTGAAGGGGTTTAATGAAAGTGAATAATTATCCCACGTATTACACAGATACGTAATAACAAAATTAATCACTTGAAAATACACTGATTCAAAAATGGGTCCTCCAGACTCCATGATCAGAAATAAGAGACCATGGTGTAACTGAGCAATCACAATTAAATATTCAACAAAGCCATGTGATATGACAGTATAAACACCTCTCAGTATAACGCAATACAATTCAACAATTCAGCAACATGCAACTGATCAATTAAAATATTGATATTGAGGATGATGCAGATGAAGCATTTTACCTTGTGTCTTCCAGTGAGTCAACAAACACAACCTGCACAAAACGGTGCAAGCACATGCCCTTCAGCTGTCAACTGAAATGAACACACTCGCCCTCTGATCAATGCTACCTGGACGTTAATCAATGCCAGATTGATAGAGAGTGAAGGGTCCGACGCGGCCACAACACAAACAATCAGCTCCTATTGTTGAAATATGCTAATCACAATCTGTTGAAAGTGAAACACTGAGAAAACAAAAACTAGGTGGCTGGCCTGCGGAGAGGGGAGTGATGGATGTGGCGGTGAACAGAAGAGACGTTTAACTGTTGAGAGAAAAATACTTCTCCTTGTGCTTTGCTATCAGACACACAAGCTCTAATGGAAACAGCTCCACCCTGCATCTATGAAGCTGTCCTCCACAACACTGTTTTGAGGTATTGTTTGCACTCTGAGACAGACGGACTGGCTCCGTTTCCAAAAGAGACATATTTAGCAAACAAAGATTTCTAGTTCTCACATCACTGAATACTTGTGTACACACGATAAATCCTGCAGTACAGGGCGATGAAATCCCCACTTTCTTCATAACAGTACACTAACTCACAGCTATAAAGCAGCTCTTTATAACGCGATTGCAGCTTATATCGTCTTTGTACCTGAAACAACAAACTAAACAGACCTGATCCACCATTTAATAGCAACTAAATTCTCTCAACAGCTTGATTGATTTACAGTATTTACAGTGTACCATAGTCAATACAATACATTTTGTTGCATTGTTTGATTTGTGTTTGATTACATCCACAGCCAGTGAACCGCACAGGAATTGTAGTTTTTCTTTATTTTTATGTACAGTCGTTCCAGTTCAGAAGAAAGTAACAAGTTAACTTGGATATGGTCTTAATTTACTGTCAGTTTCTGGCTGGACTCTATGACCCGCAGACATCAGCAGACACTTGGCATCCTCCGCAGTGATGCTCTGCCAGGTTTGTGCTCTTCAGTTATTGCTTGGTTCAGGCCTTTTTTAAAGTTCAGTCTTGTCTTTAGCAAAAGAAACACATACTCAGTTTGGGCCGAGGTATGTTTCTAAATAGTATCCTCGTGCATTGACCTAAAATTGGGGAGCTAAAATCATTGCCCCATCAGCACCCACTTCTCTTTTGGGGATGGGTTAGAGCTTTAAGCAGTCCCAAAAGATCAGGCCCGACACAACATTGATCCAAATAGTTTCTGTTCAAGCCTGACCTGAGCAGCTGTTCTGGGCCCAGGCCTGACTGCAACCCCTAATTTCCACTGCTTTTTCCTATCCATGCATGTAAATTGAATAGATATCCTGGAAATTTGCATGAATCTGACCGATTACAGCCCGACTCGATCCCCACAATCGGTTTCGGACAGAGAATCAAAACTCTAGGAGGATTTTCCCACTTTAAAACAAAGGGACTAGTTAAACTCTGATGAATTTGGCCAAAACATTTCAAGGATTAAATATTTCTGTTGAACTGCCATTTGTGATTTGTTGTTGGGTGTGAAATGTTTTTGTGGTTTTAATGACCAAATACCTGCAAGCTAATGGCATTCCCATCGGCCTCAGATTTACTCTCTCCGTTTGTGCCAATTACAAAATGTCAGCATGTTTAAGTTGCAGGTTTGTGTGGGACCACTTCCCCTGAAGAGCCAAGAATCTAGTATCAAAACATTTCCATAACACTGGTCTGTAAAAGTTAAAAACAACAGCATCTCACATGAGGAACAGTAGGTGGTAGCATCTTAAAACCTCAGTCTCTATTCAAATTATAATCCAGTGTGCTAGATTACAGAGCCAAAAAAAACAAAATCTTTGGAGCTTTAAATGCTACAACATACTGTTTCTGCAGAGGGGGTGTTGGTATACGAATGCCCCCACAAAAGTATTGTCACTTTGCCCAGAAAAAGTGTGTTTCTGTCGCCTATGCTGCTTCCTTCTGCAATATAACATAAACACACATAAATTAAACATGCAAATTTGTAATTATTCAGCATCTACGTAAGGTAAAGACTCCTGGGTGCTGGGGGCTGCACAGCTCCTCTGATGGAGTTGTACAACACGAAGTCTCACCTGCATGAGTGACTCTGCTTCCTGACATCTGCAGATGGAGAGTGGCCTGAAGAAGTGACTCTGTGTCACAACTCTTTACCCGACGTGTCAAAGCAAGCACTGCAGCTGGATAGCCTTTCATTGTATAGTAGTGCTGTTTGCAGGTCCGTAGTCAAGACAACTTAATCGATGTCAAGTCTAAGAGCAAAGACAGCCAAGACCAAGTCCAGAGTAAATCCAGTCCTATACAAGACCATAATATGCCATAGTGTCTTTCCAGTGCTAATATAGTGATTAAGGAGTCAGGATGGATCTATGAACAAGATTGATCTCTTTTCTAACATCAAATTAGTAAATGCATAGAATGTAGGAAACGTTCTTTAAAACTGATCCCGAATCAGCAGCCTGGAACAACTTGACCAGTTCTCAGTAGCCGAGTCTGAGAGAATTCAAAGTCCAACAGGAGACCAAGACAAATTCAAAAAAGTGGACTTGAGTCCTGTCTCGAAGTACGGATTCAAGTACTACAGCCCTGTCTGACTGTGAACAAAGTGTCGGTGTGGAGCAGTTTGGCAGCGAGGCAAATCCTCACACTCCCCACAGAGATGCAGCGACCGAGCACCTGTGGTTAGATTGTGACTCGACTAAGTCAGAAGAATGAGGCAGCAAAAACCTATCTGATTGAACTTAGATGGTGGCATTTAATGACTTGACTTTGAGAGCCATATCACAGTGAGGCGCATCGATCGTCATCAGGCCCAACCTGAAATCTCTCCAGTGTCACTGAGGAGAGGGAGCAAGCGTTTGGCCGGTGCGTCACAGCACCCACAGGGGGACCGACAAACACCAAATGAGAGTGAAAATGACATCCATTTTCTGCGTCACTCTGATGACGGTGTATGCGGCAGCAAAGTGCTCCACTGACATTTTGTCATCTAAACTGCTGCTTTTGGGGAACTTTTTGTGATTTGTTATTTGAATAAAAATAAGCCTATCAACTACTAAACTACTACTTTTCTTCATTTCCCTCCCCTCCCCTCTCCCTCCCTTCCCTTCCTTCCTCCTTATTTTCTTTTCCTTGCATTTAGTTTCCTTTGCTTTCCCATCTTTATGTTTCCTTTCTGTTACCCCCCCCCCCCCTTTTTTTTGTTTAGTTCCTTTCCCTTCCTTTACTTTTCTTTCCTAATTAGTTTAGTTTAGTTTAGTTTAGTTTAGTTTCCCATCTTCTCCTTTCCATCCTTTCCTTTACCTTTTCTTCTCCTCCTCTCTTTTCCTCTCCTCCTGCTCCCGCAACCTCTGTCCATTGGAAATTCTAATTCGGGTTCATCCCAAACCATGTGGATGTATAATTCATTCACTTAATTCCCTGCTAAATCGCCTCATCATATTATGCAGCACATTCACCAAAGAGAGGGAAATCAGATAGTAGCAAGTCTGAAATCGTTCTTCAATTCAGAGATGTATACACAGGGAGGAACAACACACTGTGGGGTCTCACACAGCACAAAGTCTTAAATGAATTGAGGCTTCTGAAGAAGCACTGAAAATCCTACTATTCAAAGGGAGCGACGACCAAAAGAGACTGGCTGATAAGCGTTTGTTCATCTACTCGAGCAGTGGATATCGTTTGCCACAACTAAAGAGACACTGTTTTTGTCGTAGACGTTTGCGATTTCTTTGGCCAATATCTTTGCAAAGTCGTCTTGGTCCTGGATAATTGGAGAGATCATTGACAAGCAGTCTGGTTAAGAGAAGACAGATCACCGTTGTTGATGGTGGCAGCAGCACGAAAAGAAGGAGGGGGAGAAGGTAGAAAACAATCTTGTATGCTGTCTTGTGCCACATCATGACAGAGAGCTCAGACCGATGTCTGCTCTCTGTCTTGCTGACTGAGATTAGTCTCTCCTACGAGAGGAAAGATGATTCCAAGTAAACCCCCCGTGGGGCCATATAGAGCTGATTATTGATGCAAAAGTTGTATCCATGCAGAGTTATGTGTCTAGTCTGCTGTTTACATTAAAGGAAAAATCTGTGACGTAAAGGGAAGCCTGAGCTCAAATTTCTTTTTAAAGGACACCAAAAGGTCTTTTTTACAGAAAGACATTCTGACGTGGCACCTCATAAAAAGCCCAGGTGTATATAATACATTTAATTTCGGCTGAATTCAATTAGAGTCCTGGTATTGTGAACACTGGCTAATTAATGTTATTAGTTGCACCTGTGATTTTACTGCTATGACAAGTACAAATGTCTGCCGGGCTTTAATGTGTGAAATCTTCCAAACAAATTTTATTCACTCATCATCAAAACCGGAAGTGTTGTCACATTTCCTTAAGCAGCCGCTGAAGGATTTCAGACAGACTCTGAACTAAACGTAGTTACCTGGGCGTGGTCCTCAACTCAAATTTTGAATATATATATATATATATATACTATATATACTATATATACTATATATACTATATATATATATATATATATATATATATATATATATATAAAACCGCTTTTACCATTTAAGAAACATTACAAGAGTCAGACTTTTCCTCACTTTGGAAGATGGCGAAAAGTTGACTTTGTATTTTCTTGCACTGATTACTGTTATCAACTAACATGGAGGGGGCAGGATTTGTGACCTATTCTGCAGCCGGCCACCAGGGGATGATCGATTTGGCTTCATTTGTCGGGGAGCTGTCAAGCGGTCCATCTTTACATACACATTCTTCTTGAGTGAAAGTGGAGGGACAAAATAAGTGAAAACACAAGTGGATGCACCATGGAGTGTGAAGGACCTTTAAGGCTGCCTTTTCTAGTGACCTCACACCGCATTACATAAAACAGGGTAATGTCAGAATCACAAAGTCAAAATCAAAGAATATAATGCACCAAAAAAGATATGAAGGTCAGATATCAGGAAACATGGATTCTGACATGCACATTTCCTGTGAGCTGTGATCACCAGAAACACATTTTGTCTTTTTTTTTCAAAGGCGCATTGAAGGTGGCATCAGTGAGACTGCTTCTTTCTGTTTTTAGGTCTATGTGCCCCTCTGCTGTGTGTCAGTGTACTACGTATAAATAACTCAGGTCTCTGCACCAAAGCCACCAAGCCAAATTCTCCCTAAATTTAACCAGCATGCATTGTGAGTCTGACATTACTGCTGGGCTGAAATGGAAACCTCCACACACACAATGGTAGCTCACACTGGGGCTGTAACAGACTGCCAGCAGACTCTTGGCTGACACTCTCCAAATCACAAAAAATGTCACTCACAGTCCTATCCGGAGGCGTGGCGAATTCACCCAGCAGCAACGGCGTCAGCCTCACTAGCACGGCTGGCATTTCCCTTTTATTTTTTAATAAACACATCTTCAGCTCAAATGCTAATCCTCACAGAGCAGCAGAAAAAAACTTTGCAGCAGGAAAATCTGACAACTGGTCAGAAAAAAATGGTTAAGGGGAAATGCACTTTCCTGCTCTTAGCAGCAAAAATATTCAGAGATGGGGTGAAGATGTATTAGACTTGTCTGCATAGATTACAGATTTCTGATGGGAAAGCATATATGTTTCTTACTTCTCAATTCAGCCTGAAATTGAATAAAAGTATAAGCTGTTTTAGGATTATATACACTTATACAACTCATCACAACTCTTAAATGCATAAGACTCCACTGCTTGTAGTGCAAATTAACTGGAGATTTAAAACTGAGGTGAAAACTTTCAATCATCAGCAACGGGAAAAGGGGGCGGATTAATAGTCTTTTTCTTGGACAGGTTGCTCATTTATGTTACCCCAACGAAAGAAGAAACCATTCTTCGATAAAACATAATGGGTTTCTCTATAGCCTTTTAACTCCCATCATCCAGGACACACAGCAAAGACAAGAGCAACAGTAAGCACTCAACCTGCTGAATCGGTGTCTTCTAAAGCATTTACGGGAAATTACTCATACCCAAGCGTCAAAATAAGCCTGTGAGGCGTTCCAGACAATGCTAGCCAGACAAAACGCAGGCAAAAACACTCGATGTGAAACAGGCTGCTCAAACGTCTCGCAGTGCGCCAGGACTTGTGTCGACAACAAGGACCGACCATCTCCCACAGGTTTCCCCTCCCCCCTCTCGCTTTGCTCCCTGTAGCAGTAGACAGTTAGCAGCACTGCAACTCTCAAGGACACCACCACCACAAGAGAGGATAGAGAGAGAGGGGAGGAGAGGGAAGAAAGAGGGAGAAATTCAGATAAAGAGGAGGGAAGAGAGCGAGTGTAAAGATAAGAGTGAGATGGGAGACAAAGCAGAAAATTGGGTGGATGTATTAAAAGGTGGAAGGGAAGGAAAAAGAAAAGAGAGTATGAGATCATGTAAAGGGGGGGAATAGTTAAAGATGCAGAACAGATGATACAGAGTGCAGGTAGAGTGAGAGCCAGTGAGTGAGTGATCAGGAAGAGAGAGAGAGAGGCAGCCATGGTTGCTTACGTCACCTTCAGGATGACATTGGCAGGACACACACAGGTCTGCTGCCTCATCAATTCTACTGCCGCTGCCCAAGGGGACATCATATCACACACACACACACACACACACACACACTTGTTCTCTCTAACATCAGCCCCTCCACACACACAAACACACACTGCCCTGCCCCTGGCGACGTGGCCGTATACCTGGCCGAACACACCCGCAGCCTCTGATTGGCTGCTGAAAGCCAGCAACAATCCCCCTGCTCCCCAGCCAGCGAGACTCTGCTTGGAAACAGAGAGGCTGCGCTGTTACAGGCCACTGCTGCAGCACTGTTCAGCTTCAGCACTGCTCTGATCCCCAGCCAAAAGATGTCAGATGGGCAGAGAGAAATACCACCTAATGATAATATACAATGTATAGGAGTGGTTAAACAGTACATGATAATGTGTGATTTAGGTCATAACCCAAAGGAAAGGTGTGACCTGATGCTGCAATGTGCTGGTGCAACACAATAGCTACATCTGTTGTTCTGCATTTTAAATACATTAAAGGGTGAGGCCACAAAATTATATTTTTCAGTTTAATCAGAAGCAAATATTCAATAATTCAAAATCAGCTGCAGCCAAAGACACAGAAGGAGAACAAGAAATAATGAGCCGTACCATTGTTTTAATCATCTAATCTAATCTTTAAATTTTTTTTAATTCTGCGATCACACAGACTCACCAGTGGTTCAATCAGCACAAGAGTCATGCTTTGCAGCCACACTCCAACTTTTGTTCCCTGATTACCCAAACTAAAGGTATCAGCAGGTGTAGAGTGCGTACAGATCTTCTTTTCACAAATATCAAGCCCGTAAAAGGGATTTTCCCTTTTACAGGCTTTACAGTTGGTGCATTTTCCATCCCAAGGACGTTGCATGCATAAATATGCATGACAGGTATCTGTATAATACATTATATTATCAAGCAAAGTGTCCTATACATGTCTTAATTGCAATTTTGATAAACTACAAATAACACTGAAAAAAATATTTTTTTATTATAGTGCAACCCTATTTCCAATTAGTGAATGGTAAATGGACTTGTGCTTATTTAGCGCCTTTCTAGTCCTCTGACCACTCAAGGCGCTTTCACACTACTTTTCACATTCAACCATTCCCACAGACATTCGTACTGATGGCAGTGGCCACCTACATACCACCTAATCTAACCAATCACACCACATTCACACACCCATGCGCAGCACAGCAATTCGGGGTTCAGTGTCTTGCCCAAGGAACACTTTGACATGTGGACTGGAGGAGATGGGGATCCACCGATCTCTCGAATGGAGGACAACCCGCTCTACCTATGAGCCACAGCTGCCCAAGATGGTACGTGCCCTTCTGTGTGGAGTTTGCATGTTCTCCTGTGTCTGCATGGGTTCTCTCCAGGTTCTCCGGGTTTCTCGCACAGTCCAAAGATATAAACTTGTTAGGTTCATTGATTACTCTGAATTGCCCATAGGTGTGAATGTGAGTGTGAATGGTTGTCTGTCTCTGTCTGTCTCTATGTGCCCTGTGATAGAGTGGCGTCCTGTCCAGGGCGTACCCCGCCTCACGCCTGATGTCAGCTGAGATTGGCTCCAACCCCTCTCCCTTATGAAGCTTTGTTAAATTTGTGATATGTTCTGTTTCATTCTTGCAACCTTTCAAAAAGACCTCAATCTAAAACTGTATGGAGTTCATTGTTGGTTACATTTGCTAACCATGCATGTTACTGTCAACACTTTCATAGTAAACTTCTATGTAATGGGTCTGGCCAAGACATACAGTAGTTCAGCACTTCACAACTTTGGTTTGTTTCATAGTTCAACACACTTTGGTGTGTAAACCAAGATATAACACCTTATTTTCCTTTAAGTTTTAGAGAGTTTTAGAGTAATCATGCTAAGTTAGACAGCTGGTGATGGTAGCTTTACTGTACACACATGAGAGTTATACTGATTTTGTCATCCAGGTCTCAGCAAGAAAATGTCTAACTTTTCTTTTAAGGGGAGATAAAAGTGGAAAACTGGATGTTAAGCAGTTAAAAGGGAACAGCAAAAGTGTTGCGAAGATGGTAGAGAGGGGATTTAATGAAACTCCTCACCTTTTCCTGATACTGCCGTCTTGAGGAGTCCAAAGACTGGATAAGAGCTGTTGCGTGGCCAATAAAAACAGCATAGCAAGTAGCTCCTACAATCATACTCAGCATGGTGAGCCAGATATCTGACAGACTCTCCGGAGCCTGCCGGCCGTAGCCGATGCACAGCATGTGGCTCATTGCTTTGAATACGGCAAAGGAGTACAGCTCTGACCAGGTATCATTCTGTGGAGGGAGAGATGAAAAGGAGATGAGCAAACAGTTAAAGACATCATTGTTACATAAAAAGGCATGTTTAAAGAGAGAGTGAAGGCTGAGAGTAGGAACCAGAAAAAAAGGTTTGGGGACAACAGGGTCGTGGAATACAAATGAGAACTCCAGGGACGCCGTTGCATTAGAAGGAAACACAGAGGAAGTGGAAACAACATCAGGGGAATCCTTTGAGGCCTAATCAGTAAAGTAGAGACAGTTTGAAAATTATTTCCTCAGAGAGGAATGGTAATGAGAGGTCATTAAATATGCCCTTTCAGAGCTGTGTGAGTAGAAATCTACTCCAGGCGGTGACAGCGAGGCAGCGGTCGCCGTGTGGCTTGTTTTGAGATTCATGAAGGTGTAAACCTCAGGTCGTAAGTTACAAAAACATCACGGGGCATTAGTCATGTTGTCTGATCACTTTGAGAACATCTAATTAACTCTCAGTATACTAAATGTGTTATTCCACTGTACTTTATTCTAAAACCTCCTCTATCAAAAGATAGAGGGATGAATAAGCAATCCAGTCCAGCCACATTGATCCGTCTCTTAGTTTCCCTTTTTTCTTTCATCAGCTCTGAGTGACTGCGATGACCTTGACCTGAAAAAACTGCTGAAGCCAATTAATTCAAGGCAAAAGCCAAAAGCCAGGGCTAAGACTCATCATTTAAAGCATCTACCAGGACTGTATTATTAAAGCAATCTGTCCATGAAATAATTAATTAAAAAAAAAAAAAAACCTCCTGAAAACCTCTCCTGAAGCCACAGCTTCTGACACATACACTCCTCCTCTCTAAATCTGTAGTAGGCTACGCCGGGGTTACAGTCTGCATTCAGCAAAGGAAATCAACTATATCCTCTCTTGTAACTTAGAGAGGTGCATTAGCACTCAGTTAGGTGCATGTGCTGTCACGTTATAAAACACACTTTCATTTCCCTGGCTTATTTCAAATAAATAAATTAGCCCCATCACCATCCTCTTGAAGCCAGGTGTCTCCAAAATGTCAAAAATCATGTTGGTATATCATTTCAAATTAGTTATTTTGAAGGTTTTTAAGCCCTGGGCTTTTTGCAACAGGAATTCACAATTTTGTTAATGTTATATTGATTAAATCAGGAATAAATCAATAAAAAATACAAAAACATTACTTGGTCTATAGTTAAATGAGTCATTAGTTGCTCCCCTAAATAAGTTGACTATAGAGAAAATACAGATGTGTCTAATGTACAAAGCTCTGTTCTCATCTTAGGGAGACATTGAAGGGTCACGGTGATAGAAGGACTTCATTGTCACAAGCGGAGAGAAAATGAATACTCCAAAAATAAATACTAGCTCCACCAAGTGGTCTGTGGCTAAATGGTGTATGTGAAAACAGAAAGAGAAACAGTGGAGTGAAACAGATTGAATAATAGATGAACGATGAGCACTTTGATTCTGAAATAGCACAGGCAAGAGAGAGAGGGAGACAGAGACTCCGTACCCTCATAAGTCTCAACAGTCCTCCCCAGAGATTTCAGTTCGGGAACTATCCTTGTTGCCTTGTTTGTAATCACCATCTCCATTAGCTGCAGATAGTCTGTTAGAAGCTGGCTGATAACGCTGAGGACTTTAAATTTATCATCCAGTGTCTTAAAACGCCTCTTTGTATATATTGCTGCGACCTTGCTGCTCAGTGGGTGTCACACATATAAACTTTAAACGTTAATTTCACATAAAATGACCAGAGAGAATTGGCCCAGTGTGTTTTCCAATACCAAGAGAAAAAAAGAGTAAAGCAACAACAGCAGCTCTGTGGAGCT
This sequence comes from Echiichthys vipera, assembly GCF_963691815.1. Taxonomy (NCBI): domain Eukaryota; kingdom Metazoa; phylum Chordata; class Actinopteri; order Perciformes; family Trachinidae; genus Echiichthys; species Echiichthys vipera. Next base: position 17,390,295 of record NC_139840.1, on the reverse strand, counting down.
ATAATGCAAGAAAAATGAGTTATTAATCTTTAGTAGTTGTCAAGTCAAGTAAATGTAATAATTACAGACAGAGGGCGTTAGAGGCCTAACCCTTTTTCATGAGAATTAAAGGGTCACAGGGGCAGCAGCTCTAGCTACCTTTCCCGGGCCACATTAACCAGCTCTAACTGGGGGATCCCGAGGCGTTCCCAGGCCAGTGTGGAGATTTAATCTCTCCACCTGGTCCTGGGTCTTCCTCGAGACCTGGACGTGCCAGGAACACCTTTGCTACGGTAAGTAGAGCTGAACATGAGCGTCTGATCGTTCATACTGATGGTGGTCAAAACAGTCAGAGCATCTCAGACAACAGACTTATTTTTATATTTTCTTGCTCAGCAAAAATTTCATCAAAGAATCATTGTGTATGGACTTCCGCGTCCTGTAACTAGCAAATCATTGCAACGTGGTTTGTGCGACTACGTCTGCATTATTACAAAATTTTGGAGGTGCACGCTTCCACACGTAGACCATTCGCGCAATTAAGTATTAATCGCCAACTGCGCTGACCACAAGAAACACAAAACAGGTTTTAGAAGGGAACATCTGGTCCAAATTGTATGGCAATCAATCCAGCGGTTGTCAAGACATTTCACTCTGAACCACAAATGTCAATCTTATGGTGGCGCTATAGAGCACATAAATCATTAATATTCATCCTCTGGGGAACAACGAATGTCTGAACAAAATCTTACAACAATCCATCCAATAGTTGTTGATATATTTTCAGTCTGCACCAAAGAGGATGACCAACTCTCCAACAGTGCAATCCCTGGAGCTAAACCTGATGAAAAAGTGCACCCAAAGACCTACACAAAGTATTACATTTTGCACTGTTAGCAAAAGTCTCATCGGTTCACATGTCCCTGCTGAAGGACTGAGGCTGAAAAGGTGCAGGGATGGAAGGAAAAAGAGAGAGACAGGGAAGAAGCAGATAATGTAAAATGGAGCTACATCAGACTGGATGACCCATTATGACACCCACTATGTGTGTCTGACGGACGGTAAACTGGACAAATATCAAAAGATAATTGACACAGACACAAAGCCTCTGCCCTGGCCCTGTCACACACCCACCAGGTTTAGTTTACAATAGCTTATCTGACTTTATTATTGTACAGTCAGCTCTGTGTCCTGCTTCCTCTCTGTCTCTGTCTCTTTCTTCTGGTCTGCCTCAGTGAGCGCGTGTGGTCTCTTTATATGTGTAGGTAATATGTTGTTTGTGCATTTGGAGGGCAAAGCATCCTCTGTCCCCTGACAGTTCATTTTAAGGCCAAAAGAAAAATGACACCCGGTATTCTATCCATCAACATGAACACTGCGGGCTGCCTAGACTGGTGTAGATGGTTTTGGTGCAATAATTTAAACCCTGATTCATGTTTATAGTTCATATAATGTGGGAAGTACGCTCTTTAGCTTTCTTGCAGATATGAGAGGATTGATACCACGTGTGACAAGTATGGAGCTCGAGTTAGCCAGCTTATTTAGCTTAGCAACACTGGAAGCAGAGGGAAGCAGCTTGCTTGGCTAGTTCCTAAAACCACAACTTGTCTGTGTATGGATTAAACTAACAAGATGTAACTTTTTTTTTTTTTTTTACTTTGGCCAGACTAGCTTTTCCCCTGCTTCCAGTCTTTAAGCTACGCTAACCATCCTCCAGCACCAGCTTGTATCCAACACATAGATATAAGAGTGCTATTGTTTTATTGGTTTTACACATGCATGTGGAGATATCACTAGTATTCAGCGTTCCTAAGTATAAAATACGTTGTCTCATCACTGTTATAGAGACATTTGAACTATACTTCTGAAGTGGTACGCTACATTTTGGTTAAATTATGAAAAAAAAAATGGTGAAATCAGTTGCATCAGAGGATGATTTTTAGCCTCTTTTGTTGCAAAAACATAGGATCCTATATTTCCCACAATGCTACTTAATGGAATGTCAAATGTGTAACTTAATAACTTAACTGTGTGACCCCAGTTTCTAACACAGGCTTTCGTTAAAGAATATGTATTCTCCAAGCACAAGCCAAGATAACCCCAGTGACATTATACTTTTTATTTGACTTGACAAAGCTCCTCTACGGCGACAGAAAACACTATACCACTTTTTCTTACAAGCTGAGTAGTAATGTCCATGACAACTAAATTGACCTTAATCAATAAAATGTGTCCCTCTGTTATTCGTGTTTGTGTATTTTGTCAACATATTTCCATTATGTGTAAAGTCTGCGAAGCTTTTTGATTAAATTGGCTGCTTTTGAAAACTATTAAGCCTCCAGTTCTGCTGTTGTGGCAGTCTTGAATATGAACCATTGAGTTTGTTTTGAAGATCTTTCGCATAAGGCAATCTTTAAGAAATGTTTCTCTTCATTTTTAAATGATCTCATTGAAGATGCCAATTTCATGGCGACAAAGTAACTCTCTGTCTTCTGCACTTACGCTAGAGTCGTTTTTAACACAATGAGCTTACTGCTGCTTAAGTAATGCTTAAGTGCAGTTACTTTACTTCTTGCTTGAGTGGGATATTGTAGCACTGCTCGTCTTCAGCACAATGAGATCCTTTAGAGCAAAAGCACCTGAGTTCTTCTGGGATAATTACATCCGTTCTTTCCTCACCCATGAAAACAAACACCACCTAATTTCTGGTCCATTTACAGAGGTTAGACACCAGCTTTCACTTTTCATGTTTATCTGCTGTAACAGGCCTAGTAAGTAGTTTCAATCCAATTTGCAACATCCAGCAGCAGACCTGTAATACCTTTTGGTCAAACTCAGTTTGGTGAGTAAGTAAAGTGATTTAACACCATATGTATTAATTACCGGCTTATCTTCTCAGAGGGTAGAGACCACTGTACTGTGAAACCCCCACCTGCTGATGGCAGTGAGGGATAATAAGAGAGAGACGTCTCTGTGATGTGAATACACAAAGGGATGGGTACACACGTAGTTGTAATTGCAGAGTTGAAACTATAAACCCTGTGTCTCCCAGTTATTGCTGCTGTCACTATTATTACCCAGTCACCTCCAATGATGCAGCGAGGCTCTGCCACCAAACCCCACTCCACTACAGAGATTAACTATGTGGCTGACAATGCTGCATAAAGCTAATGCTAAATATAAACCAAATGCAATTAATAGATGGAGGTTGGGATGCACTGCAAAAACAAACATGTTCCCTGAGGTATCACAAGTCCAACGGACTCCAATTATGGGTTGGTGGATGTCATCCGGAGTTACAGAGTGTTCTCAACGCCCTCCATGGGTCCTGCCTCTGGGGCCCACACCACCAGTGCCACTGTAGGGTGCGAGGCATGATGGATGGCCTGGCTGCATCAAAATGCCTGATGTTACAAGTTGTCAGCCACTCAATAGGGGGGTGGTCTCAGGTGGCTGTAGGAAGCTTGTACCATGCCAGAGTGGCCCTTTAGTTTGAGAGTGACGGCTCTCTGGAGACTGACTGTCTTTGATTATACAGAGAGAGAGAGAGAGAGAGAGCAATGGAAGAATCAGTGACCTGTCAGCCCCAAACTTCATCATCCTGGACTTCAAACTCTGCGCTGCACACAGCACAAGGTTGTCCTCTCGTAAGTTATGTAAGTTTATAAAAAGGACAACTATTAAAGTAGCCTTGAAGTTGAGGTTGTTGTGCTTACAGTGCTTTATCGGGAAGGTCATCATGGTTTGTGTCATTTTTACACTCAAAGAAATACCATATTAATAGTTTGGAATACTGCTGCATATCAGTATATTGATATTTATTACAATTGTATACATTTAATATATTCTAGATTAACTGATTAATCATTTAATGTTAAAAAAATGCACAATTTCTCAGAGCGTAAGATGACACCTCCCTCTCTCTTGACATACGCTATATATACATAAATATATATATATATATATATACATATATATATATACTGTATCAATAATATACTCAGTTTACAAATAATGCAAAAGCAGAGTAAAGAAACTAATAATCACAACGGAAGAGCAGGAACTAATGAATGTTTTTATCAAAATATTTGCTGATTCAATTTCTGTTGATCGAATAATCAATTAATCGACTAACAGCTCTGATTCAGCTCAAACCAACATATCTGTCAGTCTCAATACTTTGTTGTCACAGTCAGAGTCGTTTGTGTGGGGTGTATTTCAGAGGAGGGCAGACGGTTGAAGGTCGCAGTTAAAGGTGATGCATGATGAAATTTTTTGATAGTTTATAACATCAAAGACTTGGTTTGGATGTGGTCGAGTGTCTGCCTCAGGGATAGTGGACCCACCTGCTCTGACTAAAGTCTCTTAACGTCCCTATTCTGGTTATTGTAAAGTGACATACATGTAGCTTAAATGTTGTCTTGGTTACACTGCAGTGATGTGAATCTACTTTCTTGACTTTAATGGATTTTTCAGCTGAAAGATTCAAAGAGCAGATCTACATTTTTCTTCTGAGATAATGTCAGCAACAGCAAATTTTGATTAAATATCACATGAAAGCACTATTTGTCAAAACGAAAATATCCCCACATAACTGATACTGAGATCCTGAGTCAGTATTGTAATTCATGATTTTGCCAATACTGTCGAGCTCTACAAATCAGTGCCAGTAAAACAGCATTACATCCGTGTCACATAAAACAAAGACAACCACCTTCCTTTTCACCAACATGAAAAAAGGACATTCATCACCCTCGCTACATTAAGTTGTTTTAAAGGGAATTACTTTTCTACAGCAATAAAAAAAACAAGAGCCAATACCATCATCCTGGAAATACTTCAAATCTGAAATTTATGAGCAATCCTGGCAGGCCTTGACAATGTCGGGGAGCAGGACCCAGTCTGTTTAAAACCCCATTTGGACCTGTGCCTCATGTCTGGGTTAGTGTGGTCTCCCTTTGCTCAGTAAAAGGTTCACAGACAGAACCTATGAACCACCAGCTTTTATCTCTCTGAGAAAGACATGGCAACAAAGAGCCCAGCTGCCAGTCCATATCCCTCCCATCCCTCTGTTTCCCCTTTTATCTTTCCTGTCATCACCCCACCATGCTGAAGAGGAGGCACGGAGGGATCTAGGGGCGTGTTTAAATCTTTCTTTTTCACAGCTTCTTCATTGGTATCTTTGGCTTGTTTTGTCTGGCATACCAGCTGAATGCTGCTGCAGAGGGCAGCGATATGAGTAATTTTCTTTATTTGTTGGCTGAATCAGTAATAGCATGATTGCAACAATCATAATGGTTTCCTGAATAGTGCAATTGGCTGTTTTCAAAGTGAACCATATTGATCCAAATTACAGTATATATAACTATCGCTGACTTCCACATTTGCAGCACGGCTCTAGGGATGGAAATGTGGGTCCATCACTTTGGTTCAGACTTAATAAAAATGAATGAATATCTTATGTACATACATTCTTGGTCCCCAGTGAATGAAGCCTATGGAGTTTGACGTTACCATGACGTTTCATGTAGCGCCACCATCAGGTCAAAATTGAATTCGTTTTTGGTTTATACCCAAGTACCTGTAAAACTGATGACTAATGAGATTAAGTGCTAAATAGGACATGTTAGCATGCTAGCACACCAAACTAAGATAGTGGACATGGTTTATCATATTTTGTCGATTATCATTGCAAGCTTTTCATGCTGACGTTAGCACTAAGCTTAAAGTAATGCTAGTGTGCCTGGACACTATTAGTCTTATTTCAGAACCATGTATCACTGCAATAGTTAACCTTGTAACAGAAGACTCAATCTTTAAGAAATGTCCTTCTTTGTTGAATGACCCATGGTCCTCCAATACTAAGAGACTAAACTACAAACAGATTAAATTATTTGGCAAAAAAGATGAGTTGACAGGGAAATAAATCAATTGTCTGATAGAAAGCTCTTTTAAATGTAAAAGCTCCTACAGATTTGAAGACCATCCTTTCTTGAGCACTGGGGTTCCTGCTTTAGTAAAGACAAGAAACAGTATATCAAGCTCACAAAATACTGTTTGACATTCAGCCAATAATTTCTGATGGCGGTCAGAAAGTTCAATCAATATTCTGTGACCACTGTTAGCTCTTTCCCAATCAGCTCAGAATAAAGGATGCAAATCCAGTTTCAGGGCAATATGTGCAACTCGGTATGTGCAGACATGAGTCCCTGTTGCATACCTCCATTTTGTTAAGGGACACCCAGCAGTCTGAGGGGAATTCCTGCAGCATGGGAACGAGGAACTGTAGACAGCCATCCCAGTGACATAGCAGCAGCATCATACCAATCAGGTTAAAGATCCGCATCACCGCACTGGCCAGGTCGTAGGTCATATGGAAGATCTGGAGCGAGACAAAGGAGGACCAAGACAAGGAGGGGAGTTCAAACTGGGCTGAGACACGTGCACATAGAGAATAGTTTGGATTTTGGAATATGAACTCAGGTTGTTCATATTCCAAAATTCAACATTGTCTTTCATAACTTAGTCAAACACTTAAGAATTCATGTCTCAGTGACAGGACTGGCAGCTCCACTGTCTCCTTTGGATTATACCAAGTTTGATTAATAAGTAGGGGAGACAGGTTCTCGACAGTCACACATCAAACACAGCAGGAGCGGGCAAGACATTTGTTACACAGAGAAACATGCCATCAATCAGAGGCTCAAAAATGCACACAGAGTCCAGTCACAAACTCAAAACACTCACGCAAGCCTGCAGGCACACTAATACACTAACAACACAGACAGACATGCCAACACGTACACATACACAGACAGAATGATGGACAGGAACCATCATGATCCTTAACAACTGATAGTTCGTGTCGTCTGACAAATCAATCATCCTGAGTCACCAGACTGTCACTTAGGCCAATAATCTCTCAACTGACTGATTTCGAGAAACCAACCTTTGTTGGTGCTTATTGACAGTGTTTATTAATACCACAGTAATCTTTATAAAGTCTACACTTGTAGAAACTTTTCACAATAAAGCATGTAGAAAGCTCTGATAAGTGGGTAATTTCCTACTCAGTTACACTCTGTGATGGGAGAGATGAAGAATGAGACTGGTCATGAATCATATGGGCTGATCTTTCTAAATGTAGCTTTAACCTGCGTTTTCATTATACGTTTTTATCAATCACTGACTGACAAAATAGAGTAATCTGTCATATCGTTTTCACTGAAGATGGATGAGAGAAACTGTCCTGTATGCAGCTGTGTTGTGCTGGCTGATGGACATATCCAGCACCTTGGACAGCTCCAAGAAAGGTACAGGAACTAAAAGTTGTTTAGAGTGGAGATTCTTGGATTTTCAAAAGAAACTATAACAGATAATGTCAAACAGACTGGGCTTTTGAAAGTGGGCATTTTCTGCTTCAGTGTCTCACTCTTCGCCACATCCCTGCTCTCATTCTCCATGCATGCCAAGTATCACTTCCCATCATGCACCACTGTGTGCGCATATGTGTGCGTATCACATCATATCTTCTGAAATCCAATTATCCAAAGGTCAAGATAGCAGCCGAGCCCCACTGCACCGCTCACAACTGCAAAATGCCAACGCCAGGCTGCCGATACTGGCATAAACGCAAAGTCGAGTGATCTTGTGGCATTGTTGGACCTCCTGTCTCTTGGGCTGCTCTCCTTCATTTGTAGAAGGAGTCCGATGGAGAGTCTGGAGCAGCCCCATGTACAAAGTGCATCCCTCACAGAGTAAATAAAAGCTGAGTGGCCAGGAAGGGCAGGACTGGGTCGTTGAGTTCAGTACCATAAGCAGGCACTACCTAGCAACAGCACCCATCTTCACATCCAGTCAGGCCTCTGAGGAAATGCCAGCTTACCTAACATCTCCGATCTCTTTAAATGGACACTTAGTAACACATATAATCGAAGTCAACAGCCCCCTAGTGCTGCATATTATCATTGCCCTCTACCCCACCTGCTCTTCTTCTGGCACCTTAATTGATTAACTGTTTGCTTTGGTAATAGTCTGCTTATTAGACAGCCTGACGCCACCTGTGGGACTACCAGGTCAGAGAGGGAGACAGAAGGGTAGGGGGGCGTGTGTGACTATAACAGTAATTAGAATAAAAGTTTGTTAAAGCTCTAACATCCTGCTGACATTGTACATTTCTCACCAGGTGGCAGGTGAGAACATTAATATCGAGCCTCCAGGCGGAGGAGAGCAGGCCGCCCGCAGCAGACAGAGAGGCAGATTGTTGGTTTGGTCACGGGCCAACATCAGCATATTGGAGCCAAATCAGTGACCTTTTATCACAGACTTGATTGGGTGTTTTGTGATGAAAGTTAACATAATATTTACTGAGGAACAGTCATGAATCGTATGCTCTTACCTCTTCCCATTGGTGAATGTAACGTATTAATCTGGAGAGCCTCAAAAGCCTCAGAAGACTTAGGATCTTGGTAAAGCGGACGATCCTCAGGGCTCGAGCAGTCTTGTACACCTCCGAGTCGATCCCTTTCTCCACTATGAGGAATATGTAATCCACTGGGATAGAGGAGACAAAGTCCACAATGAACCAAGTTTTTAAGTACTTCTTCTTAATGGTCTTAGGGTCCAAAATGATGTCCGAGTTGTCCTCAATGATGATTCCAGTGCGAAAGTTGAGCACCAGGTCCATGAGGAAGAAGGTGTCGGAGACCACGTTGAAGATGATCCAGGGCGTGGTGGTTTCCTCCTTGAAGAAGGTGATGCCCACGGGGATGATGATCAGGTTGCCCACCATAAACAGCAGCATTGTGAAATCCCAGTAGAACCTAGCAGGCAGGCGTGTGCGTGTGCGTGTGCGTGTGCGTGTGCGTGAGGGGAAAAAGGGGGTGGGAAAAAAAGACACAAATAGAATCAGATAAGAAAAGGGAGGTGATGTGGAAAGCCGATCGGCACAAGAGACTTCCTAACTCAAGATGGCAAAGTGTAAACGAAGTGCAGGAGCTCCATGTTCCTGCCTGAACATGCAGAAAGTAATGAGATGCTGAACTTTTTCTGATATTTATATACTATAATAATAAGTCATATGAAATGTCTCCGTGCATTCTGTACTCTTCTAATGCAACAACATTATTCGTATGATTGTCTCTGCTCACGGCAGTCTTTTTTCTGTACTACCGTAGGTTTCCTGGTCTATGACTGACTGAAACAAACATGCTCTTCAGGCTGTATTTTCAAGCATTAAAGCCCCTGAACACCCACACAGGTGTTTTCAGTTAACCTGGTTGATTAGACCTTTTCTCAGGACTGTGTTGGTGTGTCTACTGTGATTGATTGACATCTTCCCGAGTCTCCTGTTAGCTTTGTTTCACCTGGATAAATTACACCTCTATCATTCTTAGTGGTGGATGGACATTTATGACCTCATAAATACCCCTCAAAGCCCCGCCGACCTTCAACCCGAGCAGAGGTCTAATCAGCCAGAGTAACTGAAAACACATGTGTTGGTGTTCAGGGGCTTTAAATGATGGAAGCAACATTCAACCAACTTTCTTAACCCTTCTGTTTAGTTGACATGCACTTATCCCATTAGTGTATGTGTAAATAAGTTACAGGGATCTATAATTGCAAAAATGTTTACCAATTTTCTTGTGTCTTTTTTTATTATTTCTTCTGACTTTATCAACTCCCAGTATGTGTGTTGAAGTGATAATTCTTCCCTTTGCAACACAGACAGAATATGTAAATGACAATAAAACTCAAATAATTCATGTTGTCTATCATGTATGGACATATATAAAGTATTCTACATTATCCTCCATAGTAATGTTACTTATGTTTGGGGGTAAATTAGACATCGCATGAACAAACCATTGTAAAACTAAAAATAAGATCAGCCTAAATCATAGGTATTCACACATTCAGCCAGTGTTTAACAGCCAGGGTCTATGAAACCACAAACAGAGGTCATTTTCTGACAAATCCTGTAGCAAATGACATTAGGTTTAGACTCATCTATCGTAAAATTAGGAAAGGTCCTGAAGTATTGAGCTGTAAACATGTTAGGTATGTTTCTTGAGCTGTTAAAGAGGGCCGGGTGCTCCAGGACCCCACACACAGCATTAGTTTCCACTGCATTTGTAGCACTTATCGACCTTGCAGTGCACATGGATACCAACAAGGCCTCTGTCTTGCCGTTTACTGCCAGTGGTGAGGTGGCAGGTTTGGTGAATAGGACAGACACAGGAAAAGTATTGAACTTGGTGGAAGCTGTCAGAGAAAGCTCTGCAGGACAGGTGCAGCGCTGAGTCATTACACTGCGACTTATGCAACAAGCTGCGACTCCTCCACTTCACGGAAACAACAATAACCACCCAGATGATAATGTTTGAAGCAACTTTGCTGCTTTAACTTATGCTTTAATCAGTGTAAGGATCTACAGAAGCTACAGATTCACACAGTGTGGGAGCTTGCGTTGTTAAAAAATGTGTTCAAAGTGTCCTGTCGTCAAATTGCATCTCTGCTGTTAAGGACGTGTCTCAGGTTAAGCCTTTAGTAGTCTACTGACTTATGTTATGTGATACAAATGGGCCAAACATGAATGGCGCTGTGAAGGAGGGGTTTGAACCGCTCAGACGCGCGAGACGACTTCAGGTTAGACGGGAGCTGTCCACCCCATTGTGGTGCTGAAACCCAGCCGCCGAACATAGAGGGGAAACCTAGTGGTTCTCTGACCCTCGAATGCATTTCAGCGGCTGATAACGTGTCGAAAAACATGGCTTACAGGCTGATTCAACAAGCTCGAGTCACGAGGAACCTTCTTGGCTCTTAGATGTCTCCAAATATTTGGGTGACAAAATAGGGATGTCGGTGTTTTAGCAGTGATAAACAGTGCGCATCCTTCATTAAAATGCAGGATCCGGGGAGTCGTACAGGCGGATATGTCTCCAGTGAGCATGCTTGAGGTTTTCGCACACTTGGCTCAAGGTGACATTCCATTAGGCTACTGAATGCATCGCACAACACACACATACACACACACACGCGCGCGCATGCATAGCCTACATCCTGTCAGCACGGCTCTTGTCGCAGAGCACAGATTATACTGCGAATATTAAGCAGATCTTTGAAAAATAATGGCATTTTAATATGAGCCAGAATTGGTGCTGTCCTCTTTGTTAGCGTGCTGCAACGAAAAGTCGAGATGTTAGCAGGCCGAGCTCGTTGAGCATCCCAGACATGCCACTGTACATGCAGACGGGAATAGGATTTGTTTACAACCTTGAAAGGACACTCTTGCTCAAGTCCATTTGCCTGACAACAGGTTGTTTGGGGGATTACGTTGGGCAGCGCGTTGCAATGCATCGATTCAGATCTCTACAGATTCAGTCACAAGAGATGAAATGAAAATTCAGCAGCATGTAGCATTGGACAATAACCGTGCATGTGTTCCCGTGGGATCACAGTGGTTACTCACTATAGTAAGTTGTAGATGACAATGAGGACGCATACGGGCCCCTCATGACTTTTAACGTGCAGCCATGGCAGCCCCAGCTCTTACCTGAAATCGCTGTAAGGGTGGATAATCCAATTTCCAGCTGATTTTACCCTCTCCTGCTCTCTCTCCACTGCTTTTTGACTACCATACATGCGTAAGGAGAATTTGTTAACTCCAGGCTGCAGCATACTACTAAACTGCCGCTGCATGAAGCTGGCTTGGCTGCCATGAGGCTCCGCATCGTCGGCGGGCACAATTGGCGGTCCATCCTCCGGCTTCAGGAAAGTGACAGAGTTCCTGGGCTGCTGGTTCTGAGTCTGAGCCGGGCCGTGCAGAGAAGACGAGGCTTTTCGGCTTGGTGCGTTAGAGAAGGACACCTTGGAGTCCTTTTTCTCAGGGACACCGCTGGACACGGGAGTGGTGCCGGGGTTTGCGCTCTCTCCTCCGTGGCCCCCGGTCAGGGACCCGCCTGGTGTGATCGAGCCGTCCATGCTGGCGGTGGCCGAGTTACAGGCTCCTCGCTTGGCGCTCCCCCCGTCCTCGGCCCTCCCCGACCCTCCTGTCTGCTTCTCCTGCTTGGAGATGATTGAGCGCAGGCTCCCGGTACCCGAGTCCCTCCTGCATTCTCCGTTTTTGTTGCATTTCATGCTGGAAATTGGAGCGACGCCTTTGCAACCATCACCCGCTGTCGCGTTTAAAACCTCTACCGCGACTGCTGATACCGCCTCCGCCCCAGGTGCTCTGCTGGTCTCGCCGTACTGGGCAGCATCGCCCGGACAGGGTGTCTGGGTCTCGGTAGCTCTGGAGGCAGCAGTGGGCCGTTGAGCGGCAGGAGCGTCCTCTGCGTGCGTATGGCAGGGCTCCTTGTTCGAGTTTCTCCTGGAACCCGAGGACGCGGCTCCCCCTCCTGGCGTAAAGTTCTTCATTCTGATACTGCCACCGCCTCCTCCTCCTCCACCTCCGCCGCTGCCGCTCCCCCCGGCTCGGCGCAACCGCGGATGCTGAAACTTGGACTCCTCTTCTCCGTCCTCCGTCTCGTCCATAACGACGTTGCTGGCCGCACCAGACTGCTTACCGCTCGAAACGCCGGGAGAACCGGTGTCCAGACAGTTCTGGTTGCTGTTGCTTCTTGTGCATTTGGACGCGGCAGCCTTTGGTGCGCTGATGTGGCTGCATCCACTGCCGCCAACCGCCTTCTTTTTCATGGTGGCAGCAGACGCCGGTGAAACCTTATTCCGGTCCATGACATTGAGCATATCAAATGTTGCCTCCAATTATCTTTGGAGGAAACCAATCAGAGCCAGAGGAGAGACGAAGAGAAGCAGAAGAGAAGGGAGAGAGAAAGGAGAGAGGGACAGAGGGAGGGGTGGACGTGACTTCTTTGCAAACTGCGCTTTTACTTTCACTAGTCATTGTGTCAAAGATGCTCAAGCATCAAACTATCTGAGCCCTTTGACTGCGTGTCAGATACAATTAATTGAAATTATCTTAATGCTGCTGCCAGTTCAACTAAGCTGCTTCCAGCTGAGGCCTCTCAGTTAGGAGTCATGACCTGATGCTTGCATTGACTCAAGCAGCTTACCAAAAATTCATAGGGAAATATATATTTATAATCACGTTGTACACCACATAAAAAGTTGAATTACCACGTGTTACTGAAACTCAGATGATGTCATATGTTTTAGAAGGTGCTTTCAATGACATACTCCCTGAACTCTAACTGGTGTTACACCATAGTTGGTGTTTAGCGCGCCCTAGTGGCCACACAAGGGTGGCACAGAAGGGGGAAGACAAATGTTCAGTGTACATTATGTGACTATGACACATCAGAAATGTTTTTATGGTGAGAAACAGGAACAGTTATTGGCTACAGCTTAGGTCAGTTTATTAAGCCTACGGTTATTGTCTAACATGTTGCCTCAAAGGTTCCTAATCCTTTGAGTTTTTTTTTGTGGCTGGGGGAGGGAGGGAGGGAGGGAACATATTGTTCCTTCTCACAAAGCAGGCCTACATTTTTTAAATTTTTTTCTTACCCTTGGAGTTAAGAGGCACATATGACATGAATCTAACTCTTTTTTTTCATTTAAAGTGCACAAAGCAAAAACAATTTGTACTGTTTTGCTACTGTGCGTTCTTAATCCTTATTTTCCAAAAGTCTGAGTATGAAAAACACCAAAGCAGAACTGAGGAGAACTCAATTAGCTCTTCCTGCCAGCTCAGTCAGCTACTGCATAATCTGTGCAGGTACTACCTGTAACCAGGGTCAACTAGGACAGCAGAGATAGCCTAATTATGTAGTGCACAGACTGACAGGGGGATGCTGTTGCAGTCAGATGCAGGTTCGGCATCACTGATGGACTATTTGGTGCTCTGGTTTACACTGCATGGCATGAGCATACAAGCAGCTTGCTCCACATGTAGTTGCAGGAATTACGATAGCATGTTTGTACCAATGGCCAAAGCTACAGATCATTAACCCAATAAGATGTGTTTACAGCCATTATAATCAAGTGCTTTGTCACTTAAAAAGAGATAAAGTAGGTAGCCAATTTCCTTTGTTTTAGTTCTGCTTGACTCTAATGTTGGTCACATATAAAGGATAGCTTGGTTTTACACACACAGATACTCACAGGTCTTCTTAGCAATAGCAATCATACTGGTGCACATCTCCCCTGAAACATACTGTATAAACTTCTCAAATAAAAATTCAAGTTAGTGTAGAATTTCCTTGCTGCACATACCTTTTGACATCAGTACTGGGAAGTCATAAGTGTCATCACTCGCTCCCCCTCCCTTCTTCTTTCTCTTCATCTCCCTCTGTCTCTGCCATCCTCCCTCCACTTCATTAGATGAAAGTCTGCCGCTGCACCAAGGTTCACTTTAATTTCCTGGCAGGGTGATGCAGCGGTGCGACGCTCTCAAACACTTTTCCACAAATGACAGAGACTAAGAAGATGCAGTAATTCACTGAAATGGCAATACAATTAAAAGGAGATTTAAACAAACTCCAGCAAAGTAGGCAATCAGTGTCGATTTGAATGCCCCAGAAACATTTCAGAGTGCTACACAGGAGCAAAAAGGGTTTTATCCGTTAATCAGAATGAAGAGTGTTAACCCATATAGGAAACGTTAAGTGATGGTCTAACTGGTGTGGAGCAAAAAACCAACAAATGTCCTGAACTAGTAAAAACAAATCAAGAGGAAAATTAGGCATATTTATCAAGCACTTTATACCAAATAAGTCAGCATTTCTCAACCAGCACCTCTGCTCTGGCAACATCGTGTAAATGAGCCATTCAAACCAACCTAACAGCTTTATTTGCAAGAGGTGGCAACACCTTGTCTATTTCATTTGAACTGTATTTTTTTAATACGAATAAGGAATATGGTCTGGTGACTCAGTCACCTGTTTCTTAATTGTTGCTATGAATGTTCTGTGAATGTCTGACAAATAAGTTTGACATGCTGCCTAGTTCTATGGAGATACGTTTTAACCTTTAAGTCAATTTATCACAATTAATTTTGAGTTTTGTCAATAGCATAGCCACGAAGGACAGTGGCTTTAAAAACATTTCAACCCCTGTAAAAGTTTTCATGTTTTTGGTCAGTGAAAATATAAAAATGTTCTTGTATTCGTCCTGACTTTGTGCTTTTCAAAGTTGTTTAGTGTGGTGCTTTGTCTTAATGGTTTAGATTTTTTTCTTTTATCTAAAAAAGACATTAAATTTACTTTGATAATCAGCAAAAGGCTTGAAGTGGTAGTGAACACGGCCTTTGATATATCACAGTGTAAAAACATGGTGAATGTGTGTTCATGAGTAAATCTCACAAGGAGAAAACGCAGACGAGAAAATTATTTGAATTCTTTACTTATTTCCCCGGCACGTAAAAGGCAAAGCTGTGTTTTTCTTATCCTGATTAAAAACAACTTGGGTTTGATTGATATTGGGTTAAAATTTAAAAAAAATAATTTAATTAAAATTAAACCTCCTGGAGGGACAGCACTAGTTCAATAACGTTTTGAAACTGTTCATTAATAGCAGAACTCCAAATTTGTTTATTTTTTTAGCACTTTATTGTGACTGTACGAAAAATCAGATAATAAAATAATAGACACTTGTTTTGTGAAACACATTTGGCCAGTTTCATAGAGGTAAGAGGTTCCCATGCCTTTTTTTCCTTTTCTCAAGTCATGCCTTGGGCAAGGGTTCAATAAATAGGTTGGTTTGCGATTTATTTTCACTTGAGGAATAAAAATGTGTCCACTGTTGAGCTGCAAGGATCTTTAACTTGGACCAAATACACTGGATCAAGCTCTAATAAGAAGATAATCTAATAAAAACAATTCAATGCACAAAGGAGAAAAATCTTCTTTCAGTAGTTCACCCAAATTCACATTTGCAACGTCAGACAGAATTTTGTGCAAAATAAAAAAACAAAAGGTTCAAATAAATAAAAGATGCATACACCTGTGGCAAATTCACAAGGAATGTATTGCGGCCATTGACAGCACCATGACTTTATTAATGGCAACAGTAACCTGCCCCATCTCAAGGTCCGATTCACAAAACATATTCCGCTAATGATATTACAACGCAATCACACCCATAATGTATTGCATTTGAGTGAAATTTGCCCTTTTTGCAATTGTCCATGTGGTAAATTGTAAATGTTGCTTTTGCACCAAGAGCACAGTAGGCAGAGCGGTGGCAGAGAGAAAAAGACAAATTAAATTTTTCATTGTGGCTATTAGCACTGATCTCTGTGAATTGAACTGTAGCACAGCAGCACCGAGACGCTTCTTGTTTGGCAACACAGTTTGGGGTGCATTTTACCCTTTGCAGGTGCTTTGAGAATTACATGGTTTCTTTTTGTCTTATTTGTGCAGGTTTAGAAGCCGCAAAAGCCACTTAATCCCTTTGTGAATTCACCCCTCAGTTTACTTTCCAGAAGGTTTAAGTTTGATCCACTAGCTGAACAGTGGCTGGCCGTTTAAAATTAATTCTCTATCTACACATCTATAGACTCTTCACCACCACAGGCTATTTTGTAAAAAAAAAAAAAAAAGAGCATTCAGTTTTTTAAATATAAAATGTGCTCCAGCATTGTGGAAGAGTCACGTCTCCATCAAAAAGCAGTCCACTCTGGCTCAAACTCTGCTCCAGTTCCGGTCACAATCCCTCTTTTATTATCATTAATATTCACAGCCATTCTGGATCCTCCTTCAACACTGTCCCACCACCTCAAATACTCATATCATAGTAGCAAGACCTGGACTCAGTGTCCGTTCAGCACAGGGGGAGGAATGATGACTAAATGTCTGCAACAGATTCAGAGTTCAACTTGACTCATATCATCCCCCAGAATTAAAAGGACAACTGTCCTGGTCTCAGCTAGGAGCCGTTGGGTCTCGTTTGATGCATGTTGTGAGGTTTTCAGATGTGATGTGACGTTGAAAATCTATGAGTTGCTGGCAGCATTCTCATTGCTAGGCGAGCTGGGGGAGGAAGAGGATGAGGACGAGGGAGAGAAGTTCATTCCTGATAACCCTGGTGGGTCTGTGGCTGTGTTCTGTCCACTGAGACTCTTCCTGCACACAGGGCATGTATCGTGCTGTGGAAAACAAAGATATTTCCAATCAATTAACACATTCAGGAGACTGGTTCAAATTCTGCTACAGATGTAACAGAGAAGAGGAGGAAAATACATCCTGCCTTAAGCTTTCCTTTACTGGTTTACTAAAGTGATATTATAGTTTTTTTAAAGTTTCATACAGTAAAACAGTCAAACGTTAATTAGCTTTTCAAATGTACTGTCAACCTAAAATAGCACTTAAGAGGAGCAGCAGAGGTACGTCTTAAAAAGGGAGAAAATTTTATATGAAGCTGCTGTTTATTTCCAGTTCACTTGCTCACACTCTGGTTTTCACACAGCACTATGGGTTAGAATAATAAACAAATGAATAGAGACAAATGTGGCTTTAGCTCAAGCTTAACAACTTGGTGAAGCTGATACCAATCAAGTTCCATGATCAACGTCTAATATCAATCTTGCAGCTATATTTGGGACAGCTGTGATAGATTTACGTACCTGTTCGAGCCATGGTACTATACAGTCGTTGTGAAACAAATGATTGCACGGCAGTTGTCTAACAGTCTCCCCAACGCTGTAGTCTTCTTTGCACACAGGACACTCTAAACCAGCACCTGCACAAACAGAAGACAACATACTGTCTGTGTGTCTGCGTGTGAGAAACCCACAGTCACTTGGAAAATGGTGATCCCAACAGTTCTGTTTATTTGGGTCTAGGCAGTGTAGTGAGGCCAAATGTTGTCAGTTGTCTTCTCGTAATAGAAAAAAATACTGTTATTGAACTGGCTTATAGGCCTATTCAAAGAGGGTACATCTGTATGAAACCAGTACAAGGAACAACACTGATCAACAGGAGAGCTTTTCTGTTCTGTGAGATCACTCAAAAAAGCTGCTTCCGGTGCAGAATGATGAGACAGTGAGTGAAAAACAGAAGGTGAGAGTCTAAGAAAGAGACTTGGACTTACCCACATGTTCCTCTGTAATGGTAATGGTGGGTAAACTCTTTATCCTTTCTCTGTCTGCAGGAGGAGGACCCGTGTTTTCAAACTGGTTTAATAACTAAAAGTGGAAAAAAGCAGAATCCCAATAAATGACTGTGAGTGCATGCAATTAAGGCTGTCCTGTAAATGACAACTTTTAGACATTCACTGCCAATGTACATTGTGTCTGATTTTTTTTTTCATAAAGTCCGAGTGCTGCGAACAGAGTAACATTCATTCTTGGGGCTCTATTGTCATGTAAAAAAATTACACTTTTTATACCTGTGTAATGATAGCATCAAGACCATTGGCACCCCAGGCGTAGTCCATTGGATTGGAATGTAACATACCCCTGCAAGACAAGACACAACAAATACATTTTTCTTCGTATAAATGTATCATTCTGTTTAATAATGTGTTCATCTATGTTAGTCAGAGGATGTATTACCCTACTGTCCGCTGACAAAGGGGTTAAATTAAGCAGACGGCATGTTAAACCTTCAGTCACACAGGAACAGTCAACCAGACATGTGCATAGATTCATGTAATGTCATGAAACAATGCATCTGATAGATCATGCTGTGGATCCTGCTTTTCCTTTGATTATGAGCCTCTGTCCAAGTAACCTAGGGATCTTGTCCAACGTATATATCCTATTGTGTTACCCTATATTCTTTGTCAGACCTCTGAACCTAGCCCATGGTGTAGGAGCTCTGAGTTAGCAGTTAAATTCCTCCTTTGTATTTAAACCAAACTTCTTACAGTATACAAATGGATGGATTTGCTCATTTCTCAAGGCATTCAGAACTGCCACAACATGAAACACGCAATGCATGCACCACAGTTTCCTGTACTTACCATGGTCCCATCCCCATATTTGGCATGGCTGTAGGCGCTATAATTCCATTGACGAGCTGCTGGATAATTCTGCATCCAGAAAATATATCACGCAAAAAATTAAAACACTTTCAACACGTCAATCAAACTGAGAAATTCAACTTGTTCTTATCCAAATTGCACAAAATGTAAAATGTCTGTACATACTTATATGGTCTTAAAAATGTATTAATAGTTAATACAAATGGTAATACTAGATATCTGCTGTTTATACCTTTTGAATGAGGAAATATGAGAAAAATATATACCAAGAGGCAGAAAAAATCACTTTAGTTAAGCTATGTTCAACATTATGTTAAATGTAGCTAAACACACCATGTCATAACATGTGCGAAGCAGGAATTACTCACACAAAATAAGCTAAATTTCCACCCATAACCTCCAGCACACTCTACTGCTGAAAATGTCTCACCCCTCTAATGTGGGCACTCCTTCATGGCGCGTACCCTGTCGTCGTGGAACGTGTCGACCCCGCGGTTGCCGCGCACTGTATCGTTGCCGTGATGCCATTTCCCTTTCTCTCCTGTTTTCTGTCTCTCGGTTGTCCTCTGTGGGTAGCCGAGTTCGAAGGTCGAAGTTCTCATCAAAAATCCCAAGGGCAAATGGACCGTACCCAGAGGGCAATGTGAACAAGTGTTGGTGATCCATGCTCTAGTAGAAAAGACAGAGGCAATGTCAAATCCGGGTGCAAAACGTATCTTGAGCCAGCTGATTTACTAAGTCACACTGACCTCAAAGGCTGGGCGGTTCTGATCACTGGCGGAGGATGTGGATGCAGACCCATTTTCAGTGCTGCACAAACACAGTGGTGAAAAAATTAAGATTCAGAAATCCACTTAAACATCTAATTAATCAAATACATGAGACACAAAATAACCCTCCATACCTTCTTTCCTCAGGCAGTTCCTCAATGAAACCAGAGTCACAGCATGGACAGGTGTAGTCCTGCAGTGAAATTATAAATGTGAATATCTAATGAGTATATACAATAACTAACATTTAGAGTGTTAATGAAGTGTTGATTCAACTTTGTAAATTTGGGAGGATGTTTGCAGCTGTTGAACTGCATTAATTATTCTGAGGTGTTTCTAATATTTAGTCTATCATTACTAATAATAATGGAGTGGACAAAATAGTAAAATGCCTCTCAGTGATACAATTTAACAGCACGACAAACTGTTGCCTCCAAAATTACCATAAAGACTTGTACACTTTTGTATTAGACTTCATTTGTTAGGTGTACCTAATAAACTGGAAACCAAGTATATGATGTAACGTAACAGAAAACATTTTTCCTATAAACGTGTCTCAGTGAAGTTCTGACAGCTATATGCAAGTGATGTAGGGCTAGATATATATGTATTTTTTTTTTTAATGTGTCTGAAAATAAAGCAAAAATAAATTTGTGAAAAAATAAATAAATACATTTACACATCCTAGCTGATAGGCTTACTGGCTTATAGGCAAGGTAGCCACGCACAGATAGAATTGAGCTGAAGGATTCAATAATAATAATAATGCTTTATTTTTAAGATAGGGACAGTAAAATAAAAAATATATGAAAAATAAGAAGAGAGAGCAAATAAATAAATAAAACACAAATAGAAGAGATATGCCTTCACATTAATGCTTAACATAAAAATATAATGTGTAAATATATGAATATGTTAATTATAATCCTTGTAATATCTCAGTATTGTATGCACCATAAAAAGCTGTGTGTATAGGCTTTGGGCCACCCTAGCTGTTAGGACCAATTTAACATGCAACTCAATTTAATACAATACTTGTAGTAGGGGTACCTGCTTCATCGCTCTTTCACCTAAGGGGTAAACCGTTTTAGACCCCTAATGTAGACCATAAGGGTAATCACTACTAACAATCTCAGATGTTTTACTGACAATACATTAACTTACCTTGTGGTTTAATAAATGTCACATAATGTAAAGCACACAGTACACTGTCAGGCAGGTAATTAGCTGGTTGACTGTCAATAAAGTAACTGTCACTGTAAAATTCAAGAAGCTTCCCATGAATGACAACAGACTGCTGCGGGAGGCTGTTACTACAACAACAGCAATATTGACCGACAGAGACTGGCTTTGGCTGATAGTTATTGTGAAAGTTTTACTTCGCTTTGCTGTACGACCACAATCATCTAACAGTCAATGTATATGAACAGAAAACCATTAAATTAAACCATATGAAACATGACAGAATAGAAATCTGATTTAGAAAGTGAACCTACGCTGTTTTCAGTGAGCTAACGCTAGCTTGCTGACGTTAAACGCCCCCACTAAGACACTTATCTAGCTGCTATTCATTTTACCAAAATACAGCTGAAATGATGTCTAAAACACAGGAGCATAACGTGGTTACTGCCACTTGTCCGCCTGTCACTCTGGACCGTTGTTGCCAAAGAGGCTAGCTTACTAGCGTAACGTTAGCAACGGCTGAACGTGACTGGGCGTGCGCCACAAACACACACATATATATATGAAATGTAATATTTTATTCACTATTCGAGTAGACAACATGACTCTTGGGTCCTTACCGGTAAACGCGGGCTAATCTCTGCTGAACACCGGTGACAAAAAAACCGGCAGGGCCGTTGTGAAGCTTCAGCCATTTCCACAGTAGGAGAGAGACCACTTCGTACGACACGGACGGGGAGCGACGAGGGACAACAGAGCCTCACCGTGCACCGGGAGAGGTTCGGGGGAGACGGAAACACACGAGTGCGAACGAAACTGTTACATCCAGAGCAAAGAGGTTATTTCTCTCTGAAAGGCTTACAGCTAGAAAACATACCAAGAAGAAGTTCCGGTTTGATATTTACCTTCAAATAAAAGTAGCCTTCCAGCTCATTTAACAATAAAAGATAAATAATAGCCATATTAATAAAAGAAAGAAGGTGCATTTAAACCAGGGGTCTTAAACCATGGGTGCAGATCCCATCCTTTTCAATTTTAGATTCACATCTAAAAAGAAATGATTGAAATGGTGGAATCTCATCTCCATCTCAGCTCTCCTCCACTTCAGTGTAAATGAACAGGTAGTTTTTTACACAGACGCTGATGATCAGCAGGCTTTTTTCAGCTGATCAGCTAATTTTCTCAGTTAATCATGCATAAAGGAGTCCCATACACTGGGAGAAAAGGAAGATGGTGAGAAGAACTGGGGGTGTGACCCTTAAAATTATGATTTACTAATATAAAGTTAAGTTAACTGTGATACACGCTGCTGGCTGTATTTATTATTTTTTTCACAAATGTATCTTTGCTCATAATATGTTGCATTCATGTTAATGTATATTTTTCAGACATTTAAAAAAATATTAAAATCTATATTTATTCTCTACAATGCACGTTGTAGCGGGGTTCAAATAACCATCTGTTAGATTGTGTACTAATGCAGAAAGGGATAGCTATCTAACTGACTTGGTGAATATTTTTTCATGTCACAGCATATCGTAGCGTGCCAACCAGTGGCTCTGTTGTACAGCTCTGCAAGTACCAAGGGGCCCAGGTTTAATGCTCGCTATATGCACCTTGGGGCCTTAGGGTCCTACTGCATCATTGTGAAGCCCTAGAGGTCAGCTCGTGCTTTAAGCTTGGAGGGGCCTAGGGACCCTCACACTGTAGCTGCTGAAGGGCTTAGGTGGTCTTGTGGTCAGCTCTCTCTTTAAATGCCAAGGGACATGGGGGCCCTCACATTAAGTACTGAGGGGCCTAGTGGTCAGAAGTCTTGGGCCAAGCACTGTCCCACTGGCCTGATCCAGAATCCAGCCCTGCATACCTAACCCAGAAGTATGGAGGCAGTATTAATAGGGGAACTGAAGCCTATAATGCATGTTTTCTCAAAATGTTCCTTTAGTGCTGTCATAATATAAAACTCTGGGGTCTGGTGGTGCAGTGTAGTTAGTCAGTGTCACAGTCAGAGTGAACTCTATGAATATACATGTGTGGAGCTCAGACGACAGGTCAAGATCATGCTTTTATTTTGACAAACTTCGACCGGAAGTGTCGTGCTTATGTTCGCTGGTGGACTCGGCGGCAGCGAAAAAGGCCTGACTGTAGTTCCGTGAGCATCGCGTTAGAAATATATTTTTCAACCTGTTACGATCATGGAGCCTATCGATGCAGGTAACTCTTTACTGTAACTGTGACTGTGATACTAAAGCTAAATATGAACCAGCGGTCCCCAGTAAACACTGAAGTTAGCCGGGTTAGCCGTTAGCTCATGTTAGCCGCAGGAGAAGTCGTTTACTGGCGTCACCAGTGTACAATGTTAGCTACCATAGCTACATAAGTTAGCTAACGTTAATGCAAAGTTACAATATTTACATGTATGTTTAAGTTGTCATATGTATCTACCTTGAAGAAGGTTAACCCTAGTGAAGAGATATTCAACAGCAGGTCCGTGACCCCTCAGGGGGTCCCCAGGGGTCCACCAAAAATTTGATTTCTCTTCATAACATTAAAAAAAATATGCCTTAACATGAATCCAACATATTATTAGCAAAGATAAATCTGCCTATTTGTAAAATTAAGAAACATTTAATTTACACAACATTGCTGAAAGGCTGGCCTTTAAGTAAGGTAGAAACTACATAGTTAAGCTGAAGTATCCACTGTTTCTTCCACATCTAGCCTATGTTTAACATACAAACATAATGTTTAAATATGTCAATAATTATTATTTAATAGCTTAGTATTGTATACATCATAAAAATAGGTATGAGTATAGGCTACAGTATGCAGTAGGGGGTCCTCGCTCTGTGTCTCTCTCTCAGCCGAGGGGTTTTATTTTTTCGTATGCAACTCATAACATGCCACCATAAATCACAACTTCGTAGAGGCTGGCCATATCATCCAAAAAGTACGACACATTGAATCATTTACTGTGCTTACCTTCCTTCCCTAAAGCTCCAACAGAGCGAATCACTGCTTACTGTTATATTAGTAAATCATCATTTTAAGAGTCTGGGGCATGTACTGTCTATTCAACCCCAATTCTTCTCACCATCGTCCTTTTCTCCCAGTTTATGGGACTACTTTATGTATGATTAACTGATATGGATGAATATCACAACATGAAGCCCTTTTGTTTAAAGCCTGCTGATCATCAGCGTCTGTGTAAGAAACTACCTGATAATTTGCTTTGTAGTGGAAGAGAGCAGAGATATTTGTCAAACATTATTTGTTCCACCATTTCAATCATTTCTTTTTAGATGTGAATCTAAAATGTGAATTCTGAAAATACGTTTGTTCAATTTTTAATGATTTAGTTTTTATTGGGGATGACTATTTATGTATTTATGTAGAATTTGGGGGATCTACACCCATGCCCCTGACCTACTAACGTTAATGTCCAGTAACAGATATAACGTTACTCCACCTAAGAAAAAATATTCATCATAAAGTGACTTTAACTTGCATTTCATGTTACAACCCTGTGATGTAGAATGACAGTAAATGACCATTGAACCTTAATTGTGGCATATTTTACAGAATGCGATCAGAAAATACCCCTGTTACTTTGAGAGATATTTGGTTTACTCTCTCATGCTGGGTATTTTGACAGTGAGGACCCTAGGTCACATTCTGGACAGTGTCTAACTTAACAGCAGAGGGTCACAACCTCTCTCGTTCAGAGCAACAGCTCAGCTCTTGTCTCTCTGAATGACTGGAGAAGGAACAGCTGGCAGATAAAGACCATTCTTTCCTCCCTTCCTCCAGAGCTTCAAGGCCAGAGTTAGATTACACAATACACATGCAGGAGAGACACACATGTACATACCACAGATATAGTGAATTTTGCCTAAGATGCTTTACCGGAGAATGTGCTAGATATGTCCTGGGATATTTAGCAGCATGATTTAGATTAGCCTAGTTCGTGTTTAGTGTCCAAAACTGTCGTCATTACACTGGCATTACACTGTGGTTAATTTGAACTGCTTATCTCAATTCTCCTTGATTGAGTTATCATGAACTACTTAAGCGTAAGTCATCGATGGTCTCCTGAAACTTCTTCCGACTCAAGTTAAACTCCGCTCACACATTTTTATTCATCAGTTACATTTTCTACATCAACTGTCAGCCCCACAGCTGTATAACATGCTTATTGCTGTGATATATTGCATTTCTCTGTTTTCCTTTTTTAGGGCGAGGTGGGTGGAAGTCCAAACCTATCCAGCCACAAAAAGGCAAGATGAACTTGAATATTCTGCACCAAGAGAAGCTGATAGCTCAGAAGAAGAAGGAGATTGAAGACAGAATGGCAGAGCAAGCAAAAATGAATGTGCAAACCCCGAGCAAACCCCAGCCTCCAAGGTAACATATTTCTAATGGTCCTGCTAATGTGGCACATACATTTTTTTAAGTAGTGTGCCGGTATTGTTACATACTTAATTTTGCATATTTCATTCATTCTTATCCCAATAGTTCTCCCAGCTTTCAAGGGCCTTCCTCAAACAAGTTTGTAAATGATGGAAGCTTCTTACAGCAGTTCATGAGGTTGCAGAAGGATAAACCCAACGATGTGTCTGGTTAGTACTTTGATCTACACAGTTTTGACCAAAAGATTACATGTTTTTGTCTCATTTGCTAACTTGTCTTAGCACAAGTAACATATTACTGTGATTCTGTATAGTGTCATTTAATTAACCTTGTAGTTTTGCCTTATGTAAAAGATCAGATAGGAATCTGTCTATCTACTATATTAGTAATTCACAGCTGTATAGTTATTATTCCCCTTAATGGGAGGTAGATGCTTTAAAGAGGGCAGAATAGACCGTGAATGACCTTACCCTAGGGATGGGTATCGCTAAGATTTTAACAATACTACTACTACTACTACTCCGGTACTATTTATCTGTTTTTAGAGAAAAAGTTAAACAATTGAGAATTGAATGAAACACTGCTTTATTTCCTTGTGTCTTATAATGTAGGTCCTCTCAACAAACTGTACTGTAATAAACATTTTTGAAAGCCAAATCAGCAGCACAGTTTTGTAGAAATAATAATATAATGTCATAAATCAAATAGATCTTTTAAAACATTTTAATAGCCATGTTTAGTATTTCAATATTACTCACAACCACATAAAAAATAGAGTGGTAGAATGGGCATCACATTATTACTCATGTTTTTATAATTTAATGAACTCTGCCTGGGCTCTTGCTATCATAATGTACTGCTAGTATAACTTAACATACCTGAAGTGGATGGGGAAATGGGAGAGTTGCAAGCTAGGCTGTCAAAAATGGTGCATTTATCTGTCTGAATATGATGCACTTTTAGATGTTTGAAAAGGTTGCTCATGTTACCCCCTTTATATGCAAAAATGTTGTTGCATCTATCGCAACGAGCATTACTATTTGTGTCAATTTTGGTGAAATAAAGCTACATTTTGGAACGCTTGGTTCTCTCCGACATAGTCTCTATCACTGTGTGTGAGAGAGGGACAGACGGACAGGCCCGGGAGCACAGCGCTCTGACTGAGTCTGTTCAGAAGGAATGTGAGGACTGTTAAGCTGAACCGATTACGTCAGAGCCTAAAGATACCATGGTCTTTCAAAATCTTGCCTCGGGGCAAATTTAGAACCAGGTTTCAGTACCGATCCCTACCTTGCATTACTTACTTTTGTTGGTTACTTGCCAAATGTTCTGGTTGATGAACAATGATCTATAGTAGAACAAATAATACCTTTTACATGAAGGCTTGTGCGAGTTTTTTTTTTTTAAAGTGTCCTGTTTCATGCTCTTTCTAGGCTCCACCGGTGATACCAAAACTTCCACAACCTCAACTGCATCACTGGGAGGAAACACACAGAAAAAGAGCATTCTTGTTGGCAAGCGGCCTGGCCTTGGAGTCAGTAGCATGCTTAGTCAGTTCAAGAACTACTCAAACCAAAAAAAAAATCCTGTTCTCAGCCAGAGGCCAAGTGTGTTTTGTTCTCCAGATGATGAAGATGATGAAGACGAGGCTGATTACTCCAGATTCTTAGAGATGAAAGGTAATTCAAGCCTTGTGTTTTTTACTGTACCTCTGGACAACTCCATGGCTTGGACATTTCAGTGCATCTTCTGCATACTCCAATGCCTTGACACTGGCAGTTTGTCATAGGTGCCTTAGAGTAAATATACTCATAGCTTGCTTAAAGTCTTTCCCCCAGAGGACAGAGACACCAGGCTCATCATCGACAAAATGGCCTCTTTTGTGGCGGAGGGAGGAGCTGAGCTGGAGAGAAAAGCCAAGGAGGACTACAAGGACAATCCTGTTTTTTCGTGAGTTTGACTTGCAGTGTAATTACTCCTACAGTATTTTTTTTTTTTTAAACTCATCTGATTTTGATTGTTATTCTTGCCTTTCAGATTTTTATATGACAGGAGCAGCATGGACTATCTTTACTTCAAAAACAAAGTTGCGCATTTGAGAAAGAATATGTTCAGAGCTGAGAATACATCAAATACTGGTAAGATGACCTCTTCCCACACTCTGTCTTTTGTCTGATTTCTTTGTGTCATCTTTCTTCTCAGAAATTGTAATTGCAACATGGGTCAATATGGCACCGTTGGTTTCCAAAATAGTTCCAAGTCATCAGAATATTTCTTCACAGGGACATCCATAGACATTATAATGCATTCTACTTGCCTTAATTGCATGTGTATACATTCAAGTCAATGTACTTTACGGCAAACCATTCCCTCACAGACACACCAGATAGAAACTATAGTACATTATTTACTTCATTTACTTTACGCCATAAAGCTGGTAGTTTAACTTTATCTTTTAACTGGAGACTTTTACTTGATTTCTTGGGTACATAAATAATATCTAGTGACCGAACTAATGGTTCGCTATCAAACTGATTCTTATTTTAGGCTGTGATTCTTTAGTTTTTCTCTTATTCTCTTTTAATCACATTTATTTTGGATTGGACTTTGAAAACTGCAAATGGAGTACAACAATATAGCCAGTTAATTATGATATACACTATTTTTTCCATATTGCTCACCGCTTTGTTGTGTCCAATTGAATCATTTTAAGAATTTAAAGATGGAGTGCATTTTCTAGTCTCAAACTGTGCATCAAATTATACATGCTGGTACAAGTGTCACAGTCTAGGCATAGTGTATGTGGCCGAGCCTCTCTAGGCATTACATGGTCTTCATTTATTACAGTAAAAGCCTCACATCCGCACAGTTCCCCATTCACCACCCCTGTCCCCCTTGCTCCTCCCTCCTTCCTCTTCTTATCCCCTATTGGCTCTAGACTGGTGGTGTGTGAGGGCCAGTTGAGTACGGTACAGTAGTAGAGTGTGAATTGAGTCCCAGTACTGATAGGCTGCTTAAAGTCTCCCCCCCAGTGGACGCGGAAACCAGGCAGGTGGCTGAGAAGCTGGCCAGGTTTGTGGCGGAGGGTGGCCCCGAGGTGAAAGCCATCGCTTCTGAGCATAACCAAGACAACCCTGCCTTCAGGTCAGTCACTGTGTATGTGTCACTGTGTTTTTTACTCTTTTTTTTTTTTTTCAAAGCCTGGTTTTACTCAAAATATCTTCTGTACCTCCCTCAGTTTTTTATATGACCACCAAAGTCCAACCCACCGCTTCTACAAAGATAAAGCACAGGAGTATCATTCTGCAGTGTCCCAGAGCTTTTCACCTCCAGCAGCAGAGTCGAGGACAGACCTTCAGCGACCAACAACTGCCCCGCCATTATCAGGAATCCCGTCCCTGCTCAACCCTACTTCTCTACCCCGTATTCAGGAGGCAGAAACTCCGCCTGTAAAACGGAAGAGAAAGAGTAGATGGGGGTCTGAGGATGACAAAGTCGAATTGCCCATCCCTCCCATCATTGTTCCTCCAGAGATGAATCTTCCAGACCCTGATATACCCACTCTCTCTGGTACATGAACTTGTTTTTTACATGCTGCAAACATGTGTGCATTATCATTTTGTCCTTGTGGGCTATTAAAGTAATTAATATGAAACCCAAAGTTGGTGCAACCCAAGGCAGCGCCAGTATGTTTGTGAAGCTCAGAGTCAATAAGTTTGTCTAATATTAATATGCATTTTTGAAAAGGTCATAGGAAATACTGTAAATATTGTTAAGAAATAGTTCATATAAGTATAATCACATTTTAATTTGCTATTTTTGCCACACTTTAAGCCCATCCAGTAATTAATGTATGAATATATACATCTATTACATCTGTTGCAGCCCAGGAGCTGAGAGGTCTTGGTTATAAGAAGGGGAAGCCTCATGGTCTGGTAGGAGTGACAGAACTATCTGAGGAACAGAAGAGACAAATCAAAGAGCAACAAGAGGTAAGTGCCAAATAATTGTATCTATTGAGTTAAGGTTACTGCACTGCAGTTTTAACTATACCTAAAAATATGTTTGCCTTTGGTGTGTATGGCTTTTAGAAAAGTCAAAAGGCATGTTAATGACTAAGGTTGACCACACCATAAGTTCAGGATTATTTGGCCCTGTGATTTATTATGAGCATATGTTTTGCTCACTGTGTGTGTGTGTGATGTTCTCACATAGATGCAAGAGATGTATGACATGATCATGAAGCACAAACGTGCGATGGCAGAGATGCAAGTCATGTGGGAAAAGGCCATTAAAGACCACCAACATGAATACGACAGTGATGAAGAAGTGGACCAGGAGGCAGGCACCTGGGAGCATCGTCTCCGACATATGGAAATGGAGAAAACCCGCGGTAAGGCTGACAGTCATGTTGGAAAATTAGTCTTGCCTCTGCAACACTAGCAGTCAGTGATTGGTAATCAGGTCTTATCAAGATAAAGTGATCAGCTGTTCTGTACTTTTCCAGAGTGGGCAGAGTCTCTGACAGACATGGGTAAAGGGAAACATTTTATTGGTGACTTCCTGCCCCCTGAGGAGCTGGAAAAGTTCATGGAGACCTTCAAGGCGCTCAAGGTTAGTTTGTCTCCGAGTTAATACACTTGTTCTCTAGCACAATAAGGGGAGGCGTTTACTGTTGTGCAACTACTAGGATTGCCCTTATCGGTTCATTTCAGTTTTACAGGTAAATGAAGATGAATGATGCATCAAATTAATGGAAATAATTTTTTTTTTTTTCAGTAAACCATGAATCATTCTGTTATTTTGAGAGGTGTTTTGTGTACAGAGAAGAGAAACAATTTCACCTGTTCTTTGCAGGATCTCCCCAGTGTACTTTAAAACAGTGTCATACATTTATTTGTTATTATAGTAGTAATAATGTAAAAAAATATATTAGCCATTAAATGTCTGATTCTCAATAGGAAGGGCATACACAGTTTATTACTGCCAGGGTGAGTTGGAAATGACTGTAAACAGGATTGTATCCATCCATGCAACTGTTTTCAAGCTGCTTATCCAGGTCAGGGGCACTGTGTTAACAGCCAGCAGGGCAGCCCAGACGTCCCTGTTCCTTGCAAATTCCTCTCGCTCCTCCTGAGGGATCCCAAGAAGGAGCAAGAGGAATTTGCACTGTAATTACCACTTGTTTGTTTGAAAGTCTGTTTAACTCGATTTAGCACTGTTGTAGAAACCTCTGGGGGGTTTTTTGTATCCCTTTTTTAAAAAGTTGAAAAACAGCAGTGTGTCAATAGAGATTATTTAATCTAATAAACATTCACTGCTAGTGTCATGGAAAGTTATTGGAAAATCACTAGTAAGACCATAGACAATAGTATTGGAGACAGTGAAAATGGTGCAAGACTTCTGTGTGTATGGCATGAATGCAACTTAAGTCTTCTTGACTTGCAGGAGGGCCGGGACCCAGACTACTCGGAATACAAAGAGTTTAAGTTGACCGTGGAGAATCTTGGTTTCCGAATGCTTATGAAGATGGGCTGGAAGGAAGGTGACGGCCTGGGCAGTGAAGGACAGGGCATCAAGGCTCCTGTCAACAAGTGAGCATTCATCTTCAGTACATTTGCCTTTCATTCTTTGTCATTCAAGGTACACTTAAAAATGACTAAAATCTTAATTTCAAGTGAAGCAACACTAGTGGTGTTTTAAAGCAGTTCTTACCTTTCTTACCTTCCCTCCAAAGTCCCCCACCCTCTGCCCCCTGCCTGACCTCTGATGCTTGCTCCTCCCAAACACCTGTGGTGAGAGAGAAATGCTGCATTCAAGTGCTTTGGGAAGTCTGACGTTATGGACCTTTAACTAGGCAAAGTGCACTGGAATGCCTGTCAAAGTGGAACCTCCTACTATCAAATTCGAGAGAGATCAACCTACCACAAATTCGCTAGTAAGAGGTTCCACTTTGACAGGCATTCCAGTGTACTTTGCCTAGTTGAAGGTCTATAACGTCAGACTTCCCCTGGCACTTGAACCCAGCATAAGCAGGTAAAGTGAAATGAAGCGACGGATGACAGGCAGGAAGCTCTGCAAATAATTGTATTCGGACTGAATAAAATGATTGGTCAGATTTTTAGCAGAAATGTGTATATATACGTTGATTAGTCGACTAATCGCTCTAAATTAAAACCACTGGTCGACCAAGAAAATAGAATGATTGAATGAGAGTCTTTTGCGATTAGACTCCATCAAGACTTTGTGTTAAAGGGGTGGGGAAGCCATGGGTAGAGCAGGATACCCCCCCGGTGGAGTCTAGACACTGGTGGTGGTGGAGAGGAGAGGACTGAGATGGATGCAGTGGAGATGGAGTCCAGATGATGCTGCTGAAGGCATGGAGGTGAATGGGGTGGAGGTGGCTGTTTGCCATCGCCTGACGCCTGACATGACAGCTGACAGCACAGAGAAAGGCCACTTTTAAATGTTTGACAGCTACAGCCTGATTGGCCGATGATAACAAGGAGATTCCTGATAGGTTAGAGAGAAGTGGTGATCCGCCCCCAATTCTCTGACTGTTAAATGTCTCTGGAAGGAACGTGACAGCGAGAGGGATGTGAGATAAGGTGAGGGGGGACAGTCTTCAATTCAATTCAAATCAATTTTATTTACAGTGCCAAATCATAACAAAAGTTATCTCAGGACACTTTACAGACTAGGTATAGACCACATTCTATGACTTATTTATGATTTACATAGACCCAATGATTTACATAGACCCAACAATTACCCCGTAGAGTACTTCATGTCTGAACTTTCCCTAAGCTACATTAACAACGGTTATATTCTAATAAGCTGTCACAGTGAGCCAGCATGTACAATACCACAGCTGTTTCTCAATACCAAGTATTCCAAGTTCGGACTTGTGAGATTAGTAGTTCAGACTTGGGAGTCCATACTCCGGAGGACGGGAGGACACAGTACGGCCGTTAATGTGAAATGAATTCTGGGATACCTGGCTGTCTGAAGTCCACACAAGTCACCTCCGATGCATCCTCGATAAAATGGGCGGAGCAAGTCACATCCAGGCATTTGAATGGTACTTGGCGAGATGCGGACTATTGAATTGGAACAGTGCTTCGGCTGCGACTGATGACGTTTCACAAGTCCGCGAGAACACAAGTACAGACGAGAACGCAGATGGAGAAACGGCTCAGGACGCTGGAACTTCAGCCGTTCATTAATTGTATGATTTACACCTGTGCTTTCTCTACTGTGAGATGTTAAAATAAAGGAAAAGGCATAAATGTGAATTGTTGGGCTTTATCCAGATAGACTGAGAGTGGAACATACATTTTGTTGGCTCCCAAATTACCAGATGACGTACATAA
The DNA here is from genome assembly GCF_963691815.1 of Echiichthys vipera. Lineage (NCBI taxonomy): Eukaryota > Metazoa > Chordata > Actinopteri > Perciformes > Trachinidae > Echiichthys > Echiichthys vipera. Next base: position 17,357,642 of record NC_139840.1, on the reverse strand, counting down.
AAATAGAAACTAATGTTGAGTGTCTCTCTCTGTCCCACTATAGGGGAACTACCGCCATGAATGGAGCGGGGTTTGGAGTTGACCGTCCAGCCACGCTCACAAAAAACGATGATGAGTACGATGCTTATAGAAAGAGGATGATGCTTGCTTACCGCTTCAGGCCCAACCCACTGGTAACTTCTGTTTTCTGTTGTTTTCTATTTGTTGTAACAATACTTTGTGAATTTTCATTGAGTTTAATATCATAGAAATCCATACTCATCGGTAAATAGTCTAATTGATTTTAGAAACTTTACATTTCTTATTCGTTTTTCATTTACTGTGCTGCTGATCCATTCAATCAGGGTCAAGTGTCCTTTGCTATGATATTTTTAATTGAATCCAGTATTTTTTCATTTGTTTGTTTCCACAGAATAATCCACGGAGACCATATTACTGATGTAGAGGACTGTTTCTGATTGTTCTTGTTTATCATAACTAAAAGCTGTTTTCTTCAGCTGCCACAACTCTGCTCGTTTGTGAATTGACAGTATAAAATATTGGTAGATTCTGCATTACACTTGAAGTTTAATTTGGGTTAAAAACAAATTATGAAATGTTCTCTTTGAAGAATTGACCACCTGTTTTTATTTCTATTTAATACTGTAACATAACTCAATAACTCAAAATATATAGACTTAAATCGCCTGACTTCCAGAATGATTTTACTCTTCAGTTTGTTCCCTTTGAGAGCTTGACTTGACTTTGCATTGCCAACTATATAACACAGTTCTGTATTCGTACACAATCTTTTGGGTATTTTGTTTGCATTTGGTAATTTTCCTCATGATGCTATAACTGATTTTTGAATCCTGTTATTATTCTGTATGCTTCAGTGTTCACAATAAAAAAAAAAAGTGGCCACTTACTGAAATGTGGAGTTGTGACAGATGTATATGATAACGACTGTACGTATGTGTTTATTAGGAAATAATTAGGAGCTAAGAAACTCACCTTCAGTTTATGGTACAGCTGAGCGCTAACTGCAGGTATCTATCCGATCATGCTGATAACTGCTATCAGCATTGAGTAGATTTGACTCGGCTCAAGCAGCCAGTGGTGAGGAGGAGGGTGACAGATCAGTGAAATCAGATCTTCAGTTTGCCATTCCCAAAGGGGGTTTGCACAGATAAAAATAACTCCAAAATCCCAGCTAAGCAAGAGCCACTCCAGTGTTTGCTGCAGCATCAATCAGATGCAACTTAAGCCATATTAGAAGGTAAACCTTCTAAAGGCTTTGGATGGTTAGTGGCATGGTGAAGTTTTCAGTTGAATGTAAGGGTGCTGATAACGACTACCTGCGATTATTATGATCATTATCCATTAATCATTTGGTTTATAACATGTCATGAAATTGTAACATGTTGCTGGAGCCCAAGGTGATGTAATTAAACTCTGTTTTGTCTGAAGCTAAATACAAACTATTTAAATTTACTGTCCTGATAAGACTGATAAGCAGTAAAAACTCACATTTGAAAAGTTGATGATAAGCAAAATTGATGTTGCCAGTTATTTTTTCTGTAAATTGATGAATTGACGTGAGAGTTTCAGCACCAAAGCTTCTGGACAGTACAATTGAAAGTAGGATGGGAGGTCATAAAGGGAAGATAAGTATGAAACAAGCTCGTATAAATGTGCTTTTGTCTCATTTTAGTGCTGATTATAATGGGAGCATATCTATGTTCCCTCAGAATAATAATGAATTTCGCCTGCTTTTCATGCGTTTCCACAAATGGAAAAAGAGAAGCTAAGAAAAATGATCCTACCACCAAAAAAAACAAAATTGTTTAAGAATGTTTATTCTGTTTTTTGTTCCTCACTTATTTTAATTCATAAACACGGGAGGGAAGACATTTAGCTCAGACTTAAACTATTTTTGTTTGTGGGCTGAGGGAACATAGGGACTCATTTTGTTGGGGGGATTAAATAGAAATGAGAAAAAACACAGGATTGACCCCATTATGATCAGTGTTCACAAAATAAACACCTTGTTGAAGTTGTAAACAATCATGGTGTGTCTCCTCCGGGGGGTATAGTCTGTAAATAACCAGTGATGCCAATGAGATTAGACTACTAAATTGAATTTAAAAGGCAGAATAAGTGACTCTGAACTATTTATTATCGGCGTTAGTTGACATTATTCTCGTCCCTCCTGTCCTGAATGCGTGGGAGAGGAAAAAAACTTTGATTTGACGCATTAACGTTATGGGCTGTCAGTGCGAGTCAGAGGGGGAGGAGGTAAACAAGATGGCGACAACCTGAGTAGCAAAGAGTACCACGAAGAGTCAGAAAATTTAACTGATATTCTGTTAGATAAGCCCGAGTGAACATTTTGCCTTTACCCAGGACAGACGGACACACAAAGACGAAATAAAACCTGCAACGGCAACAGGATTCATGTGGATATAGGTAGGACCCGCTACCAGCCGTTAACGGACGTTGGTTATCTGAACGGCTTTTTAGCCAAAGCAACTCCGGCTAGCTCCGGTTACCCGGATGATTCTGGGTTGTTACTCTGGTGAAGGGTTTGGTTTGGATGTTGGTTTTGCTATTTCAGTGAGCATACAGCATACAGCATGCCGTACAGTCAGAGAGCAACCCCCTTTTCTCCTACATTGCCGCTGCTCAACCGGCAAATGAGGTGAAGTTTGCCAAGTAACGCTAATCTGTTAGCTGTGCTGTCGCTGCACAACCACCGTTAGCTCCAGTTGTGTGACGACGTTTCGGTCAGTCTCCCCCCGTTGTCCATCGTTAAAGTCGTCATCCACGTTAAAACAGTTGCCACAGCTTTAAAGCAGGAGTTAAAAACATATGCTAGTCGCAAAAGGTCTGTGTGTGCGTTTATGGATGAACCGCAAAGTTATGTCGTTATGTTGGTAAGCTAAGTTCATTCAAGCAGTCATGCTATGTTAGTTAGCTACCAGCTAGCTGATAGTTAACATTAAGGAAAAATGTTTATTTCAACTGATCCACTCTAGTGTCACTCAGATACGACTCTGTGTTTACGGCTGTAATTAAAGTGGGGGCGCTAAATATGTGCTTGCATTCATTCTAATCTTTTAGTGTCTGAATGAAACCCAGTAAGGTTGAATGTTATTCTATATCTTAATGTCATTTTTATACGGATTTCTTTCCAATGCTTCTAATGTTTTATGTAAAGCACTTTGAATTACCTTGTTGTTGAAAGGTGCTATACAATCTTGCCTTAAGGTTAACCGATCAACTGTTGATGTCCGGATACCCAGTGTACCTAGTACAAAAGCCATGTGAATACTGTATTTATAATCACGTTTAAATGCCCACTTGATTTCAGGCACCAGGCAGTAGGAATCGTGGTGGCATGGAGGACACCTGAGGACGTTTGGACACATCAAATGGCTCAGTCGACCTCCAGGAACTGGGCAGATAGTGCTGCATGCGTTTGGCTGTAGATCTTTGTTTGGATCCAGTCCAGCTGTGTGCACACTAAAGTATCCAGAGGAAATCTATGCTTTGAAGCATGGACCTTTGACAGAAATGTTGTGCTGCATGGCCTTGAAACAGGACTGGTTGCCTCTTCCCAAGGCTGAATGGTATTAAATTCTCATAGAGATGATTTAGAGTCAAGCAGCGAAGGAATAACATTTAACAATCCCATTTTTTTTCTCATTTCTGTGCAACCGCACTTGTCACAGTTGTAGTAAAAAATGCACAGTATATAGCACTAACTTGGCACTGGACCCAACTGGTTATTCACCTCTGTTCGGACCTCTTGAGAGAAAAAAAGCCCTAATGTTTACAAATTGGGATTGATCCCCCACCTCCTCCCTCAACTCTCAGGCCTAATTATTCTCTCTCCCATGTTCAGTATTTTGTAATTCATCTGTATTCCATCTCGTGGAATTAAACACTCAGTGCAGTGCTGAAAGGTTACCAGTGGATTACTCTCTAGCAGCAAGCATAGCTATTTGCAAACGTTTTTGCACAGGAGGCTTAAGTAGTGACTGCGGAACTGTCAGTCATGAGTACCGGCGAACTGCATCATCTTGACTATCTAAATGAAAATGAACTGATGGAGATGGATACTTTCATTCACCGCATTGACTCTACAGAGGTGATCTACCAGCCACGGAGGAAGAGGGCGAAGCTGATAGGAAAGTACTTGATGGGGGATCTACTAGGGGAGGGATCTTATGGCAAAGTGAAAGAGATGCTGGACTCAGAGACGCTTTGTCGACGGGCTGTCAAAATACTGAAGAAGAAGAAGCTGAGGAGGATTCCCAATGGAGAAGCCAATGTGAAAAAGTGAGTGTTTTTTGGGTTTGTTAACCTTCTTTGTTTGAGCCTTTCACCTCCCTCTTTTCTCTACACTGTACTGTGTGATTTTTGTATGCCTAACTAATCTTGAGTTAATTAAGTTGAATCACTTTACTTCATTTTACTTCATCACAAACCTAGAGCTGTGTCAGCATTTAAACATATAACAGGGCTCCAGACTAACTTTTTTCACTAGGAGCACTGTGGCCCCCAACTGTAAATTTTAGGGGCTCATCCAGAAATTTTAGGGGCATACACAGTGAATCAATAATAGATGCAGAAATTACAATGTGCTGTTATAAATTCAGTGTCACAATTTTACTGTGCTCTTTTGAATCTGCAACATCGCTGTCATGACAGTACAATATAAAAAAAATATACCATACATCCAGAATAAGGAGTGTGACGAGACCCTCAATTCACAAACGAGATGATACACGATATTGAGTCCACGAGAGAACGAGAGCGGCAAGATTTTTCACTCTTAAAATTTCAGTATTTTCTTTACAGGGGGTTGATTTTAGCAGAGAGCTGTGGTGGTGCTGCAGGTGTCTTTGCATAGTACTTGTGTTAGCCGCGGTGTAGCCTATGGTACTCACGGAGGTAAAGTACTGATCAGATTAGTCTGTGTGTCACCTGCTGCGTCACTCGCTGCGCTGGGCGGGGAAATAAAGTCAATTAATCAGTTAAACACTGTTGATTTCGTCTCATGGAGCCGACAGGAAAACTATTTTGGTTTTGTAAATTTCTGCTGTCAGTGGGCTCTGGAGCTGCTTCAGACGGCAGAAACCATCTGACCCAGCTTGTCAATACGGAGGCTTCAGGTTCGTCAGGTGTGACAGTGTGATTATAACCTGTAGCCTGATGTTAAAGAAACTGCAGGAGGTCACTTGTTTGTGTTACGGTGCTGACGTTGCTATCTTCTTACAGTCCTTGCATATTGTTCCTGTCTTATCTGTCACTGTTGCTGTTAGCCACTCAAATTTTGTTCCCAAAATGCAACCATTTGGTCGAAATCTGGAGCCCTGTACAACAGTCATAATCTTACAGAGCAGGACTGCAAAAATCAGAACAGTTTCGGAGTTAAAATGTCTTTAATGAAGGAGGGAGTAGACGATATACCTTTGTTCTATACAGTTAGTTTACACATACTTAGTAAATGGGTCAACTTCCTTGCAACAACCCAGTTTTGTAAACATTGCATAGACAAAAAATGTGCTTGCTGTAATTGAGGTGAAGGAATAAACGAAAATCAGTTAAAACAGTTAGGCTTTTTCTAGAAAAATGTTCTATTTGTTCCCGTCTCTCTTCTCTGTCCCAATGACAATTTGCCTGTCATGTCTACGTATTCAAACTTCTGCATCCCCCCGTTTCCTGATGAGTATCATCAGTTTTAATCACACAGTAGTTTATTAAATATAACTCCAGCCTTTTGCTGTGGGCCTGTGCTAATTATAGAGGGAGCTTTAGAAAACTGTCAAAATGAGTTCACACAGAGAGATAGAAGAGCTGCAAGATGACTTGTTTTCAGGCCGCAGTTACAACAGCAGAATAAGGAATAAAAAGATTGTGGTGACAGCTCGGCAACAGTCATTTTGTTGGGATTGTAGTATCCTGAATGACTTTATTGAAGTCTATCCCAGAATATAGCATTTACCCAAAAAAACACCATATTTCCCCTTCTAAGTCTCCAGTTAGTTGGGGCTGAAAGCAGCCTGTCAGCAGCTCGACGGCAGCAGCTGCAGTTCTCCTTCAGTGTCTGCACTGCATCCCTTCAGCCATAGTATTGCCTTGCTATCACAATCATTTTTAGAGCACTAACAGCCCAATCCACCATTTAGTAACATGCCGATGTTGAGAAAAATAGACTTGAAGTCTAAAAGTCACTTAAGGTCACATTGAAGTGTGTGACGTGTAAGCGTGTGCATGTGTATGTCAAGTATTGCACTGAATAAAACGTGTAAAAGTGTATATCTTGTCTGAGATGGACAACTGAAAAATGTAGCTGTTTAGAAAAAGTTGAGCAGAGATCCATTTAATCAAAGTGTGACTAGTGGTTCTTGGTTAAATACACTGTCATATGCAAGTGCAGTCGATGGTGTAGTGACCCGAAAAAACGATATTATAAAGACTAAAGGATATCGCAAGCATATCTGTAATGTAAAAGTACAAATAAGGAGAAGCATACGAGAATGATTTCAAGAAACACTCAGGGTCAAACATTACAAAGGCCACTAAGAGGCCAGAGACAGCTCTGAACGATGCTGCAGGGCTTCATGACTGAGATGGGACACGCTGCATGCTGCAACTGTTGCCGGGGTTGACAAAAATCTTATCTTTGTTAGTGTAATTGATGATAGACGGTAAAAACAGAGCAATCCTACAGGAAAACCAATTGCTGTTTGCAAGAGAAGTGAGACTGGAGAGAGTCAAAGCAGCACAAAAATAACAACAACTACGATATATAATATATGGCCAATCCTAAGACCAGACCTCAGTCATATCCAGAATTTGTGGCTGAACTTACAAAAATACTGTTAAGTCTCGGTCCCCTTGTTACTCAAGCTTTAAGAAGAATGTTGAAAAACGTTCACCTTCAGATGTGTGGGATAAGTGATTCAAAATGTAAAATATGAATACAACATTAATGATTTTAAGAGGGTGCATACTAAGCACTGTCCTGCAAATGGAAAGCTATTTAAAGATGCCCTCTACTCAAAAATGTTAAATCTTATGTTTATGTCCCCTAAGAAGTTTAACCTACCTTGACTGTACAGATTATATCAGTGCAAAGGTTTTCCACTGGAGAGTTGTTTTCACATTCCTCTACTGTGCACTTTTTTTAACACTGACAAGCTAGATTTGGTACGTCACAGATTCGAAAGCCAAAGGCAGTTAGCCACGGTAATACGGAAAAGCCAGCAAAGAAACCTGAAACCTCCAACGCAGAGCGCACTGTCAGAACAGAGTGAAAACACACCGTCATAGCTGTTAGCCACTGACAGTTACAAGCTACAAGCTAACAAACAGCAAATAAAAGACGCTAACTACACTAAGAATTCTGATACGTCTGCTAGTTGCTGTTTTTGATGCGCAACTCACTCATCTGAGTCTGCGTCTGACTGATGATTGGGTCAGACAGGATACCAAAACTATGACTTGCTATATAATGGTACCATATACCTTTTGTTGTATCGAGTTGTCCCAGATATTTCTCATACCGTAAGTGATTCTTATCTCGGCCTGGGCAACAAGGTGGTTACTCGGTAGCTTTTCTCTCACTTATCTTGTTTTGAAAGCTGTTTTTTTTTAATCCTGGCTATATTTATATTTTAGGACAAAGCTGCAGCAGTAGACTACATGGTTGTGCCACTCTTTTAGAGACCAATGCAGTGATATTTTTGAATTCATTTGTATTTCCATCTATCTCACTTTGTTTTCCAGCCTGAGGAAGCTGGATCCTGAAGCCTGTAAAGGCCTGTCTGTTTGTGTAGTAGCCCCCTGCCTCCCCATTAAGCCTCTGTTTAGCCAAGGAAAGTGTTTAGCATTCCTGTCTGCCAAACACTTCCTGCTTTGACAGGGTTGCCTTGGGAATGGGCATGTTCATACCGGCATTGATTGAGCTATGCCACTCTACGGTTTCTACGGCAACACCCCAAGAATGCAATGCCTTAGTTTGGACTGACAGGAGGGCACATGGACACGCACATGTCCTGAACTAGACACAGACTCTGCACCAGCAAAGTGTAGATGCAGATTTTCGTCAGTTTCATGTTGTCACTGTGAGCTGGAGTCGCTGCTATATCGCTGCGCTCTGAAATACTTTCAGCTCTGTAGCCTGCAGGCCTTGAACACACAAGGTCCATCGGCACACAACTCAAAGACTGCAGATGGACTGCAGCAGTCCCGCGGCATCACCTCTGCTTTATGATTTGTCTTATAGAAACAAGCAGTGATGCAGATGCAGCTTGGTTTGCTACATTTCATCTGCTCTTGAGATGATGTTTAGCTTAAAATGATGCTCTTCACTAAGCTTTACCATATTTTAATCATAGCTCTGTTTTTATGAGTCAGCTGTGTCTTTTTGCCAGTGCAGTGATGCAGCAGTAAGTGCTTATGTGCAAGCAAGAGGCTGACTAAGCCCAGAATATCCATTCGTCAGTATAAGATTGTGTATAAGGAAGAGGACTGACAGTTCATAAGCTGCAGGGTGATACGGGAGAGAGAAGTGTTTGTGAGATTTTGTCAAAGTAAAAAAAAATGAAAGAAGACAGATGATGCCTCAGCACTGTAGGGGCTTCATTTCTTTTTGGCACAGGCACACTCCCTTTATACTTGACGTGACATTGCGTCACACATAAATGTATTTCCAGGAGAGGTGGGGAAAGGAAATAGGATTTTTATCTTTTACACTTCTAAATATATTCACGTAGGCCAAAAAAAAAAAGATTGTTTCATTTTCGTCATATCTTTGATGTTTGCTACATTAATTTGTTTGCACATTACACTCAAATGGTAGACTGAACTCTGCTGCAAGCACATAAGTCCGTCGACTGTATGACGGTGAGGGAGATTATTAATCTAACCATCACCATCTTCAGTGACGGCAAACCTTTGGGATTTTTATGATCTCCCAAGGAATAAAGAATGTGACATGACTCCAACGGTATGCAGGCTTTCAGGGGCACAATCAGGATCTTCAGGGTGCTGCGCCTTAATTCATGAAAAGGATTAATTAGTGTCCACTGCAATATGAAACATAACCGGCAGTTCAGCTGACAACAGACAGCAGCATGTAGTTTTTATTCAATATTCCCTGCTACTTATAAAAACATATTACTGGCAGTATTATGTCATATTATGAACAATGTAGACGTCAGACTAATTGAATCTAAATCCAATCACAAGATTCCTGTCCCTAATTATGAAGCAAAACCTCAGTATTGCGTCTCTGTGAGTGGATGTGGGAAGTAAGTCTTGTTTGTACTCTGTGCTCTTCCTATCCAGGTTCATATTCATTAGCATCCCCACTCACAGCTCTCTGATGAATGTTGAATCTCTCGGGTGTTTTGCCATGCTGGTGATTTAAAACTATTCCTTGGGGAGCGAAGTGAACTGTTAAGTTTTTCTGTCTTCATGAGACCAGAGTAATTGACTGCTTCGACACTCAAACCGTATGTTAAGTCTTATAGTATCATTCCTGTGACTCTGTTTTCTTTGAATTACCTTTTTAGAAGAGTCTCACATTTACAGATCCCACGGTGAGGACATTTTCCCACCGGTTAATAAACGTGGCCGTCACCAAATCCTCCTATGGTGTTGTCGGTCCACTCTCCTAACTGTTATTGTAATTTTGATAGGTGTGATCCAATCAAGGTCCGGAGATGAGTATGAGTACGGAAATTTCTGTAAATTCTCTAATTTACTTGAACTTGTGCCGTATTAGTGCAGTTTTGCTGATCTTGAATAGAATCTGGCCTTTATCCTACGTTCTGTGCAGACCAGGGCCGGTATCAGATTATTTAACAATCCCTGTACATTTATTTAATCAATCTTTTGCATGTTTTTTGTTCTAATGTCCATTTCTAGGGAGATTCAGCTGCTAAGAAGACTCCAACACAAGAATGTGATTCAGTTGGTGGATGTGCTGTACAATGAAGAGAAGCAGAAAATATATCCTTACCTTGTAAATGCGTGCATATGAGTTGATTTTTAATATTCAAGGATTTTACATGTTAGATTTTAAGGTAACAGTTTATTAGGTTTATTTCTATGCCTAAATATTTCTGTTTGTTACTTGTCAGCTTTGTAATTGGCTCACTTTATTATGGGATCTATTTGTTTTGATTGGCAAATCCCCTTGACTCCTGCTTTACGTATATGGTGATGGAGTATTGCGTTTGTGGGATGCAAGAAATGCTGGACAGCGTCCCAGAAAAAAGGTTTCCAGTATTTCAAGCTCACGGGTAAGTGTGTTTCTCCACTCTCTGCTCCCTCTTTCTCTCAGTATCTCTGCTATATTTAGATTAAGCCTTTCTGCAGTCATTGCTCCAGACCTAAATTTAGATCCAAGACTGCAGGACCTCTGCGGTTAAAATAACTGACCATAGATTGTGTGAATGTGTGGTCACTGCTGCAAAACCTCTGACGCTAAAGTACTAGGTGATGAACGTACATATGGCCGCAACGATTAATTGTTTGATATGCCAATTTTTTTTTTTACAATTTACAATATGGAACACTTCCCGTCCTCTTTTAATTGTCAGTCAACCCCTCTGTGTCTTTCTTTAGGTACTTTTGCCAACTCTTAGATGGCCTTGAATATTTGCACAGCCAGGGAATAGTTCACAAAGACATTAAACCAGGGAATCTGCTGCTGACCACAGACGGGGCACTTAAAATCTCCGACCTGGGAGTAGCAGAGGTGAGCTGGTGATGTAGCATAGTGTTGTTTACCATCCAGGTCTCCATTTTCTTTTCTTTTTTTTAAAAATTCTACACACATTATTGTAGATGTTGTATATATGTTGGAGTAACAATGTTTCCTATTATGTAGCAGAAGTGGATGTGTGTGAAATAGATTGTGCATCTATGTATCGGTGTATTCTGTGTTTTTATCAGTTTTAGCACTAGTTGTGGTTGAAGTGCAAATAGCAACACATTATATAGTTATTTCAACACGTTATATAGTTATTTCATAATTAATATTTGTGATTATACGGTAGATATAGAGAAAAACCAACTCAAATTCATAATAATCCTATTCACTCTGTTTTTCAGGCCCTCCACCCATTTGCAGAGGATGACACATGTCGCACCAGTCAGGGCTCTCCGGCCTTCCAGCCACCAGAGATCGCCAACGGACTGGACACCTTTTCAGGGTTTAAAGTGGACATTTGGTCTGCTGGAGTAACACTGTGAGTGTGCAGGGCCTCAGGTTGCGGAAGTTCTCAGAGAATGCTTGAGATTTAATTGCATTCTAAAGGCTCAATTATAGACAGAAGATGTGCAAAGTTATCTTAATGTCTGACAAAATTAGATATTGGGGTTTTTCACAGAGATTCCGCAACAGTGCTACAATAGAGGAACGCCAGCTTTATACATTAGTGGCACACCTGTCATTAGAGAGGACAGAGATGAACTGCAGTGCCAAGAGAGAGACCTATTGAACTCAATGTTTCTTTAAGTTATTAATAACTTAGGTTACTCTCAACGCTGCTTTGTCACTTTTTGACCTGCCTGTGGTTGACTCGTGCATCACTACTGTGCCACATTCGGTCCTGCCAGATTTCCCCTTCACATAGAAGTCAGCTCGGAGTTGTTGCGGCTCTGTGACTATCTCCGTTGCTGATCTGTACCCCCCATTCTGTCTCTGTGCCTTTCACACCGCCAGCGGGGCATAATAGCTGCAATAGCCCTGCAACAAAAGGCTGATTGAATTGTTAATGGTGCTATTGGTTGCTTATGGTACTTAATTGATAGAAATATGCTCTTGCGTGTAATTCTTTCTTTGAGAGCTCAAAGGGCAGAGCTGCAGCCCAAATTTGATTGAAAAAAAACTGCAGACTGATTCTCAGTCATCTCTCTATAAAATTGTCATAAAACTGACGTGCCTGTGTATACCTTTAAGCCCAGTTCAGACCAATGATTCGCAACACGACAAAACTATTTTAGAACGTTGCAGGTGAAAGTTGCAGGGGTGTGAACTGACCTGTCTCGTCTGGACTCAAACCGGCTGCTGATGCTGTCCTCTGCAACTCAGCTTGTCAAATCGCCAGCATCTGGTTTTAGAACATGAGACACGTCACCTGCTACAACAGCCAATTAAGTCTTAGCTGGTACGCTGGTCAAGTGGCATGTTATACTAGAGAAATTGCTGTGGTAAAACGTGCCACAGTGTGGTGCTATTACATTTGAAAAGAACAGTCAAAGATAACACCAGAAAGGTCTGACTGAATTCATTTAGAAAGCATCATATTTTTGCAAACCATTGGGACAACTATTAACAGTATCCTGGTCAATGATACATTTACAGTATTTGACTCCTTCCGCCCATTCAGATACAACATTACAACGAGTCTGTATCCGTTCGAGGGGGACAACATCTATAAGCTATTTGAGAACATTGGAAAAGGAGACTACACTATTCCCGAGGAGTGTGGACCCCTCCTGTCGGACCTGCTGCAAGGTGAGTGTGGTATCGTGCTAAATGCTTTGACCATAAAGCCAAATTATTCTTTCTTATAAAATCGTTGCCAGGGTTACATACCTATGCCATAGTGGATGATTCATAGTTTGGGGTAAATTCATTGAGTGCTGTATTTTTGTCATAGCAGTAGATGACAGTGATAAGGGAAAAGGTTTGCTCTTAGTTCGTTTTGGACGATTCTAAAATGCAGGTTTGTGAAGCATTGCAGACAAAGCAGCACGGAATCACAAAAAAGCCCCCCATCAGTCTCACTGTGCTCTTGATGCATTTGTCCAGTAGGTGGTGCTGTGACACAGAAAGTCACTGTGACTGCTCAGCATGGGAGGCTTCCTCCAAACTGTAGAAATCCCTCCAGCTGCTGACGTAGTTTCCATTGATCTGGAGCCAGCAGCAAAATACTAAACATTTCATAGTCAGGCGTTGCTTTTCCCGACTGGAACACTGCAATGAAAAAAAAAAAAGTCTGAGTCTTTTACAGTGACACGAATAATCAGATGAATGGATGTGAAATCCCCAAAAAGTGTTGAGAAGATCGTTTGCACCAACTAATGAAATGCTGAATGCCTAGTATTCTAGGCTAGTCTAGCTTGTTTTCCATCTTATCTTGTTATTTTACTGTACTTGGTGCCACCTGGAGGGTTTTTGAATGATATGATTACCGTGAATATGAAAACAGCCGTCGCTCCATCCCCCATTTTGTGCAAGCGTGTGATGACGCAGCACCTGGGAGATAGTCAGTCCATAATTACATGGTCTAAAATAAGCTCGGTGCCACAAAAGGTGTCCTTCAGCAGGCGCCGCACTACTATCAGCACTCTGCACGCTGCCCCTCTCTGCCTATTGGGAGACAATTACATTATTAGCTGTGGATAGGCACTGCATCACTGCTGCCTTATCACACAGACATTCTACTTTTCCCACAGATTCAGCCCTCATTATAATTATTAAGGTACATAATCTTCATTACATTGGTACAGCTGTTATGCTACTCATATTAGTGTTTCTTTACTGTACCTCATTGACTCCTTAAGCTTTGCAGGACACATTGACACACAGTGATAAGAGAGATTATTTGCACTTATTAATGTTCTATGAAGGAGTTTGTCTGTGTGCCATTAGCTTTCCCCTCACTGCTGCGGCCATCTTAATAGAAAGAGGATGTGAGTGGAGAAATTGTTCAGGATTGTTGTGATTCAATTGACCTTTGTAATGATTGTTTTTCAGGAATGCTTGAGTATGATCCTGCGAAGAGGTTTTCCATACAGAACATAAGGCAACACAAGTAAGTGATTTATTGTATTGCATTTATATGGTATCCCATATAAAATGAATTATGTACAGAAAAAAACCTGTGAGCCTCCAGACTTATAGAAAGTTTTTAGAAAACAGTTAAAGTCCGATTGTCATTTTCTCGCTGCCTGTCCCTTCCAGCTGGGTGCGTAAGAAACACCCTCCATCTGAGCCCCCTGTGCCCATCCCTGCCAACGCAGAGAGCAGGGATCCTTGGCGGAGTATGACGGTGGTGCCCTACCTGGAGGATCTGCACGGCTACACAGAGGAGGACGATGACGAGCTCTATGATGCAGAGGATGAGATCATATACACTCAGGACTTCACAGTGCCAGGTGAGTGTGAGCTCAGACCAATCTTACAGTTGAACCCAAGATGCATTTGTTTTCTTTATCAGTGTTGTTAAGTTAGTGTCTTTTGTGTTGTTTTAATTAGTCCCTTATTTTTTCTGTTTTGACTTTAAGAGCACAAGGAACTGTCTGGTGTTTCATCGTTAGTTACTTCCTCCTCTTGTTGAATCGTCCTTAGAAATTTGCTCCTCTTATGTAAAAAAGGATGCTCAGTCGTTATAGTGGTTGAAAAAATGGGACCCTGGCAATGAGGTAAATCTAGGCTTACCAGAAATGTTTCGCTTTAAGTAGGCTGATAATTTGAACTGCCTTTTCACTGCATTCATTCAGGCAAATGTGAAAAGACAAGACTGGATTTTCTTATAGAGGGAGTAATGACTTCAAATTATTGTCACCTGCTGATCAGTCGACTGCAGAGAACAAGGACAAGGACACCACAAGATGGCAATCACAGAAAAACAATATTATTACGGCAGAATCTTAAAAAACATTGTGGTCATTTGTTCTCTTTGTACATTATGAGACAATGGGCCATTCTTAAACTCACCTACTAAGCTCTGATTGGCCCAATGTTTAACTCTTAGAAATCATTAAACAAGGCTGGGATGTGGGCATAGATTCAGAGGTCTGTAAAAGCTTTTCAGAGGTCTGGAGCAGGCTCCACTATCAGATCCTGTATAATTTAGTTTTAGAAAATGCTGAGATGTTTCTTGTAGTGAACCGTGTGTACAAACTATACGAGTGTTTACTGACTTTGCAGTGAATAGATAATGATAGCATCTTTATATTCCATTTAATTTGTTCCCAAACTATTTTTTTATCATTTCCCCCCAGAATTCAGATCCTATGTCTGTTGCTAGGCAACAGCCGGCAAAAATAAATGCAGCAGTCGGTGACGGGTATCTAGAAGTGGTGCCCCACATAAAAACCAAGCGGAGCTGCAGATTGTGAATAGAGTGATCTAAAAATAGTCCAGTTGAAATGTTTTGGGTGTGCAAGTATGAATGGTTTTCAAGGGTTCACTCCCACACATGATGGGCACTCTTTCATAGGATCTATCCATCATCTGCAACCGCTTATCTCTAACGGAGTTGCGGGGGGCTGGAGCCGTTCCCAGCTGAAATTGGGCGTGAGGTGGGGAACATCCTGGACAGGACGCTAGTCTCGCAGGGCACATAGACAGACAGAGACAGACAAACATTCACACCTATGGGCAATTTAGAGTCATCAGTTAATCTAACACCTGCATGTCTTTGGAGTGTGGAGGAAGCCGGAGAACCTGGAGAGAACCTACGGAGACACAGGGGAAAACAGAGAAATGGAAACACCTGGGAATTGATTATAAATATCCTGGAAGTAATCTGTGATTCTGATCCACTCAAAAAATGTTATGGATTTTTCCTGGCCCACCCCTTCATCAAGTTTCATAAAAATGGGGCCCATAGTTTTCTCATAATCCTGCTGACAGACTCAGACAAATCAAGCAGGAAACATGACCGCCTTAGAGGAGGTAAGAAAAGAAGGTATGGTGAATTAAACAACTGTATGACCTGAAGATTCTCATTAACAGTAACTACGTATCATTGCCTTTAATATTCTCCTCAGTCTTACAGTTTTTACAGTAAAGGAAGTCACATTAATGTTGGGGCCAATCCTTCACTCGCTGATTTCCTGTTGTAGGTTACCATTTCTCGTTTCTCATGGTTATCTGACCTGACATTTTGCTGGTGCTGACAAATGCGCTTTTTAAAGGTCCCCTTAAAAAAACCATGTTAACAGTTTTTACAGCAGCGGGTCTGTTGTCATTTCCATCCATGTAGTCACTCACAGCGTGCACACACATTTACCTCAGGCTTGCTCAGTGAAGCAGCGGCCAAGTCAGCACTTGTGAAACGGTGATGAATTTGTTTTGGTCTTTAGGACAAGTGGCCGAAGAAGATCTGGATCAGGGGCACGTGGACCACAGTCCGGCTCTAGCAAAGCCAGTTTGTGTAAACGGGACAGAGGGCGGGTCTCTGAACAGCAAGGCCAAAGCCGAACGCCGATCCTCCTCTTCATCCAACCCCTCACGTAAAGGAGTCTCCACAGCCAGCAAGATCCGCAAGCTCTCCACCTGCAAACAGCAATGACCCTCCCCCCCATACTCTTCCTCCCTCGACAACAACCCAGCTGGTGAGTGTGTGGACTGTTAACGAAAAGCTCCTAATTGTGCTTCGGAAGTGCTTAGAGGACACCTTCTATTCAGTAGATGGAGGGAACAAAAAGATTAAGATAAAGGAGAACAGATGAAAAGATAGGAGGGGTGAGATGAGAATGTGTTAGAGCAGACAGAGATGTAGAGATAAGCATCAGTGAAGGAGGAAGAGTGGAAGAGCAAATCAGGGAGGAGAGAGAGAGCGAGAGAGAGTGTGTGATGTTCAGAAAACGCTGCTCTGACTCACCACCACTCCCCAGGCAAACACATGGGCGGTTTCCTATACAGTCTGAAAAAACAGATCTGGACTGGTCCGTTCTTGGCGAGTCACTTTTCTACTCTGCCTTCGAGGGGTTCGTCAGCTGCCCTCGTTCAGGCGAAGAAGTGGGGAATATTTATGGTGCAAGCATACGCACCAATTTAACAGGTTGTCCTCCTCTCTTTCCAGTTACCACCCACAGTTTGCTCTTTCAATCTCTCGCACATACAAACCAGTCACAGTGCGAGGCTGTTTGTCATGAGTGCAGTGCAGAGGAGACGCTGTGTATTAATTTGTTGAGGCGATGACTCACCCTGAATGAGATAAAGTGGGCTGTGAGATGTTTGTCTCTCTTCCTCAGCCTGTGGATGAGTCTTTCCTTGTGAATGGCACCAATTAGTACCTTTTTTGTTGTAATACTGGGAGACTTTTAGAGAAACTTGCCTTTGGTCCTGTTATATAATGAGATAAACTAAAAATAAAACTTGACCAGACGTCTGTTATACTCTCTCCTTCATCTGTGTCCCTCCAAAAGGTTGATCTGTCCCCGTCCTTCTGTGTCCGGTGTCCTCACAGTTGTGAGAGAAACCTGCTGACGTGAATGCCCCCATACCTCCTTGGACCACTGGCCTGCAGAGTCTTTTGAAGATGCGGTATGAGTGACGGGGAGGAGGAGGACAGCATGAAATGTTCTTTTTGCTCTGAGACTGAAGCACTGGCTGTGAAGATGGTGTTTTTTTTCTCTCCCATGTTTTGGCTCCTTTCAACTCTTTGTCATCCAGTTCTTTCATCTAGTCATTTCCCCTCTCCATCCTGTCAGCCTCTTCGGAGGGCCAAGTGTTGCACCGGACGTTACGAACACCATCGCCCCTGTACCCCAGCCATCGACCCCCTCTACCCCCACCTTCTGTTATTTTCTTTTGACTACCTTTGTTTTTACAGAACCCTAATGCCAGTTTTTAAAACACATTGTGATGTGCAAAAAATTAAAGAGGAAAAAAAATAACAAAAGTTATTAATAATTCTATATTTAAATCTATAATGAGAATAATTATGATAGTACTCTACTACCACCAACATAAAAACTGCATGCTGTACAGAGCTGGAAGAAAGGGAAAGTGCGTGGTTTGTGGACAGACTGAAGCTTTGAGATCTACCACTGACCTGTTGGGGATTTTTGATTTCCATTTAGGTTTTTTCCTTTTTCCTAATGAATATTTTTTAATTATTATTTATATAAAATATGTCCCAAACAGGCTATTCTGTTGGATGATCCTTTCTGTTTAATTTTGAGTTGAGCATATTTTTTTAATTATGCAATACACCTCAGTGGTTTGTCCTGTTTCTTTAATTGTTTATTATTATTATTTTTATTATTATTTCACCTTCACAAGGTTATACTTTGATAGGGATACTACACTCTGCTTTCTCTGAGGTCTGTCGTCAGACCCTAGAAGAGCTGTTGCTGCTCTGCTGCAGGCCGTGTGCCGTCACAATCATCCAGTCGCCTATTTTTTCCAGCGATGCTCTTTGTGTTGCCGATCACATCACCGGGAGCCCTGCCCCCCCTCTTACGCAGCCAGTCCCATCGTCAGCCCCTCGCTGGGAATAGATCAGAGAGCAGGTGAGTCACAACTCTGAGGGAGGGAGAGAGCAGCGCTTCCTACGTCAGCGAGGTCGACAGAGAGATTTTCTGCCTTCAACAAGCACACGCAGACGGATAAAGAAGAGACGTCTCATGTTAACAGGCTGAAGAATATTTCTGCGGTATAATTGGGTCAGGACACCTTTTTGCTTTCTGTTCTGGTGATAATGATTCAGCTGTTTATGGCAGTTTCTCACAGAACATCAGCTGACATGAATTGCATAACATAAAATCAACAAACATAAAATCACAGGTTGGGGAGTCTTTCACTGTTTGTTTGTTTGTTTTTCAAAAAATGTTCAGTCCAAAATGAATATGTGCCTCAGTTGGTCTTACAAGGTCTAACCTTTGTCAAGGCTCTGAGACATAAACAATAAAGCAGATGTTTCACCATGAATGAGGACAGAGACAAGTTTCATAACATACACACATACATGTGCTGTAGTTCAAAACCAAGTCTGTGTGAAAGGGGAAAATGCACAGGCTGTTCCTACCCTTGTAGTTTCTCAGGTGACATCACAACTGCAGCGATGTTCCCATGTCGAAGAGATATAAATTGACATGAAGCCAGAACGAATAATCCCATTTTACATCAATATTGGCCAGAGAGAGGGTGGAAAAGAAAGCTGTTCATCCTGATTTTAACATGTAAAGACTGAGGATACCTGCACTGAAGCGCTGCCAATGTTCCCTATGCCAACAAAAAAAGCAACAACTAGGTCAGTTTCTCTCAATACTTTTATTTATCAAGATGCTGAAACATGCCCCTTAAACAGCTGGATACTGGTTTTTAGCAAACATCACTCAAATGGGAGAAAATAGTGCATTTTTAGGCACTATTTTTAACTGAGGATTAACAATCTGGCTGTTTGTAGCAATGAAGGAATGTCACCCACTCCAGTGACGCGGCTCATCTTTTTATTTATTTTTTTAGTACTTTATGAACAACGGAGAGAAATAATCTTTTTCTAAACAGATAATCTCTAGTAGGATTTATAGTTGTTTTTTCGTGGCATTTGTTGACTATAAGAAAAATATATCACCAAACTTCTCTCTTATTTAGTAATACAGAGAGGATATATTCAACCTCCACTTTCGAAGCCTCAACTCTCTGTCACTGGACCATCTGTCCGTAAGCCCGAGAGGCTCCTGTGTCACTCACTTTAAGTATCATCTGTCAGTCTCCCCCTCAGTAGAGTCCCAGCAGTAATACAACCTGAGCCCACACAAGCTCCTGGATACCACCTGCTTAATTATGATGAATAACAAGGACAAATGGCTCGATGCACCTAATTTTGACCGTTATGTTGGCTGTATATTCTGGGTATACCATCTGTTTTTGGTCTATTCCACCGAATCTGCCTTTTCTGTCCCCAGGACATTGCATGTATAGGTATTCATGAAAAGTATCTGTTAAAAAACATTGTTATCAAGCAAAGTGTGACTTCCTAGAACACTGATAATTAGGATTTTATCCCAACCTCTAACCCTACACTTCACCATGAAACATAATGATCAATCAATCAGATTTATTTATTTTTTTGTATTATTCACAGTTCGTACGGGTACTTGAAATCCTTGAAAATGCTTGAATTTGGTGTTCAAGGTTTGAAAAGTGCTTACGTTTTGGTTAAGGTACTTGAAAATACTTGACAGAATATCAACATTTCTTTACAAATAGCTATAGACTAGATATTTAATTTCTCATTTTTCTGGTGTTACGAAACACAATTTTAGTTGTTTATAGCAAAATAACATCTTTTTAAACATGATTTTAAAAAAAGAAATAATATTCTATGTTGTAGGAACCCTGATTATTGTGTGACTACTTCCAATATTTCTCTCCCTTAAAAAATAAATTGTAGTCGTCTCCCCGGGTTTGGTTTTTACCATGGATGACATCCTTCACAAGTCACAGGATTAACAGGAAGTAGCATCACTTTAGTCTCCTGAAGGTCATGTGAAGACCAGAAGGTCATGTGAAGACCAGAATGTCCCTCTGTTTTCTATATTTTGGTAATATATAAATAATTTATAACTGAGAAGGTCAACATCAACGTACAGTCATGTTATCTAAATTATTTCTTAGATGCTGTGGGTTTTTTTAAGATAGTTTGGGGTAGACTTCTTGAAGTGCTGTACGTTCTCATGCTGTTAGCATTGATGTCATGTGGCAACATTTCATGTATTTGATAATTCTATACTAAAAACTCAGTTCTGTTACTCGTGAAATATTTGGCATTAAGAAACCAGCGCAAAAAAAGTCAATTTAATGGCCTGAGATAAATTAAACATGTATTTTATTAGATTCAAGGCTGAAGAGTTACAATATCCAAATGGCACCGATTTGGCGGAATGACCCTTTGACTTTGTGTGTTCTCTGGATCTGGTGATATGGTGTTAATAAGAGAGGGCTGCGAGCACTGAATAATGTTAGTTTTTTGTTTATTTTTTTACTTGGTCGGTGTTCTTCCTATTGCCAAACATAGAAACCACAAGCTTTCATGGAGACATCGAGACGAGAAGGACACTTGAGGAGGATATGGTTTTAAAATGAGAGAAATGGGCGACAGAAACTCCATCATTATCATTCTTCCCATCAAAGTGCTTTTTGTTTTGAAGTTAAAACTGTACAGTATTCACATACACATTGTTAGGACATACAGTAGCATGCTGAAAATTCACAGTTAAGTCTGAAAATATTAAATTTTTCTAAAGATGGGTCTATCTTTTCAAAGCTATGTAATGAATGCATTTGATTTTCAAAATGGTTAACATTTAAAAAAAATGGGAGGGTCATCACATGTCACATGGCATCACAGTGGAAATTAAGGTCTGAATGGAAATGCTGGAAGAGACTGGCCATCAAGAAAGAAGGTACTTCTGTCCTTTAGGATATATCTGTGTTTCGACACATTAGTTATGTTTATTTTGCAGATTTGTCCAAATGTAAGGGACACAAAGATTGACCACTAACACGTGATTATGTTTGAAGTGCTATAAACCATGTTGTTCAAGTCTGTCGTCGATAGATAATGGATCTGAAATAAAGTTAATGAAGAAGATGGGGTTGTTAACAGGTTATATGGGACTGAAGCCAGGTGAGGATGTGTGAGACATGGCTAGCACACTCTCCGTCCCTCCCTGGCCGAGCTTTTCCGTACTACGCAGGCCGCCGTAGAGCCTCTCTTCCACCGTCATGACCAGCTTATCTGTCAGGCTGCTCTCTGACAGAATAGCTTGACTACTGTTGTTGTTTCTGTTGTTGACTCTCGGATCCATGTGGCTCGTCTTTGTAGTCACAGTGGTCAAACATTGGCTAGTTGTGCTTTCTGAGACCTTTTTTGTATTGCCCTGGCAGCCGTCACCAGTCGACCCTGCACAACTCTTTGTTGCTTCAGTGCCTTCCGAGGTTTTGTCAGCTGCGCTTTCTGTGGCGTCCCCCTCAGCTCCTTCACTTGACGGATCTTTGTTCTCTCTGTCCTCTTTGGCTGCTTCCTCACAAGCCGCAACCTCGCTGGCTTCTTCATCGGCGGCACTTGCTATGCGTGAGAGTGTGCTATGATACCTGGTGTCCAGAGGATAACCGGCACTGTCACCTCTCCGCAGCGGAGTGAACCTCTGCCTCTCCAAAGATGGGGAGTACCTCCCCCCAGTTCCTGAACCTGGGTCGCTGTATTGCTTGTGTCTCTGCCACTGTTTCCGAAGGTGAACTCTGGATCGGTGCCTGGAGCGCAGCGGAGAATCCTGGTGGTCGAACCGCGGATCATGGCGGAGGAACTCGTTGAAAAGTGAGTCTGTCTTCTCATCAATGCTGTAGTCGCGGCGGCGGAGACGGGGTTTGTGGGGACTGGAGGGCTGTGGGACTGGCTTCATCAGTGGGGACATCAGCTGGGATTGTGATTCTGGAGGTTTCTGAGAATGAAGCGATTTGAGAAGATATGGTTCTTGAAGGGTAAGAGACTGGCTGCCAGTACGAGATCTCTCCTTTAGTTTGTCCTCTGTGCTGTCTGCCATCTCATCCTCCAGCTCCTCCTGAAACAGCTTGGCCTCGATACTCTCGCACACTGAACCTTTTCTCCCAGAGCTGGTGAAGAACAATCTTCTCTCAGATGCCGTCTTCCCTCTGGGAGCTCCAGGAGTCCCAAAAAGCCTCATTTCCTCAGGAGCCCTGGATGGCGCTTCAATGGAGGCGTAGCCGCTGTCCATCTGGAGGAGCTTACGGTTTCCTGCCTCACCCTCTCCTCCAGCTCCACTTCCAACCTCATTTTCCCCACCTCTGGTTCCTCCCTCCAACATCTCTCCTTCCCCTTCTCCTTCAGGCTCATCGTCCAGGTCTTGGGACAAGCAGCTGTCCAGGCCAGAGCGAGCTCCTGCTCCACCCAGGGATGAGACGCTGTCCGCATCACTGCGGATGGACTCATGATCTGTGCTGCTCTGGTCTGAGGAGGCATATTGCTCAAGAGAGGCTCGCAAGCTCCAAATGTCTCTGTACAGGGAGGGAGGAGCCTCCGAGCTCTCCTGGCGAAACATGAAGGAAAGGGATGAGCCTGAGTCAGCCCTTCGTCTGGCCTCTGCGCCCAACGCCACCTCATCTCCGTCATCTGTCTTTGCCCCACTGTTTTTCCACACATCTGATGTTTTTGTGTCTTTAGTTGTCCTCATCATGTCTTCAAACCTTTCCTGTCTGGCATCTCCTTGTTGTGCCTTAAACAAGTTTTCGTCTTCGACCAATTGTAGCTCAACTCCTGCTGCTACCGATCCCACAACTGCACCGAACTTGGTTTCTTTTTCTGCTCCTGACCCATTGGTTGTGGCCTCCTCTTGCCTCTGAGCGTGAAAATCGTTTGATGGTAAAAATAGATCCTCTCTTCTGGTGCCACTGCTACCACCTACCTCCCCCATGGCCTCTAGTTTCAACCTGTACAGATGGACGACAGTCAGTTAATGAGTAACTCTGGGATGTCATGTCATGTCATGTCATGGGATTAGGCGAAGGAACCTACCTGCTGAGGAAGATGGAGGACGTGGGTGCAGTGTCAGGGTGAGGCAGAGACTCTGCAGAGAGGGACTGGAGGACACTGGTCTGGATGGGGGACTGTGGGAAAGAGTCAATGGTCTCATCTCGAAGAGACGAAGAGTCGTCTTCGGTGTGATCAGTGGTTTCACTTGCTGCTCTCTGTCTCTGGAACGGTCTTCTCTTGGGAGATCCTGGTAGAAATCACATTAGAAGATAAATATCTCCCCGATGTCATTATTTTCTATAGTCAGGCATCATCCACAAATGGAAGCTTACTCATTCATTTATGACATATATCCAAACCTTTGGCATCCAGGCTGGCAGCCCGGTGACTGCTGTCAAACTTCCACCTCCTGAAGTAAGGCCCTGCCCCCTCCAGACTGGCATGGCGTCGCAGTTTGGAGAAGAAATGTAGAACTGAAGTCTGGCCCGGTGCTTGAGTCGACTCTCCTCTCATCCCCCTTTCGCTCTCAGCCTCTCCCCTGTCCCCAAAAGCCTCCAACTGACAGAAGAGATGAAGGGAAAGGAGGATGGAAGTGATGAGACATTAAGGAGGGGTTGAGGCAGACGAGCTGAGATGCGACAGGCAGCGCTAAAGCCTTCAGGGGACAGCAGTTTGTCATGTTGTCACTCAGCTGCAGTGATGACTGATGTCATAGTGCATCAGTAGGTTTGAGCCTGTGGCAGCTGCTTTTCACAGCTCTGTTTATGTGTGATACAAGTGGATAAATCCCACACTGAGGAGTCTATCAGTGCAAATGTATTTCTCACTAATAATACTGAAAAGAAATTGGTTAATTTCATCTGAACAAAAATGTTTCAAACTAAGAACTAAAAACATTTCAGCTGATTTGAAACGTCTCTCACAGGCATTCTGTGAGAATAGGTTTTGCCTGAAAAAGGATGTAAGGAAGCGATAAAACGAGATTCATGACCAACATTTCCCTCCAAAGAGTCATGCCGCTGACCTGTAGGGCCTATTATGCAATGACCATTTTATAACCGTCATTACAAACTGGAAAAAAGCCTATACTCACTGTCTGGGACCTTGTGCGCTGTGCCTTCACGGCTGCTGATGCCTGTCTGTGGCCCTGGTCCAGGATGGTGGAGTGGTGCCGGTCTCCAGGCAGACCTCCGCTGAGGCTCTGCCCCACCCAGTCAGAGACTCTTCTGTCAGTGGGCTGGAGAGAGAAATCAACGCAGGTTAGAGATGAGAAAACAACCCTGATTTGGTGAGATTTGTGATATAAATCGCAGCCTGTGGGTGAAGATACCTGATAGATGGTGAGAGGCAGTTTGGGAGCCGCGGCCTCATTGATGTTGATGGTGCTGCTCTCTGTTGAGTCGCACTCCATGATGGTCAGGATCTTGAGGTCACACGGGGCCGCAGGCATGTGAAGGTGGGTCAGCCGGGCCTTTTTCAGGTGGTGGAAGTCTCCTTCAGTAAGAGTGTATCTGAGTAAGAGGATGTATCATCTTCATTCCAGCTCGCCCAAACCAAAAATCTAATGTAAAAGCCACCTGTTGAACTGTAGGCCTACCTGCGTCCTTTGTCCTGATTCGTCTTTTCCTGTTCATAAAGAGCAGATTCATTAAAGGAGACTCTGCGGCCGGTAGACCCCGTTGAGACAAATCGTTCAGACTCTCCATCGTGACAGTTCGCAGCGGAGAAAGCGTCTGATTCATCCAGATGAATGGTGATCTCTGAGGGACGAAGACAACAAGGACGAACCGAGGGAGATAAAATAGCGTCAGTGACGCCAGTGCACCAAAACATATTTTTGTATAAAAATACACAGCTCTGACCTTGGGTGGGCTGAGAATCCTCAACATAAGTGGTGTTTGTCTTCTCAGGGTCATCGCTCGCTCTGAAAGGGGAGAAAGATTATGACTCTTCTCAGAAAACACAAAAAGTCACATCCCGGTTTTAATCCACTGCTGTCACAAACACATCAGCTCCTGTAATCCCAGTGTGTTTGCAGAGAAACCTGCTGGTCCAACAAAGTGTGTCTGCAGGGTGCACCCACCTGGAGTAACGCCGTCCACCCATACAGCAGCGGTGACAGAAGAGGAGCAGCAGGGAGAGGAGGACCAGCGTCCCCCCGGCAAAAGCGCTCAGCAGCACCAACAGCAGCACATAGTTCTCCACCTGGCCCGCTGACACCGGCACATCCTGAGGAAGAAAAGAGGTCAGGTATATTTAGTCAAGTACTGTGCTCACGTACAGTTTTAAAGGTACTTTGTTTGAGTATTTCCATTTTATGCTGACTTACCACTACTCAAAATATTGCACTTTTTACTCCAATACATTTTACATTTTATAGCAAAATATGACAGCTATATTTTCCATATGTATTAACTCCACATGAAAAGTAAAATAAGATACAACTTCCTTAACCCTGAACATAAGAATAAAAACAATAGAGAAATAAATGTGCAACAGCAGTGCCGAACAGAATAACAAAAGGAAGATACATTTAGTAAAGTAAAAAAAAATCTAAATATTGCACATTGTGTGGAAAGTAACACAAGTAAAACATGTGTAATAATGTAATGTCTGAGTTTATCATAATAAGATCAGGCAATCATTCTCTTATTGCTACATTATAATTAAAGCTCCATATATTGTATGGAGTATTTTCTTCGTGTATTGCTATTTTGACCACAGTGGATGCCAGAGTTCAATTTATCTGTCATAAAGATGGAGCTTCTTCGCTCAACACGTCTGCAGATCAAAAAAAAAAAAAAAAAAAATTCAACACCAATTAAACACCAACCAGTTTTCCAATCCCACCCTACCTCCCCTTGGACCAAGGGACACAAAAAAGGGTATATTTTTGACATATGAACACAATTAAAAAGTAAAAATTAAAATAGAACTCAAGTTTTTCTTGCTGAAAGAAAATATCACGTGTCACTAAAAATATCTCTGCGCTGTTTTAGGTTGCACAACACCAGTTGAATTCCCTTTTCGGTGTTCAGAGGACGCTGCTGGAGCTCGTAACTCATTCTTTTAAAAGCACAACGAGGCAGACGCTTGCATATCTCTGTTGTCATGTGTAGCTGTTGTGAGCTCGCTGGCTGCGTTAGTCCTGCTGGGACACTAATTGATTCTTCTCCCTTTGTGCTTTGCAGCAATGAAGAATCTCTTTGTCGCATTACCCTGGCAGGAAAGCAGCGTAATATTGTAATAAGGAGTGGAATTAACACTGAAAGACTTTCTTGAGTTAGTGATTCTTATCCAAACCCACACCCACACACACACACACACACACACACACACACACACACACACACACACACACACACACACACACACACACTAATATAGAGACAACTGCTCTCTCCTCTCTCTAATACTCTCAGTCTTGGCTGACTGAGCTTAGTTGGGGATGCTAATCGAAATGTAAGCGAGACCCTTAATTCAATCTCCCAGCTCTTCTCAATGAGGGTGAAATGAGACCGCCAAGGGCTATAAAATGGAAAAAGAGGAGGATGCAGACGCACATGAGCAATCCCCACACACCAGACTTTCCTGACTTTCAAAAGAGAGAGAAAATAATTGGGCTCTTTTCACCGTCACAAAAGGAACATTTGTCTATTGTAACATTTAGCGTTACATAATATGTGGAGATGTTAAAGGCTGTCATTGTGCACATATTTAAAGGAAAGCTCCTCACAGACCGACTTTTAGACGATGATGATGATGATGATGATGATGATGATGATGATGATGATGATGATGATGATGAGGATGATGATGATGATTAGGGCCTTAACGGGGTGGAAACAGGAAGTCTGCTGCTGACTGGATATACAGACACTAAGGCTAAAACTAATGATTATTTTCATTATCGTTAATCTGCCCATTACTTTCTCAATCTAATACTTGGTCCATAAAATGTCGGGAAAATTATATGTGTGGGTTTAAAGTTTGCGGTCTCCATATTTCTCTAAAAATAACAAATATTCCTTATATACAGCAGCAAACAGATAATATTTGCCATTTTTAGAGAAAATGACAAAAATCAAGCAATCTGATTGGTTCACAGCCAATTGTGTAAATTAACCTGACTCCAAAAGATGGATTGATTCACATGATTCGCATTTGCTCGGCACAAAATTAATGGTTGCTGATTGGGTGAACATCTGTCTGTGTGTGTGTGTGTGTGTGTGTGTGTGTGTGTGTGTGTGTGTGTGTGTGTGTGTGTGTGTGTGTGTGTGTGTGTGTGTGTGTGTGTGTGTGTGTGTGTGTGTGTGTGTGTGTGTGTTTGTGTGTGCGTGTGTGTGTGATAAAAAGCAAATACAGTTGGTTTTATGCTGACACTGCTTTCACCGTAAATGGTAACGGCACTTCAGTACAACAAAGCATCACTCAATCTGTGTCAACCTCAACCACAATCTAGCAGCAAGCAAGTCGCTGTGCGGGGGAGCAAGCGCTGCTGAACAGAAGAAAAGGTCATTTAATCCAGAGAAGGTTGACGATTATGTGCGTTGGAGCAAATGAAAACGCCTTTTTTCCCCTTTTCATTCAACCTCAAACCTGCTTCAGGCCTGAGCCATGTCACACACACACACACACGCACACACACACACACACACACACACACACACACACACACACACCTGTGAGGAGATACAAAATGTGTTTGAAACTGTATGTACTGTAGACCTTTGTGTGTATATTTAAGAAAAACAGCTCCATCACAGCATAATATCAACATGCACACCCTGATACACCCACAGTTACATGTACACACACACACACACACACACAGTTTGTCAGAGCGTCTGTAGCTTAATGAAATCTGCTGTTTTTACAAGCTCAGCCAAACAGGAAGAACAATACAATCGATCAGCTGGAGCAGCGAAGCCAATTGCCAGTCTTTAGGCCACATTTCTAACACACACTGTGGAGGCAAACAACGGTCAATTCTCTCTCCGCACACACAGCTTTAACTGTCAGATAATCACCAAATATCCCACCGGCCTCCGGGGGCTGCATGACACACAAAGCCAGCAGCACACTCAGTCCCGTTTTTTTTTGTCAAATCCTCACTGGACAGGAATCAGGCTGTCCTCCACCACAGCTCCACCTGAGATATAATACCTGTGACTGCAACACTGTGTTAACTCAGTGTGTCTACTATTGCTTTTGGCTGAGGTCCAGTTTGATCTGTAAAATATTGTGGAAAAGATGTCGTTGATGCTGACGTGAAGGTGTGGAGTGTGTTGATGGATTGGGGCAGAGTGTTGGAGGGGAGGACGCAGCGGTACTCACAGTGGAGTTCTCAGTCAGACTTGTCAGAACAGGCAAATCATTGCTCATGGTCCAGGTTGGCGTGTGTGAACCCTGCAGAGGATGGAGATTGTGATTTCAGACAGATACAGTCCCTGTTTTACATGCAGGAAAGTCAAAGTGCAGGAGATTTAAATGATACTGTGATACTCAATTATTTTACTTTTTGAAAAGACCAAAACCAACCGTTAAATGATCCTACAAAGGGTAACTTATTCCTCTGTGTTTAAAAAAGCACATCAGTGAGGCACACATTCATTAAAGCTTAATTCCGGAGCAAAATCATCATGGCCATGGTCTTTTTCTGCTCTTACATACATCAAATAAGCCATCGAGACAGTTTTTTTGGTGGAACAACTATTAACGGAGAAATCCGGGAGAGTCGCTAACAGCCGGACGTGGCTAACACTGATTAGCTCGGGGCAGTACGGTGAACGCATTCAAATGTCTTTTTTAACCACTGATACTGCTCAAAATAACACCAAACCTCTGCAGTAGCATGAGAAGAGTCCCTTCACATAAAACAAACTGCACCACTGGGCTCCTTCTTTTTGGATTGACTTTGGTGATTGACTTGAATGGACTTTACTACGAGATGAGCTGGTACCGGGGCCAGTTGGAAACTCTTTCAAAACACTCTTTTAATAAACTCCCGGTTCTCTAACAAGTTTATTTAGACTCAATAAGGTCAAACGTGTATTACTAAATAGTCTATTCCCTCCTGTTTGAGTGACATTTGCTTAAAGAAAAAAAATAGCGCCCAGCTGTTAGGAACGACTCAGCATGTTGTATTTGATCAATTTTCATTAATTGGTCACTTTAAAGACAATGACATGTACAGTATACACACAGCTGTGCCCACATTCTCACCTTTGCCAGAGGAAGATGTATGTGAGGTCAAACTTTGTCATATCTTCATCAAATACAAGAAGGACTTTGCTGATGTTTAGGGATGTATTAGTGATATGCAAAAGGATCTGGCTATATTAGTTTATTGGATTTTAACCGTTGTAAAGTCGTAATGTGACTTTCTGATAGAAATCACAAGTACCATGGCGGATCATACAGCACAATACAATAGGCTTTTTGTTATGAACTATCTGTTCAATTCAATTTTATTTACAGTGCCAAATCATAACAAAAGTTCACTTTACATAAAGAGTACGTCAAGACCACACTCTATGGTTTTGGATCTGGATTTACAGAGACCCAACAATTCCTCCATGAGCAGCAACAAGTCGCACTATCTTTAATAATATATATAATATAATATAATTATTATGATTATAATATTATTATTATTATTATAGTTATTATATACAGTATTAAGCCAGAAATTGTGTGCATTCATATGCAGATATCTGTTTATGGAGATGCTGATTCGAACTCTATTCTCACATCTTGAGTTTCTAATCAAACCGTAAACAATGGCCGCCTCTCAGAAGAGGAAGTCTTGGCCCAGATATCCGCTGGCTGCACCAGAAAGCCCGAAATATTATCCGATGCCCCCAGAGGTTTAATTCAAAAGATTGTATTCCTCATGACGAGTAAACCGGTCCTCTTGTTTAAAGTTGGTATAACGCCCCTTTAACATAACGAAATGTCATAAACCTAACTCTTCTCTGGATTGAGTGCATTAAGCCCAGAGGTGTCTAAAGATGTACTGAAGACGGGCTGTTACGGCACAATAACTTCCTCTCATCTCGGCCTTTAGACGACAGTCCTGTCTGTACAATGTGGTAAGAGAAGGAAGAGGCAGAGGAGCTGACAGTAGAGGCTGCATCATCATTCATACAGTGCAGCACAGAGTGCAGCTTGTGTAACATCAGTCCATGATTGCCTTCCTTAATTCATATCTAGTAACACCGCCGCACATTCCCTCTCCATGTGAGAGTCATATTTTATGTAATAGCTCATACGTACCAAGAGCTCAAGCTAACTACGACAAGGACGGAGCTCTGAATAGTGAGAGCACACTTGAAATGGTCTTATTGTTCAAGGGCTTAAAAATGTCCTTACTGATGTTCTCACATTTTATTTTTCTTTCTTATTGGAGTCCAACTGCTAAACCCACACAGATAAGTAGCTTTAAAAGGGTGTTTCAGAGCAGAAGACCCTTTAAATAATTAAAATATAGTGTTTAGCCTTACCTGACCTGTAACAGCTAAGGACCTGTAATTAACACTGCCAGTTTCCTTCATGCATTTCTGACATGGAATATGTATAATATAAGATATATGTTTATGTATTATGTGTCAGTCGTGACAAACTCATCCTGTGAAGCCAAACAGTGTCCAAATTTACCAATAACTTTATTTTAAACTCTAGTTGAGCTTCCAAAGTTTCTAAAAAAGAAATGAATATATCAGGTTGTAGTTTGGGGACAATAGATTTGTAGCTGCAAATGATATGTGTTTCACTGTCTGAACCTGTGGAAAAAGATAACTTAAGGCTACACTAAGATGAAATAAAAGTAGGCAAATGTATGTTATAGGATTTTAACCTTTTTATTATCATCATGCTGATTTTGAAATAAGGGCTTGGAGATCTTTGAAGTATTAATTTAATATTGCCATTTTATTATTTAATTACCTTTACCATTATTATTATTATTATTATTATTATTATTATTAACCATATTATCATTATTTTGTTATTGTTCTATTTACTATTATTATTAACACTAATATCATTATTTTTGTTGTTATTATTACTATTGTTATCATTATTTTTTATCATTATTAATATTGTTATCATAATTTGTATTATTATATTATTATTATTAACATTATTATCATTATTTCAGTTATTATTATTATTATTAACATTATTATCATTATTTTGTAATTAACATTATTATCGTTATTTTTGTTATTATTATTATTATTATTATTATTATTGTCATTACTTTTGTTGTTATTACTATTAAACATGTTATCATTATGTTTTATAATTGCTAACAATATTATAATTATTTTGGTATTGTTATTTTATTATTATCAACATTATTTGCATTGTTTTTGTTACTATTATTAACATTATTATTATTATTATTATTATGGGATTAATATTAATTAGGCTAATGATGTTCACCATTTTGACTTCTAATCTTCCCTGTCATTTGATTTGTCAGAGTGATGAGAATTAAAATAAATAAAAACACTGACCCAAACTAAAATCCCAAGCGTGTGCGCGTGTGCGCGTGTGCGCGTGTGTGCATCCTTCACTTCATCTCTCGCTTTCACCATAAACGACAGGCAGACAGACAGACAGACAGACAGACTCTCATTCCATTAGTGGGCTGTAATGATGCTTGTGCTCATCATAAGCACCGTCAGCTGTCTATATGGGCGGGGGTCTCTGCATATGATGGTCTCCAGATGTGCTGTATCTTACGGTCTATGGAGGCGGTGTTGGAGCAGCGTCCCCTCCGCTCTGTGCAGACTGACTACAGCGACCCGCTGCAGCCGGCGGCGCGCAGCAGCAGCAGCCTCAGCATCAGCAGCAGCAGCATCTTACTCTCTCCTCCGAAATCCCGCCGATCGGGGCTGTCCCACATCTCCGAGTCGTGTGCTCTCAGTCTGCGGGGAATAAAAGATAATAACAAAAAAAATCAATGATCGGTGACACGGGAGCCCCCATGTGCCGGACACGCAGGTGGAGATGTTGGCGCGCGGGGAGCCACACATTTTCACTAAATCGTTGCGAGGCTGTTGTCACCTATCGCACATCTCTTACATAATGAAATAGTGACACATTACCCCGCGAGCACGCCTGCAGGTCCGTTAACTGGTGCCGGTGCCAGCGGGGACAGAGATCGGACTCACCCGGCTGTTGGCTCCGTGTGAAGCGGCGGTCCACATGCAGCGCGCTGCCCCGTCTGCATACTTTAATTTGTGCTTCAAATAAAGACTGTAGTTATGAATGAAACCACACGCGATTAGACACGCCCACCGCCCGCTCCCCACGCACCACGTGACCAGCCCTGGTGATGATGATGATGGTGATGATGATGATGATGGTGGTGATGTGAGATGGAGGAGAAAACCTCATTCAGCAGCTGCTCCTGAATGGATGCTGCTGCTGCTGCTGCTGCCTCTGTTGCTGCTGCTGACGGAGCCATTGATTGATTGGGTTGCTATCAGATTTCTTTTGATAATGTTGTTGTTATATCGAGCCACACATTCTGATTAATTTTGTTTGTTTGTATTTTTTGTCAATTTGCAGTGTGTTGGTTGGAGTCTGACACGCGACAAAATGCACGGGGGTGTTGTGGACGTTTTTGTAGTCTCACGTTTCACCGCGTGGTGGCAGCGTTCACTGTTGTTTTCTGGATAAATGTGCTTAAAATGGAAGTTCTTCATGCAGCTTTTCTTTTTTCACAGTTAGATCCAGTGCAGACTCACAGCTAAATAATAGTTTAAATGAAACTCGTTCTACTTTGATATAAATAATCATAGTTACATAATTGGCCCCATAATGTTTTGATCCTGTAATATCTGATGTAGAAAAATAATTGAAAGCAAATATGTCTTGCCTTTATTCGTTTAAATAACCTACACTCTATGGAAAAAAACATTCATGCTGCTTTTTACTGGAGGATCTTTAGTTAGATAGTCACAAAACTGCTGAAAATTTGGATTATATTTCTTTTTCCTTCCATCTATATAATAATTTCCCTCGGGAAATCTTGAATCTTGAATCTGTCAGCCCCGTTGTAACTGTAAAACCCTCCACCTCCACATGTTATTTATTACATGTCTTGATAAAGTATTGAGAATATAGATTGCTGCACCTGCAGTTTCGGCCTCTTTGATACTGAATGACCCAGATAACCCACCTACCTACATTATGTTTCCATTATTTTGTCTATCCCTGTGCTTTTTTGCATCCTATATGCCAGCCTGGTATGAATATGCGCACAAACACACATAAATTTATTGTTTTAGTGACTTGGCTTTACCATTCATGCATTTGTCTTATTCCTTATTTTATCATTTTTAATTATTGGCTATTTTATTGTCTTATATTCTATGATTATTCTGCTGTTTTTACGATGTTGTTCTTTTATCTATTTTATTTTTATTTTTTTCCTGTAAAGCACTATGAGTAGTAAATAGCGGGCACCGTTTGGGCGTGCACGCGCACGGCGCGCGTGCGCGTGCGCGCGCGCGGCGTCGTGCGCGTGTGTTTGTTTTTTTTTTTTTTCGCGCATTTAAAATATGTGTGCGGTGTGTGTTATAGGATGTTGTGTAGATATAAATAGTTTATGTTTTAACTATACTGGTTTTCTTGTGTGGAATCCCTTTGTTAATGTATTTCCTGAGCGTCTGTGTGTGTGTGTGTGTGTGTGTGTGTGTGTGTGTGTGTGTGTGTGTGTGTGTGTGTGCCTGTGTTGTCACTGCGCATGCTCTGTTTTAGCTGTCGTTGTTAGGTGACGTGTTATTTCAGCGTCTGTGTGTGTGTGTGTGCCTGTGTTAACACTGCGCATGCTCTGTTTTAGCTGTCGCTGTTAGGTGACGTATTATTGCAGCGTCTGTGTGATTGTAGTTTAAATATGTTTTGTGTGACAGCGCATGCGTGGTAAGCTCCTCCGTTTTGTTTTTAAAAGTATAAGTCTTTTTACATAAGTTGACGTGTCCTACCTTGTTTTAATGTGAGGGTTTTACTGAAGCCTTATGTTGTTAATAATGTGAAAGGGGTAGAGTGGGGTTTAAATGAGAGTTGTTTTGTTTTTTAAATAGAGGTTTTAAGTTAAAATAGGTATGAGCAGAGTTATAGAAAAATAAAAAGTATGCAAGAGTACTATATAAAGTGGTGTTTTAAAAAAATAAATAAAATCTGTTTAGAATAATGGTGTTATATGAGTAGGGATTTAATCAAAATAGTATTTTCTAGTTCTGTGTCTTGTGATGTAAATTAGTGGTGTTTGAACAAGAAGAGATATAGTCAAGATACTATTTTCTCTTAGAGGCTGTGTTTTCTTGTTAATTCTTTCTCATTAGATATTTGTGTGTGTGGGTGTGTGTGTGTGTGTGTGTGTGTGTGTGTGTGTGTGTGTGTGTGTGTGTGTGTGTGTGTGTGTGTGTGTGTGTGTGTGTGTGTGTGTGTGTGTGTGTGTGTGTGTGTGTGTGTGTGTGTGTTAGTGTTTTTATTTATTTTTTTTAAAAACAGTTGTTTATATGAGAAGATTTTTTCTTAGCATTATAAGTTTTTTATTCCTGATACTGTTACAGTCGTGGGAAGCAGGGGGTTTTGGGGATGGTTCGCAGACGCATTGTCTTAAGGTGAGGTGTCTGAACATGTAGAGACGGTAGAGACGTCTCTACAGACATGTCCAGACACCTCACCTCTGCAGGCGCGATGTCTGCTGAGACTGATAGCCTTTGATTGTTAATTCTTTCTCATTAGATATTTGTGTGTGTGTGTGTGTGTGTGTGTGTGTGTGTGTGTGTGTGTGTGTGTGTGTGTGTGTGTGTGTGTGTGTGTGTGTGTGTGTGTGTGTGTGGGGGGGTGTGTGTGTGTGTGTGTGTGTGTGTGTGTGTGTGTGTGTATGTGTGTGTGTGTGTATGTGTATGTGTATGTGTGTGTGTGTGTGTGTGTGTGTGTGTGTGTGTGTGTGTGTGTGTGTGTGTATGTGTGTGTGCCTGTGTGTGCGTGTGTGTTTTAAAGCTGCAGTTTTCTCTCACTATTTACGTATTATTATATTATTCTTTTAAAAGTAAATAACTACATTCAAGATGGAGTCTTTAACATCAAAAAAAATAAAAAGACAATATAGAATTGATACAAAAAAAATAAAAACATTTAACCACCAAAACCAGGTTGGTGGGAGGTACTGTCTCGGAGGTATTTGGAAGTAAGTATGGAACAACATTCATCAAAGCTGCAGTTTTTCTCTCACTATATACGTATCATTATATTATTTAAAAAAAAAAGTAAATAACTACATTCAAGACGGAGTCTTTAACATTAAAAATAAATAAAAAAGACAATATAGAACATTTACCCCCGCCAAAACCAGCGTGGGGGTGGAGGAGACACTGTCTCTCACGAACCCCATGAGGTGTGAGATAAATGGCAATAAAAGCTGCAGATACGAATCAGCATAGACATCCAGAACAATCGAGGTGTTACTTTGAGGAGGGTTTTTCTGTATAAATCTAGGGACACTGGTAAAGAAATTTTCTCAGACCTCAGACTTCATATCGTTGCGAGACAGACTGCGTTGAGGCATTGCTCACCCGTTCTTTTCTGCTTGAAAACACATCAACTTCTTCTGGAAAATGGCGAACACATCTGGTGAGTATGACATTTTATTGTTTAAATTTTAAATTGGTACAAGAGTATATACCTGATGCGTTATTTGATAAGTAGTGTTCTAAAACAGGGGAGGAGTGCACTGTGATAGCCACTACAGGGACCTCTGGGGGAACCATTCTAGAAGACAACGGAGCAAGAGAGAGGGCCTATATCCTAGGTATAAAGCTAACATCTAAGTTAACATTTGTATAATATGTATGTTGTGTGACTGTGACTGTGTGAAGAAAACGTTTAAAGCTGTCATTAACTTAATTTTTTAACCCCACTTAAAGAGGGCCAGCAGGCGGTAGATACACAGCAAAACCCTGGAAATGAGACATGTTTTAATCAGAAGACTGCAGAAAAGGGTGCGTTGCTATCCTTTTATATTTACATTAAAAGAGCTGTTTTATGGTTTGCATTTTGACAAGTATCTCTTCTAATTCTATACTTCAAACAGGAATATTCCCGATCTTCAACATACAGCATACATCTTTACAAGGAACCGAGACAACAGAAGCGCCTATTCTGATAAAGGACACACAGGAAGAAACTGATGAAGGACCCTCTACCTCAGCTACCAACACTGACACAGAATCAGAAATTCCAAACTGGACTGAGGCACAGATACAAGACTGGGACGAAAATTCTTTCACCGAAGAAAATCAGCACTCATCTCATAGTAAGAAAAACAATACATATCAACCTGTACAACAGCTGTCTACAAATAAGTCTTTCACCTATGCAGAAAGAGAGCTACAGGGGTTGATAAGGCGTAGCAGAGCCCAGATTAAGGAATGCCGTTTTACAAAAACGGTAGTCAATAACAACAGCATTAGGCTCGCCAACATAGCACTCAGACAGATTAGGAAATCACATCAGCTGGAAAGAGAGGTTGGATTGCTTAGAAGCGAGGTTTTGGAACTTAGAGGCCATCTTAAAAGAGATTTCAATATGATGAGTAATAAATTGGATCTACTGCTAAGAAAAATGTGAATAGCGTGTGTGCTAGACTCCTGGAGGTGGATAAGTTTGTGTCTGATTTAGCAAACGGTGTCTTGTGTTGTCTTAAAACATGGGTCGCAAATGCGCTCGCAAATCAAAACATGGCAGACGTTGTGTTGTGGTATCTAACGATGGTGAAAATGACCCTCTCAATAGCCTATCGGAGATAGAAAAAGAAATACATGGAATGGTTGATGCAAATTCAGGTGTTGAGGAGGAGGAGGAGGAGTGGTATGAATATACTCCATCGTCTCTCATCGACAGCCTATCTGATATTGAAATTGAAATGGATGCATTAGAGGAAGATGAGGTGGATATGACATCGGTGCAGGCTCTTAATCTTTTGCATAGCATGGGTATATTGAAGCATGATATCTCAGGATTTGTTGAGTCAGATGAGGAGTTGCAAAAGGCACAAATGACTGGTGCTTCTGTACACCAAAGACAACCCCCTCAGAATGATAGCATCCCTTCATCACATAAACACAAACATAAAACTGCAATGTACAGCCCTGAATTAGCCGCACGTTTGAACCGGGTGGGGGGGGCACGTGAGTTTAATATCACAGAGAGGAGCAATTTTAACGGTGCAGAGATAAGACAGCGTGTTAACCTGAATGATATTGCGTTGGATAATCTTAGCACTGCATTGTCAACACTCAGACATAGACTAACAGATATAGTTGACTTTTCAACAGATTTGGCAGCGCCAGATGGCGTATTAAATGTAGTTTTAAGAGGACCATCATTGTCCAGCGATGTGTGTGCGTTGTTAAATGCATCTAACAACTTCAATGCTGAAGCTTTCCTGAACGAAATTGAGCAGGTGATGCAAAGTAATGACAGGATTGCGTCAGATGATCAGCTTGAAATTGTAGTCTCGGCAGCATTCAACAAGCGTGGGGGTGTGAGACGCAAACTAGCATCCATCCCCTATGACGATATAATAAAAAAGAAAAAATTAAATCTCTACATACCCCCAAACACGGATAATAACTTGTGCTTTTCCATTTGTCTCGTACACTACATGAACCCAGACATGCATGAAAATGAGGTTCAAGAGCAGGCCCTGCAGGTTCATTCGGGTGTAGGTTTTGATGTGGATCAGAAGGTATCGTTGTCAGACGTGTCCAAATTTGAGCAGCATTTGGGTATCAAGATTATTGTATTCCATCACAATAACATTACGAAAAAATTGGAGACATTCCAAACACATGAAGACCCCCACCCCAAAACAGCCTGGCTCTACCTGAACGATGAACATTATTACATGGTAGAAAAGAAAACCGGATTTTTGGGGTCTAGCTATGTGTGTGATTACTGCTACAAAGGTTTCCAAGCACCAGCATTCCACAAATGCAAATACTTTTGCAATGTATGTCTGTCTGCTGAATGTCGCACACAGCAAGGTTTATCAGCCATACGCTGTGCAGATTGCAGCCGCTTCTGTAGGTCAAAAGAATGTTTTGACAGGCACAAGCGTGTAGTTGATGCTGCAAGCAAAAATTTTAGACCTTGTGAGCGCACTAAATATTGCAACGATTGTGGTCGTCTTTATGGCATCAGCAGCAAATCAAAAGCGGGGGGTCATAAATGTCTAAAGGACAAATGTAGTCACTGTGGCGCATTGATGGAGTCTGACATAGATCATCAGTGTTTTATACAACCAGAAAAAACGCCAGAGCCCCAGACCAAATATGTCTTTTACGACTTTGAGACACACACTGATAACGACAACCACGAGGCCAATTTTGTCTGTGCTATTGATTTTGAAAATGAGAAATGGACAGCCTCAGGCCCAAAATGTGTTGAACTCTTTCTACAAAAGTTTAGGAAACCAAAATACAAAGACTACACATTCATTGCTCATAATGCTTCAGGATTTGACCACTACATTGTGTTGCACTATCTCACCAAACAGGGTATCACCCCTAAAATCATAATGAAAGGAAGCAGGGTAGTGCGCATGTTTGATTCGGTTTACAGACAGAGGTGGATTGATTCGTTCAGTTTCCTACCCATGAGACTTGCAAAAACTCCTGCAGCATTAGGTTTTGAAGAC
Source organism: Echiichthys vipera (assembly GCF_963691815.1). Lineage (NCBI taxonomy): Eukaryota > Metazoa > Chordata > Actinopteri > Perciformes > Trachinidae > Echiichthys > Echiichthys vipera. Next base: position 17,318,672 of record NC_139840.1, on the reverse strand, counting down.
CTCAGAAAAGGCCATTTCCCTCACCTGTTCAACACCACAGAAAACTCAGAATACATAGGCCCCTATCCAGAGCCTCATTACTATGGATATGACAACATGTCTGTACATGACAGGACAGAGTTCATGCTGTGGTACAACACAGTACGGCATGGGGTGTTTGATTTCCGGAGGGAACTATATTCTTACGGGGTGAATGATGTGATTATTTTGCGCAAAGCCTGCATTGTTTATCGTGAAACCTTTTTGGAGGGTGCCAAGCTTGATCCTTTTGAATATACCACATTGGCTTCATGCTGCATGGCAGTGTTTAAGACACAATTTCTCCCCCGTGACACTCTGGCACTGACATATGACGGGGCTTATACCAGGCAACACAAGGCATATTCCAATGCATCCATCCAGTGGCTGGAATTTGAGGCTTTCAAAAATAAAACAGAAATTAGGCACGCTTTGAATCATGGCGAGGAGCAGTTTGGACCATACTATGTTGACGGTTTTTGTCAACAAGACAATAGGCGAATTGCTTATGAGTTTGCAGGCTGTTTTTGGCATGGTTGCTCCAGATGTTTTAATCAAGGCCATAAAAACCCCTCAAACCACATTGCATTTGGGGTTCTACACCGACAGTTTAAGGAAAAAATCCAATCACTTAGACTAACACATAAACTAGAAGTCAAGGTTATGTGGGAATGTGAGTGGGCGAGAGCCAAGCAAGGTGACCCAATTCTGCAGGACTTTTTGAAAACTTATGATGCGCCTGAAAGACTCAACCCTCGAAAAGCCCTGTTTGGCGGTCGAACCAATGCGTACAAACTGTACTACAAAGCAGCTCAGGGTGAAAAGGTGCATTATTATGATTTCACATCGCTGTACCCCACTGTTCAGGCCCACAAATGCTACCCCATAGGGCACCCCAAAGTGATCTTCCGCGATTTTGAACCGCTGGAAAATTATTTTGGGTTGATAAAGTGTACTGTACAACCTCCCAGAGGGTTGTACCACCCCGTGCTGCCATATCACTGCAACAGTAAGCTGATGTTTCCTCTGTGTCGCACATGTGCCGAAAGTGAAAACCAGGAAAGCGAATGTAGCCATTCTGTTGCTGAGAGAGCTCTCTCAGGTGTCTGGGTGAGTGCTGAACTTCTAAAAGCTGTAGAAAAGGGTTATACTGTAGACAGGATAGATGAGGTATGGCATTTCGAGCACAAAAGTGACAGTCTGTTTAAAGACTACGTGAAAACCTTCCTACAGCGGAAGCAGGAGGCGTCAGGGTACCCCAGCTATGCAAAAGACGAGGAGTCAAAAGCAAAATACATCCAGGATTATCACGACAGAGAGGGGATTCATTTGAACCCCGACCGAATTGAAGTTAACCCAGCGGTGCGTAGCATTAACAAGCTTCTTTTGAACTCTCTCTGGGGGCGCTTTTCCATGCGTGAAAATCAGGTCACAAGTGAACTTGTAACAGATCCTGATGTTTTTGCCCGCTACATGTTTAGTGATCTGTATGATGTCAGACATTTTCTATTCCTATCTGATCATGTCGCACTTGTCCAGTGGCGGTTCAGAGAAGCACAGACGGGTAGAACAAAAGACATAAACATCTTTATAGGAGCTATGACTACAGCATACGCACGTCTGATGCTTTATGATTTGATGGATAAGCTAGGTGAGAGATGTCTCTACTCTGATACAGACAGTGTCATTTTTGTTTCAAAGGAAGGTGACTGGATGCCCGAAACAGGCCCCTTTTTAGGGGATTTGACCGACGAGCTCAACGGTGATAGCGATGGGGGTGATTATATTGTGGAGTTTGTATCCGGTGGGCCAAAATGTTATGCATACCATTCTCTACACAACAAGACTGCTCTAAAGTGTAAGGGTGTGACGCTGAGTGCACACAATGCTTCCATTGTGACATGTGATGCACTCGTAAAGCTTGTCCACGAATTTGTGGGGTGTAATAGGACAACGCAAAACATTGTAACAAAATCAGACACAATAGTGAGAGATAAAAAGACACTTCAGCTGAAAAACAAAACAGTCAGGAAGCGCTTTCAGGTGGTCTACACAAAGAGACGGTCACTCCCTGATTTGACTACACTGCCGTATGGTTACTGAGATGAGTGTTCGGGACATTGGGGTGTTTGACTGTAGGCTGCAGCACCCTTTCAGTCTTATTGTGTCAGGTCCTTCAAACTGTGGCAAGACCTATTTTGTAAAAATGCTGATTGAAAATGCTGATAAAATAATATCAAAAAATATTGATAACATTGTGTATATATATTCATGTTGGCAGCCAATGTATGATCATATCTTAAAATCTAGAAATGTAAACTTTATTGAAGGCCTGCCGGTAACTTTATGTGATGATTCATTGTTGCCTGTAAATAAAAACAATTTGTTGATCATTGATGATTTAATGAATGATGCTTGTAATAATGTTGAAGTTCAGAATGTTTTTACAAAGTATGTACATCACAGGAATTTAAGCTGTTTGTATCTTGTACAGAATTTGTTTTTTCACGGTAGTAGTAGCCGTACTATCAGTTTAAATGCCAGTTATCTTGTTATTTTCAAGAATCCTAGAGACAAGTCTCAAATTATGGTTATGGCACGACAGATGTTTCCTGGGAAAACTAAATTTTTTATGGAATGTTATGAAGATGCTGTGAGTAAACCTTTTGGTTATCTTTTTATTGATTATAAAGCCACGACGCCTGATCATCTCCGTCTCAGAACGGATCTGCTTTCAGATCAACCTGTTGTCTACATTCCTAAATTCAAATAAAAACATGTTTGAACGGATCAGAAGAAATTTGTCCTTGTTGAAACTTTTGCATGATGCATCTCCTTCTCAGAGAAAGAACATTATTAAAAGTGCTTCCTCAGACTTTATTCTAACATTATGTGAAATTGCATACAATGTTCTAAAAGGCAAGATCCCTCTAACCAAAACACAATACCACAAGTTGAAAAAGAAGAAGGCGGGGATTAAATTATTTGCTGATAAAAAGGTGGGTTTGGTGAAGAAAAAGAAGAAGCTAATCAATCAGTCTGGGGGATTTCTTCTACCTCTCTTAAGTATTGCTGTGCCTTTTATAACTAGTCTTATAGCCTCAAGACAGAAATAGAAAGAACATGGAACATGCTCAGAAGATGTTTCTTGTACCACAACAACAACTAAATCTTTTAAGACATCAACCCCCGCGAGCGTCTATAAGGGATATGGTTGAAAATGAATTGGATCGCGATATGAGAGACATTTTGGACAAGAAAACTGAGGATATTCATGAAAAGGCAAAAAAATATTCCATCGTCTTGCAGAGATTTCTCACAATGGTTAGGCAAGGTGAGCGTGATCAGAATACACTTACATTGTCTCTACCCCTGAATGAAAATGTGAACGGGACAGTGCATGAGGAGGGCCATGAAGATAAAGATTCTGTGGTTGAAGAAATTTTAAAAAACATTCCAAAAAACAACAAGAATAGAGTGCAGCATATTATGGATAAGATGATATCTGCAAAACATATTACTTCATGGACTAAACAGGGGGAATTTGTTTTTAACGGCAACGTGATAAAAGGATCCCACGTTTACGATTTGCTAAGAAGTGTAACAGCCCCTAACAATATATCTGACAGTCAAAGGCCTACAGGATGGGACAAATACCTGCTATCATTATCTATGCTGAACGTCCCTCTCTCAGTCGTACCCAATCATCAGGTTAAAAGAAGAATTGAAGAGCTTAAGAAACATTCAACTGTCACTCAATCTTTGAACCCCAACCCTGCTAAAAGAAAGCGAGTAGTAGACGAGGAAGAAAGTCTTTTTCCATCTCCGAGACTTGTGTCTTCAAACTGGGTGCATTTTTGATTTGTGTACTGTCTCATGTGGTGTTAAATAAAAAAGAAAAAAACCAAAAGATTACGTAATAGAGTGTTCAGAACCCTTTTATTTATATTTTCATGCATAATACAGTTGGTATAAAATACAAATAGCAAAAACAAAAAACAAAACAAAAACAACCAAAATTCATCTTAAAAATAAATCTCCAGATTGTACACATTGTACACACCCAAAGTCACTCTTTACACATGAAACAGAGGGTTGTATCTTTTTCACAAATTTGCACACCATAACATCATTTTTCTGTAGGTTATTACTATATTTCTTCATTAGAGCATCATAAGAAACCCCTTTATCCATCTGATAGAGAAAAAAAATACAATGCTGACCACACACTGTGGAGCACACATCTTGCACTTGTTTTACAGAATGCTGTATAGACACACTATTTCTATTAAGAAAGGAAAAAATTGATTCAGGGAAGTGTGCGTAAGTAGGCGCATTCCCAAAGCTGTCAAAGAATGAACCCACTCCATGTTCATTGATGTAGAGAGCCAACCAATGTTGTCCACTCATGTAAGAGGGGTCAGTATTTATCACCAGCCCATAGGGTCTATTCATTATCATTTTTTTTTTAGGCAACTGATCGCTGGCAAATACTCCTACAAAGACACTTTGTTTTACCAACTTGCCAAGTATCTCAGTCAACTCTATTGTGTTCATATTGTGGCGATCTCAGTAAAAATCAATGAGAACCTGCCGCCGTGAAGATATCTCGATTATAGAATCATGTGTGGAATAAATGATAGCATTTATTGTTCTCTGTAGAGGGTTTCTAAAACGCGCCTCTAGACGAACACTGCCATTTTTTACAAGGGACATATGCCCTCCACAGCCCTCGTCAGGGGTCAAGTTAAAGCAAAACATGGAATAGCCTTTACAAAATTCATCCCTGGATATCGCTACAGCAGTGTTTTTTAAATACTTGCCAGTGGATGTATATAGCTGGTGGTACTCTCTTACGGCATTACCCCTGGCAAAATTGGGCTGAAAGGGTTTTGAGGGATATTGCTGCCCATCAACGTATAAACATAAAAATTCTATATCATAATGGTTAAATGTAAAAGGGTTACGTGCATAAGAGCCACTAAAAGATTCATTATCTACAAATGCTATAACAATACTTTTCGGTATCTGCCCCAAAAATATATTTTCCTGATTACAGACCCGGGTACCTGCCGGAATGCTAAAATTCTTGATGCAGACCCTATCAATAGGGTATTTCACGTTACTGTGCATTAGAGCTTTGGCGTGGGCGATCTTAACAGAGGGTGACACAGTGACTTTCTTTATAAACAGGCTCGCGGACATAATACTGACCTTAAAGTCATCCACCGTATTTCTCATTAGACAAAATTCGTTTTTTGCTCTTATAAATTTAAGTTTAAGATCAACACCATTTATCAACAACTTGTCCTGAAAAAACAGATCAGAGTGTATAGGGGAAATTAATTCCACCACACGACCTCCTTCTGTATACCCCATTCTCTTGATAAGTCCTTCATTATCGCCGCCAGCTGTCACATCCTCCATATGACCCGCAGTGTCCATGCAAAACAATCCAGATCCAAATTGTGATTCTAATGCATCTTTTCCATAATTTAAAAGACATTCTATAATCCCTCGATAAGGATATGTGTTTGACGACTGTGTAATGAGTCTGTCCCCCAGCGATATATCCACTTGGGAAAACAGAGTACATCCAGGATAATTGATAAAGCCAACTTCATCTCCGTGTGCCAGATTTCCCCCGTTAGCCTTGGTGATCTTAGCACGGATGTACATAAAAGTATTGTTCAGGTCCAGATATTCTTCTGAGCTTGCTGGGATGTAAAATTCTAATGGAGCTGTGTCTGTAATGGCTGCTAGAGGAGGTACTTCCACATATACACATTTCTCAATACTCGTTTGTGTTAACGGAACGAGAAACAGGTCCAATTCCGATTTCACACATTCTTTTGACATTTCGTGTACTAAAGCCATTTTAGAATATATCTCCAGCTCTTGCCTTGCGTTTTGTTCCCTTACGTCTTCTCAGGGGTGTACTTTTTCTTTTTAAAGCAGACCTCTTCTTATTTGCAACTAGGCGGCGCCTCTTTGGCTGGGAACTCCCCCTGCGCCCAGGTGGACGTTTTATTGGACGACGAGAAATGGCCATCATTCCCGACCCCTCTTGCTTTCTACTGCTATGGTTCATGACGTTGGTGACAACATCAGAAACAATGTTTTTAGCAGCCGTCTTTAAATGTGGTGCGGCTACAGTGAATCCTTTCCTAAGCAAGGGAAGTGCAAGTCTAAACAGACCGCGAAATATTCCACCCAGTCCTAGACCGTACTGAGACTGCAGCCCAGAAAAACCACTAAGGTCACCGCCCGCTTGGGCTGTGTAATAGGCGACGTACTTGTCTGGGTTCTGTATATGCGGCTGATACATTGTCACACCTTGTCTAGAAGTGATATTTCACAGGTCTGAAGTGTAGTTTTAATATAACTTTTCCGTATGTAAACAGAATAGGTTGGTTCTGATCCGTCTTCAGGGAGATTTCAATGGTATCAATGTGTGTTTTACAGAGCCTATGATAGTGTGGTCTGTCATATGTCCTTGTGATCATTTGGTTGTTGGATCCTTCAATATGTACGATTCGTAAAAGTGGTACATAACTGTCGCCGACTGTCTGATATTCAACAATGTCAGAGTATACAAAGATATTGTACAGGCCTACATTTACATCAGCTGGATATGGTGCAATATACACCAGGGGTGAAATATGTTCATCGTCTATTGCGCTGTCTTCTGGGGTTTCAAAGACCTCCCCGGGTATAAAACCCAACATTTGTGCAAGTTTTCCTCGAAACGTCAATTCCAGGTCACTTAGCGGTATTACAGACACTCTGTTTGTAATCGTATTGTATCTCAGCTTGATATAGGGCATATTATTATTGGACAGGCAGCTGTTTATCTCAGTTATTAGCTGTGGCATAGTATTGTAGAATCCGCTCGTTACTGTAATACAGGCCCTCTTGTCTGTTTTTCTATCAAATGCAACAAATTCTGCATCACTTGCTGAAAAGTTTGTCCATGTTTTGGGGTATTGAATTTCTATTAAACCCACTTCATAACCCCCTTTAATCTGTAAAGGTTTTGGCAGTTTTGTTCTAAAATTTGCTATTGTATTGTCAGGGTAGAATGCCGCAGAAGAGTTACTAGGCAGTGTGAGATAAAACCCCTCACCGTCCATGTTGGACCCCTATGGTAACTGAATGACCTGTTTTTCTGAAATCCAGGTATTAAACTTATCCGGCCACCCCACCCACTTGACTAGCACCATGGATTGCCCCTGTCGTCTCCCTTTAGATAGTATTTTTTCTATTTTATACGACTTGTTTTTATCCACAATAACTTTTTGTAGCTCTTGTTCGTAAAAGGTTCCATGCAGTATTTCGCCGTCATAGTCCTTTAACCTGTAGACAGGAGGTCTCCGCGGTACACTCTCCACAATAGTAAAATATTCATCAGTGAAATTTTGTTTATAACCTTTTTTAAAAGGTCCTCTTAATTTTGAAATTCTTACTGTATCACCCACTAAATACTTAAAATGAGGCACTCCTTCATCTTTTGTTTTATACAAGTTATTAAAAACAATGTATTCGTTGTCTTTTGTCACTTCAGATGGTCTCATTTTAATACTACGGTGATAACTCATGTTGTAGGAGCTCACTAGGCCTTGTAGAATGTCCACATAGCGTTTTGAGTTATTGGCTGACAAATAACGCCACATTTTAGATTTCAGAGTTCTATTGAAACGTTCTACTACAGAGGCCTTAGTTTCATTTGAAGTGGTAAAGTGTATAATTTCATTATTTTTGATTAGTGACTCAAACTCTTTGTTTAAGAACTCCTTTCCTTTGTCTGTCTGTAATTTATGAGGTATTCTACCTTCTTTTAGAATATCTTTAAAAGCTACCGAAACACATCTACCACTTTTGCTTTTCAAACATCTAACCCAGGCATATTTTGAAAACAGGTCTATACATGTTAATAAATATCTCACCCCGTCGTTTTCTGAAGAATATTCTGACATGTCCACTAGATCTGCCTGAAACTGTCCGTCAATTTTATTTACCAAAACTCTATTTCTCCTAAAATGTATGGGGGCTGTTTTATGAAGAGTATACGCATCCTGTTTTAACAGCCAATTTTCTACATCAGAGTCTGCACAGCGAGCTCCTAGATGTTCGTGTAAAGCATTTTTAAGTTTCTGTTTACCCCCGTATCCTCCTGTACTTTCCGGATCATAATATATTTTTCTCATAACGTCCTCCATGACTGATGTTGGTAAATGAATACTCATTGTTTGTGATCAAGGGTTTTTATTACCAAAACCACAATACTTCACACACCTCAGAATCTTGTCTTTTAAAAAACAGACAAATATAATCTACACATTGTCTTCTGTTTAACATAAAAAATAAAAACGGCACAAGGTTTTTCAAAACTCAAGACATAAAAACAAAAAACATGGCCCTTATGGTCTTTGTCATCATTTGAAGAAAACAATTTACAACATTGACCAATGCAGCCTTTATCTCACTGCATTTACCGACAATCCTCCGTACCATGATCCCTTGCCTCAAACAATCCATCTGTTTTTTGATACTAGTCAAATACATATTTCTGTCAATAATAGATAACGTATTATCAACGGTATTACTCCACAAAGGTCTCAAATTGTACATGATACATTTTTTTCTTCCCCCATTTAGCATGTTAGATACACTCGCCATTACGCTGTAGTGTTTTACACACACCAAATCTTCAGAGAGTCCTGAGCTACAGTGTTCAGTCTACTGTATTCCCTAGTTAGCTGCTTGAGCCTGGAGATGAGATATGGTTCTGTCAACCACTTCAACAAGGCAGTTGCAGCCACGTCTCGTATGCTGGTCAGAGAAGATGAAGCGATGCCTAGACAGTCCAGCACATATGTCTGTGCCCTTGTATAATTATCATTTAAAACCTCTTGCTTAATTTCTCTCAGATTTCCTCTAATGTAGTGTAAAGGAAGAATGTCGAGACATGAATGCGGTGTTCTATACATATCATATGTATAAATACAATACACACAGTCTTTTTCAGCCCTTTGTTGCAGAACTCTGTGTAGATAATGGGCTACTGTTACCTCTATAACATCATGGGCTGTGGGGATGTTTGGCGTTATAGGAGGGGAAATGTCCATCGGCTCATCATCCTGGTCGTCCTGTGGACCCCTGAAGGGGTCGTCTGTTGGTTTTTCTCCAACAGTAAGAAATGTCAAATTCCTTTTCCCCAAATCTTCAGCAAAGTCTTTCAACCAGGTGTTGTCACTGCAGGACTCCTGGCCATTTGTCAGAGGTGTATCACCCCCTGCATAATTGGTCACACCTGTACAAACATACGCTAAAAAATTAGATCAAATAAAAAATAATAAAAAAAAAGAAAGAACACTACCATTCTGTCCTTGTTGTTTTACACTTCGTAAAACAATACTACAAACAGCTGTTCTTGACATTCTCTGGTGTACCAGTAGTGTCAAAAAGTCTTTTGCTAAGCTTTTCATAGCTCTTGTAGATCTTGTTCCAACCGAATAAGGTGTCTATACGTGCGAAAACATCAAGGGCCTTCCTCCAATCGCCCCACTGGATTAGAAATCCAGTAGTAAACCATGTCTCCCATTCTTTGGATGTGCGCGGGAAACGATTGTCTTCATCAGGCGAACCCCTCCTTGTCTTTTGAATGACGCTGTTGTCCATGCATTGTCTGAAAAAAATGTATGCTTCGGGGTCGTATACCTCGAGATCAGTCTCCACACGGTATGTCTCTCCGGCCACTGATCCATCCCATTGTTCAGCGTACACACCATTTGAGCTACATAGCTCACGGCATATTTTGTTTCTAAAATGATACCAGTCTTCGGCAAAAAAACGAATGTGCGGGGTTGTACCATGCACAAACATTTCATCGGCCTCTCTTGAATACAGGTATACTGTCCCCTGTTCAAAAAAAAAACCAGCCACCCTAAAGTCTGCAACATCCCATTCATACATTGGAGACCATGCTTTTTGATCCAAAAATTCTGCCAGGTTTTTAGGAACTCCCCTTTTCTTTTTAGGAGCCATAAGTAGCTCAGCATCAACAAGGTTTATACGGCGTTTTGGCGTCAAGACACCGCTATAATTACCTGTGCCACCCATGTCCTTGGTAGTATTTTCACAAGGGATCGTAGAATAGAAGAAAATTCGCTTGAATGTAGTGCAGCCTTTGTCTCGGCGTTGATCTTTCGTGAAATGATCGCTCTAACATGCCCCCGCTATATAGTCGTGGAAACGCCACTCCCTCAAGGCGTTTACAATCACACACACCCCCACGTCGAGTCTGCAGAGGTGAGGTGTCTGGACATGTGAGGCGTCTCTACCGTCTCTACATGTCCAGACACCTCACCTTAAGACAATACGATTTTTTATAACTCTGCTCATACCTATTTTAACTTAAAACCTCTATTTAAAAAAAAAAAAAAAAAACATTACAGCCGCAAAGACATGAAAACATGGTCTTACTATTTTAAAAAACAAAACAACTCTCATTTAAACCCCACTCTACCCCTTTCACATTATTAACAACATAAGGCTTCAGTAAAACCCTCACATTAAAACAAGGTAGGAAACGTCAACTTATGTAAAAAGACTTATACTTTTAAAAACAAAACGGAGGAGCTTACCACGCATGCGCTGTCACACAAAACATATTTAAACTACAATCACACAGACGCTGCAATAATAAGTCACCTAACAGCGACAGCTAAAACAGAGCATGCGCACACAGACGCTGAAATAACACGTCACCTAACAACGACAGCTAAAACAGAGCATGCGCAGTGACAACACAGGCACACACACACACACACACACACACACACACACACACACACACACACACACACACACACACAGACGCTCAGGAAATACATTAACAAAGGGATTCCACACAAGAAAACCAGTATAGTTAAAACATAAACTATTTATATCTACACAACATCCTATAACACACACCGCACACATATTTTAAATGCGCGAAAAAAAAATAAAAAAAAATAAAAAAAAAAAAAAAAAAAAAAAAAACACACGCGCACGACGCCGCGCGCGCGCACGCGCACGCGCGCCGTGCGCGTGCACGCCCAAACGGTGCCCGCTATTTACTACTACTATGAATTGCTGCTTTTACGAATGGTGCTATATAAATAAATATGCTTTGCCCTAATCCAAAAAGGCTCCTTCCTTCTGCACTTTACGTTCTTGTGTGATGTAGAAATGAAGGAGCAGCACAAATGGAAAAGGCCTCAGCGGCAAAGTGGCAGGAGGTCTAATCTTCGCCTGTGTGATAACAGAAGGCTGGAGGATGATGCCCAAGTTAGTCGTCAGACATCTAAAGAACCCATTTTATGTTTCTGCACAATTATTTTCACCAAACACTGTCCCAAAACTGGA